>NC_140778.1:59195958-60395958 GCF_044657685.1 Stegodyphus dumicola | reverse complement strand
TGAGAGTATTAAGAAAGTAAATATGTAAATAAATATAATAAGCTCGCGAGTAATACCATATAAATGTGCATGAGTCATACCTTCAACAAGCAATGCAAACAGAAATGTAGAGTGGTGCAAGCAAGCAATGTACAGTGTATCCCCCTCAAAGTACAACGCTATATACATGTAAATATGCTCAGTGCAAATGTGTTTATTAAGCAAGCGTGTTAATCAAGTGTGTTTTCAAGTATACTCCAATTTACTGGCACACAGCATTATCACATATGTACCCGAAAATGTGCACTGTATACTCGAAAATGTGCATATAGTGCACATAGGACATCCTTAATATAAGAAATCTTATGCAATCATAAGACCCAATGGTATCAGTAAAGATTATACATCTAGTATTTAAGAGAATACTCAAGAATGTAAATATGTAAATAGATTTCATAAGCATCGCTTGTAATATGTAATATGCTCCGCGTATGTAAATATGTAAATATGATTGATGCAAAAGTATTAATCGAGTGCGTCGCAAATTGATTTAAGTATAAATAGTGCAAATATGTAATTAAGCCTCATCAGTCTAGCAAGCAACATTACAAGTGTTGCCTCAATGTGGAAAGAGAGTTATGTAATGGTGTAAATATGTAAATAAGTTTCTATTGATAGCAAGCACCATTACAGGTGCAAAAGCAAACGTTCACAACAGGATTTGAATATAAAACTGCAGCAAATAAGGGATGTGAATATAAACTGCAGCGAATAAGTTTAGCAGGAACCCGAGGATGGACGACACTATGAACGTCTCAAAGCTTAGAACACATGAACTACTACCAATGAACCGAACTAATAAACAGAAATCCAATGACTGTACTATATGTATCACTAATTACAGACAATCATATGTAATAATCGAATAACAATGTAACAAACAGAATTATAATGTACTAGAAAGCAATATAATGTGCCAGAAAGCAAAATCTGTATGTAAAACCAGAAAATGCATGTAATCATATGAGTAGCCCTTGTAAGGCCATCTTTATATTATTTCTATGATTTAATAAATACTGTGCCCGGGCGGTAGGATGGAGTGAGCTCCCGCGGGCAGTTTTGGTCAGTAGGACCGACACCGGGGTGAATTAGGCGTTGGGTTTGGGCTCCAGGTGTTGGGCCCTTGTGTGGCTTCAGGGGTTGTTTCAGATAAAGGTGGACGTGGTGCTGCACCAATTAACCTATGGTGGAAGGGTCCTTGCCCACGTCCTCCGTCGCATGTCTCATGTCCACTGGGTCGAACACCTCCTCAAAGAAAATTCAGAACGGCCAACCTGACGAGCTGGTCGCCGAGCTAACCACCCAGCTTCCATCATCCCGATGATTCTCCACCTCTCGAACTGTTACAGCTGCTGATATTGGCTTTGATGGCAGCGTAACGGCATGTTTACCTCAGCGTTTCCTGAGTAAAATATTAAGTACACTCAAACAGTTCCTAGTTCCGCTGATATGTCAGAATTATCATGCGAACCTGCGTAACGTGATCCGTTTCTCTGAAGTAGTGCCGTTCGAAGCCTGGGTGTGGCATTTCTTGACTAACTGCTGTCATGTTTGAAGGAGCGCTGACGGTGAGGTAAGGAGTGTGACCATTGCCACGTGGGTGGGGAAATTTCAACTCATTGGTCTGGAGGAGTCTTGATTTGCTGTCCTGTGTCTCGTGAGTTCATAATGTCTGCTGATTTGTTGTGAGGATATTATACAGCATTTTTTTACAAACAGTAATACAATATGAAACTTAAGATGGATAAGATAAATTTATTTACACTATATACAGGTCACGATAGCATTTCAATATTCGCAAATTAGGTAGGAAAATTTTTATCAATCATATGAGCTGCAAAGTGTCTTAGTGTTCGATTTTCGTCTAACAGTTCATAATGGAAGGTAGCGAAATAGCTCAGAGTATCGCACTCAAGGGCTTTCGTAAAAAACCTTCATTTCTTCGATTGAGATATTTTTACGTCCAATTTGAGGTCTTTATGCAGCTGGTCGTTACGCACGTAATAGTGTGCATTAATTACCAGACGGAGAAATTTAGATTGTAAAATTTTCAGTTTACAGATGCTCTTATCCGTAACCACAGCGCAAGCAGATGAGGCGTAAATTAGGATGGGCCTAAAGGTTAAAGTATAAATAAGTTTTTCTTCTTCAGGTCCACTCTGGAATTTTTCTCTATCATTGCGAAGACACTCAAACAATCTCTGCTTACCTGTTTTATACTCCAAGAAGAACCAAGTTCAACGCCATCAAGTGGCATTACGCAATTGGCAATCACGCTGCATTTCTAAGCATTTGCATATCTACCCGACATGTATCTTCATGTCAAATCTCGTTACGATCTCACAGTTACTTCTTGGTGTGCAAATTTTTATGGCAATGAGTGTATATTGCGTTTGCATGTGGATGCCTGTTTCCAGAATTTTCTTTGTTGCTGTTTACAGCTATGTGTTGTTGGGTATGAATCTACAGATGTTGATGAACGCTTTACTCAGATTACCATATTGGGTTTGATTACCATATTGCGCACCAGTACATTAATTATAAAAATTTGCAATCACAGAAATAAAAGCAATAGAATTGTAAAGATATATATTAAGGCAAATTCATTTCTATTATAAAATTGCATTAAATATGAAAATTATTTGGAAATAACTGTAGCATCAGTACATACGGATTTAAACTGCTCTGAAATTTTGTTTGCACTGTTATATACAATTTTAGAAGCTATTTCTAAACGCTCAGCATGTAGGGGTTCCACTAGCGATAGAGCGTTAAAGTCGCTGGGTACTAGTTCCAATCCACGCGAATGAACGGGCCAGCTGCAAGGGCGTTTTCGTGATTTTGACTTTCTGCATGCCTTCGCGATGTAACGATAGCCTACTCGGAGCGTATTCGAGAGATCCTGGTTCGAGTCCCGGCTACGGTATTTCTCAATTTTTATGTTTTCACTACGTGATCAGTGCTGGTATTGTGTTGTACCCCGACAACATCTAACGCATACGGCGAATTCCATAGGTGTCTGAGCCTCCATCCTATAGCTTCCATGTTGCTTTCATTATTTCCACTTGTTCTTGCATCTGAAGACTTTCCTGTCCGAGCATCACTTTACCACAAGAGAAATGTTGCAGGCAACTATGACAGGCTGCCTTCCTTCCCATGCGGCAGACTTCTATGAGACTGGACTGCATATACTTAACCGACGATATAACAATTGGTACAGTTCCGATGCTTGTTATACTGAGAAGCAGCTGAAATATAGCTGTATCTTTTGCAGTAGGTCTTTAAAAGTTATAGTGCTTTGTTTTTTTTATGGTGTGCGGGAAATTGATTTTTCAGATGACCCTAGTATTGTTTAAATAATCATTATCTAAATCAGTATCTAACCCATTGAAATCATCATCTAAATATAAACCTCCAAAATCCAATCAAATTCATCCGCTAAATTTAAATCAGCATCTAAGTTAGCTAAATAATCATAACTACCCAAAAGACATCATCATTTCAAACCATCATATATATATCATTTCATCATCATTGAAAACATCGCCAAATTAAGATAAATCATCATCGTTCAAATCAACTAAAAAATCAGTATAATCTAAATCTTCATCATCAAGAACATCATTCTCATTTGATCAGTATCTTCATCATCTAAACCATGTAAATGATCATCTAAATTTTTATCTAAATCACCAGAATATAGATTATAAAATTAGCACCAGATAAATCAAAATCATCATCTAAATCATTTAAATTATCCCCATCATCCAAAACATATCATCAGTTTAAACCGTCGGATATATCATCGTCACTAACCTCATCGTCGAGATAGTTAAATTATAATCCTCCAGTTCACCTAAATAGAAAGCAATGTAACCCAAATCATCTTCTTCTTCATAGTCATTTAACCATCGTCTTCACTGCCGAAACCCTCTAAACTATTCTATAAATCACTATCATATCAGCTATAAAATCCTCATTAGTCAAATCTATATCATCATCAAAATCATCTAAATATTCCTCACCACACAAAACATATCATCATTTTAAACCATCGTATCACTATCACCATCGTCAGAATAAAATAAACCACCATCACACAAATCACATCATCATTCCCATACTAATCAAACGAAACTATATATCATCTACACCATCATCATTGAAGTCGTGAAATAAAAAAAAATAACCTAAATACAAAGTACTATCACCTAAACATTTATTACCATCATGCTCAATTAATCATATTCTTCATCACTATAACATATAATCACGATAACTTAAATAAAATATCATCAGCAGTTAGTGTAAATCCTAATCCTTAAAATACCAGCTATATTATTTAAAGCATCATCATTTAAATCAAGGTTTTTTTTTTTTTTTTTTTTTTTTTTTTGGTGTTTCGCTAGTATAACATCAAAACGAGCCACTTTCATTTAGATACATACATGTACAGGTAAATGTGTTGGAGCTTCATTAAAGATTGCACATCTATAGCTCCCAATCACTAACCGAATAGAGCACGGACGGAAGGCCAGAAGAAGAATAAACCTGCTGATAGTTCTTTAAAGAGAGATTTAGAAGTTAGTTTTTAAGTGAGGAAGACAAAAAGGGAGAACGATTAATAGAAGAAATGAAGAAAACTAGAAAAAGGGTGATTAGAAGGTAGTAGTAATATTGTAGTGGTAAATCAATTATTAGCCCACCGAATGAGACCAGAACTCGAAACTTTGTGCTGTTGGGAAAGGAGGGAAATCTAATAAAACAGGTTTTACATCAAGCTTGTATAGAACACTAGCAGCTTCGCTGCCAGCCTTCGTCTGGCTATAAATGTACCGGAAAAATGGCTGAAAGAAACACCAAACGGTAAATTTAAAAACAGCGTAGAATTTTACTATGCAGAACAACTTCATAAAAAAGTTATTACGTATAACAAAATTACAATGAAATAAGCAATATCCCTTAATACAAATATTAATTATCCTAATAAATAAATTAACCAACTTCTCTTTGGAAAATCTTAAGAACTCAAATGGTATAAAGGAGATTAAGAACTTTGTTTCCTAAAAAAAATCATTCAGAACATTTCAAAATCTTAAAAACAGTGAAATGAGCAATAAATAACACAAAAGAATACAAAAAACAAAAAAATTCTGGAAAGCAAAGTATAATTAATGATATTTTATCTTATATTTTCAAGAGACAAAAATTACAATGAAATAAGCTATATCCCTTAATGCAAATAATTATTAACCTAATAAAAAATTAACCAACTTTGCGTTTAAGAAAAAAAAATATGCAAAACTTTTCAGTATCTTACAAACAGTGAAATAAGCAAAAAATAACATGAAAACAACTCAAAAAACATAAAATTCCGCGCAGAATTTTACTCTACAGAACAACTTTATCAAAAAAAAAAAAAAAAAAAAAAAAAAAAAAAAATGTATTATATATATATGTGTGAAGAATTTCAATCATTTATGCTGTGTTTTCTTTCAACAGCACACAAACGAGCAGGATTAAATAGTGTACTCAACAGCCAAGTAAGAACATATTTTAAGAAATTATTATTATTTTTTTGAGAATCATAAATGTAGTCGTAGCTTAAATTATCAGACGATAAGTTTAAAAAACAGGATCCATTTATTATTATTCAGGCGAAATAGCAGTTACAAAAATCAGATATGCGGAGTAAATAAAAAAGAATTACTAATAACTTTTTGTATGAAGTTTACTGCATCGTAACATTTAACAAAAAGCCCCGATATTCCTTTTGCGAGTCTTTTTATAGCCTCTGGAAAGGCGGAGCTTCCAAAAATGACATCAGCCTCTTAGCCAATCCAGTTCGCTTTAAATATTTCGAGAACATTCTATAACTGTACGTGTAGAAAAGGCGGGAAAAACAACTTGACTACGGGTCTGTGGATTTAATTCCGCGTACTTTCGAATAAGAGCACGTCGCCATTAATAATGAAAAGACATACAGTTAGACTTTTAAGTGTATTCTTGATTATGGAATTTTATTATTACATATATATAAATGACAATGAAATATGACAATCTCTTAAAAACAGTGACATAAGAAATACGATGAAAACTTGTTGCCAAACCCATATTTCTAAAAGAATGAAACTATTCAAAATGATACGATTTCATCAAAAATCTATCAACAACAAAAAGACAGGAAAATTTTTGCCAAAATCACATTTTTAAAGATGTGAGATGTGCGAAGTGTACTCGGAAGCTTCATTTAAAAATTTTTTTAAAAGTAAAAAATATTATCAGTTTTCCAAAATTCTTTTTGTAAAAGCAGTCGCAAGGATGAAAGTTTAACGTGTCCAAAAATCAAAGAAAAATAAACTGTACATTTTTAAAAATAAACGTTTTTAGAAAATATCCCGTTGAAAAGGTATTAAGCTCTCTTTGTTAAATAAATTCGTATTTAATCGATTTATTGAAACAAGAAATTTATTTTAAGTTTGTAAAATATCTAAGTGCTTACGTTTCATGACGATTTGAAAATGGATTGTGTAGAGTAAAATCTCGCTTTCCGATAGCCCACTATGTCTCAAAATGACGCGATTTAGTCACAAAACATAAAATTAAAAAAAAATTCGAATTCGAATTTCGAAAAAATCGCTTCGAGGTGCACTGGCTCTTGTCTAGATACATCTATGTAGCAAATTTTGTAGCAGTGTGTCTATTACCTTACGCGCAGCGCGAACGAAAGAAACTCACACAACACACAGACAGACTCTTCCTTTTATTATATGTAGAGATATCATATGCAAATTTGGAATAATTTTTAAAATAGAAGAAAAAATATATGTAGGATAATACATCAAGTATACAATAATACATAATGTGCCATTATAACAAAATTTTGAATTTTCCAAATTTGGTATAAAATGCTAAAACAGAATATATCATGACAAATACAGAAAATTTCTCTAAATATGTGAAAAAAAGATAGCTTAATACATAAAGTATAGAATAGTACATAATATATCATATAATAAAATTATAATTTTGAATAAAGTGCTAAAATATAGGATAATACATGATGTATCATGTTATAAAATTAATAAAATAGAAGTATAACATGTAGAAGAGAATAAAATTGTATTTTAGAGTTCATGATCACAAATAGTTTTCAGTATTCATTAGGCAGAGTTCATAAGTCACTTAAGTGTTCATGATTACAGAGATCATAAAAAGTTTCTCGTTTAAGTTCATATATTTTACATTACTCATACAATATTCATAGCTCATTTTTGTCATGACACATAAAATCAATATCATGACTCACCTTTTCAGTTCTAGTTTACTCTCACGACTCAATTTTTATATTTCATTCTGTTTATTATGGATTTTGCAAGGATTTTTTTTATTACGATCAGTACAAATAAGTATTTGTGACAAAGATCGATAATTATCTTAAAATTCTACAAGGGTGAAAATGAAATATTTTGTTATATTTCGTCTGTTGTAGATGGGGTTACTCTGCAGAGATTTAATCCAATTGTGTTAAGTTTTGGTGAATTTGTTTCATATTAAATGAAGATGTTGAAGTTTGCTGATCGTTCTTTTGAATGATATATCAATATTTCTGGGTGCGCGAATATGAAAAGTTTTCTTGAGAGGACATGAGAAAAGATAGTGATCACTGTCTCCTTTCTAGAAGCATATACAGAAGTCAGTGTCTATTAAGTTTCTTTGAAGAAAATAAACACGATATGGCCCATGGCCAGTAATATTACATGTTAAAAAGGATTTTGTACTCTTGGTGTCAGTATTGCAATAGGGCTAGAACTAGTAATTTCGTCGACCTGTAGATGCGTTATTATATTATTCTTGGCATATTTGGGTAATTTGTTCTTTTATGGGGAGTCGAAGATAAGATTTGGGAAATTTCGTATATAGAAAATTGCTTTCTTGATTAGGAACAGCTTCTTTGCAAGTTTGTCGAATGTTAAGTTACCGGCATTTCTACTATGGCCTCTTATCCATGATATATGAATTTTTAAATTATGTGTTTTTTTAGAGAGGTTATTGATGTCATAAGCAATAGAAGACTGATTTTCTGGGTTAGAGATAGCATAGATAGCAGATTGATGGTCAGTATTAATATTTGATTCTATAATTAAATACTTCAATTGAATTGTTTTTAGTTTTAGTGTTTATTGCTGTTTTTATTTTTGTGTGTGATACAGCAGGAGATGTTTATTGTAAGGAGCAGGGCACATTTCGTAATCCTCTGTGATGTATATGGTTTTGTTATAAGTAATATTATGGCAAAGTTTATATATTGTAGAACAAATTGCTTCCTGAATGGATTCGACATGGAGTGGAGTAGTTCCAGCTAAGATATTAAGAGCAGTACTGGAGGTAGTTCGAAAGCCTCTGGTAATATTAAGCGTAAATTGTCGTTGTGTTGAGGTAAGAATTTTTTCTTTTCTTGTGGTTATAGGGAATGTCCAGATGGCAGAGCCGTAGGTAATCATTTTGGTTATTACTGTACGATATAGTAATTTGGTGATATGGCGATTTAAACCCCAGTTTGTGCCATGCACATGTCGAAGATTTTGACTTATAGAATGTGTACGAATTTTAAGTTCTTTGAGATATTCGATAAGATGTTGTTTTCATGTATTATAATTTCCTAGGTATTTGATTGATTTAGTATCCTTGATTTTTTTCGCCATTTATTTTAACAGAAAGTTGCTTAGTAAGATTTTGGTCCAGGTTTATGATTTGTCATGATTCTAGATTTGGAGGATGAAATTTCAAGTTTAATTTTCTTGCATTCTTGCTGGAATATGGCTATTATTTCTTGACAATTTCTTCGAAGGATTAAAAGGACCTTCCACTGATAAGAAATGCGACATCATCGGCGAAAGCAGTAATTTTAGCAAAAGGAAGCCAGGCACTTCTTATAATTTTTTAAATGTAATATTCCATAATTCTGCGCTCATACATGCGCCTTGTGAACATCCACGAACTTGTTTTCTTCTGATTAAAGTATTATTATATAAAATGAGAGTATGGCGATTATCAAGGAAATTATTAATAATTTGATAGATATTATAAGGACATTCAATATTTCTAAGTGCTTCTTTAATTGAAGGCCGCCATAATGAATCAAAGGCTGATTTAAGATCTAAGCTGATTATTGCGGAGTGTAGGTTATTGATTTTATTAACATCGATTTGACTTAGGACTGCACTGGTTGCATGAATGGTAGATTTTTTCTGCCTAAATCCATACTGATTTTCCTTGATGAATTTTTGATGGTGAAAATGGTATTCAAGTCTTCCTATAATACAACGTTCAAGAATTTCTCCAAGAGCTTGAAGAAGATTAATTGGCCGATAGGAATTAGGATTATTAGGAGCTTTTTTCTTTTTGAGGAAGAGTGTGATTTGTCCTGTTTTTAAGCAGTCTTGAAAAATACCAAGTTGAAGACATTTATTGCAGACTAGAATTAGCTTACGATTAGTTTTATGTATAATTTGATAGCAGATTCTATCTGGTCCAGGAGCATTTTTGTTAATGAGTTTTTAATAATTGGATTGAGTTCCATGGATGTAAATGGGATATCATTTTCGTGGAAGTAGATTAAAACGAATTAATCTTTGTTCAGTTGAATCATCATATATGTTTTCGTTTGGTAGAATAACATTTAGGATGTTTTCTAAAGTGATCTTTATAACATTTTTATTAATATTTCCCGTATTAGTGACTGTAAGTTGCGTTGGGTGGAAGATTTTGTTGGTTTCAATTTTGTACAATGAGCCATACGTATCCTGGTTGTTTGAACAATAGTTGCACCATGCTTAAAGTTTTGCAGATATTATTTGCTTTTTATATGAGGCTTTTCGTTTCTTGTATTTTTGAAGTAGGTTGAGTCGTTCTTCATCAGTTTGCGATGATTTGAATTTTCTTCGTAATGCTCGTGTTTTGTGTGTTTCTTTGCGGAGTTCTTTCGTCACCAGTTGATTTTTATAATGGGAATTGATGATCTTTTGAAGAAGGTACGTTCTTAGATATCTTGAAACTTTCTGATAAGTTCCTTGGTAATATTATTAAGTTCTGTTTTGGTTGTACACAGAAATTTCTTTTCTTTGTTATTATTGATTTTAAATCTTGTAATTGCAGTAAAGGACGTATATTCAGTTATATCAAAAGAGATTATTGTTATCAGATTCGGTGTTTATCTAGTATTAATCTGTTGTTAATTTTATTATCAAGATCTGTTGTAGAAATAAGATCAGTCCAATCTTTATTGTGGGTATTATCAAAGGTAGGTCGATCAGTAAAATGATTATGCAGAATGAGATTGTTTGCATTTAAAAATTCTTCAAGTATTTCTCCTCTGTGATCGGTTTGTAAGTATCCCCATTAAGTACTTTGGGAGTTAAAGTCTCCACTAATAACATGCGGACTATTATTATTGTTCTAAGATTTCATTTAGTATGGATAAGGTTTGATTTGGATTTTTGACGGAGATATATATTGATACTAGTAATAAGAAGCTGAGATGCATTAGTATTGATTGAAATTTTGATTATATCTCGAGTATTAATCATTATTGTAGAATTCCATTTATTGTTTGGAATGAATATGGCTGTACGAGGAGATAAAACACCAGTTGAAGCATGACGTTGAATAATTGTCCAGTTATTTGGAATTCTTCCTACTTTGCCAGTGATGCAATAAGGTTCTTGTGTTATAATAAAATCTGCCAGATAATCTACTTGATACTGACTTAGTTGGTCGGTGGCGGTCTTTGCTCTTTGAAGATTTATTTTGAGAAAGCGGATGACAGCATTATTTTGATCGTTCAGTTTAAATAAAGGTCTTAGCTCGGAAATATTATGTTTCTTGGGCGATAATTTGAATCAGTTCATCAGAGTTGAATTTTTTTGGAATATTATGAATTGTGCATTTTGGTATTCTGGCTTCAGGAATTTTATATTAACTATATCTTTTGCAACTGTTTTGGCAATGAGGCTATAGCTGATTTTTTTCTATATCTTCTGGATTATGACAGTGTATTTGCAAGGCCCCCTTGAAGAAGGGTGTTTACTTTTTTGACGTTGATATTTAATGTTTGCAGTAGTATTATTTGCAGTGGTATATGATTTATTTGTTCTATTTTTCTTTTCCGGTTCTTGCTTCGTTTGGTCATTAAATCAATCGTTCTACAGTCGTTATCCAGTTCTGGCTCTTTTCGCAGTTCATCCGGTTTCCTTTTCGGATTTGACAGTTCTTTTCCGGTTCCAGCTTGTTTTTTAGATTTGGATTCTTTTCCGTTTTTTGCTTCTTTTCCAGGTATTGCGTCTTTCCTGACTCGTCTATATTTTCCAGTTCTGGCATCTTTTCCACCTCTTGCTTCGTTTCCTGTATTTGCATTTTATCCAGTTTCTTCTTCTTTTTCAGTTCTTCTTTGTTTTTTATTTTTTGCATTTTTTCCAGTTTCTTCTTCTTTTTCAGTTCTTCTTTGTTTTTTAGTTTTTGCATTTTTTCCAGTTTCTTCTGAATTTTCAGTTCTTCTTTGTTTACTTGTTTTTGTATCTTTTCCAGCTCTTTCTCCATTTTTAGTTCTTCTTTCTTTTCTAGTTTTTGAATCCATTCCAGAGTTTGCTTCTTTTTCAGTTCTTGCTTCTTTTCTAGTTTCTGTTGCTTTTCCAGTTTTTGTTTGTTTTTCAGTTCTTCCTTCTTTTCCAGTTTTTGCTTCTTTATCTGCTCTTGTTTCATTTTCAGTTCTTGCTTCTTTTCAAGTTTTTGCTTCTTTTTCAGTTCTTGCTTATTTTCCAATTCTTGTATCTTTTCCAATTCTTGTATCTTTTCCGGTTCTTGCTTCTTTTCTCGTTTTTGTATCTTTTCCAGCTTTTGCTTCTTTTTCAGTTCTTGCTTCTTTTCTCGTTTTTGTGCCAATTCCAGTTTTTTCTTGCTTTTCAGTTCTTGCTTCTTTTCCAGTTTCTCCTTCTTTTCCTGTTCTTCCTTTTTATTCAGCTCTTGATTCTTTTTCAGTTCTTGCATCTTTTCCTGTTCTCGCTTCTTTTCTAGTTCTTTCTCGTTTTCCAGTTTTTGCTCCTTTTCATGATCACAAGGTGGGTTTTCCAATCTACAAAATAATCAGTATATCTTTATTTCAGTAGTAAAAAAGTGAAAGTAATGCAACGATGATCACGTTTAACATGTACAACACTTCCATATTTAGATACTATATAACATTTTTGGCTCAGTTTCATAGGGAAAAATCTCCCCGTAGATTCATTTCCTGACAGAATATTTTTCTACAAAGGGCGAATTTGTAGTTTTCGTTGTTAGGACCTAAAGCCAAGCAGAGAAATTAACTCTTTCGCATCAAAGTTGCCCATAACGCCCGTTCATTCAGGCAACAGCAAACCGCCCCAACGCCTCGTTTATTTTCTACCTAGTTCTTTCCCCTCCACGTTAGTGTGTATGGTTCATTGATTTTGCGAGTTGTTAAAAGACATGTCAATCATTCTTTTGAAGCAAATAAAGGAGAAATACGGAAAGCTATTGACGTTCGCAGGTGTAAACCGGCCCTAAGGTGAAACTGCACACAATGGATGAAACCGCAGGGGGAAAGGAAAACTATTCCAAGACAAATTCGTAAAAACGGGCGTTTTCGATGTTGGTTGAAAACAGATTTGGTCGTCTCTCGATGCGAAAGAGTTAAATCATTTGGCATGATTTGTATGCAATAAGCGACCACTATGAATTTCACGTAGAGCGTAATAATTTGCAAAGTTTCAGCAAAGCATTTTAGAAGGTATTCACGTAACGTTCTTTCTGAATCAGCAAAATCTGTATTTAAACGAGTATAAGTTTGAGAGCTTTGGAGTCATTTATTTTTTTGAATCAATTACTATTTCTTACGCATGCCAGATATTTTAAATTTCTTCAATTTTTGTATAATTTACTTACGTATTTTCTATTTTAAACTTTTCTTATTATTATCCCAGTAGAGGTAACTTGACACCTCATTAAATTATCTCCGAATTTCCTCATTTAAGTCATCTTCCTCTCAGATCAATTTCTTTGCCTCGCTGGCTGCACAGGTTTCAAATTTTTTCTCGTTATTCCAAATTCGGAATATATTGCTGGTCTATTTCGTGGTACAGCAGAGCAGCACTAGGATTTTTGCAACCATTCGTTTTCAATTGAAAATTTTATTCTCATTGCATTCTTAAAGTTTTAATTATTTATACAGGAAGAATGAAAGAAATCAAACAAAGCAAAACAAATTACGAAAAGATATATCTGTTTTCCCTTATATTTATTGTTCCCTGTAATTTCTTTTGCCTGGTCCATTAAATTTATTGAAGGAAAATTTGCTAAGTCTTACGAAATGTATTTCCTTAATCTTAAGCGAATTAAGCCTTTCTGAGCGTTTCGGCTACAATTTAATTACTTTTAAAATGTAATGTTTGAATATTGACAGCTGCCTATACTGAAATATTTTCTCCATAGTCCTCGAAAAAAGAAGAATTAAAGTTCCAAGAGATTTTACAATGTAGGACACACATTTCTTATTTGAAGGGCAAGAGAAAAAAAAAAAAGATATTTCCGGATGGGAATATGTAGCATTTTAAACACTATGTTTGTAAATTTCATGATATAGTAGCAACACTTGAGTCATAAGTAATTATGCACATACATGAGAGAGACGACGGCGACGAAAAATGAAATGGCAAAACATGGCCGAAAACACTTTCCTGGCCGGTAGAAACAACAAAAAACACAAGAAAGAACGGACACCAGTTATGTTTAGCACCCCGATGATCCAAGATCCTACAGGCCTGTCAGTCTGCTACCAGCCATTAGTAAAGTAGTTGAACGAGTAATACTGAGCAGACTCAATCATTTCAAAATGCAAAAGAAATATAATACACCAAGCTCAGTTTGGTTTTAAACAGGGTACTTCAACAGAGCATGCTCTGACCAGTCTGTTGGACACAATCAAGGATAACCGAAATAACAATCTGCACACAGCAGTCGTGTCAGTCGACATCCAAGGGGCATTCGATTCACTCTGGTGGCCAGATGTGATCGAATGTCTAGACCGAATTCAGTGCCCGATTGAAATCCTCAGGATTATTCGCAAGCTATTTGTCTGATCGGCAAATACAGATAACAATGCCAAATGGCCAACTTCAACGACGACTGGTGCGTGGCTGTCCCCAGGGTTCATGCCTGGGCCCAGTCTTATGGAACCTGGTTGCCAACACGATATTTGATTATTACAATGGTGATGAGACTGTCAAAGTCCAGGCATTTGCCGACGGCTTTCTGCTTTTGGTCACTGGAAGACACAGACTGCAGGAGAATGTACAGCGAGCACTGAACCTCTTTGCACAATGGGCAGCCGATCACAAACTGGAAATTTCAGCGTCCAAAACTAGCATTTTACTCATAAGGCGTAAAGATCCACTGAGGCGGAATCCAACTATAAGATTATTAGGTCATCCAGTTAGGACTGTTTCCCAGTTGAAATATCTAGGTGTCATCATAGACAACCGCCTCAACTGGATTCCACATTTGCATCATATTCACCAGAAAGTAGTATCTCTTACCAATAACATGAGACGAACTACTGGCATGTATTGGGGCATTAGACCAGACATGTTGAAGATCTGGTATCGTACAATAGCAGCGAGGGTGATTTTGTACGGGTCTTCAGCATGGGGTATTTATCTCAATGGAAACCTGAGAAGGAAACTCAATTCTATTCAGCGTCTCCAACTCCTCATGATTACTAAAGCTTATAGGACCACTTCTACAGATTCATTGCAGGTGCTCGCTGGGTTACCACCATTGGATCTTGTCGTGGAGAGGGAGGCTGGACAAGCACGGATCCTACGCATAAAGGAAGATTTTATCTTGTGGGGTACCAATTACCGCGCTCGTGATTACGAGGATCATTCCCCTCGTTCTCTAGGACCTCCGGCGGACATAAATTATGATGACAAAGTCACCATAGAGCCCTTAATTCCGGCTAGGCACGAAATTTGTCTTTATACGGATGGTTCCAAAACGGAGCTTGGCACAGGTAGCGGCTTCTGCGTCATGCGAGGCAATACTATCTGCTACACTTGGTCACAGAGGCTGTCAGATTACAATAGTGTATATCAGGCGGAACTTGTAGCAATAAAGGCAGCATTAGATTATATTAAGCAAAATCTAACAGGACCAGTCAGAATACTGAGTGATTCAGCATCGAGCCTACTGGCCATTAAAGAACTCAACAGCAAAGCGGATTCTGTCCACATTATTAGGGATGCTCTACTTCAGATTCCCGAGTCCCAACGACCGTACTTGAGCTGGGTTCCAGCGCATGTAGGCATTGCTGGAAACGAAGAGGCCGATAGGCTTGCTAAGCTAGCAGCTAACGACTTGAATATGCCTGTAACACCCCTAAAAGCACCAGTTTCCTATTTAAAAAAGATTACCGAACTTAAAATGTTAGAAATTTGGCAACAGAGATGGAACAACTCCACCAAAGGCCGCAGAACCTTTCGTTTCTTCCCCAAAGTTGGTCTGAATTTGGTCACTAGTAGTGCTCATCTTACACATTTCTTTACTGGACACGGACCATTTCCAAGCTATTTACGGCGCTTCAGATTAGCTACTTCAGACAGTTGTAGATGTGGAACACTAGGTGATCCGGATCACTTTGCTTTCGAATGCTCTCTCACGATACCATTTCATTTAAAAAAACCCTCTGAAGCACACTGGTCCGGGTGGTCAGACACCCTCAAGAGAAGTAAGCTCGCATTTAATCAGATTCATCGAGTAATGGACATTTGTGCTCGTGAATTCTGTTGAACAGAAGCGGTGTCAAGAGCAGCTACAGCAGGCAATTCTATACCAACAACTTTCATAATTCTTACCTTACAAATTTGGTATCTTATTATATACGATAATATTCAACTACTGAAATTAGGACAATTTCAGAGACTAATGGCATGCCATTGTACCTATGTTACGTACATGCATGACAGCCATGTTTAGTGCAGTACATGAATAACTTTGCTGGAACATGTTACCTCCTAGATGCAGATTACCACAATCAATGTCTGTCTATTTGTACCTCAGTGTCGCTTCTATCCATTATTAATCTTTAAATTTTATTGTGTTTACTTAATTTTTGTATTGTATTCTGTGTATTTCAATTTACATATTGTCTTAGTGTATTGACCTGTTAAGTAGTAAGTGCGTTGTGTTATGTTTTCAATTAAGTTTGCGGTATAATAGTAAATACATATATAGAGCTCTCGGCTAGTACCATGAAATATTGTGTGCAAATGTTTTGTAACAGTTTCTAGTACTGTGCAAAATGCAACAGTTTATAACAAATATTCGTGGCCGCAGAACCAACTTTCTGATAAGCACATTGTATATTGATTGTTATTTTGTAGTATTCGCCATTTTATTTCAATGTATGTACAGTATTCCATTAAGTATCTTGAATAATTTTTTCTATTAATGTGGAGTATAATAGTTTAGGGTCGTATAATGATAAGTAAGTGTGATGTATAATAGTAGTATTGAATCAGACTTTCTTGGTTGTAGAACTTTGTAAATATGTATTGAAATATTTTGCTGGATTTAATGTTTTGAAATGACTCGTATTCTAACTCTGCTAGAATATATTATATTCCTAATTTCACTGTGACTGTTTCCAAAGGTTATTGTCTAGTGTTCTTTAGTTTTAGCGTTACAGTACAGCATCATGTACAGAATTGTCTACTTTTCTGATACGGGCAGTGTATATGTTGTGTTTTATTTGTAATATCAGCTTTACTATGTCAGTGTGTACTTTTCTGATACGAACAGTGTATATAGTGTGTTTTATTTGTAGTATCAGTTTTACTATGTTAGTGTGTTTTTCAGTCTTATAGTAATATATTGCATAATATGTTGTAATGTGCGGAATTATAGTAAGTGTATAATAGTAAGTCAGTGTGATGTATAACTGCAGGCTTGAAATTCCAATGTTAGTCTTAAATTTTACTGTTTTTGTTTTACCTTTACCAGTTTTGTATCAATGCAGCTTTGTACTTCTAAGTTTTTTTTTTTTTTTTTTTGTAACCTATACTATCAGGAATGTTATATGTATTCGAGGTAGTCCTTTGTATTCCCTATCTAGATGTGACTCTGTACTCTTTTTTTTTTTTTTAATTTAGACTTAATAAATGTCTGCAGGGCGGACATCATACTGCAAGGGCTTGTTCCCGGTCAGTAGTCCTCCTTAGCAGTGTAAAAGTAAAAAAGTTATGCTTAGCACAAGATAAATTAAAAAATAGGAACAAAATTAGACACTTATGGACCTCAAAGAAGGTCTTCGAAATTACGACTTGCACCCTGATGCAGGTATCACATCTCTCGCACATCGAACATAAGATCTTCTGGAAAATACCGTGCACCCCCAGGACTTTCCCAGCAGCTGCCACGATATGTGCCACAAGTTCCTGTTGGACTTCTAATAGGGGTTCCGTGCACTAATGTGTTGACGTACCCTAGAGGAAGTGATAATGCAAGTGAGGGATCGTGATCTTGCTGAATAATGCACTAGACTACCCCCACGAAACCCATGTTTAGGATACTTTCCGAAGGAACTTTCGAATACTTTCTTTGATGACGATCCAATGTTTTTGTTCTTATTTTTTAGTTTCCGCCGCGCTAAGAATAATAAACAAATATCTTTACACTGTTCGTACCCTATTTTTCTTGTGTTGTCTCTCGACACTATGGCGCCAGGAAAGCGTTTCCGACAATGCATTGCAATAAAGGATTATATATATATATATATATATATATACCATTAGTAGATGATGAATGTCGACATTTACCGGTGTAAGTCAGAAATAAGTGTATTTGGAAAATATTTGGGACATACAACAAGCGACTATGTGAATGTTGACATTCACCTGTGAAGGCCGACATTCTCCAGATTTCGGTGTTTCACCGTAACATATATACGATAAACGTATATATATATATATATAGATATATATGTATATTTGTGTGTGTAAATGAATGTTAGGAATTCTGATCGCACATATTAATCTATAATTTAATTCTAGAGCAAATTTGGCAGGTGAATAAGATAAAATATTCAGATTTATTTTAATTCACATTTGCGGCCCCAATTCATTTGAAATTCTAAATTTACCTATTTCTAGAATATTTATATTTCTCATATTGTTGGAATAGGAAGAAAGTAGCACGACGCCGTGTCAGCGGTGACAGAGATAGAAAAGATGTGCATAGTTCTACAATATTGTGGTTTAGTAAGAGAAATATTTGATTCAGCAAATTTTATATTCCCACTTAGCTAAGTCATCACCTTTATGTAAAAACCATGTGATGGGGATATATATATCTACATAAACATATATTTTAATTAATTAAATTTTTTTTAATTTGTTATTAATTCTAAATCATTTAATATTATATATTAAAAAAAATAATTGCAATGAAATGTTAGAATCTCGAAAATTTTATTATGTTTGATGAGTACATTCTCAAAACTCGAGCTAAATAATATCATAAATGTCTGTAAATCTAGAAATATACAGTCTAACAGAAAGAGGTGAGGAGAAATATTTATATTAGATTTGTTACGAATAGAGTATGGGATGGATTTCAGTGTTTACTTAATTTGTTTTACATATATATATACATGCATATTATTTATAAACATAAAGTCCTTTTTGTCCTTGTTACTCTAATTATATCAATTATTTGACATTTACTTCTCATTCACAAATTTTACAAGCTGGCCGTTTAAACACGTGTATTTTGTATATTAGCTTTCTGTTTAGATATTTCATTAGTTAATGCGATAAAATTTCCTCATAATCAATAGGTATTACAATAAATTTGAATTCTTCACCATGTAATTTTCCAACTTAAACATTTATAATCTATTTTTGTAATGAAGGAAGGAAAAAACATTAAGCATTATAAATCTGAAAACGTATTATTTTCCAGACCATTACCAGACATTATGTTTTTATTTTTTATTATTTTTTCCGAAAAGACTTACGTCTCCGACACGTATTGCAATCTTAAACACTGGGGATCCAATTCTTCTAGTAGTTGTTCGCTGTAGTCTATTTCTGCTTCTCCTTCTTCTTCTTCAAATACACGTCGATAATTATTTGCGCTGAAATATTTTTGTTTTATTAAATATATACGTTCATATGTTTGAATTCATTAATTTAATAAATGATTACTTATACTTTTTTGTCAAAAGTTGTAAGTTACAGTTTGCGAGCATTTTTACAGATTGTCAAAGATTTTTAAACGCTCTATGTTCCACGAAGAAAATATCTTTACTTATTCAAAATCTTTAAAAAACAATAAATATGGAAATGAATATTCGTCTTATTAGCCTAAATTCCATTATGAGGATATACAGGTATAATAGGAAATGAAGCTGCTGGCACCAGCAGCTCAGGATGCCATATTAAAAGGTCTGATTGACATCTATCATCTCAAATCAGACCTTGCAATGAGGAAAAAAATTTCCAAACACGTTTTAATAAAATAACATCAGGATGGGACGAGGCAGATACAAGAAGATTGCTCGAATGTTACCTCTCGCAAGTATCCCTATAAAGAATACATTTTTCTCTCCAATTAGATTGGCAAAAAGTCATGGAAAGTTCCCAATTTATTTCCAGAGATTCTTATGAAGCACGTAAAATGCGAGCGCGAAAAACCTGCAAATCTAGCAAAACCTAAGCTTTATAAATGGCACTCTCCGTTACTTTCCCTTCTTAGAAAAAATAACCAGGATTTGCGTCAAAAATTCCAGGGAAACCTTTTTGTACAATATGAAGTGTGTGTCTGCACTTCAACAATTTATGAAATATATTATTGAAAGTGAAGGAACTGTGATTATAAGTATCTAATCATATTACAAAAGTGAATAAGCATATATTTAAGAACAAGAAAATTTTTTAAACGGTGGCTTCCGTTGATCATGCTGATCAAATTTCCAGTCGAGCGCAATTAATCAATGTTTGGGATCTCAACCTGATGGCTGCGTATGCTGAGTCGATGACTGATCAATCATTTGGACAATTTCCGCACAGGATTAAAATTGCTTTCCTACAGACTTCTTCACTTAACGGGCCATGCGTTCAAAACACAGATTTACACGTTAACCGAAATGTATAAAAAATTAGCGAAAACAAAAGAAGTATTTAAACGCACAATATCTCTTCGGATCTTCCTGTGTTCCTGATTATTACATCTGCTGAAAACAATTTAATACGTTTAAATGCAATTACATTTCATTGAAGTGATCTATTAATTGTTTAACAGTTTTCTGCTGTTGACTTCAATAAATTTATGATGTTTGGTATTTCATTTGTTTCCAGCAACACCTAGTCTCCTTTGCAAAGAAAATTAATATTAACTTTTGTAATTAAGAAATGATTTAGATGAAAAATTAAATTGGACTGGAGATAATGTCTCGGTTGTTTTCGTTAACAGAAGTTGGTGCTTTCCTAATTCAAAAAAAAAAAAAAAAAAAAAAAAGATCTCCATATATATACATAACATACATGTAATTAATTTACACACTAAAAAAAGTATTCTTCACATGGTATCTTCAAATGGGTAGATACGGTAGCTGAAAAACAAGTGTCGGACAAAAGCGGAGCTGCAAAGAGCGATTTGTTGTACTGATACTTCCGTTTATATAATTCTTGTTATTCGATGCATGTAGTTTTGTTGAAATTCGTGTTACAAATTGCTTTATTCTCTGATGTAAAAGGAATTATCCCAAATTTTATTCAGAAGATTTAAATAACGGTTTCGATCACAATACGCGGCAGTTACTAGTAAAATATCTGAATCAGTGATTTTTTGACGTCATTTAAAACGCTTAATTACAGGGCCGTAGTACAATTCCCAACCGGCCCCAACCCCAGGGTATAGCGATATACAATAGTGACGTGATCGAAGATTCTTTGGAAATAATAGCTGTCATCGAATGACATGCATATTCTATTTAAGTAAACATTGTCATCAGCTTTTAATATTCGTTGCAAATAATCATTGTCATCGAATAATCATTTTAAAGAATCATTCTCATCGGATAATCATGGAAAATAATCTTTGTCGTTACATAAAGGGGCACAGTAGCTGATGTATAAAGAATTGTACTCAAATTCTCATCAAAACAATCGAATATGTATTGCAATTTATCGTATGATCATTATTTACAGCAATGATTCTTAAATGCTTTCGACCTACGGCTCCTAATGACGCCGAGGAAAACTTGCGCAAAAGTGACAAAAAGAATATTTAAAAATACAATAAAAGCTTGAAACCTAGGAAAAATGTCTGAATTTAATTTCCTTTTATTTAAATAAAGCTTAATGTTTTTAAAGGAAATTGAATATTGTAAACAGGAATCAACAATATAAATTTCTGTGGATTTTTGCCTCTTTGTTTTTTTCTTCGTAACATCATATCTCCGGAACGGGGAATTTGAGTTTGGAAGGAAGTACCCTCGGATTTCAAAAATTCTTGGTAAAACCTTTCGACTATTGTTATCTTCCTACGACTATCACTCGATATATTATATAAAATTTCGAAAAACGCTAATTTTTCGTTTTTATTTTTCCAAGTGGCCAAAGTCTAGCGCACTGGACATCAAAATGCTTTACTTGGAAAAATGTTGGCCCCTCTCACTTTCAAATCGTACAGTTTGTTTAAGAGAAATTTTTAAGTTAAAAAAAATATGAAATAAATAGTATTGCCAAACGTGAAACTTATTGTTATTATTATTTACGGTTATGTTCTGAAATTGAAGAAAGCACGTGATTCCATATAACGTCATTGTATGTCGAAAATCTTTCGTTAATGTCAGTATTTTAGATGAATAGCTGCTTTTGGCAACTTTTATGTTTCACCTTTAGATACGTGACACGATATGCTATCGCAACATTAATTCTTTTATTGAAATTTTGAAAATTTGTTATATTGAAATAAATTTAAATCATAAACTCTAATGTATTACCTGAAGTGTCAAAGGTCTTTGTTTCCTGAGTTGGCAAGAAAACTTTATTTACGAATCGCTGGTTGCTTGGAAAGAATGATAACATTTTCTTCATAATGAAATGTTTCTATGCATTTTATGGTATTCTAAATTTATTTATAAAAATTTAATTTCGTTTATTGTATACATACTTTCTGAGTAGAAGTTTAAACATCTGTAGGTATTTAACGTATCTTAGATGCAATGTTACTTTACTACAGTTACATAATTTTTTTTTCAATTTACTAAAACGTCTGAACGCAAGAAGAGAGCACAAATGGTACAGCGAGCTACAGAAAAATGAAGTAAAAAACACTAGGAGACCCAGCAGGCAAGTACAATAAAACTTGCGAGCTTCAAAAATGAATGAAGATACAACTAGAAACTCAGCAGGCAAGCATAGTGACAAGAAAGCTTACGCTTTCAAGAAACTGAAGAAGAAACGAATAGGAGTTCCAGCAGATAAGCAGCAACTCAAGGAACTTCGCGTGCTCAAACTGTATCAGAAACTAGTAGAACACACAAAAGACATTCAGAAAACCAAGTAACACTGCCTGCTCCGGAAAGGGAAGCAGAAGGGAAACGTAGGCCCATTAGGCAAGTGGAACGTCAACAGACCATGCGCGATGAACAGAAGAAGTTGCAAGTAAACGAAGGATAAAAGACTCTCCGCGTCATCGTCAGATTCGACACGAAATACCAGAACAGCTCAAGAACCTGTATAAACAACTCAAGACGCTGCAGTTTACGGACAATTTTGGTTCGAAGAGGCAGAGCGTATACGAGAAAACAAGCTTCGCATGAACGCATTAAGACATACACGTAGTACTCTTCACAATGCAGGAAGTTTACTTTGAGCAACACACTGTATACCTAGAGCTCGTAGATATATATAGTAAAGATTTTGCTTTGTCAGCAGCCCCCTGGTAAAATGTATGAAGTTTATATTGACATCTCACAATACCTGAGAGAATGTTTTCTATTTACTTCTTCATTTACTATTTTCTTAAATTTTTTATCAGTAATCCTGTCTATATTATAGATATCAAAATCAGAAAAATTTAATTAATTATCTTTAAATGTATCTAAGTAATGAATACTTCGCCCCTGTTCATACCGAAACAACACGATGTAATTGTAGATAGCTAGAAAGTAAAATGTATTCAGAAGGCTGTGCAGCAAGCGCAAGCGACATCTATAAATGGTGATAACACAATAATGTTATATAATGTTTACTGGCAGAGTTTTAAAATAAGAACATATATATCAGTGTTTTAAAAATACGAATTTTGCATCAGATTGCAAAACAAATATCTTAATTTCTCTCTTTTCATACATAAGAGTTCAGCATTCGGAAAATTATATTTTCGTAAATGGTTTAGCAAAAATAAAGAAAATTATTGCCTTGATAAATGCATAAGATTGGTATGAATCCGAATTACGCCAAGACTACCCGTCAATGGTTGTTTTGAACACGCCCTTAATGTATACATATAACCCTTAAAAAACGTCAGTGAATCTACTATCCGAATGTGTCTTTATATCTTGAGTATTTAAGAAATAAGAAATGCATTTAGCTATCTGGATAAAGCTAACGCTATTGCCTGAATAACAACGTTTATTTAACATTTGATATAACCAACTTCATATACATCTTGAAATAAAACATAAATTTCTTAATAAGATACTAAAAATTGCAGAAAAAATACAAAAATAATGGAATTTCTAATAACACTACAAGTAACATACCGAGGAATAAATTGCCCGGCAAAACTGATGCAATCTACAATATGTAAACCAAAAAATTTATGTACCGCTATAGAAATGCAATAGAATGAGAAATGAAACTATCATGAGATTTCTAATGAAAAATTTACCATAAACTATTGATATATATTAGTAAATATATAATTTTAATACTATTCATTTAAATATGCTGAAACTTTCATAATATTCATTACTTACGAACGCTTTTTCATCCATCGAAGCATAGCACACGCCATTCTCAATTGAGTGCTGGTACACGTCAATAAAATAAGGATAAATCCAAATTTTTACAAAAAATCAATCGCCTTGACTCGTTTCTCAGAAAACGTATATCTACAAATGCAGTATTAATATATCACATCAATATAATTCGGGATCATAAAATCTCCAAACAACGCATTAAACGCAAAAAATCGCATTAAGGCAGAATGAAGAATTTTCACTCTTACAATGGCTTTTACAACAATATACAATAGAATCTAATTTCTAAACTAAGTGTTCATTGTTACACCATATTTCATTCTTGGGGAATCTTTCATGGTTGTTCAGTAATTCTAACTGTTAACTTGTTTAAATAGAATTATGATTTCATGTATATGCACAGACTTATATATGTATATATTAATACGTATCTGTAGTAACAACATCATGTTATTATATGTAGGCGTATAATTCTAAATTAATTATACTAGTCAACATAATTTATATATTGATAGCATCAGACTTTTAAAATTATTTATTACTATCTGCTTGCTAACGATTATATAATTACGTACAGGGGTACCTCGACATACGAGTTTAATTCGTTTCGTAACCTTGCTCGTATGTCAAATTGCTCGTATCTCAAACAATTTCCCCATTGAAATTAATCGAAATGCCATTAATCCGTTCCAGATCCCAAAACACGACCTCAGTTGTTTGTTAAGTGTTTTTAAATAAGAATCAAAAACAAGAAGAAACATTTATTTATAAATAACAAATACATATTCTATAAAAACATAATTAAAAGAAAAAGTGAAGTGCCTACGGAAGAGCTTAATTTTTGTCTCTGGTCTTCGCTTTTTTCGTCATGCTCTGCTCATTTCCACCCGCAGATCGTTTAAAAAAACTGTCCAAGGAGGTTTGTTTCTTCCTCCGTGTCAAGGATGCACGACTAGTTGCAACTTTTTCGCGGTGATTTTTATCCACGAACTCTACAACTTTCTCCCACATTCCCAAGACCTGTTTTATATCTCTTGTAGGGATAACCTCCTCCATCTCTGGCTCCTCTTCAAAACTAATTTTTCGTTAACCCAACGTATGCTGCTGCAAATACAGATCGTGTAACTCCTCGGTTGTCAGCTCCTGAGACTGTTGTTCGACGAGTTCGTTCACATCTCTCCCATCCACCTCCAGACTCATGGTTTTTCCCAGAGAAACAAGCTCCTCTACCAATGACACTTTGGGTTCCAATCCTTCGAAAGCCCTTTCAGCTACAGCCTCAGGCCACAGCTTCTTCCATGCAGAGGTTAAGGTCCTCGTTGTAACACCCAGCCAGGCCTGATCAATAATTCTTAGGCATATCACGATCTTAAAGTGGCCTGTCCAGAACTCTCGAAGGGTAAGGTTTGTGTTCTCCGTCACCTCAAAGCAGCGGCAAAAAATGTGCTTGGTGTACAATTTCTTAAAATTAGAAATCACCTGCTGATCCATGGTCTGCAGCATAAGAGTGGTGTGGGTGGTAGGTAGGGAACTTTTATAAACTTGAACTCTTCGAGTAAATCATCTTCGAGATTTGGTGGCTGAGTAGGGGCATTGTCGAGGAAGAGAAGGGCTTGCATGGGTAGGTCGTTTTTCTATGGGTATTTTTTAACAGAAGGGCCAAACACCAGGTTTATCCACTCCGCAAAAAATTTCCTGGTGACACACGCCTTCGGATTTGTCCTCCACATAACTGGCAGTTTTTCTTTTGAAATATTATGTGACTTAAAGCCTCTGGGATTTTCCGAATGGTATACTAGCAGAGGCTTGGTTTTACAGTCGCCAATCGCATTGGCGCAAATTGCTAGAGTTAATCTATCCTTCATGGGTTTGTGACCTGGCATCGTCTTCTCCTCTGCCGTTATGTAAGTTCTATTCGGCATTCTTTTCCAGAAAAGCCCGGTCTCGTCACTGTTGAAGACTTGCTGGGGGGATGTATCCTTTGGCTACTATCAGTTCGGAAAGCATTTTGATGTAAACCTCAGCTGCCTTCACATTCGAACTTGCTGCCTCACCATGCCTGACGACGGAGTGAATGCCGGTCCTTTTCCTAAAGATGTCAAACCAGCCCCGACTGGCTTTAAACGAGTCTTCCGATTCCTCATTTGTAGAAGTGTATGGGATCTTCTTTAGCAAATAACCGTAAATCGCTCGTGCCTTCTCACATATGATGCTTTATGTTAAGGTTCCTCCTTGAAGCTGCTTCTCTCTCACCCACCCCATCAGTAGTTTCTCCATCTATTCACGGAGAGAGGTCCGGAGCTTAGACATTATTGTATCGGCCTTAGATGGCGTTATACCCTTTATCAACTCCTTTTGTTTAAGCACACTACATATCATTGATGTGCTACGCCTGTACATCCTCGCCAAGTCAATTACTCACACCACACACCTTGCTCATGGTTTTCTATGATTTCACGCTTTAATTCAATAGATATCATCTTCTTCTTTGGACCCATGGTTATAAAAATAAATATGATAATGTTTTCTAAATGTACAAAAGCAAAAAGCGCCAACCCAACTTATCAAAGATGCTTCCAAAACGAGGGAAACAAGCACGCAGACTGACATCTTGTCTGAGGTGGGAGAAACTGTTAGACGCTGCATCTAAATATAAATAGCCATCGTCTTCACTGCCGAAACCCTCTAAACTATTCTATAAATCACTATCAGATCAGCTATAAAACGTCTTTAATCAAATTTATATCATCATCAAAATCATCTAAATATTACTCACCACACAAAACACATCATCATTTTAAACCATCGTATTACTATCATCATCGTCAGAATAAAATAAACCACCATCACACAAATCACATCATCATTCCATGCTAATCAATTGAAACTATATATCATACAAACCATCATCATTGAAGTCGTCAAATAAAAAAAATCACCTGAATACAAAGTACTATCACCTAAAGTTTTATTACGATGATACTCAATTAATTACATTCTTCATCACTATAACATATAATCACGATAACTTAAATAAAAAAATCATCAGCAGTTAGTATAAATCCTCATCCTTAAAATACCAGCTAAATTATTTAAATCATCATCATTTAAATCAACATTTTTTTTGGTGTTTCGCTAGTATAACATCAAAACGAGCCAGTTTCATTTAGGTAGAGACATGTACAGGTAAAAGTGTTGGAGCTTCATTAAAGATTGCACAGGTATACCACCCAATCACTAACCGAATAGAGCACGGAGTGAAGGCCAGAAGAAGAAGAATCCTGCTGGTAGTTCTTTAAAGAGAGATTTAGAAGTTAGTTTTTAAGTGAGGAGGACAAAAAGGGAGAACGGTTAATAGAAGAAATGAAGAAATCTAGAAAAGGGGTCATTAGAAAGTAGTAATAATATTGTAGTGGGTAAATCAATTATTAGCCCACCGGATGAGACCAGATCTCAAACCTTTGTGCTGTTGGGAAAGGAGGGAAATCTAATAAAACAAGTTATACATCAAGCTTGTATAGAATACTAGCAGCTTCGCTGGCTTTTAAATGTACCGGGAAAATGGCTGAAAGAAATACCGAACTTTAAACTTAAAAACAGCGTAGAATTTTACTCTGCAGAACAACTTTATAAAAAAACAGTTATTACGTATAACAAAATTACCATGAAATAAGCAATATCCCTTAATACAAATATTAATGATCCTAATAAACAAATTAACCAACTTCCCTTTGCAAAATCTTAAATAAATACCCCAAAGCCCACGAAGGTTATCTATCGATGGGAAACGATGCCTTCTATTTAAGACTTTCTACAGAAACTAGAATATATTTACATTACACATAAGGAAAACCATACAAACATTTATGTAACCAGTTTATAATTCTAAATCGAATGTCGAATTATGTGTCGAATTAACACAGTTGAGGACAATTCAAAGCTGTAAAAGTACAAAAGCTTTTCGATTTGAAAGTGTCATATGATCTTCGAAGTATTTTCCAGCCTCTTGTTTACGGGGCTCGATGACTTTTCTTTAAACCGTAGACTTTTAAAACTGACGGTTTTGTCATGGCTAATCAAACGAATTTCTTGGGAAGCTGAAAAACCAATATTTAAAAAAAATATGTGCTTATCTACTCAAAATAATTTTCCATTTCTTTCTTTATGAAGCATAGGTAGCGCTAGAGCGCGGGTTGCTAGGTCGCTAAGAGAAAGCTGCTGGCTACGCCCCTGAATACCTCTTTATTTTATAGAAATTTTAAATACAATAACTGCTAACCTGGCACGCAATGTCTGAAACCAGCTTCCCACAGAGACAGATATGTAAACATTCATCTAAAAGAAAGATCTCACAATGTTGGGCATGAAGAGTTTAGACGCAATGCAGTTAAAGGATTGATTGAAAGAGAACAATAATAAAAAATGCTGCTAACTGTATTTGTCGTGAAATAAGATTAAAGAATGCCAATAAATTAATGTTACTAATCAGAAGTGCAAAAGGGAAAATATTGTTCAGACAACATCAGCCATAGAGACTTTCATTACTGAGAGTACCCATGAAGCAGAGAAAAGGAAGAAGGCAATATTCACTGTCATCCAATTACTGAAATCATTTCTAATCATTATATTCCATTTGGGCAATGTGCTCATGTTGTAGAAGCATGTAAAAAGCACCCCATGGTAACAGGTTTGCGAAACAAATGCACGTGTTGGCGACTAAATGGTCTTATACACAATAACATAGTCGTTACAAAAATATGCATTTCTAACTTACGAAAAAACGAAACGTTTCGAGTATAATAGATCGAAATTACACATATAATATATACCAACTTCAGAAGTTCTAGGCACTTGATCGCAGATATTTCAGTGCGCAAAAAACTTGATGTTGGAGCTATACAACACAAAAAAATAGGAGTGATCCGAAACACTACATTCCAAACCCACCGCTTTGCTTGAAAATGGCAAAACAGCTATTTCAAAAGAGTTTTTCCACCACACCTTAGGTATTCGTCAAATAATTATTTAAAACATTTATACCAGGCTTTTGCGAGAAAAAACTGGTAGACAAATATTCGATAAAATGTTTTTCATAATAGTACTCTAGTTCAGGGGTTCTCAACCGGTGGTACGCTAGAGAAAAGTAGATGTTAACTATTAAATTGAAAAATTAAATAATCCATCACACTTTTAAAGTTTTTTCTCTAACACTCGTACATTTATAGGATCGGAGCTTTAGCAAAATATTTTTACAAATTTTCTTTTATCGATAGACATAACAAAATTTGTTATAAATGATGTTTGTAAAAGGAGTAATAGGAATGGATGTTGTATTTAATGTATGACTCCTAATGGTGTCAAAAGCTGCAGTTTTCTTTTTTTCCCCCTCTTCAATGCAAAAGATACACATTGATCAATCGATGTTTCTTTACATAAAATCTACGTGAATTTGTATTTTTTCCACTATTTATTTACGAGAGCTATGGGCCTTCGTGGAGCCCTTTCAGTGGGAAACTGGGTTAGACATGTAGAAAACCACGAAAAACAAACAGGCAGGAATCCCATCTCTGAGAAGCAGAACTGATTATTTTCCTTTAATCTGAAATCTAAAGCAAATAAGATAGAAAACAGCACTTTTCGGGGGAGCTGTATTCAGTATACGAAATTTATTTAAAATAAGCTGTAAGCTTTAAGTACAGTTTTTTGTACAAGCAAATAGTAGTTTGTTTATGCTAACTGTCCCAGTGGATTGGCTGCCTCTCTGTCGGTGGGTAAAAAGAAAGTAGTTTAGCTTTCGTATGTAACTAACATGCTGACCAGTAGCTTACCTTGTATCATTCTCTATGAATTCATTAAATGAAGATTGGATCATCAGGTAAATTTTGCTTCTTCCAGTGCCAGTTACAAATCATACAGCTGTTCAATAACCTTTACTCTATCATTAACGTTGCATACTACTAAAATGTACTTGTTCTCTAAAGTCCTTGATCTGTTTTAAAAATAGTACCGCAGAAGTTTCAGAAATGAAGTACAATTTAAAGCTACTTAACATTCTATGCATATAAAAAAGTAAAACTCTTTAAAATGCATATCGTTTAACGTTTCCTGTTTTATTTGGAATAATATTTCAAAAATAAAACTCGTGTTTGTTACGACCCAAGCAATCGTAGTTTGATAATGCTAGGATCATGCATTCAGTTTTCGTCGTTTTAATAAAATCCATTATGATACTTATGCTGATAATTATAAACTGCATTTACGTATACAAAAGTATGATTAATACACTAATATCACAGAATATACGCTTTTTATATTCTGACAAGATTTGTCAAGATACCAATTTTTAGTTCATATATAAGTTGTAAATTTCCTAGCCAGATTCTATTTTTATATAAATATATGCATAAAGGACAAAATGGAACAGTTAATTATATTTTTTATTCTTTTAGATATAATTTTTAACGGTAAAGGATATTTTGCTAATTTATAATATAAAAATTATTACTAATAATAATTTATATCCTAATTTATATCACTCAAAACAGAATTGGAAAACTCATTCAAATCATATTTAATCAAAACATTTTACGCAGTTTTGGGAGAAAGGAATTTTGCGGTTTGTTTGATTTTTAACGGTGAATTCAATCATTAAAACATTTTTATTCATATAAAATTAGCAAAATAATTTACTCAATAATTCTTAGATGTAATAGTATTCTTGTTTATCTTTTGTTATATGACTAAACATAAATAAAAAAGCGGCTGGTATTCAATATTTATTTTATTTAATTATTTAATTAACAAATACCTGGCTATTGGTACTTAAGACATAGTCTTTTCATATTATCACTTTTCTATTAGGCCTTGAAATTATGCTAAGGACCTAATAGAATTCGGAACATCCTATGATTGCATAAAACTGCGGGAGGTGCTAATAACGACAAATTTTAAATGAAAGTAGAAATTTATTTAAATAGACTACAATAGAATAGAAATTTATTTAAATTGATTATAATTATCCATATATTATATGTCATTTCAGTACTATAATTTCAGTTATTAGCTTTAAAAATATACAATAAAAAAATAAAAAAACTGCAATTTATTCATATAATTTGTAAGTGGAAGTCCCACGATTTTAAATTTATGCATAAACGAGCAAATACATTTTGAAAGTTAAAAATATATATATATATATATATTACAAATCATTTAACTGAAACCGTAAGGATCAAAAGGGATTTTTGTGCGTGTCTGCTTTATGAATTTAATGTATAAAATGAGTAAAAGTGAGAAAATCCATCCAACACAGAGAAATAATTCTTTCTAGTCTGTGGTAAGATTGTATCAAATTCATTTAAACTTCCGTTTAAATTCGAAATGCGATCTCTCAAATCAACGAAGGAATACATTTTTGGTTTTAAATTCCACATTAATAACAACTGTATAATAGCTAAACAAAATATTTGTAGAAAACCGCCAAAATTCTAGAAATTGCTATAAAATCCCGAAAAACATTAGGAAGATTATTGCTTGTCAATTCCATGCTGAAAAGATCAAGCGATTAGGAAGATGAGCTCGACTGTTAACGAACAACTTGTGGAAAAAATTCAACGCTAAAATATAAATACGTATGCCAATTTTTTCAAAAATTCCTGATAAATATTGTACTCTCATCGTAAATATATATGGACTTATAATATGATGAAAACTGAGTCGAAAAAAGAACAGATTAAAATTTAATTTCCCAAAACAAATTGGCCTACTAAAACTAAATAAAATAGATAAGCAAATAGTAAAAAATTGTGTAGCAAAAATAAATAATGATCTTTCTTAAAATACTGCCCAATAAAACATGTCGAATAATTGAAAATTTACAAGCTTAGAAGCTAAATTCCTAAAAAGATTTCGGAAAATTCGGACGTCACATATTAAAAGAAACAAGTTTACAAACTACAAGTACAAAGAAAGAGGAGAGACGAAACTAAACCCAACAGGTACTTCTTGTCATTCAATAGCGGAGAGGCAATTTTATGGCTTATCCATCACACTAAGGGGAAGCAAACATACTGCCCTAGGCTGAGCCATCTTAGAGAGATTTCAGAAAACGAAAGCGATTTTTTGGAGGGGTTTGTTGACTGACAACACGGCCATTTTCAAAGCATTTCGTTCCAAGGGGCGGGCTCGTTATTGGGTTAAAATATAACATAAACCAGACCAGCATATTCAGTAAGTCAGATTCGCTTAAACTTTGCTATTAGAATGCTGCTGGCATTGTTAACAAAATTGATGAAATTTCGGACTTTTTTATAGAATATAACATAGATATTGGCATGATCTCTGAAACACATGTTGTTCCTGCCGATAGACTGTATATTGCTAATTATCGCACCTTCAGAGGTGATAGACTTTTACAAAGAAGAGGAGGAGCTCCAATTTTTGTTAAAAACTGTCTGCAATCCTGTCTTGTCTCGACAAACTCTGCTTCTGGATTCGAAAGTGTGACTGTTGCTGTTATTCTCCCACAATTCGGTACCATCCATTTTACGGCTATTTATAATCCACCACGAAATCGACTTTCTGAAAATATGTTAAAAAACTTACTTCCTGAAGATCAGCAAGTTATTATTGCTAGAGACATGAATGCTAAGCACCTCGAATAGGGATGTCGTCGTTCTAACACCAATGGACGTATTATGCATAAATTTATCTGCAATCATCCTGTAGCATTTCATGTACTTTCTGAAGCCACTTATCGTCCTGCCTCTCCAAATCTCTCGGATATCTTGGATATTATCCTTACAAATACTTCTATCCCTATTTCCTTGGAAGTCTAGGCAGAACTTACATCTGATCATGTACCTGTCATTGTTTCTCTTGGTGTTTTTAAAGAAGACCCTCCTATTACCAGAAATAATACTGACTGGATTACTTTTCACAATATCTTAATCAAACATCCTCCTATTTTCACTTCACTTTCTACCAAACAGGATATCGATTTTGCCATTCAAATCTTCACTGACAGTATACTGAAAGCTTTCAGAGATGCTACAGTTACCATTCAATTAACCAACAATAATATTCGACTTCCTAGCAGTATCAGAGACATTATCAAAGAAAGAAACCGATTGCTGAAGCTTTGGCATCGTAACTGGTACCCTGCCCTTAAAAGAGAAATCAATATTTTTAATAGAAGAATCAAGAAGCTTATCACTGGTTTTAAAAAGGAAACAAGAGATTTTATATCTAAACTTAATATTAATGATGGTTCTTTGTGGAAGTATCTTCAAAATCTTAAAAGAAGTAGTATTAACAATACACCTATTCATACGGATACTAAAATTACCTACTCAACTTAAAGATAAAGTTGATATTTTCGCTGAATACCTGGAAAAGCAGTTTACTCCTAATATGGAGCCCATGAATCAGACCTTTAAAGATGTTCTGGAAAACTATGTGTATTCCTGGCTTCATTCTTCTTCGGCTCATAACATCCCAAGGCTTACTTCTATTATGGAAATTACTAATATTATTAAATATCTCAACATCAAAAAGAGCTCCTGGAAGTGATCAAATTACGAATAAAATGCTTCGTAACCTTTTTTACCTAGAAAACTTATTAGTAAATTTGCTAGTATTCTCAACGCTTGTCTTACTCTCAACTATTTCCCTGATCCTTGGAAGCAAGCCAAGATCTTTCTTCTTCCCAAACCGGGTAAAGATGTGACCAAGCCTGATGGCTATCGTCCAATCAGTTTGTTATCCAGAGTTGGTAAAATTTATGAAAGACTTATTCTCACAAGATTGGAACCTTTTCTTCACCTTCTACCTAATGATCAGTACGGATTCAGAAAAAACCTCAGTACTACTCGACAACTAGTAAGAATTGTAGAATTTGTGCGATCTGCATTCCATAACAAGCAAATTGTAGCGCTCCTTATGCTGGACGTGGCAAAGGCCTTTGACCGCGTCTGGCATGAGGGGCTCGTCTTCAAGCTTATCAACTTGGGACTTCCTAGAGAACTCATTCTTCTGATCTTCTCCTTTTTGCAGAACCGCACTTTCTTCGTCGCTCAAGGAAATGAAAAATCCAATTCAAGACCTATAAGATCCAGCGTCCCACAAGGAAGTATTCTCGGTCCAGTACTATATCGTTTCTTCATATCAGATTTTCCTCACCCTGGTTTGGACAATTACTCTCTGTTAGCATGTTATGCCGACGATACGGCGATTGCCATTAAATCCATCCAAGCTGATCATGCAATAGACAAAATGCAAAATTACGCCTATGCCGTAGAAGACTGGTGAACAAATTGGCGAGTAAAAATCAATGCTAGCAAGTCACAACTTTTAATTCTTTTAATTCTTAGCAAAACTAAGAAAAAATTGCTTTTAAAGATCTCTACCTTTTTCAGGAAGCTGTTCCTCTGGCCACAAAGGCCAAATACTTAGGAATTATTTTGAACCAAAAGCTCACATGGTCTAATCACATTAATAGTGTCAAGAGCAAAGCCATGGGCATAATATGCAGATTTCTCCTAGTCATTGGAAAATATTCAAATCTTAACTTGCGTACCAGAAAACATATATATACCACTTGCATTCGACCGATACTTTGTTATGCTGCTCCTGCTTGGAACACGGTCACTCAAGCTCAACTGCATCAATTACAAGTAGTGCAAAACAAATTTCTGCGCATTATTACTGATTCACACTGTCTTATCCGCAATAAACGTTTACACAGAGACTTAAAACTTGAGACGATTCCAGATTACATCAGAAGATGTAATGAAAAATTCTTCAACAAAGCTGTGCAATGTGACTTTGTTAATTAGTCCCAAGTCTTTAATTATGAAATTCTCTTCGAAGATAGAAGCGTCAGATCACTTGCAGCTCACACCTTCATGGAAGGAGACGACAACGTTTTCACTTAGATCCTCAATTGGTAGCTGTTTGTACTTCCAATGCATCTGATTTTGATTCAAGTTCTTCTGTAGCTTGAATATTATTCTTGGAGATTGATAAAACTAATGCTGTGAGATTGTTCGCATTGTGATGATATAGTGGTATTGTAAATAGGTTGCTTAGGTTGTTGTTGAGTTGCTGTAGTGTACTGCGTTGAATAGTTGCATTTAAATTGTGTTGTATAGTTGTTTTGTATTGTGTTGTATTTAGCACTACTGATTGAGGTTTTTTAATTGTATTTGAATTTGTCATTGGAACTATTGCTGTAGTGTATCTTCTCATATTGTTGTCATTGATTTACATTGCTTTGGGTCCTCCTTGAAAGCTATGATCGCTCGTCACGTTTTGCGAACTTGTCCGATTGGATTGTCTTGCTCCTTTTTGGTACTTCTCTTCTTCCCCTTATCTCCGTTTTCTCATCTGAGATTTTCTCCACGTCCGGATTTCTTTATGTCAAGTGCCCTTGGGCTCTAATTCTGGAACCGGCAACATTGCTCTTCGCAATAGCTTGGTCAATTTTGGAGTCTAAGTCTAAGTCTAAATGTCAGCCTTACAGCTTGATTCCAAATTACGCTGGCACCTTCATATTGAAAATACTCCAATAAAGCAAAAGTTGCTAGAGCCCAACTTTACGCTTTATTAGCTCGTAAAAGTCATCTGTCAATTAAAAACAAAATTCTTCTCTATACATCAGTAATAAGGCCAATCTTCTTGTATGCATGCACAATCTGGGGTACTGCTGCAAAGACTCATGTGAAAAAACTTCAATCTTTTCAAAGTAAAACCCTACGTATGGCCCTAAATGCAGTCTTGTACGTCCGTACAGATGTGATTCATTCGTGGATTATGTTATTAAAAAACTTAGTCAAAATTTATTCCTCAAAATTGAACAGATTGATAACCGAGCCCTTCAACAGATGCCTGCCTACGACCCTTCTATTCGCAGCTCGCAGAAGAGACCGAGAGAAGTGATTGGTTAGCCAAGATGACCGCCACACAAACCGCAGAAGATCCTTGTGACCATGAGGCATCCAAACCCACGCACGAGGTGCGGGGGAAACCGGTTCAGTCGACGTCATCGCGAAAGCGAAAGACTCAGACAGTCGACTCCGACGGGTTTATCACCCCCGCGGCTCGAAAGCAAGGGAAGGCGCCGATTGTGGATCTGACAAAAGATGATTTGGCTCAAAACGTTAAAGCACCCAATTCTGTTATTCCAAATTCAAAATTAGTAAATAGCCCCAAAAATGCTACTCCGAAAAAGGAGAGGACTACAAACAAGTACGAAAGAATTAGGAATTCAATCATAAATGATGAAAATAATGACTCTTAAATGAATAATGAGATCACCACTGAGAGAGTAAATTCCGAGCAGGCACGGAACATATCCCCCCACCGCAGCCTGAGATTCCGGCAATACATCTCAAAAGCAGCAAGAACTGGAAGACACAAGTGTCATTCATTAGAGAAATTGTGCCAAATTTACGGAGCATTCTGACTGGACCTTATCTCAAAATTTTTGTGCAAACAGAGCTGGAGTTCAGGGAGGTAACCCGCTGGATGACACAAGCCGGCATTAAGTTCAAAACTTTCGATATAAAGCAGGACCGGCCAGTCAAAATTGTCATCAGAGGCCTCCCTGTTGAAACAGACGTCGGGGACATCAAAGAGGAAGTTGAGGCGATGGGATTTAAAGGGCATCGCATCGTCCGGCTTACTCTGCCTGGCTCCAGACATCCAATGCAACTTGTTTATTTACAAGTTATACCTCACCCCTTCCTCGATCATCTGTTCGCCGTCACTGACATGTGGGGCACAGAGATTAGCATTGAGCGTTACCGCGGCCGCAAGGGCCCTACACAGTGCTTTCGGTGCGAGGACTTTTTCCATTCTTCAGAATTCTGCACCCTTCCAATCCGTTGTGTCAGATGCTCTGGATCCCATTGGACACGAGAGTGTACCAAAGGATTAGACGTACCTGCCACTTGCTGCAACTGCGGTGGAGATCATCCTGCATCATATAAATCCCCGCTACCCCGCTGTCCCCGCTGCCCAGGTAATAAACGGGCTCGTGGCAAAAATTCCACGCCTAAGACTAGGGCAGGTACACAGACAGCCCCCCTCGCAGGGTTCTTCTAAGCCCATAGCAACTGCTGAGACAAGACGTCCCATGCCTAATCCTCCAAGCAACGTCAGTTCACCATCTCATGCACAGATGGTGAAGAACACCACCGAGCACGGATTCAAATCCACGAATCCAAGACTGCCGGTTGAAGAAGCCCCTGCAGCCCCAGCAGTGTCAGCCACGGCAGAGTGTAGCAATGATTCCGACGATGTCTTTTCATCCACACTAAAATGCTTAATTGAAATCTCCCGCGACCCAGCGGTAGATAAGCATATTCTGCTTCTTGCCTTCAAAAAAGCAATGCCTTAACTCAGGCAAGCAGATGCTTTAATGAGGGCATTTTATATTTATGAAAGCTATGTTGAGCTTTCAACTTAATTCGGCAATTTTAGACCCATGTCTTTTGTTTTTCAGTGATGAACCTCTATTAACGGCCTAAAATTCAATTTTATGAATAACAGTTCAAACACCATCAGAGAATTGTTCATTGGCACATGGAACGCCAATGGATTAACATCTAAAATTCACGAAGTTCGTGATTTTGTAGTAGAGCATGATATTGACGTGTTTTTAAGTCCAAGAGGAATACTCCCAAAATTGGGAATTATGACATCTACTGTACTGACAGGGTGTCACAGGGCAGAAATCCCAGTGATGGCACTTGTATCTATGTGAAGCGTTCCCTAAAGCACCACATGATACCGTCCCCTGATTTAAATTCTTTGGAAGCGACAATTATCAAAATTTTCCTTCAAAATTCCTCCCCGCTAACAATAGTTTCAACTTATTTACCTCCACAGTCAGCAGCACGTGCAAGGCCAGCTTTTCCTGTCAGTGATTTTGATAAACTTTTCAATGTTTCAAATCACCTAATTATTGCTGGTGATTCAAATTCACGCCATACCGCATGGTTTTGTTCAAATAGGAACAGGTATGGTATTAGTCTCTAGTATACTCTGGCAGCATGAATTTTCATGCTGCCAGAGTAACCATGTTCAGAAAATAGCTCCTACCCTCCCGACGTTTTACCCTGTAAGATGTTCCCCTGCAGTTCTTGATCTGGCTGCCTTTTATAATATATTTTTTCGGCATGAAATAAAAGTGATTCAGGAATTGGACTCTGATCACTACCCTGTTTTGATAACCTTAGATATTCAAAATCGATACTCAAAATTAGAGGAGCAAGTCTCAACAAATTGGAACGACTTTATATTTATTTTGGAATAAATTCACTCCCTCCCATCAAAACTTCCAGCAATTCGGACTTTGACAGGCATATTAAAAGTTTGGAGTCTTTACGTAAAGAAGCGAGAGCTACGGTTTCAAAACCACTTAAACACCCAGGTGCTAGGCTCCCACCTGAGACTAAATTCGAAATTAAGCAGCGGAACTACTTGCGAAGATTTTGGCAAAGGTCACGAGAGTCAAATTTTCGCAAGATACAGAACGAGATAAGGACCGAAACCCGCTTATTAAAACAAGCGGAGTGGAAAACATAAATTGAGTCCCTAACGAGTGAAGACAAATCGATTTTCCGCGCAGCCGCCCGATTATGCAAACATAAAACACTCATTCCGCCCCTTCAAACGGCCGATGGCGCACAGATGGCTTACACTGACTCAGAAAAGGCTGATGTCATAGCTGACAGCCTTGGAACTCAATTCACACCAAACCACGACTGCTACTGTAAGCGCCCGGTTACACAGGGGCGCATACAAGCACGGGTTAAAGATTTTTTAACACAATCTATCTCAACTGAACTCAGACCAACGGACCCTACTGAAGTTATGGTTTTCATTGATAAACTGAAACCTAACAAGGCACCTGGCATAGCTTCTACTTCGAATCGCATGATCAAAAACTTCCCCCCAATGTTTATCGTTTGGATCACGGTACTTATAAATTTAATGCTCAGGAGAAGCTATTTCCCCGACTGTTGGAAAATTGAAGCAGTCGTCCCCATTCAAAAACCGTGACAAAATTTAAACTTACCCGTCAATTACAGACCCATAAGTCTGTTATCCTTTCTCTCAAAGATCTATGAATTTGTCTTACTTAATCGCCTGAATGAATTCTGTCGGGATCAAAATTTATTAATCCCGGAACAATTCGGCTTCCGACCTAAACACTTCACAGTACAGTTGCTTCGTGTAGTGGAATTCATTCATGAAGGTTTCGTAAGCGAGAGAAAACCGGTATTGTCTATTTAGACGTTGCCAAAGCCTTTTCCAGGACTTGGCATGACGGGATTATTTACAAGTTCATGCGGCTTGGTTTTTCGGTTCATCTCATTAAAATTATTAACTCGTACTTGACCGGACGCAGTTTCCGCGTGCGAGTTAACCACGAATTCTCCTCTCCCCGCCCAATCTATGATGGCGTAGCTCAAGGTAGCCTCCTTGGACCTTCAATCTTTAACTTTTATGTAAATGATATTCCTAAGGCCCCAAATATCGATCTTGCGTTATACGCAGACTATACAGCCATCATTTCACAACATTCCAACACCCTCCAGGTAATCTCCCAATTGCAGAGTTACCTTTCGACCTTAGAACTCTGGCTCGGTCTGTATAAAATCAAACTTAATGTCGCAAAATGTGCCGCCACTATGTTCATCCGAAGAAATATCCCAAGTTTACCTAATGTAATGCTCTTCGGTGAACCCATTCGCTGGGTTTGTTTTTACAAATATCTAGGTGTTTTACTAGACTCAAAATTAACTTGGCAGCCTCACATTCGCAAAATCATAGCGGGTGCAACAGCTGTCAAAACCGCCCTACGCCCCCTTTTAGCTATAAATAGCGACCTGTCAGTGGATAGCAAAATCCTGCTCTACAAATCAATGATTAGGCCTGTTCTTACATATGCATGTCTCGTCTGCACTGACTAACAGAAAACATGTTCAAATTTTTCAATCCAAAATGCTTCGGTAAATTTTACAAGCTCCGTGGTTCGAAAGGAACGAAGAGATTCATAATGACCTCAAAATTATGCCCATTAATCGCTATATACAGCGACTTTCGGAAAACTTTTTCAAAAATATTCAACATGCTGCTAATCCTGTGCTTCATATGCTACCCGTATACGATCCTGCTGTTGCTTCTTCCCGGAAAAAAGGCAGAACGGTTCTGAACCAGGAATATTCAGCTCTCCCATTTAAACGGGCTTAATATGAGCACACTGACAGCCATGTGAATAATTACCTCTCGTTCCTTAACCCCCCCTCGCCTCTAAAGTTCTTTAATGCACACAGCATTAACTCGAGGAACCCCCTTTAAAGTTTCTTTAATAAGAAACATCACAGTCAAAAAGGACTGATTTAAAATAATTTCTAACTCTTGATTTGATTTAAAATGAAAAAGATTCTTATATACTGCTTTTTTCTTCCTTTAACAAGGAACTTTCTCAGGCGTTTAACAGCGTCATTTTAGGCCTTTAAATACCGCATTGAATAGCGGTCAAAAATGAAACTTCTCCCTCCCAGCTGATCACTGGCAGAACTACTTTTTCGACCTGTAAACAGGTTCCCCCCTCCCCCCAACCCTGAAGACCGCGCATCGGAAAATTCCCCTGCGAGTTCTTCACCTCTGACGTATGCAAAACATGATTATCAAGGTTCAAGGAAACTTCACCTTTTATTTTTCTAGTCTAAATTTTATGACTGCCCCTATCTAAATTATTCTGGCCCTTTTTCGGCGCAAAATGAAGACCTTTTGAGTTTTCGCCTTTTTTGACTCAGTGTGAAGGCACTTATTCCAAGTCATTCGGCTTCTCAAAATTTTTACCCTATTAGACAATCCCCTCTTTTTGATGCCGTAATTTCCTTTGAAGATGTGGAGGTAAAGGCGTAATTGCCTATGAACTCCGTAAATTGCACTTCCTTGATCCTTGATCCTTGAGCCGTGATTGGCCGAGAGTTCGGCATCTAACCACCATTCAAAAGGGCATGACACGCCCCTTCTACTTCAGTTCCAGCCCCTGCGACAAGAAGGAAGGATGTCTCCTCGCCGAGCAGCTTTCTAATGCCATATAATTGCTTAAAAATTGCTTTTCTTCATCTCTCAAGATCTTCATTCAAAGATATCAATCTGTTCGCTTAGAATCACATCTCCAGCAGATTATATTCTGCCTATGAATATTTTCACCCCGATTTAATAATATTATTTGCCCTACCAACACGCGCCGTATGCCAATGAGCCTATTAATTGTAATCTCTTTCCTATCTGCTTTTTGCCTTTCTTGAGCCTGTGGCTCCCTCTATTGAGCATCAAGTTAAACACTTGTGCTTTTTTCCTATATCTGCTCACTATTTTTTAATTATGTGGAGGTACATGGTTTTGAACCATAGGCACTCCGTAATTTTTAGACATTGGCATCAGCCATACATCCTGCAAGAGATGGCGCAACCAGAGCTCCAGTCAACTAAAATGCTTTTGTTCACTACTAATAGATGGCGCAACGGCGGCACAGGAGACTCCGTCGCTAGTAATTTCTGAGTTCTAGCACAGCATGTGTACAAGTACTTCCATATTATTGGATAAAACTTACTCGATTCTTCAAGCATTTAAAAGTCAAGTATCATATATCGGTAAAGGCCGTTAATGGTCGATTGCCTCTTACTAAGTGATTAGACATAGACATGGAAACTGACATTAAGGTCATCTTAATACCAAAACCTGGAAAAAACCACTCATAAGGTGACGGATACAGGCCCATTAGTTTACAGTCTCTATTAAGTAAAATATTTGAAAGAATTATTCTCAGTCGAATGAAAAATTATCTTCAATTTCTTCCGCCGGAGCTGTTTGGCTTTAGAGAGAAGCTCTCGACTGCAAAACAACTTCTTCGTATTACGTAGTATTCTGGACCTGCTTTGCATAATAAATTGAATGTTGTTATCCTCATGCTGGACGTAGCGAAAGCTTTCGACCGCGTCTGGCATGAGGGACTCATTGCAAAACTAATCGACCTTAATTTTGAAAGAGAAATTCTTCTGATCATCCTCTCATTTATTTCGGACAGGACTTTTAAAGTGTACGCGAAAGGAGCTCACTCCTCAGAACGTAATATGCAAAGTGGACTACCTCAAGGGTCTTGTTTAGGCCCTGTACTCTATTTATTTTATGCTTCAGACTTCCCTAAACCCAACAGTAACGACTCTATCCTTGCATGTTACGCAGATAATACTGCCCTGGCAGTTAAGTCTGCGAACATTAACTTCGCTATTAAGAAACTACAAGCCTTCATTCCAAGTATCGAGTCATGGTGCGCGAATTGGAAAGTGAAGATTAATGCTAAAAAATCTTAATTATTGATCATTCGCAGAAGGAAAAGAAATGTTAAATAGAAAAAATTTTGTTTTTAAATACTTTAAACTTTGACTGATGGTGCCGGACAAAAATTAACAAAAAAAAAAAAAAATCCAATATCAAATAATTCAAAACAATTCTTATCTAATTCATAATATATCCAAAGATGAATGAAATAAACAATCGTATATCATATCTATCAATCAATCCTATAGTGGTATAGTACAATTTGACTTTTAAGGTTTGCGTTGTGAGTAAACTATGTAAAAGGAAATATCAATAACTCCAAATTCAATTAAACTCCATGTTTCTTAAAAGCCTCCCGACTCAAACAAATGGAGGGACATGACAGACCACAGTAAATTATACGCTACATAAGTACACAAAAGCAATTAAATTTTAAACACACATTTATTAAATTCTTGAATATATTATATAATTAAATAATGGATAACTGATGAGTATCCTACAACATATTTTTACTCTGAAAAGTAACACATAATGTCACACGCATTTACAGCTTACAAAAATTAATATACCTTAAGATGGAAAATAACACATATCTCATTCCAAAATTAACATACTCATATTAATTTGTAAGTTTAGTATTTTTGACGTTCAATAGCTCACTAATTAAGCCGGTGAAACAAATCTTTAAACCTTCCTTTACAGACTTTAAATTAATTAGTCATTATTCAAAAATATTCTAATCATTTAGTAGTTTACATATATAAAATAAATAATTTCCGTTTAAGTAATTTGAAAAGATAGAGAAGTAGACAAATTTAAAAATCACTCACAGATGGAAGACAGGTTTTCTGGATTGAAGAATTTTTAGTGTCCAATCACTTGGAAATGAGCTAAAACAATTTTTTTTTCAAAACACTTTCAGAAGCGTCCATTGATTCAGGAACCGCCATAAATATGTCCATTAAGTGAGAGACAATTTCCGAAAGAAAAGATCATTAGTGTCCAATCTTTTTTCTGTCAAAACACTTTCAGAAGAGTCCATTGATCTCACGAACGAGGAAAGCATGATACCTCCTTCTGGAACAAATCTGTATCTCATGACAAATTTCTTCAACTGGAATGTCTCAAACATGACTATTCAAGTTGTCCAAAATACACGATGAAGCGGCGAAACTAAATTTTGGGTAGAGCACTTTTGGCACAAACTTCTTAGTTGTAACTAATCTCTCCTGTCTATGACGACCAATTCTAACTGGAAAGCCTCTAACATGACAATTCAAAGATCACGAAATACACGATGAAACAGTAAAATCAAATTGTGCGTAGAGCCCTTTCTCCGTGCGAACAAATTCTCATCAGCGGGAAAGCGGCGAGAAACCTCGCCTCAGACCGAGTCGCAAGCCCCCCCCGCAGAAGGTAAAGCCGCACCGAACTTTTTCTTTTACTGCCTTACATCTTCGCAACTCAAATGTCTCCAAATCCGACGCAACAGCCGGCGCCCGCGAGAGCAAGACCTGCAAGGGATCAAGCCTCCACTCCTCTTCTTACTCTTAGCTTGAAAGAATCAGGAAACAGAAACAGAATGAACTCTAACCTGGTGCAAGCACCCAGGAAAACTCGGTTCCTCCGCCTCTGTGAGTTCATAGGCTTTCAAAAAAAATCATAAAATTAAATCTTACCAATCCCGGAATTTTATGTTATCTAAATTGAGAAAATGACACACCCATGACGAATCAAACACCAGAAAATCTGACAATGAAATCCGAAAAACATCTGCACTCATAACTTGAGAAAAACAAATAGACCCCCAACTAACAAGCGAAACTAGCTTTTACGAGCATCCAATTATCTAACTTAGTACACCTCCCACTATCTTGAAGTAAGAAAACTGCAAACGTTAAACAAAGCGACAGGAAAACAACTTCCGTTTCACACGCATTAGCTAAAAGGGCGACATTGTTAGTGAAAAGGCCATAAACCAGATCTGTGTCCTCGCAACCGTCTCTCGCCTTTGTTACAATTCCTACTCAAGAATAATGAGTTAAATAAAACCTTAAGAGCTTAATACTTTTTTCCAGATTAAAATACACATGAATACAAATAAAAATATTAGAATAGTAACCGAAAACACATATTAATAATTGAAATTCGCGACATAACAGAAATAAGCAACTGAAGAATCACCTTCTCCTCTTTAATGAAAGAGTTCCTATAGTGAAAAGTGCCAAATATCTCGGAGTCACTCTTAATGATCGTCTTACCTGGACTAACCATATCAACACTGTTCGAACTACTGCACTAAAAATTATCAAGTGTTTGCTTCCTATACTCGGTAAATACTCTAGAATGGATTTGGGGAAGAAAAGACTTGTTTATCTCTCCACAATTAGACCTATTTTGATCTCCTGCCTGGGCAGCAGCCAAAGACTCAGATGTAAACAAACTCCAAATCGGTCAAAATAAACTCCTGCGTATTATCACGAACGCACACTATTATGTCCGCAACAAGACCCTCCATGAGGACCTCAAAATCGATACCATCGCGGTACATCTGCGAAAACTTAACGATGAATTCTTCAAAAATGCGCAGGAATGTAACTTTATGAATCATTTCAACATGTTTCATTATGAAGCTCTCACCGATTATCGATTTCTTCGACCTTTCGCGGCCTACATACTCAGTGGAAACGAAAATTTCCCACCTAATACCAAATTAGTGGAAATTTTGATCTGTACATAGTGATTTTACTCTTATTTTCTTTTACTTTACTCCAGAATACTGCTTTTCTTCAATATTCAAGAAGCGCTTTTAAAAGTCAGCGCCTGGGAGAGTGACCTCCCACGTGACCTAAGTACTTGAGTTCTATGTTCAGCCTTATTGTAGGACTTTCTGCATTTTTTATGACTGAAATTTCTGGTATTGCTTATATTTATCATATTGAAGAACATGAGAAAAACCGTGATTTTTCGCTATAGCAACCCATTATTTAATTATTTTACTCTTTTCATCAGTTTTGGCAAGTTTACGCTAAGCGAATCAGAATGCCTGGTTCCGCTCACGTGATATGTGACTTATTCTAAGTATGCTCTGGGATAGACATTTTGAATTTGGCTTTCGACCGCGTCTGGCATGAGGGGCTTATTCTCAAGCTTATCTCCCTGGACTTTGACAGAGACTTGATCTTACTTATTTATTCGTCTATCAAAAACAGAAAAATTTTCGTCAACATTGGTAACGACAACTCCGATCCCAGAAGACTCAACGCTGGAGTAGCGCAGGGCTCAATTTTAGGGCCTGTTCTATTTATATTCTATGTTGCGGATTTTCCTAAAATATGCGCAGACCCAAATTTTTATCTTGGATGCTACGCCGATGACACGGCTCTTGCATATAAACATCACAACCAAGAACTTGCCTTTCTAAATTGCAAAAAATCCCAGAAATTGAGCATTGGTGCACGAAATGGCGTATAGCCATCAATGCACAAAAATCTCAACTTATTATTTTTGGCAAAAGACACTCTAGAAGTTCTTTTGCAAACTTAAAATATTTAATGTTGAAGTTCCGATTGTGAACAAGGCTACATATCTTGGTGTTGTATTAAATAATAAATTCACATGGAAAGACCATATACAGAAAGTCAGAGGCAAAATTGTTGCTGCTATCAGAGATCTCATTCCATTAATCGGAAATAATTCGAAACTTGACTTACGTAGAAAGAGGCACATTTATACTGCCATCATTAGGCCTATCTTTTCTTACGCGTCTCCAGCCTGGGCGACTTATTCGACAAATGACCTCAAAAAACTGCAGATCACTCAAAACAAATTTTTAAGACTGATCACAAATGCTCATTTTTATGTTTCTAATGAAACTTTCCATAGAGATTTAAAAATTGAGAATATCGAAAAATTCCTTCATAATGCAAACCGTAAATTTTTGGATAAGGCGAGAAACTGCTCACATATGAAATACTTTAAGGGGTCACACGACCCTTGAATGAGTCGAAAGATGAATTTTTTTACCTTTTTTCAATCTTGTGCAACTTTTTTAATTCTTATCAAAAATACTCAATATTTTGTTCATTATTAATTTAATGTCTATTCTTTAATTAAATGTACTTGAAATTTGAAAATTATAATAAAAATTGTAAAAACAAATGTTAAATTATAAGACATTTTTCACATCTAATTAATCTGTACGCACACTGCGCGCACATGTACAAGAAATGTTTTGTACCAAAATGTTTAATTTTTCTTTTTTTATGCAGAAGAATGTTTGAGAATATAACTGAACTAAAAATATTACACAATTCATGCATTTTTAATTTTTTTATGATATATATATTAAATATAATTTTTTTGCTATATTTTGATTTTTACATACCTTATAAAATTGAAACATTTCATTAAAATACCAAAATTTTAGTTTAATTAATTTAGTGTAACATGATAATACTATGGTACAAATTTCATAAAGATACATTAAAAAGTTTTTGAAATATCATGCGCGACGCATTAAAAAAACACGTTTTGAGATAAAGACCTGTAAAGTTTGCATCGCTATAAAAATGAGTAACATTGTGACTTAACTCGTAGTATTTGGTACCTAATTTGTATTTTATGCTTTTTGTTTGTGTTTTGAATAAAGTTAATGACAGAATATATATTTATAATAAGGAAACTGCATCTGAAAAACAATTAACAATGCATTGTTTAATGAAAGTGATGACACAGTCAACCGTTATCAAGGATACATTATTGCAGATAAAGATATATTTTTCATATACATGAAAGAGAATGCAATGTGCAAACTGTGTTATAAACCTATAAATATTTCTGAGAATAAAAATATAATTAATAATCAGTTTCTTGAACAAGATGTTTAAATTTTTCTCGACACACATAACTTATCACAAAATACTGTTACTATTCATAATATTTATATACACAAATTAAAAACCTCCAGGTTCATACATTATTCCTTCTTGATCAATTTGCTGATGTTCTAAACTTGTTTTGGATCTTTTCCTTGCTTTTCGTGCTTCTATAGTGTTTTGCATTGCTCTCTTCTTAGCAGTATTTACACGTTTCATATCACTGCGAAGTTGAGATTTTATTGCATTTATACCTGGATGGATACCCATTTGCCTCATGACAGATAGCCTACCCTTTTTGCCCATGTTAAATAAAATTGCTGCTTCATATACAGCAATTTCTGCAATTCGTTTCCCAGATCCAGAAGTTTTCGGACACATCTGCCATATGAGGGAATTAAAAGATTCATTTGGATTCTGAGTGAAGATACCAAGGCATCGTTTCAAAAGATCTGGACTTGATAAAGCTTTAAAAACAGGTTTTATAACATCCATGACTGAAGATGGCAAAGTCACTTTATGATGAAATTTACCCACTGAGCCATTTGAAACTGCTTGTTGATATTTACACCATGAGTCTGCACCAGCAGGACAAAATGTATGTAACGGTTCAGCATCAGTTGATCTCGTATGAAAATAAACTGCCCAAATACCCTTACGCATTTCATCAACTGACAAAGCATTTGAGCGAATTGCATTTCCATAATACTGAGTCAGCCTATTTATCATGGTGTCTGTCAGTCGTCCTTTGCCTGATAAAGGTTTACCGTCCTCCAGCTTTTTACATCTATAGTCTTGTTTTAGCTTTCTCAGTCGAGTTCCCATTCTTTTTTGTACGTGACCAACACATTCAAGTTTTGAAACAGTTTCATCATCATATGGTTTGCTGTCACGTATAGCAGGTAATGTTCTAGAATCACCATCACCAATATAATTAATATATTTGAGACCTCTTTCAGCTTCTGATCTGTGAAAAATTTTTATCATACCATCGACTTCCATTTTTCCTGAAGAACCGATATGATTTTTCTGACAATTTGGCAAATGTTTCATTTGCCACTCTTCGAAAGCTTTCCCAGATTTTTTTGCTTTCCATAGATCACATCCTTTACAAGTGGACGAGAGAACTTCAACATCTAAAACCTTCCCTGTTTCAGCACCTATTACAGAACATACTCCAATATGTGAAGTATGTCCTCTCGTTTTCCATGTTCCATCACCACTTACGGTGACATAATTTGATGCAGTTTTGCATGCCTCTTCTTCTGCAGCAATTTTCATACTTTGAATGGCGACAGTTTTTGAAGCTGCATTTATATGTTTGCAGATTTTGTCATAAGCATTCTGTGTCACAGGTTTACCTAGATCCATTACACCACAAAATGTTTCCAGAGGTTCCAGACCTTGACCAATGCATCGCATAGCATAAACAATTCGTCTGTTTAATTCAGGAACATTTTTGTGTTCACCAATCAACTTTTAATTATTGAATTCTGTTTTAAAACTACACTTTTCACAGAAATTGTTGAAAATAATCCAAAGGATTTTCTCTCAGAAATATTGACAGAATTATAGCACAATTTGCACATTACATTCTCTTTCAAAAATGCAAACAATATGTCTTTATCCATAATTATATAGCCATAAAAACGATTCATAATGTCAGTATCACTTTCATTAAATAATGCATTGTTAAGCTTTTTCTCGGATGCACTTTCTACATGTTCAATTTGAGTATTATGGTCATCACCTGATGAAACCAAGCTTTTATCAGAAAGTTCAGATCTGATATTCGTGTAGCGGTTGCCGTGGAAGCGACGTTTTTTAGCTCGCTTCCCAGAAGCTCTTTTATTATTTGCCATCACAAATATAATATATAAATATACTTATTATTGCAGCAAAAAGACTAACGCATCAAAATTTCAATATACACCAAATAAATGCTGCAAACGTCAATATAACTTTGCAGAATCAAACAACGTAGTAATAGCTTACGGAAACAAGATGTAAACATTCAGAATAAGTATTAAGTTGAGTAGAATCATTGCTACTGATTGCTGACGAAATAAAAATAAGACTTGTAGGCTAGAATGTAGCAACACTCAGTTATATAACGGCTAGGACAGCTGTGAGCAAATGACATGTCCCTTTAAATGTTTATTTACATACCTGATGAAGGATTCTCGTGTCAGTGACCTTTACGTTTTTAATGATATCTCCTAAACTACACGGAATATTTTAACACGGTTTTTTTTAAAGTGCGCAGAAATGTTCAAACTAAAACATATATGTTTTTCAAAAAATCGATATTTTTGAAGATTTTAAGGTCGTGAGACCCCTTAAAGTCTTCGACTATGTCGTGTTTCCGGAAGATATCAAAATCCGACCGTTAGCGGCCTTCCTCACCAGGGACTCTAATTTTCCTACTTAATCAGTCTTACCATGCAACATTATCTTTTCTGTATATTTTGCATATATTTGTTTTTCGTATTGCACTTTGAATTTTCGTATTTTGTATATGTATATACTCACCTTTATTGTATTAATTTTTGTATTTATTTTCTGTAATAAAATTGTATTTACAAATTTATCATTTTTCTTCTCCACACACCTATCATGAATTACATTTACTCAGACACATCTTGCTGCCTCTCCTGGTCTTGGGCTTTAAGTTCGATACTCAGCTTGTGGCGTCCAGTGGTCACCCCCCTTTTTCCCCAATTCTGATACCTCCTATCACTCGGTCCAGACACAGATATGTCATGTGGCCTTCGGGCATACTTGTCATGAGCCGGACACGTTGCATCTAATGCAATATTTCGGCATAATTAGTAATGAATGAATGAATGAATCTTGAATTTGTACATATGTATTTTGTGTTAACATTTGTTCTGCATTTATTCTGTTGTTTTATAACTCTTACTAAAATTATTGCTTTCCTGAAACATCTTCGACTGTTATAATGAAATCATGATTCTGTTTACACCACCCGCATCACGTTATCATGGACTCACAACTTGAATTTGACTCACAACTTGACTGCTAGACTGTATTATGTGATGAAATTTGTATATCCATATGTTGTTACTCTGATGATTACTAGAAAAATTTCCCTTTTATGTAATTATTTCTGAAAATTTGTACATTTAATGTTTTCTTCAGCATTTCTAACCTAAAATCTCGAAACGTATTAACGAGTTCTTCACACCTCACGTAACAAGGTAGTCACGCCCTCTAAACATCTGCAATCCTGAGTTAGGTCTCACTCAAGCATTCTCCTACTTTCAGCGCTCTATAGCAACTAACTCAGACAGCCGGAACAAAACTTGCAAATCCTGCAGGTTAATCCGCGGCACATCCAGCGGAACTTGGAACTCGTCATCGACTTCTAACTTCATCTGAACTCTTATCTACAGGAAAGCATCTATTCGCAGCTTAGAAGCTTAGCCCTGTGGTAAAACGCGTACCTACAATCCAAGAGTTCAACGAATCGAGGCTGTGCCGTCTTAATTTTGTGAAAATATTACCACTTCATCTGCACATGACTTAAATTGACATACAGGACTATAGTAACAATTTTGATGTCAATTCTTAATTTTTACTTGCATTATTTTAGCAAGTATTAATTTTTTCTTTTTCATCACCCGCCACCGCTTCCAACTCTGTCATATCATCGCCATATTGACGACACTTGAGAATACGTTTTGAAATTTGGCATATTTATTATAAGCAATAATGATGCTGATGAGAATATATCCATTCCTTGGCCATATTCTTTTCTCAAGCGAACTTTACGTCTTCGAGCAATTAGTAAGTGGCAAGAGGAATGGGACAATAGCTTCACCGGTCGACGTACTTTCTACCATCTTTCATTATGTGTCGACAGATCGCTGCTGTGGCAATGCCCATCTTTCCCGTTACATTTCGGGGCATGGACCTTTTCCTGAATCCTTCGCACGCTTTGGCATTAGTGACACCAATGTCTGCAGTTGTGGTAAACTCGGCTCTCCGGAGCACTATTTAGCCAATTGTCCCCTGACAGAAGGCCTACACATACGATTTCCTACGCAAAATCGTCAGGCATTTTGCAAACTCTTAGTTAAGCAAAGACACCTGATCCGCAAACTAAATTGCGTAATGGAGAAAGTCTCCAGCACTGGGCTTGACCTATGTCAAGTTTAATCTAAATGGTTTTCAGGAAATGTATTAACCATGTACTATCTGCTTTTTTGTAGCTAGACTGTTAATAACAAATAAAATATAAGTTTGACTGCATCACGTTAGTTTGTGTGTATCGAACTCCTAGTATGCTTTTCTTATTAAGTTGATTGTCTATAAGACAATCATTATCTTAATCATTGTATCATGCTTACAAGTATCTTTATTCAGTATAGTATTATTAGTAAATTATGTTGGTATGTTCTATTGTAATCTATACCGAGACGTATTCTCAAGCACCAATCTGGCTCCTGATTCGCCAGCTCCTGAGCCCGGCTTTCTGCAGACTGAAACCCAGCTCTTCTCCTACCACATTCATCGACACCAGATGGCGGAACGTGCAAGGAATTTGTATCGCTGTTCTCTTTTAGTTTTAACCTCTTCTGATTTTTCCTGCTACAGGACCTAACTGATTTTCCTTCAAAGCTATGCTCTTTCGGGATAACTCTCGTGCTACTGGGAAGTACTGCCGCAGTGCAGTAGAAATCCAGTATATTACAACTAAGTATCTAAGTATCGTCATCGACCTTAACTGTAATTCTTTAATCAAAATTCTCCGGCACTCGTCTCTACAAATTGGGACAATTTTCGATATAAACTTAACAGTAAAAGTTTTCTCTCCCTCGAAATTAAATCCAGTCTAATATTGATATTGACAAGACTGTTGATCAGTTAACCTTCTAAAACCGGGCCGAAATTCTCATAATATAGCCTTCAGACCGGCGCGATCCGAAACAGTTTTGCCCCCTCTTTGACATTTCCCTAATGAGAAAAGTCGTTAGTTCCTCTCCGTGGATGAAGTAAAATTTACATGTTTTTCGGACGCTTCCGTCCCATAGTAGAGGGGTTGCTAGATTTGCAATTTTTTCGATGATTATTTTGCTTTCATTTAAATGAAGTTCTAAATAAATAGTGCATAAATAAGTATGCAGTACTGGATGCATATCCAGTGCACACAGAGTCGTAGCTAGGGTTTTCAGCGCCCAGGGACAACTGAAGATTTCGCGCCCCCTACTGCTTGCCAAGGATGGAAAATATTTAATTCTAAAATGTCGTAACATCAGTTTGGCACCCCTTGGATTCTGCGTCCTGGGACAGATGCTCCCCTCGCCCCCCTCTAGCTAAGCCCCTGAGTGCACACTTTATTTAGAACAAAATGTATGCAATGTTTATATTTCACTCACTATTTCTAATCAATCTCGCAAATAATTTGTGAATTTTTTAACTTTGTTTTCACTCTTCATTTATATTCGCGTATTTTCGTATTAGAATTAGAAAGCGAGAACAAAATTTAACAAAATATAGTAAATACGGACTAGATTTGTAAGTCTGCAGGCTGGAATGCGATTTTTAATAACATATTTTCATTAATAAAATAATGGTAATGACTAATTTAATGAAATAATAATAATAATAATATTTATTTCCATTAGATGATTAGAATGAGATTCAATACAATTAGATTTTGAGATGAACTTACAGCAATAATTAAGCTTTACATAACAATAACAGAGAATTAAATCTGGTTTTTTCGAAAATTTTGTTATTATAATATAAAAATCAAAATCCGAGATACATTGGTTGCGTTTAATCATTTAACTTTAACAAATATTACATTGGACTATCGGGCAAAGAAGGTATATCTTTAACGAGAATTTTTCTTTGTAAAATTGGCTTTTGTTTATGTTAGCAGAGAAAAAAATCCGTGACCTATACATGCAATCATCAAAAGAAATTTGAGAACAGTTTTAAATGTTCATGAAGAATTAATTATACGTCAATTTCTTTTCATAGGTAGAAATTTCGTCTAAAACCATCGTTATATCCAAAAGTTGAAGTCTATTGCATTTTCAACTAGTATTCTATTTGCACATAATATATTTTCTAATTTATTTTAGAAAGAGTAATCTTTCACGTTTTCAAAAGAATAAGGACATACTGGGTGTTGACACAATGTAGTAAATCTGTTTTTCATATTTCTTCCAGTATTGAAAACGATTACCCTAGAATATTTTCAAAGCAAAATTAAGAAAACCGTTTACGTCAAATTTTGCATAAAGTATCTTCTCGTGTACTTTTTTTATTTAAAGTGTGGAATTTTCTCTTTGAAAATATCAAAAATCATGAATGGAGCAAAATTAATTCATGAGTAATAACTTTGAAATGCAATAATTCCATCGTAATATGAAATGTGGAGAAAAGTGCAATACAGTTTATTTATTCACAAATAATCCCCCTCATATGCGTAATTTATGTACTGTCGATTGAGAAATATAGGTTAGTAAATTAAACCAGTTATTTCAATACTTTCTCTTTATCAATATTTTTACGGGCTCTTCAGTAGAGCGGTAAAGGTGGCTGAACACTTGTAGCTCGCTTGAGTTTGAATCTCGGCTAAATAGTTGGATTCACGGTTTTTGTGTAACGTAAATGCAAGCCAGCTTCTCTTAGAAAGTCCTCCGCGAAGGCATAAATCCTCTTATACAGATAATTGTTGTGTGCTTTGATGTAATTCAGTAAGCGAACAAAATTAATCCAATCAAACCCGAAGAACGGGTTGATTACATGTGGAGTTTTCCACCAGGAACGTAAATGCGAGCAATTTTCTCTTAAAAAGATTTTACACGAAAGCATCCATCCCCTTAAGCAGATAGCGTTCGTGTGCTTTTCCGTAATCCAATCCTAATTTTCATACATTTAATAGTAAGTTGACATACACCTTATTACAGACAAAATAACAACTTTTTTAACGATATTTTTTATTAACTTGTCTGAATTCCCTTTATGTCTTGAGGAGTATAAGAATTTCAGCAAATAAAACTGGCCTAAATTTTATACAATGTAACTGATGTTTTGATTCAATTTAGAAATAACGTGAGCTTTACTGATATTTAAATACTTTTTGGCAGATCTCATCCTAAAAGAGGGTCTAAAGATAAATTGGTTTTATTTAATTTACAATCAATGAAAATCATTGAAAGCAATCATTGAATGAATGAAAATCACAAAAGCTATTATGCATACAATTGTCTCTTATTTATCTCCTGATAAATCAGACAAAATTGCCAACATAATAGAAGCACTTTGAAAGAGTTAACAGTTCTTAAGGGTTTTATGCACTCCACAAAAAAAAAAAAAAAAAAAATGTCAAAATAAAATCTTATTATTCAGGAAGTAAAATGGTACGACAGTTGTACCAATGCCGGCGTCTGAGAAAGTCATTCTCATGGTACAACTGCTGTACCAGCCGGTTTCAGAAGGTTAACAAATGCAAACAAGCACTAGCTAACGCCATGTTACTTGCCCATCCTTCTCCAACTGCCCCACTTACTTCGCATTAGATGCATCTGATCATGCCATTGATGGTGCATTGCATCAGGTTGTGGACTCCAAATTCCTGTCCTTAGGTTTCTTCTCGAGAAAGCTTAGTACAGCAGAAACTCGGTACAGTGCTTATGACCGGGAGCTCCTTGCTGCTTATGCATCCATTCGCCATTTCAGACATATGTTGGAGGCTAGAGAGTTTGTCCTCTTTACTGATCATAAGCCACTGACATATGCTTTCCGTCAAAAGAATGACAAGTGCTTTCCACGCCAGGTGAGACATTTAGATTTCATCTCGCAATTCACAACTAACATACAGCACATTCCAGGGCCTGAGAATATTCCTGCAGATGTCATGTTCCGTATAGCTGCCTTAACTGTTTCTTCATCAGTTGATTATTCTAAAATAGCTACAGCATAAACTTCTGATGATGAGCTGAAGTCCTTACTGTCATTAGACACATCCTTGAAGTTAAAAAAATTACTCTCCCGGAATCAAACATTGATCTATTCTGTGATGTATCGACTGGCAGAGTTCGTCCCTATGTCCCAACACATTTTCTCCAGGATGTTTTTTCTTCATTACACAACATGGCTAACCCTGGTGTACGCAGTACACAACACATTCTGCGGTTACGATTTGTCTGTCCTAAAATGTTATCGGATATAGCAGAATGGACCAAATGTTGCATCCCATGTCAAAAGGCTAAAATTCATCGGCATACAAAAGCACCTTTCGCAAGTTTCAAGGAGCCTTCCCAAAGATTTGACCATGTTAATTTGGACCTTATAGGCCCTCTCTCTCCCTCTAATGGTTATTCTTATTGCTTGACTTTAATTGACCGTTTCTCTCGATGGCCAGAAGCTCAACCCCTCAAGGATATCTCTGCTGAAACTGCTGCAGAAGCATTTTTCACATGCTGGGTCTCCAGGTATGAAGTACCCTCTACTCTGAAAACAACTGACCAAGGACGCCTGTTTGAAGCTTAACGTTTTTGCTCTTTCACTCATCACTTGGGAATTCAAAGATCCAGGACGAATAGTTACCACCCTCAGTCCAATGGGTTAATAGAGGAATTGCATCGAACTTTTAAGACTGCTATCAAGTGCTATGCCACTGAGCGGTGGAGTGATATCCTTCCTGTGATCCTTCTTGGTTTTCGAGCTGCTTTGAAAGAAGATTTAGGTTGCGCACTAGCAGATTTGGTTTTTGGCAGCACCATTCGTCTGCCTGGGGAGTTCCTGGTTCCTGCTCAACAACTGGCTGACCCCACAGATTTTGTCAGCCACTTACGTGCATATATGCAAACACGTCGCCCCATTCCACTCAAGAGCCATGGAGCCATGACAACCCCATGGGATCTCTACGAGTGTACTCATCTGTGTTTTGGCTTAGTTAATGCACCCCAAACCTTCATGCGCTTTATGCACGATGTCCTATGGGGTCTCCAATTTTGTTATGTTTATCTTGATAATATACTGTTTTTCAAATGATGGAGTGGAGCATAAGAAGCACTTACATGTTATATTTCAAAGAGTGATTACTTATGGTCTGAAGTTAAATGTTTCAAAAGGTGTGTTTGGTGTCACTGAGCTGGAGTACACCGTGATTTAGCAACTTCTACCCATGTTTTTCATCGTCATGATATGGTGAGACGCCCACTTCATCCTCCTTATGATGAACCGTTTTTAGTTGTTCGTAGAACAGAGAAGGTCTTTTACATAGACATAAATGGCAAATTTGTACCTGTATCCATTGATCGTGTAAAACCAGCTTATTTTCTGAACGGGCATAAACCAATCGCTCCACCTCCAACTTCACCTCCCCGCTTACAGGGCACTGTGGTCCATAATTTGCCATTTAACCCAAATACTCCATCAAATAATCGATATATATATATATCTGATATTACAACTTCAGCACACCCTGCAACGAAGGTGCAACTCAAGACTACACGTTCTGGGCGTCATGTTCATTTCCCTGTAAGATATCGTTGAGACTGTGAGGGGAGTATGCAGCAACCATGTAACGAACTTTTAAATTAAGTGTTAACTGTGTGTGTTTTCATGTATAGCAGTGCTGCAACTAAACTCTGAACATTTTCCCCAAGTGAAGTGAACTGATTCTTGTGAAATAGTCTTCCTCGTGTCTGCGCTGTTACGGCTAGCGAGCGGAAACGCGGCGTGATATGTTTTGGTAGCATGTTCTTTTCTCTCGCTATGTAACGTAAATAAATGTGATTAATTGAATAAGTTAAACTTATTTGTGAATATGCAGAATCATCCTGCCGTAGTTGTTCATATTCATCGGATAGATGCAAGTTATTCACCAATTTAATAATTTTAAAGGAAAATGCAATCATTGGCAAAATTGTATTTCGTATCTAGTTTAGGCAACAATAAAAGAAAATTCTGAACTTGGATTTGAACTCGAAATGTCTAAGAAACTTCTATTGTATAACACAAATCCATTTTAGACAAGATTGACGTAAAATCCCTTCTTACTGCGCGTCTACATCGTGGAATGAGTAACTTTAAGATATGTCATGTCAATCTGGTGTATAGTTTTACATATATATATATATATATATATCGATAGAGTGGTATACATTTCATTATTTAGTACTTTACTTCTTAGATTCAAAACTTGTTTCCAAAAATTCGATTTCATAACCTCTATCCAAAGTAAAAACCTATATCTTGACTTAAAAAAAAAAAATTTGACGAGTTTTTCATTCATCAAACTTTGTAAGCTTGCTTCACTTTGGTTAAAAGTAAGTAATTAAAATATCTATCTTTCATCTTATGTATATCTAGAGAAAAAAATTTAGTCTTAAAGCGGAACATTGAGGAATTCTTGAATCACTCCACTGTCTTTCAAATGCGTTTTATGGGAATGTTAATATCGGATTTCATAACATTTTCGACAAGTTTCTGTAGTTACGAAATAAGTTTCAGAAAGCATGATCGTCTGTCACAGAGGGACATCAAGTAACTTATAGTAGTAAATAAATATAACCGAGTTTTCATAATTGCTTCATTCCGTAGTCTTAATTAGTGCACGTTCGGAAGAAAACAAATCACACCTAACAAAAGGCTACTTGAACACATCCTCTGCAAGCAAAATGGTAGCAAAATTAGGTTAACCTTCGAAACTATATATTATATAATACACCTTGTAACACTCAGATTAGAGAGAAATGTTGTCTCTATATTCACAGAGGTCGTTGCGATTTCGAGCCTATTAATGTTATGCAATAATGTATATGCAAAGCTTAGAAGTTAAACAAACTGTTATAAGCAAAGGCTTTAAATAAAAGGAAAAGTTAACTAAGAAAATTTCTACCTTGTTGGTATGGGAATCAGGGGAAAAGAACTAATAATCTATCTATCATATATAATGATCTAAAATGTATGCACATTCAGATATCGATTAGTACTCCAAAGCATTTTAGATGGACCTTTTGTTTAAAAAGGTTTAGACATAGCAGCAATTCGAATGAGGCAAAGCCTCTGAATAAAGCCGAACGGGTTTTAAGGGTAGTATCATATGGGACCCTTTTCCGTACGAATAACAAGGAAGATATGCGCTGAAGTATGCTTTTGCTTAATTATAAATATAATATTATCAGAACAGAGGAAAAAACAATGTCACAGTCGATCGGAATGAAACAACGTTTGTACTGTAAATGTAGGTACGGGAAGGTACCTATATTTCCCGAAAGGTACGGGTCGATAAATAACTTTCTCCAGGTGTCGAATATAAGACATAAAAAATTAAATTGGATGAATCACTAAAACTGGTGAATACTAATTGTCGTCCGAACATGGCACAAACCCAGGCAATAGGATGTCTGCTTGGTACATTTCCTCTTATGTTGAGGGAGAAGACCAGATATTTTTCGGCAGAAGGTCCTCCAGGAAGGTACCACTCCCTCTTCCTCTGCAAATAGCGGTCGGATGCTTAGCGGTATTTAAATAACCTGAAACCTAATACTGCGTGTCAAACACGGCTCAAACAACGAGAAAAATAGACCAGGAGATGCCTAACTGCTAAACTGAGCAAATTTTCTTTTGAACTAACCTTTATAAAAGAACAATATTACTCAAATGCGCTGGAAATATTGCTCAAATTTTTGGAGAACTGCGTCTAATTAACAGAAAGCACAGGTAGTCATATTTCAACACAATGTGGAGCAAATTTGCCTTACATAACCGTAAAACTCGATTTAATAATTCAACTAACATAAACTACTGTTAGTCCGTTATAGGATTGGATTGGATTGGATTATTTAATTATGGCAAAGCACACGAGGGCTATCTGCCTAAAGGGAGGAATGCCTTCGTGGAGGACGTTCTAAGGGGAACTGGCTCGTATACACGTTACACATGGGGAAAACCACGAAAACGCCCATGCAGCCAGCCCGTTCGCGGGTTCGAACCTCGGACCGAACTATCAGTGTTCAGCGTCTTTACCGCTCGGCCGCTGGTGGGCTAGTCCGTTATAGATTAAATCTGCATTTTTCAGCAAAGGCCAGAACTGAGAGTTATGGATTCATTTCTCAGATATTTAAAGCACAGTTTTATTACAAATTTACATTACTGGACAAAACTGTATAGAAGGTACAAAAGTCACCATTTAATTTTTTTCATAACAATAATTATTTTAAAATTATTTTTAAAGATATGACAAAAATTTGCTTTGATATTTGAAAGCAGTTTTTCGATTCCTGGATGAACGTCTGATTAAAGGATCATGAAATGGGCACATGCATAATTAATATAGGTCTTTCATTTGGAGCACACAAAAAGGTTCTGTATTTGAAATAGAAGCTTTAGCTCTTGTTTATTAAAAATTACGGAGTGCCTTTGGTTCAGAACCATGTACCTCCTCATCAGATTTACATAAAAGCGAGCTGAAATAGGAAAATTGCATAAGTATTAAACTTTATGCTCACTAGAGGGAGCCACATGGCTCGAGAAAGGTTAGGGATAGCAAGAATTTATAAAACTTAAGAATACATATTTTAGATTTATAATGTTTTTTTTATTTTTAATTTTTTATAATTTTTTGGTATTTTATATTTTTTATGAACACGATATAACACTAAAGCATATAGCGGAGAGGAAAGATTTTACGGTTGATATGCTCATTGGCATGTGGCATAAAATGGAAATGCAAATAAAAAAGTTATTGCGAGAAAAAATTCAAAGCGGAAATAAATTCTGCGGGAAATGTGATTCTACAGTGAAAAAAATGATAACTTTGCAAAATGACCACTTCTCAGGTTGCAGGAAAGTATGATGGCATATCTTTAGTAAAAATATGAAATTCTATGGCAGCTCGTTCACGTGGCATCCTTCCTTCACGGCGCGGCGTTTGGAACTGGTGTTAGATACTTTGATACTTAGATACAAACGTGATTATGCAGGGTTTCTACTGCGGTAGCAATACTTCCCTGCAACCTGAGATGTTTCCACGATGGGTATGGTGATGAGGTTTACATGAGTAGATCCCAAGATGGGATATCAGCATTCAAAAGAAAGAAATTGGCTCAAAAACATGGCTGAAGATTCTGCTGGAGATTTTGGAGGGAATTTCAGAGTTACATATTAGTGTTGGACGCAATATGATAACTGAATGCTTTCAGATTTATTTAAAACTAGTTCCATTATATAAGCTTTTATTTATTTTTTAGCTTTAGTTAAAGTAAAAATTACAGGTGCGGCTGATACGGGCGAAAATACAGTACCTGTTGAGAAATAACTGCTTCGGAATTCTCATGTTATAGCTCAGGCTGTAATAGACTATTGTTTTATTGTTATTTTTATTACCAATTGCTTTTGCAAGGCATTGGGATTAAAGTATGTATAAATTATAAGTATTCAGAACAGCAGTAGTGAGAAGAAATATCCTGTTCATATTTTTCGTACATAGAATATTTGTACTGAATGCATAATATAATAATTTCATCAAAGTAACTGTGAAGTGGTATTTGCACTTCAAAAGCCGTAAACGAGGTTCTCACCATAAACACGGTTCAAGAAAATCACTTAAATGTACGAATAAATAAACACACGAACTACACTCATGTCCATAAATTAAGGATAATTCGGAGTCACGCGGAAATCGAACTCTAAAATAAATATATCACCAGTAAAATCAACTACACACATCTTCAAGAATCATATGCAAATTTCAGGAAGTAACCAAATGACACCGATGGTACGTCACAGGGACGAAAGTGTATGAGAGTGCTATATAAGGAATACAGGCAAAGAAGTAAAATTGTTCGCAAGCGCTTTATAAGCATTTCAATGCAATAACCGAATAGTTATGACACAAAGGACGCATTTGGATAATTTTTTAAGTGGTAGAATTATCGTCCGTCTGGAATGTGGGCGTACCCAACTGGAAGTATCAGACGAACTTGGAATTGCCCAGAGTGTCATCTCCAGGCTTTGATAACGATTCCAAGATGATGGTAATGTGAGTAGACGAAACAGCACAGGTCGCTTCAGAGTTACAACGCCGAATGAGGACCGGTATTTGGCGGTTACTGCCAAGAGAAACAGGCGGAGCACAGCCTCAGACCTGTCTCGTCAGCTCTCTTCAGCCACTGGTACGACAATTTCAAGGCAAACCGTGTACAGATGCTTAGGGCAGATTGGTCTATATGCTCGTTGACCTGTCAGATGCGTTCCACTTACTGCAACTCACTGTCGCCTGCGGTTAGCCTGGAGTAGAGAGCATGCATTGTGGACACCGCAACAGTGGGCTTGTGTGATGTTTTCCGACGAGTCCAGGTTTAGCTTGCAGTCTGATTCTCGCCGGACTTTTATATGGAGAGTTCCAGGTACCCGTTACCACCAAGAAAACATCATTGAACGACACCGTTACGGTGGTGCAGGAGTGCTCGTTTGGGGTGGAATTATTCTGGGTTCCAGAACTGACCTGCATGTTCAATTGGAACCATGACAAGCCAAATCTATCAGGACGTCATTCTGAAACAACATATACGTTTGTTTCGGGGCGCCATGGGCGCACAATTTGTGTTTATAGACGACAACGCCCGTCCTCACCCTGCAAACATCGTAAGTGAATGCCTTCAATCGGAGGATATCACCCGTATGGACTGGCCGGCATTCTCACCGGACATGAATCCAGTAGAGCAACTGTGGGACATTCTTGGCCAACGAGTTGCAGCCCGTCAACCTCCTCCTACATGTCTACCGGAAATTCGGAGAGCATTGCTTTTTGAGTGGTGTAATATCCCCCAAGATCAGGTCGATAATTTGATACTCAGCATGCCTAGGCGTTGTACAGACTGTATTGCATCGTCTGGGAGACATACAATGTATGAACAATCATACCAACCATGTAATATTGGTTTTTTATAAATAGGTTTTTTTTTGGTAATTTGCTCCAAGGAGAAAAAATCGCTATTTTTTTAATAATATCAAACATATAGCTTTTTTTTTTGCTCTTTACCTTTTGTTTAATAAATAAGCTTTACTAATAAGTCAAATTTGTTTTGCTTCTAACTCTTCCTTTGCCTGATTTTGCATTATCCTTAATTTATGGACATGAGTGTATTTGCAAAGTTTATTTACGACATATTTGTTATTTTAAATTACTCTCAAAAAGAGAGGTCAAAATTACGAATATTATGACAGACTCAGTCGGTCGTAATAAATTTGACAAATAGTTTTAAGTAATAATAAGTTTCGTCATAATAAGTTTTTAGAACCGACTCAGTCGGTTATAAAAATATGAGATTTGCCACAAAAAATATACAAAATCAATGCTATATAAATGATGCACTTCAGTGCTGTCTAATCGCCAAAATCGGCGGTCACAACATCCGTTGCCATCTAGCGACATTTTCGGGCCCGTTCATTTATTATGCGATTTCATATTTCTCTTCTTGAGATAAATATTGATTTGGAGGAAATACCCTCAATCAAATTAAATTATATGCTGCAGGATTGGAGTTCCGCTCTGTGTAGTAAATAACATAGTATCTAATATTTAATAGAGATTATCCAAATAATAATAATAATCGATCTATATCAGTGTTGTCTTTTCTGTACTGTTAACAACAGACTTTCGCATATTTTCTTTAATCCTCTGAGCGGCCAGGGTATTCGCTAAGAAAGCACACATTTCCCAAAACTACTATGAGAACAAATTGTTTTTTTGATTTTCATGTAAAAACTCTCCTGGTGTTACATATCTTGATTTGTGTACTTTTGATATATTCCCTTAATTTCTTTTGATATATTGCCATATTTTAATATGCACATATATATACGTTCTTACAGATATCACAAAAATATTATAGGCCGTATATATACGGCCTTGCCGCTTAGAGGGTTAAAACATCCCATTATTTCATTTCCTAACGGTAAATTCGTTGAGCATAGTAGCTCAGATCGGGCTTGTTCCATGGATATTGTCGAGATTATCACCATATAGAGGCAAATTTTTAGATCGTCCTCCACGAAGGCATTCCTTCCTTTAGGCTAGTTATTCCCTCGAGTGTTTTGCCATAATTAAAGAAACCCAAACAATAAAATATATGCATAATATTTCTATATATACCATTATATATTTAAAATTTTAATCCTGTAATTTTTCTTTTAAAGAAAAGTTTACCGTTTTAATAGTACTGCTTTAGGGCTGTCACGTAAAAGGCAATCTCAAATTGGTGGTTGCGATATGTTTATCGACTGAGTATACTCTTATACGAGAGTTTCCATCCCATCGTTTAACGTGTACCTAGTAGCTGTGAGATCACAATAAAAATGTTTCAGTTTTCATTAAACTTTTATGTTGGAAGTTTTTTCATTTTTAATGAAATAGAAATTGCGTCCAACACAGATACCAATACAAAGCGAAATGCGACCGATCGCCTTTTTATGTGCACGTAACTCTATCCAACTATAAATCCAACTAGAAAACGTAAATGCTGCTCGCCGTCCAATAGATATTCTAGAATGTGCTCTTAGGTTCAAAAAGGTTGGGAACCTGTGCTCTAATGGATGCTTTCTAAAATATTTTGGTATATAGTGAGAAATTATACCAGTCTTACTAGTTCCACATGAAGTCCCATAAAAGGTATCGAGCTTGAAAGTTCTTTGAATTAAATTATCCATGGCAATGACAATCTGTCTTGAAAAGAAGAATCGACGAACTTTACTCGTGCAATCCCAATGACGGCTGTGATAGTACTGGCCTGTCTCCTTTGATACTTCCGTTATTCCGGTATTAGCTAGAAATAATTCTTGCTGCTTTTTCCGGCAGCTCAAATACTCCCGGGATGGATTACCGCACGTAACAAACCTCAAGGTACTTTCGGGCTGGAGAGTCCTATAAATAACTAGTTAAACTTGAGTTCCTTGTATCCGTAATGTAAAGATTGCAGTGGATAGCGGCTCCATGCTTTGATGCATATTCTGGTATACAGCAGCAAATAATTCTGCTGCTGCCAGATCACTTAAGGAGTTCCCCGTAGGGCCTCGCTTTGGAAGATGTACTACATCTCAGTCACCGTAAAGGTGAGATCAGAAGGGGTAGAACATAGTGAGGCGCGTTACCTCGGAAGTCTCACTGGCGGGTGAGAAAATGAAATGAACTGTCTGAGTGTCTAGTCAGAAGCTTCAGTACAATCACCTGATTACAAAATAGCAGTGGAACAATGAAATGTTATTTGCAATATATACAACATTAGTCTTGTAATAGTTCAGATAGTGTAAGGCGATTCTTCATACTTTGATACTATGTTGGTTATTCTGTCATGCTGCGGCAGATGCGCTTGATTATTATTTCACCCTATTTCTTGAACTTCTTTCGGGGTATATATTCCCATGTTTTTTTACACCGGATGGGGAGATCCGTTTTTACTAAGTAAGGTATAATTGCCTTCCAATTAGTAACATTCAATATTCCTAAAAAAATCTTATAATTTAATCTTAAAACAATGTCTATCTTTCCTCAAAGTGCAAAAGTGCTGATAAGCACTGACACGTTAACCTTGAATTCTATTATATTTATATTTACTTGTTGAAATATACTTTTGAGGAAATTTATTGATTGAAATATGCACAATTCAAAGAAATAGTTATAAAAATTTTGTTTTACTTTACATCAAACTGAGTTATACGATGATAATCTCTGTTAGGATACAAACATTTTACTAACTGAGAGAGAGAAAAAGCTAATTGAATTGTAATATATTTCTTTATTATTTATGGTAAAATGTTTTTTCTGCTACGGAAAAAATTTGATAAAGCACTCGTACTTTAAAGTGTTATAATTATAAACAGATCCTTGAGGTACGAAAGCTGTAAATTATATATTTTAATGGAATAATAAAATATATTTATTAGTCTGCATAACAGAAAGACACGATAAAAGAAAATTGCCCCACAAACATAGCAATTTACATAAAAAGTTACCTTCAACAATTAACGTAATCCATTGCTCTTGTGCTATATCACATAAATACGAAAATAATCTTTCTCCATTGCTTAGGTTGGTTTCCTTGCAGTGCATATAAATATTTATATTTTGGATGGCCAAAGAAGGACCGCACTGCAATCTAGTGGTCGCTGTGTTTTTGGAGCCATTTGTCTCACTGCGGCTTCACGTCCTTCTTTATACTTCGTGTCTCGAATTTTATAATACTAATTTTCAAATAAGAAATAAGAATCCCAACAAGAATTTTCTTCGAATAGTTAAGTGAACGATATCTATTTCAAATGTACTTTTAGGGCTTTAAATATGCTTCTAAAATTATTTTAAAATAAATAACTACTAAAATATTATTCGTAAAGATTGTTTAAATTTTGCATGTTTTAAACGATATTCTTGAAGATTTAAGCCGACTTCCATGTTTTAACCTTACGATTCAACCTTTGGTAACCGATGATAAATAAATCTTTTTATATCAATGGGCTCAAGGAAGTTGAAATACTTCAAGATAGCGTCTTTGCTACCACTTGTTGAAGAGAACGAAGTCGGAGCATCTAACATAAACCTCCAGTGAGATCCTAGAAAACCTGCCTTATTATAAAAGTGCAGCTAATATTTTAAGTTTAGTGTGTTCATAATTTTGCATACCGTCTGAAGCATGTTGCGCACAATGCAGTGCAAGTCTAGGAAGGTTTTATAAAGACCGCTTTGCTAGAGAGGGATTTCGTAAACACTCTTTGCAAAATACCAATGTGGAGATTGGGTTTTAACAACGTTCGACAGATGTTCCCAGTAAAAACGATCAAAAATCATTTTTACACCAAAGTGGGCTAGTAATTTGGAAAAGGAGTTTGCTTCGGTTCGCTATAAAAGAGAGTATCACTTTTCAAATTGTGGCTGTCAAATATTTTCGACCTGTATTACATTTAAAGAAATTAAATAACGATGAATCCTCATATATGTATGCATATCCCTCGCATTGTGAAACAACAAAGGAACCTAGAGCCATTAAAATTTGTATAACCTAGCCAACCACCCGAACATATACAGCTAAAAGGCCGAATTTTGAATTTCGAATCTCTTAACGCAAAGAGACATTAGTCTGAAAGAGCTATTAGTCTCGAAAATGGATTTTAAGTCTTCCGCTATTAACGGCGAATCACTTTTCAAATTGTTGTCACCAAACATAAAGCCCTGTGTTATATTTAAATAAATTAATTACTAAAGGATTTGAATGCATGTAAGTCTTTACTTGCGTTGTTAAAAAACGACCTTATCTTGGGCCATCCACTTTTGAATAACCTAGTCCTTCAACCGCACATATTTACGTGGGCGACCGAATATTGAATTTCTAATTTTATGTTTAATATTTTATAAAACATTACTCAATTTTTGATTAAAAAACTCAATGATGTGAAAGGCAGCTGTAGCAGCACTGCGCGGAATAAAAATGCTTTATCTCCACCGCGGGAGACTAAAAAAAATCGGAAATTCTCAAAATATGCTATTTTTAAATATTTTGTGAGTTTTTATGAATTGAATTTCATGTGGCGTAAGTGCGAAGAAAACGATATTTAAATAATAATTTTAACACAGAAAAAGGTCATAAAAGGAAGCAAAAAATATGTTTTTCGAGCCATTTTACTGATCTTACAGTGTCAGTAAGACTACTGAACACTGATATGATAAACTGAGAAAATACATAAAAAAATAGAAAAATATAGGCCGACATTTAATATTGTATCGGGAATTCTGAACATCGGAATATGTTGCTGTTAAAATTTCTGCAATTTTGCTGTTGAATTGTATATGGCCATTTTTATGCATCATGAATTGTATATGGCCATTTTTATACATCATGAATTGTATATGGCCATTTTTATACATCATGAATTGTATATGGCCATTTTTATACATCATGAATTGTATATGGCCATTTTTATACATCATGAATTGTATATGGCGTAAATGCGAAAAAAAAAGGACAAAAAGAAATGGGTGAGTGGCAACAGCAGGCTGTAGGCTCAGAAATAGAGGGAAAAAAACTTAAAAGCCAACAGTTAAAATCTATCTAAATATCTAACCATTAAATATAACTAGCTCAGATTTATCTTTTTTTATTATTATTTATTTCCTATTTTGTAAATATTTAATGAATTTTTGATCGACTGTTCAACGACTTGAAAGCCAATTCATTAAAATCTTTATTTGTTTATTATTGTGATGTGAGAAATGTACTCGGAAACTTCATTTAAAATTTCTTTTAAATACAAAATATTATCATTTTTCCAAAATTCTTTTTGTAAAAGCAGTCGCAAGGATAAAAGTTTAACGTGTCCAAAAATTAAAGAAAAATAAACTGTACATTTTTAAACATAAACATTTTTAGAAAAAATCCCGTTGAAAAGGTGTTAAGCTCCCTTTGTTAAATAAATTCGTATTTAATCGATTTATTGAAACACGAAATTTATTTTAAGTTCGTAAAATGGCTAAGTGCCTAAGTTTCATGACGATGTGAAAATGGAGTTTGTAGAGTAAAATCTCGCTTTCCTATTTTCCTATAGCCCATTATTTATCAAAATGACACAATTTCGTCACAAAACATAAAATAAAAAAAATTATAATTTGAATTTCGAAAAAATCGCTTCGAGGTGCACTGGCTCTTATCTAGATGCACCTATGTACCAAATCTCATAGCCGTGGGTCTATTAGCTTACGCGTAGGGCGAACGAAAGACACACACACACAGAGACAGACACTTTCTTTTATTATATGTAGAGATTATCTGTATAAGTGGATGTAATGTAAAGGAATTAGTTATGAAAGTATGAAAGGGCAGCGCGGCATTTGTAAGATTTATTAATTATCAGATTGATACATTCAGTTTTAATATCTTTTATTAATCTTTAAATTTTTGACGTAAATTATACGTACTCGCATGATACGCATAGTTAATTCTGCTGTCATAAACCGTTCTACACTTTCTTAATGAACTTTTGTGAAGCACTCACTTGACGTTTTAAGATGTCTCTTACCCTTTTGTGTTATGAAGCAAAGGGTTAATAACATTTAATGTAATTTCTTATTTAGTTCTCTAAGTTTATGTAATGTTCAGATCACAGTTCCCACTCCTGCGTTCTTCCACCTTGTTCTTGCCGAAGGTAGCTCGAACTTATTTAATGTAACTTAACTTCAGTAAGTGGACTGTAATATTAACAATAACAAATTTATTTTAACAGAAACAACATTATTGAATACTAGCACACGCATGTGCTTATAGTTACCTATGTAACTTTTACATTGCTCGCTATTAGCGTGCTAAAAGCGAGCAACCATATGCTCTTACATCAAGTCAGAAATTATACATACTAATAAGGCAAAAACGAAATAACTTTAGGGTTACACTAAAGCCAAACTCTGCTTGGCGTAAAACAATGATGCCAAGCAATACTCTTTCAGACACCGAACACACCTAGATGTGAGTTTCTTAATTGACAAATGGATTGGCAGGAATTTTTTCACAAAAATACATAATTATTGTGTTTTATTGGTAATTTTTTAATCAAAACTTATTTTAATTTGTTGCATATACAATAAAATGCAATACATATAATAATATTTTAGAATTCTATGTTCCTAATTTATACTTTAACAATTCTTGCCATAATACGATATGTTTCATCCTCTTTTTCATCCTTATCTCCAGATTTTGGAGATTACATCCTATAGTTTTATTCATATTAGTAACTAACATGTTACATGCGGAAGCCTGTTGGGCAGACTAAAAGCAGTATTTACTGCACAGTCTTTCGTGAAATCATTGCATTAATTGGTGTGATTTTTGGAATTATCCTACCTTCAATGACATAATAAATTTAAGCCACTGACTATTTCTATGTTAAAGATTTAGGATGGCTTAGCAAGTTCAGAGTATAGGGCGGGAGCACCCGATACTGTTGATAAGGTTATATCATCTGCCTATTACAGCACCTTTATGTGTATAAATAATAATAACGTGACGAATATATTACGCTTAGCCAAATAATATTTCATATATTTTAATATTAATAATAATATAATTATGTTAAATAATTATCTATATCATATATAATTAAATAAAATATTTATGTATTTATATATAATTATATATTATTTGGCTAAGCGTTATATATAAATACATAAATATATTTATAATCATTACCTTACAAACATATTAAATGCATATATCGCTTTTTGTGCTTCTCAACTCAGCCGTTTTAAACGCTATTGAAACAATTTCGAGAGGCATAATACAGGAAATAACATTAAAAAATAAAATAATATTAGTAAATGCACTCCTTGTATTTTAATTTCTTTTCTGACTTCATCCGCGTGCGTATAGAGGAATATTAAAATAATTTTGAAATTCTTCCTATTTGTTTTCATAATAATTCAACAACAAAATCCACTTTTTACTTTCATCTAATTATATCAGAAAAGATACTGAATTGAACATAAAAAACTGTATACGAACTATATTTATGTTAATCAAAAAATAAAACTGAAAACAAAAATGAAAGAAGTCTTCAAACAGAATTCTGTTCTTTCATGTTTTGTTCGGCAATTAAAATACACCCAACTCTTTTTTTTACACGGTAGATACGTTCCTAAGAAAACCGTGCAAAACAAAACGTGTAAAAAATATATGCGCCACATAGTAAATTTCGGAACATATTCCACAACTTTAAAAAATCGTGCAAGATGAAAACCGTATTTTCCCCAAAAACCGTGCAAATAAGTAATAATGAAAGCCATATTATATATTTATAAAATAAAAACAAATCAGTTTTATTACAAAAAAAAATATATTAGTGGACAGTGAAAATTCGGTCCATAAATAGTTATAAAAATTTAAATTCAAATTAGGAATAAAAATTAACCGAACTGCTTGCACTTGCTGTTGAATGATCCATATCGCAGTTTGATCAGTCATTTAATTTACGTTGATTGAATGGCAAAACCAATAGTGTCCGAAGTTCGAACCGGATAAACGTTACCTTCGACTTTCGTCAGGAACAGTATTCAGCTATATTTACCGCTCGGCCGCATGTGGAAGCTAGATTATATACAAGAGATAAGTTTCCGTTATGATATAATATGTGGTTAAAATTATTAATCAACGTCCTTGAACTTTATTTTTGTTACCTCAGTAGCTTTATTTCACGGTTGTCAAGAGTGACCGATGGTCACGCCCCTTTCATCTCATAGTTAATACTGCATCGCTCGTAGTAGCAAAATATGTGACGACAGCCGGAACAAAGCGAGCAAATTTGCAAGCTCCTCGCGGCTTAACATCATAACTAGAACTGGAACTGGATGGTTTAATGTAATACATATTTCTACATAACTTTCAAGTGAAACGCGATCGGAAACTTCGTTATGATTTTACGTATTTGCCGGCGTATAAGACGCACATTTTTCTTTGAAAACAGGTCTGAAAAACGGTATTATATAAAAGTTTTTTGATTACGTTCATTTCTGGAAATTTCCTCTATTCGGAGTTATGCGATCCTTTTTCTTGCGTCATTGAGAAGTGTGGGAATATTTATGGACTTTATAAGGTCTATGGCAATATTCCAGTTACGTTGAGTTCAGTGAATGCGCATGCGCTGTCATCGACGATCACAGCTGGTTTCGTTTAAACTTTCCAATTTTTGTGAACGACTTAGTGTGCGAAATTTGTAGTGTTCAATTTTGTTAAAATTTGTTGGCAAGTTATGGCTCAAAACCAACGTCGGCATTGCTATAACATAACATACAAGCTACGTGCGATTACGTATGCTAAAGAACATGGAAACCGGACTGCAGAAAGGCATTTCGGGCCGCTCACAACTGAGAAAATAAAAAGAACTTGGCGGAATTATAAATCAGTAATAACTTTTATCCTTCAAAAAATTGTATGAAAACGGGGGTGCCTCTTATACGGCGGCAAATACGGTAAATCAAAACGGTGCGGAATTTCTTCGTAGCATTCCCGTTTGTCGGGTGTCAAGTACAGTTTCCTGAGTGCAAGGATTAGTCAATCGTACATTGCGCGTACACTAAAATCACCTTTCGCGGGTTTAAGTTTATATGAAAAAAATGTGTTAAGTATAATTCAGCTTTATATATAACGTGTAATTTAAACAAATGTAAATATCGTTGTAATTAAAAAAGAAAAGCGCAACAAATGATAATTGAAAGAATTTTTATTACTGCTTAATAAGAACGTGATACAACTACTTTCTTAAGCTGGTGATTTTTGTCTGGGACAACGACTGACGTAGCTCCTAAAACGTCTAGGGGTAAGAAGCGCAGAGTTTTTCAATGCGTTTTTAAAGTGGTTGTTGGTTTCTTTATTTGGGTTAATCTCCATTGCAAAATCAGATAGTTCCTGTGCCTTTTTGAACATTTCGTAACTCTAACTACATATCACAGCTCTTTGTGTTGCCCTCTGCAGCTTAGCCGATGGCGTAAAATTGAAATTACAAGCGATAACCGCTTCGCCGACACAGCGTAATGCAAAGTTACGTTCGGTCTGGTAACCCAACATAGCGGAGAGGCGTGGCTTATAGGATGATTAGGCTTGGTGGAAGTAAGCACAGGAATTAATTGTAGTTTAAATAACAAGCTTGAAAGACGGTACGAAACAACTGACGAATGTTCGAATTCCAATAATGAAAGTAAACGTGCTTTAATTCCGACTTTTACAAGTAGTGTGAAAGATTGAGAACCAAATGCGAGATAAATGTGATAGATGAAAACTACCAGTTTAAAAGGCAGCTGGTTCATAGTTGGAAACCCGTCAGGATCATGGACCTTATAAGAGATAGACTAACCCAGTGGGCAGGGCGCGCGTCACCGACATGTCGGCAAGAAACAGTAGGGACGATATGGTTTACTTTAACACTCAAACCTATGGCGTTTATATCACATAACGCTTTTTAATTATTAAATGTGATACGTTGTATAGTGATGAGATTATCAAAGCCACAGTTTTTTGCAAATAGGATTTAATATATCTCATTAAAGCACTTTCTACTGCATATCACGCATTTTTTCACGCGTAATTCGTGTACAAACGTCTTTACTTTGGTAAAACGGTAAAAACTCTAAGCACAAAATTTATGAACTTAATTTTGCGTACGAGTAACGTAAAATTAAATAAGATTGATAGTACATGAAGCTTTGAAACAAATAAAGCAAAATTAAACAAGATCTGATATATATATTTTTTAATTTTATGAGCATTTTCAGGCAGTGGTTTATAAAATTGTTATAACATTACAAGACGATCATTTATTTTATCATATAATTATTAATTATGAACATCATATGATGATTATTTACTTTAATAATTCATAAAATTCGGAGCATAAACTTATCTCAGTGTAATGAAAATAAATAAATAAATAAAATCTGGAACCACTCAGATTTTATGTTACGCTTAAAGGGAGGTTTTTTAACGCTTTGTGTGTTACCTCTATTTATTGAACATTATATTCTTCGCACGTAAACCCCACAAAATTCAATTCAACAGCACTATCACAAAATATTTGAAAATTGCATATCTTTAGAATTTCCGCGGTGGAGATAAAAATGGGTACTTTTCCGTTTCGCCGGCGCAAAGTTCGCCAAGCAGACTTTGTTGGCGACAACATAGAGTATACACATAAAAAATGTTAACGAATGTTAGTTCTAAGAATTTTTTATTTTCAAGCCATAAACATTTTAATATGGTTTAAAATTTTGTAAAAAGACATTAATTTAAGAATTTACTATGCTATCATGGTACAACATCTTGATTCGCCGGTTCGTATCACGTGACCCCAAGTGATCTCATTTCACGTAAACTACGCTACAAAAATCTGATTCTCTCAGTAATTACCTACATTAATTTCAAGTTAAAGCTTAATTTGGAATAAAAGTTTGAATGCAAGAATTATTTCAATTCGTACGAAAAGCTTACTCAGAAATTATGTAAAACCGCAGTGCTTTATTTCATTAATGCGTTCTCATTAGAATAGATGAATTTAACTCTTGATTTTGCCTTTTCTATATTTTCGCTTTCAGGTGAGCGGTATGATTGCATTCTAATTAATTACCGCGAATTGTTTTAGGGCATAAAATTTAACTATCTTGTAAAAATTCTATGTAATTGTATGTCAGTATTCAAAGAAACAATCAATCTGATAAGAAATGGTTGCGACTTGTTTTGAAAATGAGGCGTAAAAGGTTACCAGCGAAGATACCATTATTGGCGTTGTACCATTATTGGCGACTTTATCGTTTGCGCCGGCAAAACGCAAAAGTACCTAAAAATGTTATTTTCCGCGCAGTGTTGCCATTGCTCGCTTTGAACTCGTTGAGTTTCTTAATAAACAATTCATTAAAGTTTTACAAAATATGAAATGGATTAAAACAATTTCGAGAATCTGCTGTTCGGGTGTAGGTTTACGTTGTTCAAAATTTGATGGCTCTAAATACCGCCGTTTTTTCACAATGCCAGAAACATACATGCATTCATGCAGATTATTTATTATTAAGTTTCTTTAAATATAATACAAGGCGATAATATTTGGGGGCAAGAATTTGCAAAGTGAATCGGACGTTTATAATGAAACAGAGCAAAATGGCGTTTCGAAACTAATAGCCTTTCTCGACTACCACCCCTTTGGGCTAATAAATTAAATTCACAGTAAATATAAAAAACCTTATGCAGAATTAGATTTAAATTAAAAAAAATCACTATAAAATGTTAGCACAATCAATTATTACAGTTTACAATTTTGACATTAGAATAAATGTATAAAAATTCTTAAGGTGTTAAAAGTGTTTATCACTATAATGCATTGTGAAATATAATTGAAATAAAACTCCTTTATAGAAATTATGCTATAATATTCATCTATAATTTTAAAAAAGCAGCACAATTTAAAATTTTAAACAAAACTTTCAAAAATACGTTTTTAAATATTTCAGTATTTTTTACTTATTTACACCATTAAAAAGCGTAAAAATTGCAAGAGGAAATTGCTTGTTTGAAATTTTCTATTAGTTTAGATTTAAAATATTATTTTGTAAAAGAAGTAGTTACAAATTTCCTTACAGCATAGGAAAAGCTAAAAAAATAGCCAGGCCTAAAAGCATGCAACAGTTTTATAATTATTTGGAACGTTAATTAATGCTTGACAAATATACTAAATTTTTAAACATATATCTCAGTTTCAAAAATAAAAATATCTAAAAATTCTTATTTGTGAAATGAGGCGCTACAACTAACTTTTTCTTGACAATTACTATACCAACTGTAATAGTCAAGCATTGTAAGTTTCTGCAAATCGTCCCTACTCCTCCGGATGTGATCAAGGTGACAGCCGGGACAGAAGAGGGAGAAAAGCCATTTGGGTTAGTCTATTTCTTATAAAGTCCATGGTCTACAGCTGCATAAATGATCAATTACAGTTATTCACTTACAATGCCCCATTAGAGTTATACAGCGGTGAGACCAAAATCTCTCCAAATCGTCGCCAGTTGTGGCGACTATTGACGATTTCGCGGGAAATTTAACGACAAAAATTAATTTCCAAAACCATCGTGAGTTTGGCGATATCTCACCAATTTAGGGAGAAAAGCATTTACTCAATGTTAAATAGAATTGCCCTGTATTCTTATTTTTCTGGCAGAGCACCTTCGCTTTTGAACATTTCATGTTACATTACACAACAAATATGAAAATTCACATATAATTTCAATAAAAATACTTACATATCTAAAAAAGTCGTAAAAATTTTGTCTTTAAAGCTATATGTAAGGTGTAATCCGATCCCCTAGACACCGATGTAATACGTTGCGTTAATTAACAATGATATTTGCAACACTTATAAGCACAAACTGAAATACGATCTTAAAACACACATGTGTGAGAATGGAAGTATTGAATTTTACTTTACTGTGAACACTGTGATTCCTGAAAAAAGAGAATTTCGCAAACATGCGAAGTGGATACAGTTTACATATAATTTTTCCCGTGTAATTAATAAGATGCAGCTAAAAAAGCGCTTTCTTCAAGCACGCGTAAAATTTTCTTCAAGCCTCTAGCTAGAATTCTTGCTCCTGCGAACACGATAATTTTCCAGAGCACCCAGTAAGATTTGGGACACTTTGTCGGGAAGAGGTTAATTGAAGGATTCCCTTTTAACTTGCATTAAACGTGTGGGAAATGAAACTGCGTTTACTGCAGAAACATTTTGGGGCGAACGGCAGACTGAAAAACACAGCTACGATTCTAAAAGTTACATATAATATTCTCAATAACCACCCCTTTACCTGAAATTGGTGAAACAATTATTTAAAATATTTTTATATTATCCGTTACATTTACGCTTTGTGCAGGAAAAATTAAATTTTTTATAAGACATTTGCTTAAGAAGAAACTGGTAGATAAAATTTCGATAGTATTTTTTTCTAAAATAAATATATTTGATCACTTTATTTTAAGACGCATTTTTCTTCGAATCAATGCCTGTTACCAAAAATACGGCGAACAAATAGAAAACCCAAAAGAAAGGGCAAAACTTGATCTAAAACTGAAATTATAAATGTCTCAGTTTCTGCTGTGTGCACCACCTGTAATCTATCTTCTCATTTATTACAACGTTTTTCAAGGTTATCAGACACATATTTTGAAGCTACCAACTATCAATGATTGTTTTATGAAGGGTAATCATCGGAATATTACATATTTCTTTAGATAGAAAAGCAAAGTATTTGTAAGATTCTCTATTGTGCAGGCGGATATGTTCTTCTTTAATATTTTCATATTTATCTAAATAACTTGGTTTCAATTTATCTGTCATCATATGGTACGGATAAATGGTTGTGATGTGATAAATCGCTCTGTACTTTGTTGATTCACATTTAATACTATTCTTAAATTTAATTATTACTTAGTTCCCGAAGTTTATGCAGTTTTATTTCAGTTCACATCAGGGCTCCCCCATTCCTGGATTATTCTATCTATATCTAGTTTAATCAATTGACAAAGGGACGTATACTTTTTTTCCTACAAAAATATGTCATTTGTGATTTTTCGTCATTTGTTCAACAGCGAGCTAAGCTTTAAAGCTAAGCCGTATTTTTGTTTAGAATGTTTCAATGCATTTCATTAAAGCTAAATTTAATCACATTTTATTGAGACTATATTTATTTTTTAACTTATACTGTCGGTTCCGTGGAACGCCGCCAGGCAAACGAAAATTCCCCTGCCGGTCCCCAGGGACCGACGCCGGCCACACGGAAAGTTCATTATCGGTCCCCAAAGACCGGCGCCGAGCTCAGCGTGTTAAGAAAGTTTCGGGCCGGTAAGTAAATATGTATTTAATTCAAATATATGAATTGGTATGTAATCTATATAGATGATTGATTGCATTTGAGTTCCATTTCGAATACTCAAAACTTAAACACAAAGAACTAGAGCCAGCAGATACATAAATCAGTTTATTGAACGCAATTTAACAGAATCGTTACAGGTGATGAGATGTGGGTAGCTCACTTCACCACAGAAACCAGCAACTCACGATTGATTGGCGTCACAGGGATCCACGCGCCGGACGATCCTCAGTCTATGCACGGAAATTGATGTGCACGGTATTCTGGGATAGTAAAGGCAGTCTACTCATTGACGTATTGGCGAGTGGTGCTCCGGTGAAAGCTGATCTTTATTGCGCTTTACTAGAGAACATCTGAAGAGCCATTCAGAACAAATGGTTTGGGATGCTCAGTGCTGGTGTTGTGGTGTCCTACGACAACATCGGACGCATACGGGAAATTCCACAAAATATATGTTGCAGACGTTTCGCTGGGAGATGTCTGACCATCCATTCTATGGCTCCGATCTTGCTGTTAAGTACTTCCACGTGTTATTGCACCTGAAGACGTTCTTGTCTGGGCACACTTTCCTACAGGTGAAATGTTGCAGACAACTGTGACGGGCTGCCTTCCTTCCCAGGCGACAGACTTCTATGACACTCTAATGGAAATAGGTAACCGACGCTATGACAACTGGTATAGTTCCGATGTTTCTTATGCTGAGAAGTAGCAGAAATATAGCTGTATCTTTTGCAATAGGTCTTTCCAGGTAATAAGACTTTGATTTTTATGGTTTGCGGCAAAGTAATTTTTCGGACGACCCTCTTATTGTTTAAATAATCATTATCAAATGAATTAACCTTCATCTAAATCAATATCTAACTCATTGAAATCCTCATGTATATAAATTTCCTTCTAAATCCAATCAACTTCATCTGCTAAATTTAAATCATCATCTAAGACATCTAACTAAGCATAACTACCCAAAACACATCTTCATGTTAACCCATCATATATATATTAACATCATCATCGTCATTGAAAATATCGCCAAATTAAGATAAATCATCATAGCTCAAATCAACTAAATAAAAAGCAGTATCATCTAAATCACCACCATCAACAATATGATTCTCATTTGATCATCGTCTTCATCACCTCAACCGTCGAAATCAGCATCAAAATTGTTATCTGAATAACCAAGAAAGAAATTATAAAATTATCACCAGATAATTCAAAACCATCATTTAAATAATCATCATCATCCAAATCATACCTTCAGTTTAAACCGTCGTATATGTCATCATCACCATTATCACCGTCGAGATAGATAAATCATAATCCTCCAGATCATCTAAATAGAAAGCAATATCAACCAAATCATCATCTTCTTCATCCTCATTTAATCATCGTCTTCATTGCCTAACTCCTCTACATTATTATATAAATCACTCTCACATCATGTAAAAAATCGTCATCAGTCAAAACTATGTCACCATCAAATTCCTCTAAATATTTATTATCACTTAATACACATCGTTATTTTATCCATCATGTATATCGCGTCACCATGATCATCGTCAGAATAAGATAAACCATCATCACCCAAATCACATCAGTCATTCTAAACCATCCTATGTATCATCTTCATCATCATCATTGAATTCGTCGTCAAAATAAAAGAACTTCACCTAGATACAAAGCCCAATCACCTAAAGTTTTATTATCATCCTACTCAATTATTCATACTCTTCATCACTACACTACACATACACTCACGATCACCTAAATAAAAAATCATCAGCAGTTAATCTAAATTCTCGTCCTTAAAATACCAGTTAAATTATTTAAATCATGATTTTTTAGTGTTTCGCTAGTGTGCCGTCAAAAAGAGCCAGTTTCATTCAGGTACAGACAAAAGGATATCACCGGAAGTTCACTATCGTTGGTACAGGTGTAGTAACCAACCGCCCTCAGGAGATGCCAGAGGCTTGGGTACGTAGCCGAAACCTATGCCATCTTAGATAACGTGACACTCGGAAGTGACGTAAGAGTTTGAATAACGTAATGTTTCAAAAAGTTTTGTTTTTGTTACAACAAAAATATTTTTTAAAGTTTCATGTCTTCCGGAAACGACGAATTGTTTTTTTTTTTTTTTTAGGCAACGGCCTCTTGAACCTCTTGAAATCTTGTTTGTAATGACAGTAAAAATTTCCCTTTTATCATTAAATCTGTATTTGTTTTTAATTGAGCATCTCATTATTTAATGTTTGTTCATTTTGCATGATTTTAATATAATAATAATAAGCAAAATGCAAAATTTTAATCGTTAAAGAAAAATGCGATAAGAGATATAAAATTAAAAATTAAAAGACAAAGAATTAAATTTATATATCAAGTTTTACCAGAATAGAAAAAAAGGGAAACGTCTTTAAAGAATAGAATAGTTGAAGGGGTGTTGAAAGCCAAAACATTTCATAAAATGAGGATTTCTGATATTTGCATTTTCAAATTCTCTACAATTTTAGCTTTCTTAAAACACCATTCTTTAATCTCTATCAAAATTAGAACTGTACAAAATCTAGCTTTAATTTGTCATTGAATGCTTTGATAATTGAGAATTTTTACATAAAAACGCGTTTTTCTCCGAACGTGAATTTTTTATACTCGATGTAGTACCTGTTCTCAAGAGCTACTGCTCACAGGTATCTGAAATTTTTATACCTTATTTACTACGTTTCCAAATATTTGCCGAAATGAGCTTTTGATTATAATCAGTGCTAAATTTTATTATGCGTAACAAAATATTCTGTAAAATACTCTAAAATTTAAAATGATAAAAAAGCTCGTTTCAGGATATTCAGCTAGGTATTATGATGTTCCTTCCCTTAGCGAAAGACGTTTCCAGAACATTTTATCCGCGAGGGGCGAAAGACGGTTAAAGGAAGGGACGTAGTTACGCCGGAAAACAGAGTGGAGGCAAGCGGGTGGGAAGAATACGAGACTTGTGACTTTTGCGGTTGGACCGGCAGTCATGCCGTGTGCAAAGAGATAACTTAAGCTAAATGTATAGTAGTGGTATTTGTTTTATTGTGTATTGTGTAATAAATTAGTAGATAAAGTTTCAAAGCTGATGGAGATTATTTTCCTATTATGGCGAGTGCATGAGAAATAGACGAACCCGCCTCGGAGTTGAAACGGCGCGAGGTGCAAATCGACGCAGTCGATAGGATAAGATTGTGAAAAAGGAAATCACTAAATAGTGAAAATAATAAATAAATATGGTCGTAAAAAGTTACTAAAAGTTATAAAATGAAATTCGGTGATAGTTCACGAATGGATCTACGATGTGAGAAGATTTTTATGACGAAAGAAAATGGCGCGTTTAAGGCCATGTGTGCGAATACATTCATCAGATTTGTGAAAGCGTGATGTGCTAAAACGTTAACAGCCAGTGTGTGGTAAAATGTGATCATCAGTGTTCATCATCCTAGTGAAATCGTGAAAAGTTAAATCAGGGGTAACGTGAATTACCGTGTTGTAATCATGTCAAGTTACGTGCCAGTGCAGTGTGCTCATGATTAAAGTTTACAGCGTCAAGTTGTGCTCTTCGTTCGACATTTCCACTATCGGGATCAAAAGTAAGTCCTTCTTAATTTATATATTAACCATATTAACTGAGAAAATTAAAATTGTTTTTATGTCTGTTAATAACATGATTAGCATGTCAGGCGTTAAAGCCAGTAGACTCTGAGAAAGTGTATTTTATATGCAAATGAGAAATTATGGTTCTTTTTTTATCAAGATATAAGAGATATTGCATGTTAAATGAAAATTAAAATAGTTCGAAATATGATAACAGAAGTGATTCTGAAGCATTTGGTTATTTACTCAGGTTACTAAGCAAGGTCGAACTGACTTGTTTGTTGTCTTGTTTTACCAAAATGTTTTAGTCACTGAAGTTAATAAGTTGATTAAAAATTAACTAGTTTAACCATTTTAAGGAATACGTTTAATATGTGTGTCAATACAGGAATGCGTAAATGCGTTACGGCGCAATGCCACAGTATTCAAAACATTTTATTTTCAGGCTAATTTAAAAGACTAGCATATTTCTTTTTGTGTTTATGTGTTTAACAATATATGGTTAAATATATGTTAAAAGTTTAATATGAGAATCTATTATTCATTACTGTGTTCCCTAATGATAGTGTATGCTAAGTGAATAATGGTAGCATTCAGTAGTAATGAAATATGTATGTTTGCCTGTAAAATCTAGTGTTATTATTGTATTGCATGTGTAAAGCTGTAAAACGGAAATATCACAGATTAATAAGGGTCTTAAAAGGAGAAATAGGGTGTCAGAAGAATCAGACGAAGTCATAAAAACCATGCAGACTTAAATTAAGTTAAAGGAAATGGGGCTACAGCTAGAAAAGTGTATGTTGGAGGCACATGAGGCTAAAAACCGGTTAAAAGAGATGGGATTTTGGGATACACATTTAGAGAGAGAGCGAGATAAAAATTAAAGAAATAGAGCGTAGGAAAATAGATAAAGAAGGAAGTATATCGGAATCAGAGGATGATGGGGTTTCAGATTCTAAGAGCAAGGGAAACGATTATTGAAACATTTGAAAATAATGAAAGGAGTTATGATTGACCCACCATCGAAAGCTGAGAAATGGCTGTTCTTTTTACATCATGCTGAAGTGATGCTTAATCTCTATAAAATTTCTGAAGAAGGGAAAATTATTTTGCAGAGTTTAAAACAAAAGTTAAAAGTATGATCGCGACTATCGATGAAATGGATTTAAATAACTATATTATGATTAAAGTCACCGTATTAAAAGAATTCGAGATTCCTCGGAAAAAACCGATCGCGGCAGGCTGGTGGGGTGAATACGAGACTTGGTACTTTAGCGATTAGACCGGCAGCCATGCCGTGTGGAAAGAGATTACTTAAAACATGTTTTGCGCACCTTATATTATGTATATAGTTGAGATTACTTAAAACATGTTTTGCACGCCTTATATTATGTATATAATGGAATGTATTCTATACTAGTGATATTTGTTTTATTGTATATTGTGTACCGTTATGTGTAATAAATTAGAGGATAAAATTTCAAAGATAGAGATTATTTTCCTACTATGGCGAGTGCATAGACGAATCTGCCTCGTGGTTGAAATGGCGCGAGGTGATAGATGTACTTTAATTACGTAAAAACCTTCAAGCCTGTAAGAACAGCAGATTTTCAGAAAAGGTAATCCAAAAATGGCCAATTTAACATTGTTGCTATAGGGTTTCCAACACCCCTTAATAAAAAGGAGTAAAATATTTTTAAAAAATGGCATTTATGGAAATACGAAAAAGAAATATGTTTAGTTTATAAGAGTATATAATATTTCTGTAAAATAAATAAAGTGAGCATTTAAAAGCAATTTTTTAAAATAAAAAACCAAAAGGAAATATTTATAGTTTTTAAAATATAAATAAAATCAGTATTACTTTTGTAAAATGAAAGAACTTAAAATCTTTTTAAAGTAAAAATAGCGAAAAGAAAAATTTAAATTAAAGTTTCACGTTATTAAAGTTAAATATTGAAGAGAAAAACATTTTTGACACGAGAAAGGGAAAATAAAAGAATTTTAAAGTCAAAATTGCATTTACACAAGTTGCAACTTTGATAGAGATTCGCGTTCCTTTAAGCCTCGGGCGTCTCCCTATGACGGTCGGTTACTATTAAGCTTGTAATTGTAAACTGGCTATTCAAATTACAGTCGGTATGCGCAAAGGGGGCCTGAATCTTCATCCTGAAAAATAAACAAAATTATTGTTACACATCACATAAAAATATCAGTTAAAATGATAATTCAATTCTGAGTCACAAGCATGAGAATATTTGAGAAGGTTATATGGCATACGCAAATAACCAAAATGAAAGGTACTCGAAACGCATGTCTGTGCACTGTCTGCAAAATTTCAGACCGGATCATGGTCCTTTGTGGTAGGCATTGACTTGCAAGTACAAATGTGTTTTGAAAAACGTAAATGTTTGCGCTTTGGTACTTTTAAATTTAAAGTAATTTGTTTTGTAAAAATTACGAAGCCTAGTTCTTCATATGTTTCTCCGACACTCATAATTTTATGAAGAAAAAGTTTGCACTCGTTATGAAATAATTTTCAACATAAGTATATCCGTCTGATTTCTATGGACATCAGACAATTGTTTTGTGATTTATTTCTTATAACCAAAACGAAAGTTTCCGAAACAGAAGTCTAGGTATTGGAGGAAAGAATAATTAGTCAGATTTCGTACTTTGTGCAATATTGACCGTTTAATATTCGAAAAGACAAACCTTTGCATCATTTAAAACAGTTTATTAATTGAAGTATATCCACGGTTGCACAAATAAAGAGCGAGTGAATATTTTGTGGACAGAGAGTGTACTATTTGACGAAATGCATATTCAGTAGAAAAGTGCTCAAAATGGCGTAAGTGGATAAGATGGATTTTGTGGGAGTAAAATCTTGTTTTTGGTTAAATTTCAAATTAGTAAGTTTTTTATTATGATTTAAAATGTAGAAGACTGATAGTTTTATTTTCAGCTATTTTTGAAATGAACTCATTATGCAGCGTGCCAAAAAAAATAAAAAGACTTCTCTCAAAATTTAATGTTTAACGTTCTATTTTGGAAATGGAAATACCAATTAACAATAGACAGAACTCTTCCTTGACTTTGTAAATTATTCTAGATATTCTTGACTTCCTTTAGCTGGTAAAAACCTGAAATCTCTTACTAAATTTGGCATGGAATATGCCAATAAATTTCAAACGTAAAAATGTGCGCCATTTGTTTTTACATAAAAATTTCTCATATAAATAATTCTTGGATTAGACTTTTTTTGAAAAGTATCTTGACCCAAAACGTTTAAACTGTTTTCTTAAAATATTTGTTTGCTATTGAAAATTTTATAAATATAACTAGGCTGAGTTTTGAATAAATGAAATTACAACGCATAACCACATTTTTGGAACATTTTGTATAAGAAAACGTGATCGCATATAAATCAAATTCTTATATCGCTTAATTACAATGCATCAGGTCTTTAGTAAATAAAGAAAGCAATAAAATACACATGGTGCTTTGGCAATAGCAAAAACATCATATCCCGCAACAGCTCTTCTTGATTTGATTATTTCATACCTTAGGAAACACGAGCAAATATGTCAATTGCGGAAACATTGCAGGTTGGCAAGCCATCAGGTAGTGCGCAGGAGAAATGATTATTGGGGAAAATATTTCTGCAATGTAGGAGGTGATTTGTATTCATTCTGGATGTGGAAGAGAATGTTATTCTAGGATTTCGAGAAATAAGGAACATAATTTGGATAAGATTGCAAATTGATAAGTGAATTTGCGGAATTATGAGTCATATGTTTCTTCTTTCTGTAGTCATTTGAAGCCGTGGTTCTGATGTGAACATCAAAGACTTAACGATATCACATTTGATTTTAATGAAGTGCAGTTCATCCAGTGCTTTCTTCAGCAGTAGTTATGGCTTTCGCCGAACAAAACAAACACAATGCAAGTTTCAAATGTTAAGTCATTCAGTTTGCGAAAGAAAATGGAAATCATGCAGTTTGGTTTTCGTGAATGCTTCGTACACGAGTGGAAGAGGCATGAAATTTTACAATGATTATTGCGCCAAAGAATAAATGTGTATTGCATAAAGAAGTAATGAAATAGCTTACCGTCGGCGAAAGTGTTGGAAACTGCATTGTAGAAAATCCCCATCATCACTAGAATGGATTAATTGTAACAAGAAAGAGCGTACGTTTCTTTGTCTTAAAAATAGAAAAAATGAGTGCAAATGGAAGTGAAAACTGTAAAGCAAACTGAGTTTGTGTATTCGATTTACTTCACGGAATAATTCAGTTCTCCGAGAAAAAGAGATAAAATTTTTTCAAAGGCTTCGAAAATATAGAGATAAAACTTTGATGAGTTTTAAAAATATGTAAAAATTTATTTACTATCACGTGTTGCAAATATGGATGTCATTCCTGTAGTTTTGATATAGTAGGAGATAAAGAAACAATCATATGAAAGAAAACTAACGGTTAACATAAAATCAATATGCCAACGAGAAATCTCACCTCACCATACTTATCTCCTGCTTAGCCGACTGTACGAAATTAAAAGCTCATCGATATCTTTAAAAGAAAGACTTTGCTGAAGTGCAGTTTCCCGAAAGTGTTTTCATTCGTATTCACGAGAAATGATCGGCGGAAAAAAATGTCGTGAAACTGTGGATAAGAAATATTTGGCAAAAGCTTCCTTTTGCCTCAGGTAATCAAGAAAGTCTAATACTTTGGAACATGTTCAGCCTCCATCTAACGGATAACACAAATATGTTGTTGAAAGAGTGTTATACAGATATGACAGTTTATCCAGGCGGATTATTGCCATTAGTTCAGATATTAGACATATATGTCAATAAATCATCGATAGAATATTTTAAACGTTAGTGGAATACTCGAACAAACATGAAGGTGAAAAAAACAATTAGAAATGGAGACCAAATACGTCATGCCAGTCCATAAATAGTGTGTCAGTAAATAATAAAAGCACGGAATAAAATTAAACCCATTTAATATATGTGGTATATCTGACGATCTAGTTGAAACGGAAGATGATTATTTATCTGTGGATCAGAGAAAAAGTGACGGCAAAAATGAAACAGAATTCGATGATGTGCTTGAAGGTATAACTTAAGCCGAATATGAGGAACTTGGATCTATGGAAGTATGGATCAGATGTGAAGGTGAAAATGAAACAGAATTTTTATAACGAAAATTTTTAAGTACATAAACTGTGTTATTTCTTTTAAATAAAAAGCATTTAATTACACGCAGAAATCTAATTTTTGTATGCTCACTTTTTCCATATTTTTAAACATAACATTTTTATAGCTGGCGTACAGCGCACACCCATAAATTTCCATCTTGCATTTTCTTTTAAAAGTGCGCCTTATACGCCTGAATATACTACAACAAACATAGCTGAAACTTAAGTGATAGAGATATTTACATGCTTGCTGAACCATTATATTCTGTTTTTTCCCTTCTATTAGTGTATAAATCTTTTCGAAATTTCGATGTTACGTTTTTCAATCTTTGTGTTGAGAAAAGGGATAAAGAATTCAAACTTTTATCTCGGAAAACAAAAACATAAATCAAATTTCTAATGAAGAAGTGAAATTCTCAATAGCTTTACTTTCCGGACTAATTAAAATTAAGAAGAGAGGAAAAAAAGAACTGATTTGGGTAACCAGAATATTTAGCCATTCAGTATCTATTGATGGGAATGTATATAACTCTAATGAATAGTACAGAAATAAGATAAAGTTACGTTTCAGTTTGTAGGCCTTACATTTCAAAATGGTTTTAATACAGCTTAAAGCGCATAGCCAAAGATTATGCTCTCAACCGCTTTTTGAGTAATAATGTCAAAGAATAATTCTTACAGTTACAATGTTTTCAAATAATCCATTCCTTCAAAAGTAATCTATTGTACTAAGATAATGTGTTTTCGAGGGTAAAAAATGAAACAGAACGGCGAGATCGATCAGAGTATGATCCTGTAATGCTTTAACAAATCTTTCGCAGTCTTAAGTAATAGAGAAATGTGGTAGAGCTTCATCTTACACTATATTCTTGTATTCATTTGTATAATGTGACTATGTGTCTCTATTCGATGTGTGGGAAAAAAACGTCTCCAACAAGTTTATATATACGATACCATTCAGATAAACGCAAAGAAAAACAACATTTCCATCTAATAATTTTTATTTTATTTTAATTATACCATTTTCTAGTTAGATAACCAATTTGTGAGCAAGAATTTGTATCGTAACAGCGAATCATATTGCTGCCAAATTCCAAATATAAAAAGCTAAAGCTCACGAATCACATACCGAGAGTTTCTGTGAGATTTGTGAGGTGCGAAGGAATCTCTATTTTGAAAGAAATCGAAATTGATATAAATTCGCTTTATAACATATTATTCAGTTTATTTATCTAATTATATTATGATTCTGATGTAATGTATACACACATTTTAAAAGTTATTTCTTTCGCTCATTTCAATTTGTAATCTTGAATTTTTACACTGGAAAAATCCTGAGTAGAGACGAAAACTGTCGTATGTCAAACTACATTTAAACAAGGTGAAAGCAAATTAAAAGCTCATGTACATACTACAATAGCTGTTAATTTGTTTAGAATTACAATTTTAGTAATGCAACTCATGCTGATTAACACATAATTAAAAGCGGATAAACATTCCTTTTTGAACGTTTCTTTGAATCGATATAAAGTTCTGTAAATATCTGCAGTTGGATAAGACAGCTCAGGGTCAAACAAATTTTAAAAAGAATGATTATTTAGAATATCACTAGTGGGTATATGAATGAAATTTGTATAAATGAATTTCAGAAGTTCAATTATGAAATATAAGCCGTCCATACTTATTTGCACAATTTAAAGCCAGTAGCACAACATAAATTTATTGTTGAAAAATATTGTCATGTGTAAAGCTATGTGTTAAAAAAGTCAATAAACTGGGACTTTCCAGGTAAAACAGGAAGACCTCGCAGCCATGAAGGCACTGAAAACATAGATCTGAACTATGAAAGAGTGTACTTAGTTGCTGTTAAAATAAGGCTGATATCATAAAGTTAGCACGACTAATTACTAGCTAATAATATATCAGTAGTTACACTTACCGAGCAAAATATTATCAAATGCTGTCCATATGCTAAGAATACCATAAAGTTCTTGACAATAAAAATATTGTTGATAATAAATTTTGGTAAAATGAAGCAGGTATATGATTTATTTGTTCTATTTTTCTTTTCCGGGTCTTGCTTCGTTTGGTCATTAAATCAATCGTTCTACAGTCGTTATCGAGTTCTGGCTCCTTTCGCAGTTCATCCGGTTTCCTTTTCGGGTTTGACAGTTCTTTTCCGGTTCCAGCTTGTTTTTCAGATTAGGATTCTTTTCCGTTTTTTGCTTCTTTTCCAGGTATTGCGTCTTTTCTGATTCGTCTATATTTTCCAGTTCTGGCATCTTTTCCGGCTCTTGCTTCTTTTCCAGTTTTTGCATTTTTTCCAGTTTCTTCTTCTTTTTCAGTTCTTCTTTGTTTGTTGTTTTTTGTATTTTTTCCAGTTTCTTCTTCTTTTTCAGTTCTTCTTTGTTTTTTAGTTTTTGCATTTTTTCCAGTTCCTTCTGCCTTTTCAGTTCTTCTTTGTTTACTAGTTTTTGTATCTCTTTCAGTTGTTTCTCCATTTTCAGTTCTTCTTTCTTTTCTAGTTTTTGAATCCATTCCAGTGTTTGCTTCTTTTTCAGTTCTTGCTTCTTTTCTAGTTTCTGTTGCTTTTCCAGTTTTTGTTTGTTTTTCAGTTCTTCCTTCTTTTCCAGTTTTTGCTTCTTTTTCTGCTCTTGTTTCATTTTCAGTTCTTGCTTCTTTTCCAATTTTTGCTTCTTTTCCTGCTCTTGCTTCTTTTTCAGTTCTTGCTTCTTTTCCAATTCTTGTATCTTTTCTGGTTCTTGCTTCTTTTCTAGTTTCTGTATCTTTTCCAGCTTTTGCTTCTTTTTCAGTGCTTGCTTCTTTTCTAGTTTTTGTATCAATTCCTGTTGTTTCTTGTTTTTCAGTCCTTCCTTCTTTTCCAGTTTCTCCTTCTTCTCCTGTTCTTCCTTTTTATTCAGTTCTTGATTCTTTTCCAGTTCTTGCATCTTTTTCGGTTCTCGCTTCTTTTCTAGTTCTTTCTCATTTTCCAATTTTTGCTCCTTTTCATGATCACAAGGAGGGTTTTGCAATCTACAAAATAATCAGTATATCTTTATTTCAGTAGTAAAAAAGTGAAAGTAATGCAACGACGATCACGTTTAATATGTACAACACTTCCATATTTAGATACTATATAACACTTTTGGCTCAGTTTCATAGGGAAAAATCTCCCCGTAGATTTATTGCCTGACAGAATGCTTTTCTACAAAGGGCGAATTTGTTGTTTTCCTTGTTCTGACTTAAAGCTAAGCAGAGAAGTTAAAGAATTTGGCGTGATTTGTATGCAATAAGCGACCTCCATGAATCTCACGTAGAGCGTAATAATTTGCAAAGTTTCAGTGCCTTACTTTTTTTTGCTTAATTTTTACATATGTTGAAATAATAATAATAGTAATAATAAACAGGTGGCTTAAAACAGAGGGAAACAATCGCGGAAATTGCAAAATAGGAGGAAAAATTAAACTGAAATGAAAAATGAAACAACTACAAACAATTGATCGAAAAAGCATTTTAGAAGATATACACGTAACACTCTGAATCAGCAAAACCTGTATTTAAACGAGTATAAGTTTGAGATCTTTGGATTCATTTATTTTTTGAATCAATTACTATTTCTTACGCATGCCAGATATTATAAATTTCTTCAATTTTTGTATATTTTAAATACGTATTTTGTATTTTAACATTTTCTTATTATTATCCCACTAGAGGTAACCTTACACATCATTAAATTATCTCCGAGTTTCCTCATTTAAGTCATCTTTCTCGCAGGTCAATCTTTTTGCATCGCTGGCTGCACAGGTTTCAAATTTTCTCTGGTTATTCCGAATTCGGAACGATTCCGAATTGCTGGTCTATTTCGTCGTCCAGCAGAGCAGCACTAGGATTTTTGCCACCATTTGTTTTTAATTGAAAAATTTATTCTCATTCTTCAGTTGCATTTTTAAAGTTTTATTATTTATACAGGAAGAAAGAAAGAAATCAAAAAAAGCAAAACAAATTAGGAAAAGAAATATCTGTTTTCTCCTATATTTATTGTTCCCTGTAATTTCTTTTGCCTGTTCCATTAAATTTATTGAAGGAAAATTTGCTAAGTCTTTCAAATGTATTTCCTAAATCCTTATGCGAATTAAGCCCCTCTGAGCGTTTCGGCTACACTTTAATGGCTTTTACAATTTAATGTTTGAATATTGACAGCTGCCTATACTGAAATATATTCTCCATTGACCTCGAAAAAAGAAGAATTAAAGTTCCAGGAGATTTTACAATGAAGGACACATATTTCTTATTTGAAGGGCAAGAGGATAAAAAAAAAGATATTTTCGGATGGGAATATGTAGCATTTTAAACACCGTGTTTGTAAATTTCATCATATAGTAACAATACTTGAGTCATAAGTAATTATGCACATATATGAGAGAGACGACGACGACGAAAAATGAAATGGCAAAACATGGCCGAAAACATTTTCCTGGCCGGTACAAACAACACAAAACACAAGAAAGAACGGACACCAGTTATGCTTAGCACAATAGAAATAAAAAAAATAGGAACAAAATTAGACACTTATGGACCTCAAAGAAGGTGTTCGAAATTACGACCCTGAAATTACGACCCTGTTCGAAATTATGACCTTATTACCCTGATGCAGGTATCACATCTCTCGCACATCGAACATAAGATGTTGTGGAAAATACCGTGCATCCCCAGGACTTTCCCAGCAGCTGCCTCGATATGTGCCACAAGTTCCTGTTGGACTTCTAACAGGGGTTTCGGGCACTAATGGGCTGACGTACCTCGAGAGGAACTGATAATGCAAGTGAGGTCTCGTGATCTTGCTGAACAATGCACTGGACTACCCCTGCCAAACCCATGTTTAGGATACTTTCCGAAGGAACTTTCGAATACTTTCTTTGATGACGATCCCCTTTTTTGTTCTTATTTCTTAGTTTCCGCTGCGCTAAGAATAATAAAGAAATAAATTTACACTGTTCGTACCCTATTTTTCTTGTGTTGTCTCTCGTCACAATGGCGCCAGGAAAGCGTTTCCGACCATGCATTGCAATAAACGATTATATATATATGTATACATATAATCGTATATATATATATGTTACCGTGAAAGACCGAAATTGGAGAGAATGTCGACTTTCACCGGAGAATGTCAACATTCACCAAATACGTCGGTGAAAGATCGAATATTGCATTACATTCTTGTACATTCGGACCCTCACCGGTGTATGTCGACAATCACAAATATCCTCAGGTGTAGGTCGAAAAGAGAGGAGTATATGTACACGCTCTCAATGCAAAAGGAAGTGTTCCACAAATAAATGCAGTTGTAAAAGCAAGGCCCTCTTGTGCAATTGAAAGTGTCCTAATAGTTTAAGTTGTTGCAATAAATAAGACTTGAATGACGTAATTTAGTAAGTTTTTAACTTCTATTATTTTCCTTTCTCATTTTGAATGTGCAGTGTGTTTCAAGTTCTTATATTTTTAAGTTCTTATTTTAAGTCTCAAGTGCGTTTTTTTTAGACCAAATTACGGAGAAGAAAATATAATATTCTTATGTGTTCAACATTCACCATTAGTAGATGTTGAATGTCGACATTTACCGGTGTAAGTCAGAAATAAGTGTATTTGGAAAATATTTGGGACATACAACAAGCGACTATGTGAATGTTGACATTCACCTGTGAAGGCCGACATTCTCCAGATTTCGGTGTTTCACCGTAACATATATACGATAAACGTATATATATATATATATAGATATATATGTATATTTGTGTGTGTAAATGAATGTTAGGAATTCTGATCGCACATATTAATATATAATTTAATTCTAGAGCAAATTTGGCAGGTGAATAAGATAAAATATTCAGATTTATTTTAATTCACATTTGCGGCCCCAATTCATTTGAAATTCTAAATTTACCTATTTCTAGAATATTTATATTTCTCATATTGTTGGAATAGGAAGAAAGTAGCACGACGCCGTGTCAGCGGTGACAGAGATAGAAAAGATGTGCATAGTTCTACAATATTGTGGTTTAGTAAGAGAAATATTTGATTCAGGAAATTTTATATTCCCACGTAGTTAAGTCATCAGCTTTAACTGAAATCATGTGATGGGGATATATATATATATATATATATATATATACATAAGCATATATTTTAATTAATTAATTTTTATTTTTTAATTTGTTATTAACTCAAAATTATTTAATATTACATATTAAAAAAATAATTGAAATAAAAAGTTAGTATTTCGAAATTTTTACTATGTTGGATGAGTACATTCTCAAAACTCGAGCTAAATAATATCATTAATCTCTGTAAATCTAGAAATATATATTCTAACAGAAACAGGTGAAGAGAACAATTTATATCAGCTTTGTTCCGAATAGAGTATGGGATGGATTTCAGTGTTTACTTAATTTGTTTTACATACATATATATATATGCATATTATTTATAAACATAAAGTCCTTTTTGTCTTTGTTACTCTAATTATATCAACTATTTGACACGTACTTCTCATTCACAAATTTTGAAAACTGGCCGTTTAAATACGTGTATTTTGTATATTAGCTTTCTGTTTAGATATTTCATTAGATAATGCAATAAAGTTTCCTCATAATCAAAAGGTATTACAATAAATTTGAATTCTTCACAATGTGATTTTCCAACTTAAACATTCATAATCTATTTTTGTAATGAAGGAATGAAAAAAACATTACGCAATTTAAATCTGAAAACGTATTATTTTCCAGTCCAGCGTTTTTTCAAAAAATTATTCAATGTATAATTAAACTGGACCTGAAACATTATGTTTTGTTTTATTATTTTTTCCGAAAAGACTTACGTCTCCGACACGTATTGCAATCTTAAACACTGGGGATCCAATTCTTCTAGTAATTGTTCGCTGTAGTATATTTCTGCTTCTCCTTCTTCTTCTTCAAATATACGTCGATAATTATTTGAGCTGAAATATTTTTTATTTTATTAAATATAGAATTAAATAAATATATTAAATAAATATTATAAATAAATTCCAGAGAAACGTTTTTCTACAATATGAAGTGTGTGTCTACACTTCAACAATTTATGAAATATATTATTGAAAGTGAAGGAACTGTGATTATAAGTATCTAATCATATTACAAAAGTGAATAAGCATATATTTAAGAACAAGAAAATTTTTTAAACGGTGGCTTCCGTTGATCATGCTGATCAAATTTCCAGTCGAGCGCAATTAAGCAATGTTTGGGATCTCAACCTGATGACTGCGTATGCTGAGCCGATGACTGATCAATCGTTTGCACAATTTCCGCACAGGATTAAAAATTGCCTTCCCACAGACTTCTTCACTTAACGGGCCATGCGTTCAAAACATAGATTTACACGTTAACTCAAATGTATACAAAATTAGCGGAAACAAAAGAAATATTAAACGCACAATATCTCTTCGGATCTTCCTATGTTCCTGATTATTACATCTGCTGGAAACAATTTAATACGTTTAAATGCATTTACATTTCACTGAAGTAATCTATTAATTGTTTAACACTTTTCTGCTGTTGACTTCAATAAATTTATGATGTTTGGTATTTCATTTGTTTCCAGCAACACCTAGTCTCCTTTTCAAAGAAAATTAATATGAACTTTTGTAATTTGTTTCCGTTAAAAGAAGTTGGTGCTTTCCTAATTCGAAAACATATCTCCATATATATACATAACATGCATGTAATTAATTTACACACTAAAAAAAGGATTCTTCACATGGTATCTTCAAATGTGTAGATACGATAGCTGAAAAACAAGTGTCGGACAAAAGCGGAGCTGCAAAGATCGATTTGTTGTACTGATCTTTCCGTTTAAGTAATTCTGTTATTCGATGCATGTAATTTTGTTGAAATTCGTGTTACAAATTGCTTTATTCTCTGATGTAGAAGGAATTATCCCAATTTTTATTCAGAAGATTTAAATAACGGTTTCGATCACAATACGCCGCAGTTACTAGTAAAATATCTGGATCAGTGCCTTTTTTGACGTCATTTAAACGTTTAATTACAAGGCCGTAGTACAATTCCCAAACGAAGATCGAAGATTCTTTGGAAATAATCGTTGTCATCGCATATTCTATTTAAGTAATCATAGTCATCAGCTTTTAATATTCGTTGCAAATAATCATTGTCATCGAAGAATCATTGTAAAGAATCATTCTCATGGGATAATCATTGAAAATAATCTTTATCATTACATAAAGGGGCACAGTAGCTGATGTATAAAGAATTGTACTCAAATTCTAATCAAAAGAATCGAATATGTATTGCAATTTATCATATGATCATTATTTACAGCAATGATTCTTAAATGATTTCGACCTACGGCTCCTAATGACGCCGCGGAAAACTTGCGCAACAGTGACAAAAAGAATATTTAAAAATACAATAAAAGCTTGAAAGCTAGGGAAAATGTCTGTATTTAATTTCCTTTTATTTAAATGAAGCTTAATATTTTTAAAGGAAATTGAATAGTGTAAACAGGAATCAACAATATAAATATATGCCTCTTTATAAATAAAATAAAAATTTTGCCTCTTTGTTTTTTTTCTTCGTAACATCATATCCTTCGGAACGGGTGAGGGAATTTGAGTTTGGAAGGAGGTACCCTCGGATATTAAAAATTCATTGTAAAACTTTTCGACTATTGTTATCTTCCTACGACCATCACTCGAGATATTATATAAAATTTCTTAAAACGCTAATTTTTCGCCATCATTTTTCCAAGTGGCCGAAGTCTAGCGCGCTGGAGATCAAAATGCTTTATTTGGAAAAATGTTGGCCCTTCTCACTTTCAAATCGTACAGTTTGTTTAAGAGAAATTTTTAACTTAAAAAAAATATTAAATAAATAGTATTGCCAAACGTGAAACTTATTGTTATTATTATTTACGGTTATTTTCTGAAGTTAAAGAAAGCACGCGATTCCATATAACGTCATTGTATGTCGAAAATCTTTCGTTAATGTCAGTATTTTAAATGGATAGCTGCTTTTGGCAACTTTTATGTTTCACCTTTGGATACGTGACACGATATGCTATCTCTACGTTAATTCTTTTATTGAGATTTTGAAAATTTGTTATATTAAAATAAATTTAAATCATAACCTCAAATGTATTACCTGAAGTGTCAAAGGTCTTTGTTTCCTGACTTCGCAAGAAAAATTTATTTCTGAATCGCTGGTTACTTGGAAAGAATGAATACATTTCCTTCATAATGAAATGTTTCTATGCATTTTATGCTATTCTAAATTTATTTATAAAAATTTAATTTCTTTTATTTTATAGTTCCTTTCTGAGTAGAAGTTTAAACATCTGTAGCTATTTAACGTATTTTAGATGCAATGTTACTTTACTACAATTACATAATTTTTTTTTTAATTTACTAAAATGTCTGAATGCAAGAAGACAGCGCAAATGTTACAGCGAGCTACAGAAAAAATGAAGTAAAAAACACTAGGAGACTCAGCAGGCAAGTACAAGAAAACTTGCGTACTTCAAAAATGAATGAAGATACAACTAGAAACTCAGCAGGCAAGCATAGTGACAAGAAAGCTTACGCATTCAAGAAACTGAAGAAGAAACGAATAGGAGTTCCAGCAGACAAGCAGCATTTCAAGAAACTTCGCGTGCACAAACTGTATCAGAAACTAGTAGAGGACACAAAAGACATTCAGAAAACCAAGAAACACTGCGTGCTCCGGAAAGGGAAGCAGAAGCGAAACCGAAGCCCATTAAGCAAGTGGAATGTCAACAGAATATGCGCGATGAAGAGAAGAAGTTGCAAGTAAACGAAGGATACAACACTCTCCGCGTCATCGTCAGATTCGACAGGAAATACCAGAAGAGCTCAAGAACCTGCATAAACATCTCAAGACGTTGCAAATTACGGACAATATCGGTTCGAAGAGGCAGAGCTTATACGAGAAAACAAGCTTCGCATGAACGCATCGCGACATACACGTAGTACTCTTCACAATCCAAGAAGTTTACTTTGAGCAGCACACTGTATACATAGAGCTCGTAGACATATATAGTAAAGATTTTGCTTTGGCAACAGCCCCCTAGTAAAATGTATGAAGTTTATATTGACATCTCACAGTTCCTGAACGAAATTTTTCTTTTTACTTCTTCATTTACTATTATCTTAAATTTTTTATCAGTAATCCTGTCTATATATTATAGATATCAAAATCAGAAAAATTTAATTAATTATCTTTAAATATATATAAGTATGAATACTTCGCCCCTGTTCATACCGAAACAACACGATGTAATTGTAGATAGCTAGAAAGTAAAATGTATTCAGAAGGCTGTGCAGCAAGCGCAAGCGACATCTATAAATGGTGATAACACAAGAATGTCATATAATGTTATATAGTGGCAGAGGTTTACAATAAGAGCATATACATCAGTGTTTTAAAAATATGAATTTTGCATCAAACTGCAAAACAAATATCTTAAAATCTGCCTTTCATGAATAAGAGTTCAGCATTCGGAAAATTGTATTTTCGTAAACGGTTTAGCAAAAATAACAAACATTATTGCCTTGAGAAATGGATAATCTTGGTATGAATCCGAATTACGCCAAGACTACCCGTCAATGGTGTTTTTGAACACGCCCTTAATGTATATATATAACCCCTTAAAAAACGTAAAGTGAGTGAATCTACTATCCGAGTGTGTCTTTATATCTTGAGTATTTAAGAAATACGAAATGCATTTATCTATCTCGATAAAGCTAGCCCTATTGCCCGAATAACAACTTTTATTTAACACTTGATATAACCAACTTCATATATATCTTGAAATAAAACATAAATTTCCTAATCAGATACTACCAATTGCAGAAGAAATACAAACATAATGGAATTTCTAATAACACTACAGGTAACATACCGAGGAATAAATTGCGCGGCAAAAGTGATGCAATCTACAATATGTAAACCAAAAAATTTATGTACCGTTATAGAAATGCAATAGAATGCGAAATGAAACTATGATGAGATTTATAATGAAGAATTTACCATAAACCATTAATATATGACATTAGTAAATATATACTTTTAATACTATTCATTTAAATATGCTGAAACTTCCATAGTATTCATTACTTACAAACGCTTTCTGATCCATCGAAGCATAGAACAAGCCATTCTCAATTCAGTGCTGGTGCACGTCAATAAAATAAGGATAAATCCAAATTTTTACAAAAAATCAATCGCCTTGACTCGTTTCTCAGAAAACGTATATCTACAAATGCAGTATTAATATATCACATAAATATAATTCGGGATCATAAAATCTCCAAACAACGCATTAAACGCAAAAAATCGCATTAAGGCAGAATGAAGAATTTTCACTCTTACAATGACTTTTACAACAATATAAAATAGAATCGAATTTCTAAACTAAGTGTTCATTGTTACACTATATTTCATTCTTGGGGAATCTTTCATGGTTGTTCAGTAATTCTAACTGTTAACTAGTTTAAATAGAATTATGATTTCATATACATGCACAGACTTATATATGTTTATATTAATACGTATCTGTAGTAATATACATCATCTTATTATATGTAGTCGCATAATCCTAAATTAATTATATTAGTCAACATAATTTATATATTGATAGCAGCAGACTTTTAAAATTATTTATTACTATCTGCTTGCTAACGATTATATAATTAAGTACAGTGGTACCTCGACATACGAGTTTAATTCGTTTCGTAACCTTGCTCGTATGTCAAATTGCTCGTATCTCAAAGCAATTTTCCCCATTGAAATTAATCGAAATGCCATTAATCCGTTCCAGCTTCCAAAACACTACCTCAGTTGTTTTTGTTAACTGTTTTTAAATAAGAAAGAAAACAAGAAGAAACATTTATTTATAAATAACAAACAGATATTCTATAAAAACATAATTAAAAGAAAAAGTGAAGTGCCTACGGAAGCGCTTATCTTTGTCACTGGTCTTCGCGTTTTTCGTCATTCTCTGCTCATTTTCACCCGCAGATCGTTTAAAAAAAACTGTCCAAGGAGGTTTGATTCTTCCTCCCTGTCAAGGTTATGAGTTAGGCAAGTTTCGTTGAACAACTCCGATGCACGACTAGTCGCAACTTTTTCGCGGTGATTTTTATCCACGAACTCTACAACTTTCTCCTACATTCCCAAGATCTGTTTTATATCTCTTGTAGGGATAACCTCCTCCATCTCTGGCTCCTCTTCGAAACTAATTTTTCGTTGAACCACCGTATGCTGCTGTAAATGAAGATCGTGTAACTCCTCGGTTGTCAGCTCCTGAGACTGTTCCTCGACGAGTTCGTTCACATCTCTCTCATCCACCGGCAGACTCATGGATTTTCCCAGAGAAACAAGCTCCTCTACCACTGACACTTTGGGTTCCAATCCTTCGAATGCCCTTTCAGCTACAGCCTCAGGCCACAGCGTCTTCCATGCAGACGTTAAGTTCCTCTTTGTAACACCCAGCCAGGCCTGATCAATAATTCTTAGGCATATCACGATGTTAAAGTGGTCTTTCCAGAACTCTCGAAAGGTAAGGTTTGTTTTCTCCGTCACCTCAAAGCAGCACCGAAAAATGTGCTTGGTGTACAACTTCTTAAATTTAGAAATCACCTGCTGATCCATGGGCTGCAGGATAGGAGTGGTGTTGGGTGGTAGGTAGGGAACTTTTATAACTTGACCTCTTCGAGTAAATCATCTTCGAGATTTGGTGGGTGAGTAGGGGCATTGTCGAGGAAGAGAAGGGTTTGCATGGGTAGGTTGTTTTTCTGTAGATATTATTTAACCGAAGGGCAGAACACCAGGTTTATCCACTCCACAAAGAATTTCCTGGTGACCCACGCCTTTGGACTTGCCCTTTACATAACTAGCAGTTTTTCTCTTAAAATATTATATGACTCTGGGATTTTCCGGATGGTATACTAGCAGAGGCTTGATTTTACAGTCGCCACTCGCATTGGCGCAAATTGCTAGATTTAATCTATCCTTCATGGGTTTGTGACCTGGAATCGTCTTCTCCTCTGCCGTTATGTAAGTTCTATTCGGCATCCTTTTCCAGAAAAGTTGACACAGTTGAAGACTTGCTGGGGGATGTATCCTTTGGCTACTATCAGTTCGGAAAACATTTTGATGTAAACCTCAGCTGCCTTCACATGCGAACTTACTGCCTCACCATGCCTGACGACGGAGTGAATGCCGGTCCTTTTCCTAAAGTTGTCAAACCAGCCCCGACTGGCTTTAAACGAGTCTTCCGAATCCTCGTTTTTAGAAGTGTGTGGGATCTTCTTTAGCAAATAATCGTAAATTGCTCTTGCCTTCTCGCATATGATGCTTTGTGTTAAGGTTCCTCCTTGAAGCTGCTTCTCTCTCACCCACACCATCAGTTGTTTCTCCGTCTTTTCACGGAGAGAGGTCCGGAGCTTAGAAATTATTGCAACGCCCTTAGTTGGCTTTATACACTTTATCAACTCCTTTTGTTTAAAAGAAAAGGGGAAGAAAGGAAAAGACAGTCGTGTTAATTCTGTGGACTCAACATCTGCAAAAGATGCTTCTACAAATTCAGTTCCGGCCGTCCAGTCCTCACAGAAATCGCCAATGTCTACATCCAGCAGTACTCTGTCTCCCACAACTGTCCCTGGAAGTACAAACTCTACTACCACATTATCTGCCTCAGCAGCTAGTTCAACAAGTATCAGTCAGAATCTTAGATCAAATAGTTACGCTGCAAGCGCAGCAACAGAAGCACCGAAAAAGAATGTCAATTCTGTAGATAAAGTTCTTACCAATACCAAAGTGAACTCTATACATTCTAATGAAAGTCATCCTCCTCCACAAATACCTAGTATTACGCCTCAGACTGCAGTCATGAACCAAAAAGGACCAACAAAGGCTAAATGAGGTGTTAAAAGAAAAGCAGATACAACTACACCACCAGCTGTTAATATTGTTACGAATTTGGTATTTAAAAAGCTAATGTTAGTTCAATTATAAATTAAATGATTTTATTTCTCGCGCAGTGCAGCGCTTGACGAATATTAAATGAAAGCTAAGCCCGAAAATTGAAACAAGAGCGCGTGCATTAAATAAATAAATCACTCTTTTTCATTTCGAGAAAGTACTGGAAAATTCTAGCGCGTGATTTTAAAATGTTATAAAAGGAGGAAATCATCTCAGTTTGTAGTAGTTGCTTAGTTTGTTGTTGTTTAGGAAATTGCTCTTGTTGATTTTAGTGAATTCGCGGATCAGCGTTTTTTAGCTGTTTTGAATTACGTTCTATTGGACATTTGAGTAGTTAGAAGGTAACTACTGTGAGATATTGTAATACTTCACGATTATTTGAGAAAATTTAAGCATTTTTGTTGTGATAATAATACATTTTTGTTCATTTTTCATCGGACTTGTGCATTTATTTTATAACGAACCCGTATGCACGCAACAATTTTTGGTATCAGAAGTGGAATTTGAATGCCATTTACAAGAGCGATGGAAGAGCAGTTAAGACAGCTGATATCAGCCTTTGCTGCATTTAAAGAAGAAATGAAAGATGAAATGAAATCTGGTTAGGAAAAGATGGAAGCTGGTTAGAAAAAGTTGGAAGCTGGTCAATTAACGTTTAAAGACGAAATAAAAGTTGTTAAGGAATCTGTTAAAGAAGAAATAAAATCCGTACAAGTAAAGATTGAAGAAAGTCAATACGAAATGAAAAGAGAAATTGCCTGCATAATAGAAACCAAATTCGATGCTATGGAAGGCAGAATAGATGTGGTTGAAAATAAATTTGGGCCTATTGAAGAAAAAGTTTCTTCCGTAAAAGTTCAAATTGAAGAAAGAGTTTCTTCGGTGAAAGAAGAAATAGAAGAAAGAGTTTCTTCTGTAAAAGAACATATAGAAGAGCGAGTTTCTGCCGTCGAGCAACAAATTGATGATAGGGTTTCATCCCTTGCGAAAGAAGTCGATACTTTAAAGAAATTCGTTGCGACGGCAGGGAGCAGGAGTGATGATTTTAAATTCTTACCGATGCCTGCTCGTTCACCTCTGGAGCTATCCACATATGATGGGAAGACATCATGGAAAGTGTATAAGACCCAATTTTCTATAGTTGCGGATGCGAATGGATGGGATTCCCAAGCTAAGGCCTGTCATCTCGCCGCTTCTCTGCGAGCAGACGCAGCGGATATACTGCACACGCTTCCCGAAAACCAAAGACTTGACTTCGAAGCTCTATTCGGCGCATTGGAGCTGCGCTTTGGCGATAAACGTTTAAAAGACTACAGCAGGCTTCAATTAAAATCCCGTCAACAGAAGCCCACCGAATCACTCCAGGAACTTGCCACGGATGTTGAAAGGCTGTCCCATCTCGCCTTAACGGAGTGTCCGAGAGAAACGAGGGTAATTCTCTCGCTGCAATATTTCATCGATGGCGTCCGGGACCCTGAAATACAGAAAGCACTGCGAATGGCGGATGTTAAAGATTTGAAAAGCGCTTTAGTGTACGCCATGAAATTCATGGCAGCTCAGCAAGCCACTCGTCGAGACCGCCACCCAGTCAGAGCTGCTCAAGTCCAAGAGCCAGGGGATCAAGTCACCGGTCGTCTAGACGATTTAACTAGACAACTGAACGCCTTGAGACGGAATATTGGTGAGAAGAAACCGACCGTTAAGTGCTGGAACTGCTGTGCTGAAGGACACATACGACGAAACTGCAGAACATCCCAGGGTACGGATGTTAAGACCGCTCCCAAAAAACAGCAGGGAAACTAATTAGTGGCCATCTCGCGGGGCGGAGGTTGGCAGATAATGAAAAGCCCGACTTTAAAGCGCTTGAGATTTCTGCAGTGAGAGGTGGCAGTAATGGACTTTTCATAATAGGACATAGAGTTCCCTGCAATATGACGATAAATACAGGAGCCAACGTTACCATCATCCGAAACATTTGGCTGAACAACTGGGAAGCAAACGTATCTGGACGCCGCCCTGTGTTACCTCACAGACTGTGTCCGGTGAGAAGATCGACATCGATGGAAAAGTAAATGTTAGCATCACGTTTGGAAGTGCCGCTTACCATCACACGGCATATGTAGCAGATATCACTGATTCTTGCATACTCGGATTGGACATTCTAAGGAAATACAATTTTTCCTTGGACTTTAAAAATAACGAATTGCATTCTACATCTGAGGACATAGCGTTATTTGGAGTTAATGATGAAGAAGTTAAATCTGTTCATAAAATCATAGCACAAGACAATATCACAATACCGGCAAGAACAGAAATTTCACTTCCTGGATCCATAGCCGAAAACAGAAATTTCGGCTACGGCATCATAGAATATCCCAATAACTGTAATAGCCCAAAAAAAGTACTAGTAGCCTCAACACTCGTCGACCTATTCAGAACGGTTATCCCGGTGAGAGTCGCCAATATAACTGAGAAGGGGAGAATTATTAAGAAAGGTGAAGTGGTTGCAGCATGTACTCCAGTAACCAGCGTTGAAAGAAAGATATCCAAGAATCCGTGTCCTCAGAGAGCATTACATCGGAGTTATTGCAGAGTGCGCAATTAAACGATAAAGAGAGAAATGCTGCCGATCGCGTCATTAAAGATCTTCAAGTTGTTTTGTCCCGCTCGTCTTCTGACGTGGGTCGAACTAGTTTGACACAACATAGAATAAATACCGGCGATCATCCCCCGATCAAGCAACATCCAAGACGTCTACCGTTTGCTAAACAGGAAGAGGTGCAAACACTGTTAAAAAATATGGAAGAAGGCGATGTCATCGAGCCTTCAGTAAGTCCATGGGCATCTCCCATCGTCCTAGTCAGAAAGAAAGACGGCTCAACAAGATTTTGCGTCGACTATCGCCGGTTGAATGAGGTTACGAAGAAAGACAGTTACCCTCTTCCTAGAATTGACGACATTCTAGACACTCTTTCTGGAAGCAAGTGGTTCTCAACACTTGATTTAAAGAGTGGGTATTGGCAGGTAGAAATACAGCCTGAAGACCGAGAAAAGACGGCATTTACTACGGGACAAGGGCTTTGGCAATTCAAGGTGATGCCGTTTGGACTGTGTAATGCGCCGGCAACATTCGAACGTCTTATGGAGACTGTTTTGAAAGGCCTTTCCTACGAAGCCTGCCTGATGTACCTGGACGACATCATCATCGTCGGAAAGAGTTTTGAAGAACATTTAGAAAATCTTAGGAAGGTGCTTCAGAAACTGAAAGAAGCTAATCTGAAGCTGAGTCCCGCTAAATGCAAATTGTTCCGAAAGGATGTGACTTACCTGGGACATGTCATCTCTGAAGAAGGTGTGCGCACGGATCCTGAAAAGGTATCAGCAGTTAAATCCTGGAAACGTCCCGAAAATGTCCATCAGCTGAGAAGCTTCTTAGGGCTCTGCACCTACTATAGGAGATACGTGAAGGACTTTTCTTCCATCGCAAGACCACTTCACAAGCTGACAGAGAGCAACCAAAAGTTCTTTTGGACAAAAGAATGCGAGGATGAATTTAACAACTTAAAGGAGGCTTTAACATCTGCTCCAATCCTGACGTATCCTCAGCTCGACCGACCAATTATTCTCCACACTGACGCGAGCAATGAAAGTGTCGGTGCTGTTTTGTCCCAAGAAATAGACGGCCAAGAACGTGTAGTGGCGTACTGGAGCAAGTGCCTGTCTAAACCGGAGAGGAATTATTGTGTCACCAGGAAAGAGTTGCTCGCCATAGTTAAAGCTGTAGAACAGTTCCATCACTATCTATACGGCAGGAAATTCCTGCTCCGCACCGATCATGCGTCATTGACTTGGCTTTTAAATTTCAAGAATCCTGAGGGTCAGATAGCCAGGTGGATACAGAGACTCCAAGAATATGACATCACTATCCGTCATCGTAAGGGATCATCACACGGAAACGCCGACGCCCTGTCTAGAAGACCTTGCCAAGAAAGCTGCCGATGTTGTTCCAGGGTGGAAGCGAAATACGAGCTGCTGACTCCGGTCGCAAGACAAATTACAACATCAACATCGGCTGATCGAGAACCGTGGAGTGATGATGAAGTCAGGAAAGACCAGCTGGCAAACCGCGACATTAAACCCATAATTGATTTATTGGAGTCATCAACCAGAAAACCTACCTCGCAGGACATTTCTATCTGTAGTCCTAAACCAAACAGTATTGGGCACTCTGGGATTCACTTCACATTCGAAACGGCATCTTATACCGGAAATTCGAATCGGATGATGGGAAGACGTTCCGATGGCAGCTGATACTTCTAAGATCCCGCATTCCTGATGTCCTTAAAGAACTACATAACAGCCCTACGGGAGGTCACTTTGGAATAATGAAGACCTTACAGAGAGTTCGTGAGCGCTTTTACTGGAATAATGCAAAGGATGACGTGCAAAAGTGGTACCGATTTTGCGATGCCTGTGCAGGTCGGAAAGCACCGAGGAGACGCAGCCGAGGCAAGCTGCAACGTTACAACGTAGGGGCGCCTTTTGAACGTATCGCCTTTGACATCCTGGGATCTCTGCCACGAACTGCTGATGGCAACAAATACATACTCGTTGTCATTGATTACTTCACCAAGTGGCCTGAAGCGTATTCTATTCCTGATCAAGAGGCTGTCACAGTAGCTGAGGTGATGATACAGCACTGGATTTCCAGGTTCGGAGTGCCTCTTCAGTTACATTCAGATCAGGAAAGGAATTTTACCTCGGCAGTAATTAAAGAACTATGTAAACTACTCTTCATTGACAAAACCCAAAAGACGCCATTACATCCCCAGTCGGACGGCATGGTAGAGAGGTTCAATCGAACCATCCTTAATAACCTCTCATTAGTGGTTTCCAGAAACCAACAGGATTGGGACAAGAAATTACCACTGTTTTTACTGGCTAACCGCAGTGCTGTCCACGAGACTACCGGCTATTCCCCATCACAGATGCTCTTCGGTCCTGACCTTCGTCTGCCTTGTGATCTCTTGTTTGGTCGCCCTCCGGATGCTCCTTCATCGCCTGAGGTATATATTCAAGATCTGCAGGCCCGGTTTGAAGTGATGCACAACTTTGCACGAAAGCGAGTCAACTTGGCGACGGAGAAGATGAAGACCCGATACGACACAAGAGCTACTGAACATCAATTACACGAAGCAGACAAAGTGTGATTGTGGAATCCGACTCGACGGAAAGGACTTTGTCCGAAATTACAGTCACCTTGGGATGGCCCGTACACAGTCCTAAAAAGGCTGAACGACGTCGTGGTTCGGATTCGTAAGTCTTCGAACTCTAAACTTAAGTTGTTCATTACGACAGGTTAGCTCATTACTATGGCCATAGTACGTAATGTAAATAATTGTAAATAGTATAAAACCATGGTCCTTTTTGTTTTTAAGTGTGTATTTGATTAGATTTGTTTAAGTTAGTTATTGCATTTATTGTTCATGTTGTTTGATATTGTAATGTAATGTTTATGCCTCAGTTGCATTTATGCCTCAGTTGTAAGTTTGGCTTCCTGTCCAGGGATTGTACTGCCCGGGACGTGCAGTCCTTGGGAAGAGGGCAGTGTTACGAATTTGGTATTTAAAAAACTAATGTTAGTTCAATTATAATTAAATGATTTTATTTCTCGCGCAGTGCAGCGCGTGATGAATATTAAAAGAAAGCTAAGCCGTGTTTCTTTGAAAGTGTTCCTAAGGACACAACATAGAGCTGATCTCAGTCGGAAAACGCTACCAGTACCCTACTAAAAATGCCCCATAGAAACCAGTAAATCTTTTTATGGGTACCCATAAGATTTTATGGGTTTTTATTGACTTTTACTGGTTTCTGTTGGTCTCTGTGGGTTTTTTTTACTGGTTTCAAAATGACCCATAGAAACCAGTAAAACTTTCTACTGGTACCTATATAATTTTTGATGGTCTCTATTGAATTTTACTGGTTTCTATTGATCTCTGTGGGTTTTTCTTACTGGTATCAATTGACACCCATACAACCAACTTTCAATGGCAGAACTTTGTACTGGTTTGTATAGGTTTATATTGACTTTTGCTGGTTTTCTTACTGGTATCAATATAATAATAAATCTTCTGTTGGTTTATATGGGTTTGTGCTATTTTTTTATCTGACGTTAATATACTTCTTGTAAACAATAAAATTAACAGAATGAAAATATGATCTCTTTAAGACCACCAGAGTAACCTGTAAACGCAGGTGGTCGTTTTAGAGAGGGTTTTTACTAAATATGCTATTTTTTTTATTTAATTTTTTTTTCGGAAACAATAACAGTAATCGTATACACCACACACAACGAGGTCTCTCTAAGGCGACCAGGCGCAAATAAAAATTCATCTTTGCACGTGGTCGCCTTAGAGAGGTGATGCTCAATACCAATAGATACTCACCTTCTCAGAGATACGTTTATCTTTTAGAGGTGGTCATCTTAGGGAGATTGCATCTACTGAATGAATCTCTCTAAGGCGACCAGACACACTTGCAGAATTTTCTTTGTGAATGGTCGCCTTACAGAGGGAATATTCAATACCAAAGTATACTTATGTTTTCTGAAATACTGGTCTCTTTCAGAGGCGGTCGTCTTAGGGAGGTGGTTTTTGCTACGAGTTGGTTCTCTGAATACACACACATAAGCACGTACACTTCTGATATTACAAATAAACACCGGTATCAACCAACATCTCTTTAACGCGAACAAGTTCATTCACAATCGCAAAAATTTTCTCCCTGTTTTAACGCTGACGTGAGGAAAAAAAATTCCCCCTCCCTCCCCCACTCTCAGAAGTTTCCCAAACAAGCAATATGGCGCCACTCTAGTTATTGTTGTGCGATGGTGGTGTTATTTTCTTCGTGGTTGTAATAATGCAATATATTATTTACTAGGATTTACTGTATTACAAATTTTACTATGTTTTACTGTTTAGAAATTAGTAATAAATAATAAAATACCAGCACTGACTATGAATATACCACTAAAGCCATGCACGTGTAATCGTGTCTAATGTTTGAGAAAACGTTGCTGATAACTAATTAGTTGTGAAATGGAGTTTCTGAGCGTGAAATTGATTTTCGATCTCTACTTCTATCCTGAAAAACAATGTGCTTAAAGACTGAAAAGTGATAATTTCAGACTTGATAATTTGTTTCAGTGTGCAGATGCAGAAATGTAGTTTTTGCATTCTACTGAAACTGTATTTTGGAAAATTTATTTTTTTGATTACAGTTTAGAAATACATTTTTAAAGCTTGTTCATGTAGATGCTTTATCATTTGAATATTATGTACTAATATATTTGAGCATACCTTACTTAAAAATGATCTTGCATGATTCAATTTTCAATTTTTCGACTAATGTGATGTGGCCGAGCAAATAGAATGTTTTTTTATGTTTTAAAAAATGTACTAATTATATTTCGCGAGCAAAAAAGGTAAGTTTTATTAATGAAATAAACATTGAAGTATTTAATGCGTTTATTACTTATTGAATGGGGTAGACAAGACATACAAGCTTAAGGAATCTTTTTTCAACTACTAAAATTATGTGAAAATTTAGATGATCATAGTAGCTTACATTGTTTTTTCTTTTTGGTCTATTTTTCTTTACAAGTATGAGACTAGAACCACATTTTTACATTAAATATTTTGTGCTATTTTGTTAAAACACATATAATCATTTTTATGCATACTTTAATTTTCATTATTATTAGTTTGATTAAGAAAATTTCAAATGTGTTTTTCATAAATTGCTTTTGAAATAGAAATAGATTTGTGAATAAGATTTATGTAATATTAAATGTACTAGTCTTTGGAGTATAAAACGTGAATTATTTATTTGAAAAAAATTACATTTAGTTGAAACCTCATATAGTGGTTATTTTCTTAAATGACCACCTCTGATAATGGCACATTTGTCAGGACAATAATTAAATAACAGGTCGAAAATAGGTCGAGGTAGATTTAATTAAAAATCATTCATAGTTTTGTCAGGCTACAGGAAACTGGCATTATCTTGAATTGTGGAGTTGATTGTTTTTGGAACGTTTTGCTGTATAATCAATTGACTTCGGTGTAGTAATTTTTACGTGGGTATGAATTTTGCAGAAGCAATTGAAAGTTTTTACGAGACATTTAAAACCAAAGCTTTTCGGATCATGAGTCTTATAAGGGTACTGTTATAGCATTGCTTTCAAATATAGTTAGAGTAATATTTAAACATTATTTTCGGAATCACTTCCACAGGGAATCCGGTTGTTCTCTGCGGATGAAAACTCATATAAATAAATCTTCTGTACAGCCTTATACAAATGCAGTTAAAATGACTGTTATTACAACTAAGCGAATATAGCCACATTTGTTTACAAAAAGTTATTATTGCTAAATACTGCACTATATCAATTTCATTTAGCATTGTAATTTCAGAAAATGCTCAGCATGAGGTATTTTTATATTATATAATCTACTGTCAAAAACAATAGCTACCTTTTCAGTACTTTAAATTTTACTATTTAGAATTTTTATGGTTCAAAATAATATTTCTATACATTATTTCAAGTATTCTTTCTACAATAGAAATCTAAATAACTTGAACCTAAAACACTGACTCAAATTTATTCCAATAATGCATCGCTTTAATTAAATTTATGTTCCCTTGAGATGATATATGAAAAACCTTGTGTAATAATAAATTATTAATATATATATGTAAATAGTATTTTTATATATTTTTTCGGGTAAAGTGCAGAATCGCCCACTTATTTATTTGGCACTTTGTACAAAAGTAAAAGGAATTGGATTTTTGTCAATTTTCTTTTGACTTTTAAAGTGAAAATAGGTTGATGTGTACATGAATAAAGTCAAAGGAGTGCACAATGGCATTTTTGTGCAATTCTGAGATGTTTTTTTAAGTGAAAATAGGTCAATGTGTACATGGATACTGAGTATGTGCAATTCTTAAAAACACGCCAAGCAGTGGACGATTCTACACTTTCCCCATTTTTCTATAGGAATTTAGTTTCATTAAATTAGTTATTTAGTATAATTTTGTGTATATGAGTATATTCATACTTATTCACATAGATGGAATTTTTACAGTACGAAAGTTTATCTTTTTTACATCTACTACTTTTAGAACTTTTAGAACTACATATACTATAAATACCCATTATGTTATAGATTTTATTTATATAAATCTGTGGAAGATTATATAGCACTAAAAGTGAGATACGGAATAAAACATTATACGCTATGAGATATTTTCTTAATTCCCGAACTGTGCATTGAGAATTGGTATTTGTTGAAACTTGTAAATTTTTTTAAATTCATTTTATTACAATATAATTTATTGTATATTGGGTACTATTAAGTTTATTATATGTTATCTTCATGTTTCATTTATCTTTTAAGAGATACAGGTAACATTCAAAGTATTGTAATAAAGGGTCGACACAGTGTTTGTATATTATTATTTCTTCACTACATTATGTTCTTGGATTCATCCTTTCTTCCACGCAAAACATCTATGTGTATGCATGTCATAATAAGCTGCAGGGTGTTACTATCATTGGTAAGCGAGCTTTAAGGGGATAGCAAGTATGCTAAATTTTAACTGTATGTTAAGTTTCTAATTTGCAAGTCCCGTATTCTTTTTGCTTGCTTGTTAATAATGTTTCTCTTCCTGAAAATTTGGGTTTCTTCTAGTTTTGTTTTTTAATTTGGTTTAGTGCATTGTAGGTAACTTAAAATTTAAGCAGATGCTAGAAAGTACCATCCTTTGGCAATACATTTCTCATTAGGTATCAAATTGTTAAACAAGCTGATGTGATTAAATACAATTGTTTAATTTCCCAATTAAAGAACTGAAATACAAATATATGCAGTGAGGTACAGTACTATATGTATATATTTATAATGAAATCAATAATATATATACAGTCAAAGTAATGATCCGCAACCATCAAATGAAATGATATTATAGATATATGTAATAGATTCTGTAGTCGAATACAAGCAGCTGAATCCGTAATGAACAGCAAGAATTTTGATGGCTTAGAGATGTTGAAACTCCAATCCACAATGAATAAGAAATTTGGCAATCGAGGTAGATTTAATTCAACTTTTCTTTCAGCAAATATGTTGCAGCCACAAACAAGTTGGCACATTATTTATGCCTATTCCAAAAATTAACATTTTTGATAAATGTGTAGTAAGAAACAAGGAGCAGACAGACTGCAATCCAGCTAATACAAAGCGTAAAAAGCAAATGCGTTACATTAAGGGTGAAATCTTAATTCAGACCGAGTTAATTTTGGTTCTCGATGCATTTTTACTCGTCTTTGATAGTTAATACTGCTGTAAAATTACTATTGGCTGTTTGAGTTTTAGTTTCTTTTACAACATCAAATTATGTAAGAGTCATATGACATGAATTAATCTCCAAATGATGCAGTGCAGAAAGATTACTGTTTTTAGAATAGAGAAGGAAAATTAATTTTACGCTGCTAATTTAATCTTTTGCATATTCCTTATTTTTCATACATATATATATGTACATATATCATTCGATGGTTGTGAATCATTACTTTGGTTATTATCTTTCTATTCATTTTATTTTCAGAATTATATAAAGGTAGTTTAAAATTTTGTAAAGAGAATTTATACAAATATTTTGTAATATGTTTATAGATATTGACGTGCATTAAGAAGGACGGGCTCGTAGGCTTCTAGATATTTTAAAATTTTTATTTATTCGCATTGAGTTTTATTTAAAATTACTTTACATGCTTTCTCCGCAATTTAGTTCTGTACATTTCATCAGTGCTAATTATGTACTTCTGCTGGTTTATGTTTTTATGGAAATTTGATTTACAGTTCTATTTTTGTGTATTGTTTTTTATAGGGATTCTGTATATGGATACCCTCTTCTATGTACGATTCTATGTATGGATACTCCACTATGGTATAATGCTATTGGTTCTGTTTATGGGTTTTGTGCAGCGATTTTTCCAAGAGGTACCTTTATTGGTCTGTGGATTTTTGTGTAGTGGTTTTTACAGGATTTGGCGTATGGGTGCCTGTATAGGTGTACATGCTTTTGTTTACTGGTTTTTACAAGGCATAGACCTACGGAATATCCATTTTTTTTAATGGAAATTTGGCCAATGGATGGATATGCATATAAAGTTTTGATTTTTGGCTATGGGTTTTTACTGGGATTTTGTTTATAGTGCCTACAGTTCTACAGGTTTCTACAGAGATTTGGCCTACTCGTAACCGTACAGTCGTACGGGTTTCTGTTTACAGGTTTTTTACGGGTATTTCGCCTACAGGTACCTATACAGCCGTGCAGGTTTCTTTCTATGGGTTTTTACGGGTATTCAGCCTATGGGTGCCCGTACAAACGTACAGGTTTCTTTTTATGGGTTTTTACGGGTATTTGGCCTACAGGTACCTATACAGCCGTGCAGATTTCTTTCTATGGGTTTTTACAGGTATTCAGCCTATGGGTACCCGTACAAACGTACAGGTTTCTTTTTATGGGTTTTTACGGGGATTTGGCCTACGGGTACCCGTACAACCGTACGGGTTTCTTTCTATGGGTTTTTACGGGGATTTGGCCTACGGGTACCCGTACAGTTGTACGGGTTTCTGACTGTGGGTTTTTACGGGGATTTGGCCTATGGGTACCCACAGAGCTGTACGGGTACCCGTAGGCCAATTCCCCGTAAAAAAATTTTATGGGTTTCTACGGGGCATTTTTAGCAGGGTAGCGATCTATTTAGTGAAATGTTAACTATAATCATAGGTAGTTTTTTTTGCGGGTAATTTAATTTCCAGAAATTTCTTTTACCTGTAAAATGTGGTCTATACAGAACTAATAGGTGTGGCAAAAGGTGCATTATTATTTCCTCATAATTAAGTATATATTGTTCGTTCAAAAACGAAATCTTTTCAGAAAATAACATCCGTTTTAAAAACTAAGTAAATTTCAGCATTAAATATGCCTTAAAAGTTTAAAGTTTGAAACCTCCTTAATATTTAACTAGAGTTTCTTTAAAAGCAAGTTTAAAAGTCACATCAAGTTAAGTTGATTAAATTTTCAGAAATAATAAAATTATTTTTCATTATTAGATTATTATTTATCATTAAAAGATATTTTTCATAGTAATTATTCAAATATTATGCTAAATATTTTATATTGTAGGTAATATTTAAGTAAAAAGAAATTATTTAAAATAATTATTATCTGCATGTAAATGCATTTCTAATTTATGACAAAAACATGGAAAATGAGAAATAATATCAAATGCAATGGAACAAACATTGCTTTTCAAATGTTTCAGAAATTTCGTAGAAGGAATGAATATTGCACCAGATATTTTTTAATATGGATTTTATTAATAGCAGTTTAACCAATCTGCATTGAAATTCAGATGATAATCAATGACCCAGAGATTTAGGTAACTTAGATTAAACATGAATAATAATAATAAAAGAAGAGCGGGTAAATTTTAAAATCAAGTTATTTCAAAATAAGAATCTTTTAGGAAAGAAAACTTTTAAGATAGTATTCGCACCTGTACCCTGCGGCATTCGGACGGTCATCACGGAAAGCTATTATAGTCATTTGCAACTTTCTTCACAACTCACATCTACAGGTACTAATATTTATGGTAGTAATCCATCTTACTTACAGTCGGAACCCTTGATCTAGTGTTCAGGGAGGGGAAAGAAATAACAATAGCAGTAGCTGGCATTTTTCAGAGGTTTAGGGTTATTTTCCCGACATTTTAAGGGAAGCTCGGTCCAAAATTAGTGACAGTTTTAAAGGCATTTGTAGAAAATAACTCGACAGGCTAGGGGTTAAGAAATTAATAAATGATTATCTAAAATTTCACAATATGTCCACTGACAGAAACCGATTTTGTAAGTTACGCCTTAAGCGTACGAAATTCTTGAATCACCTACAGTTTCTACTTAAATGCAAACATCAAAATATCATTCCCAATGTGAAATTCAATTTATACATGTGAAATGTAGCCTTAAAGCTTCCGTTCACGTTTCAAAAATTTTGCATAAATTTAAATTGCCACTTCTTCGTCACATTATAAGGGACACACGCAAACGTTTGTCTAAAATTGAATTTGAATTATATTACCTCCATTTAAAAATTGCTAATTCCACTGAAACTTTTTCCTCGTTTGAACATACATCCTGGTCTAGAACCGATACCGTTTGTCAACGGCATAAAAATGTGCTTATTTCTAAATTCCTTAAACTTACACACCAGTCGGATAGTCCCAACTATCTAGCTGATCTTCCCACTGTAAACGTTAACCTCGTCGTTAATATCTCCAATAGGAATCTTTCGGAGGATCAGTTAAAAGTATTAAAATATAATTTCAACTTTTCAAAGACATCTAAACCTTCAATTCCTTAAATCATTGCCCCTATAGAGAAAGCCTTTAAATTCTCCAAAATTTCGGAAACGCAGAAGGATACAATCCGCCACCTAATTACTCATAACGTTAATTTTAACAACAAATCTTTGGTTTCGAATCTTAGCAAAAAGGAAAATGAGATCTTACGTGAAATTCATTCTGATACTAATATCATTATCTCTAAAGCTGATAAGGGCGGACAGCTCGTTGTTATGGACAAACACACATATATTACTGAAGTCTCTAAACTGATAAATGAAGGCCCATACTGCTCGATCCCTAAAGATCCTTCAACTTCGGACCTCACGAAAGTAAAAAGTGCCATTAAATCTTCCCACATTCTGCCAACTCAGTTGAAAAAATCACTTATTCCACCTATTACTAATTGCGCGAGACTCTATGCTCTTCCAAAAGTCCACAAAACCGGTATTCCTTTTCGACCAATTGTTTCCAACATAGGTACTGCTTCATATCCTTTGGCCAAATATTTAGTTTTCAGATTTTCTCCTCTTCTTGCTAACAATAATCACACTGTAAGAAATTCTGTTGAAGTCATTGATAAACTTAAAATTATTTCTCCACTATGGTCCATTCGTTCCATTATGGTTTCATTTGATGTCAAATCACTGTTTACTAATGTTCCGGTCGAAGGAGCACTAAATTGTCTTGAAACTAGGCTTCGGAAATTTCACTTCACACATACTGAAATTAATGAGTTGGTATCGTTTACTAAAGTTTATCTAAGTCAAACCCACTTTGTTTTCCAAAATGCATATTTTCGTCAAGTTGAAGGATTGGCTATGGGTAATCCTCTCAGTCCGGTACTTGCTGACATTTATATGCACTATTTTGAGATGAAATTATTTGATAAACTATCTTTTCGTCTTTGAATTCGGTATGTTCACGACACTTTCGCACCTTTTGACGGTTATAAAGAGGATTTATCCGAGATTCTATCTATTATGAATTCAATTGATCCAGCCATCCAATTCACTCTTGAAATTGAATCCAACAATTCCCTCCCCTTCCTTGATATTCTTATAATCCGCAATGAAACTGATTTTAGCATCACTGTGTACCGTAAACCCTTTGCAGTTTGTTTACCACCCCATGCCAAGTCATGCCACCCTGTTAAGCAAAAAATGGCTTCTTTTTACTATTATGTATTCCGCGCGCTTAAAGTTTGTTCCCCTGAATCTTTGCTTACCAATGAACTTAATTATTTGAGAGCAGTTGTGATTGACCTTGGATTTTCTCCCGTGATTATTGATAAAGCCGTTAAAAGATTTTCAGATTCCCATCAAAGAAGACATTCCACTGTTAGAAATAATAGTAATGACCTTGTCGTGCTTCCATTTTATCCTTCTGTTAGCTATAAAATTGCACGGATTATCCAACAATTCAATTTTCAAGTCGGTTTCTCCCCTATTAATAAATTTCACCCTTCGATTCTAAAAGATTGCGTTTCCGTCTTGAATTCTTGGGGAATTTATAGTATATCGTGTCAAGGTGGTTTAAGATATATTGGCCAAACAAAAAAAGCTTTGAAGTTTCGTATCAAGGAACATGAATCTTATGTCAGAAAAGGCGAAATTAACAAGTCTTCAATAGCGTATCATAGTTGGACTTTTAACCATAATTTTGATTTTGGATCTGCAAAAATTATCCAAAAGGCTTCTTCCATAGGTGAATTGGATTTTCTTGAGGCTTTTCACATTCACAAAGATTTAGCAGGTTTGGTTAATGATTTGAAGTCCAATCCAGTCCTTCCTAATGCCTTTAAAATTCTACTATCTTAATTCAGTCATTTTTGCCGATAGATGGCGTTACTTCCTCGCGTTTGGTACTACCAGAGGGTATAAAAATCCGTTCTGTGGTTGCCTCTCCTGGTCCTGGGCTTCGTCTGCGTGTTTTTCTGGACTTGTGACGTCATGCTGTCACCCCCTCTTCGCACTACTGATGCTTTCCATTGTTTGAAGTTCAGATTTTGAGCGTAAGGTGCATTTTCCCCTCGCTCCCTATTTTAACTTCGCTAATTTTTCATGCTCGATCAGATAGCTTGGCTCAGTAAAAGTAGGCGGCCAGTGCAACTCTGATTAAAAATCTAGTTATAACCACGTGCAGTGCTGATAAGGACCACGTGTTTCTGTGACTCCTTTATTTTCTTCTTTCTTCTGGTGAAAAAGGACCTTTAGCTGCCCTCGAAATCGATTGAGTGTTTCATTATACCTACATTAAATACAAGGTTGTTTTTACGATTTTGATTGTCACATTAGCGTGTTTCTCTTCTATTCTAGTCTATTCTAAAATTTGTTAATACATAAGAGGAAAGTATTTCTAAAAGAGATTTGGTTTTAGGTAGTGAAGATTTTTTCTATTTTTTAATTAATATAAAATACTTTTTTAGGAAATATCAAAAAATAAAATTTTAAATAATGCAGATTTAGAGCTCTGAAGAGTAAACGAAACAGTACAGATATTCAAAACAATACCAAGTATTTCAATATCACTGGCAGCATATAATAATGACATACATAACATTAATCATAATGAATCTAGCCTGTTAGTGATGAATATATTTGAATATCACCTACAGCATATAATAATAACATGCATGACATTAATCACAATGAATCATATACTCCCTCTGTCTTAAATTAGTTGCGACATTTGAGTACTGATTATTGATACTGAAGATGTTACTTGATTACATTTGAGTACAGATTGATACTGAAGATTTATGATTATGTTTGCACATTTTCCAGAGACTTAAGGGAGCTACGTTATCAATCAACAACAACTTTACTTACCAAGCATTTCCCCGTTATATCAGTACCAAATTGGGTTCAAAAATCCAGCTTTCTCCCACCCTTAAGCCACACCCCATTTTGTTAGGACTCTGCCATCAATAATCGCTTAAAATCTCCAGGCTAATTAAATATAAATTCAATACGAGCCAGTTTACCTTATAAATTCTTCCACGAAGGCTCACCTTAGGCAGACAGCTTTCGAGGTCTTGCCTTAATCACATAAACACAATCTTTCTGAAATACGGGCAGTATAGTCCTTACAAAATGGGATGTGGCTTAAGAGCGTTTGAACCCTTTAATTTTGCGCTGATAAAATTGTCCTAAAATAAGTGCTACATTCGTGGAAAGTAAAAACTAAGAATGAAAATCTTGTATACAGCGTTACATTCCTTGTAATACATTCTATAATTTTACTGATGTCGATCTACTAAACTGCATCGAAAGTTATTTATGACTCCACCTACTTGAAATGTAGCAACTAATTTGGGAGAAAACTTTACCTAAGTGTAGCAACTAGTTTTGGACGGAGGGAGTATAAAATTTTGAGACTGCTAGTGTTGAATACCAAGTATTTCAATATCATTGACAGCATATTTTAAAAAATAAAGCCCTAAAACAAAAAGTCCCTAAAACAAAAAGTTTTTCTTCTATTAATTACATATATTAATAGAAGTATATGTATATATAATATATGTATATATATACATAGATTCAACTTGAATCTCTATTACTTCAAGTGTAGCCACAAAACTCTCATCTAGGTAGACAAGAATTCATGCACAGCATATTGATACATCACACTAATTAAAATGAGATATACGCTTTAAAATATTGAAGCTAGTACAAACGGCATTCAAATGTTTCTGGATCAAAAATAACAAATACGAGAAGTAAAAAGTAATAAATTTCGTAAAATAGTTAACGCGATTAGCATTTCTTAGAAAATATATACGTGGATGCAATCTAAATGTTGAATTGCATTAAATTCATACATATACATATATATGATAGGTTGAAATATCATTTATGCAGAAAACAGATTATCTCCAGTATGATAAATAAAATTCTGATATTTTTACTTCAGGAAGACGAAAAAATGACATGAAACTGGAAAGACGTACACACACTGAGGGAGCGAAACATATTAAAAGAATATTAAACATTTCAAATTTTACGTGATGATGGCTTTTGTTCAAGAAATTTTGTATTGTGTATTTGTATTAAATCTGTATTACACGAAACTGATTGAAATGCTATCCGTCCAAAAGTTATATGTTGCGAATAATAATTTAAATACAATCGTAAAAATTTTTTTAAAGGAAGAAAACTTTGCAGTATAGCACGCAACAATATACCATCCTATGTTACTGTTAGTTACAGCGGCACGTTTTAATAAAATGCATTTTTTATTAATAACGAGCCACATTACAAATAGGGAACATATAGCAAAAGTGTAGCAGAATGCGAGCGCCACCTAGTGATGAATTTCGCGAAAGCCACTGAAAATTGGGAATCGGAATTTCTTTCAGTCTGGCAGGCCCATGGAGGTAGGAAGTAAGATGGAGTCGCACTAAACAAGTTTCTCCCGTACCCTGCTCTGAAGCACCGGCGATCCCTACATGGTGACCAAAACATTGAGTCATTTACCATTGAGTTCTATGGGATTTGACGCGTTCGGATGTAAATATTTTGTAATTCCGTCGTAAATATACATATAATGTATATATTTTCTTTTTCTACAACACTTCAGAGTCCTAAAGTATGTGAAAACAACATTTCATTCTGAACGGAATTAAACGCTATATTTTTCACAGGACAGTTTTCTCAGAATGGTTTAATTTGAATGAAATATTTTTACAAGTTTTCGTTAATTACATTAGAAAAAAAATTAAGGTAATTCGATTTTATTCGGTTAAGGTACAAAAATTAAGATAAAAGTTTATTGTATTATTATTTCTTTTCTATTTATAGAGCTTCTTCCTAAAATACTTTCTTAAATATAACATGATTTTTTGGCTTCTGAGGCATCTTTTAAATCGAAAAATGTAAGTCAATTTATAATTAATGCTGTATTCGGTTCATTTTAAATTAGAGAATTATTAGGAATTAGCGAAATACTTTAAATAAGTATTTCGCCAATTCCTAATAATTAAATAGGTATTAAATAGTACTTGACTTTCACTGAACATTTCTGAAAAGGAATAAAATAAGTTTTTTTTTAAGTATTATTTAAAACTTGTAACTGAGTTATTATAAAATGTAAGGGGAATAATTCTTTTAATTATACTTATCAGATTTTTTTTACCCTTCATTTCAATAATACTGTTGCATGCGTACGGGTTCGTTATAAAATGAATGCACAAGTCCGATGAAAAATGAACAAAAATTTATTATTATCACAACAAAAATGCTTAAATTTTCTCAAATTATCATGCAGTATTACAATATCTCACAGTACTTATCTTTTAACTACTCAAATGTACAATAGAACGTAATTCAAAACAGCTAAAGAACGCTAATCCGCGAATTCGCTATAATCAAAAACAGCAGTTTTCTAAACAACAACAAACTAAGCAACTACTACAAACTGAGATGTTTTCCTCCTTTTATAACATTTTAAAATCTCGCGCTAGAATTTTCCAGTACTTTCTCGAAATGAAAAAAAGAGATATTTATTTATTTAACGCACACGCTCTTGTATTTTTAATTTTCCGGCTTAGCTTTCTTTTAATATTCGTCACGCGCTGCACTGCGCGAGAAATAATAATTTATAATTGAACTAACATTAGCTTTTTAAATACCAAATTCGTAACACTGCCCCCTTCCCAAGGACTGCATGTCCCGGGCAGTACAATCCCTGGACAGAAAGCTAAACTTACAACTGTGGCATAAATGCAACTGAGGCATAAACATTACATTACAATATCAAACAACATAAACAATAAATGCAATAAATAAAACAAATCAAATGCTATCAAATACAAATCAAATACTAAATGCAAATCAAATACTAAATACAAATCAAATCAAATACGCATTTAAAAACAAAATGGACCATGGTCTTATACTATTTACAATTATTTACATTATGTACTATGGCCATAGTAATGAGCTAACCTCTCGTAATGACCGATTTTAGGTTTAGAGTTCGAAGACTTACGGAGACGTCATTCAGTCTGTTCCGCACTGTACATGGACCATCCGAAGGTGACTTTAGGTCAGAGTCCTTTTCGTTGAATCGGGTTACACAACCTCACCTTGTCTCCTTTGTTGGATCTATGTCCAGTAGCTCTCGTGTTGTATCTGGTCTTCACTTTCTCCGTCGCCAAGTTCACTCGCTTTCGTGCGAAACGGGGCATCACTTCAAAACGGGCCTGGACATCTTGGATATGTTCCTCAGGCGATGAAGGCGCATCCGTACGGCGATCAACAGGCGGTCACAAGGCAGACGGAGAAGTCAAACTGGGCTGGAGAAGAGCTGGTAGTCTTGCGTTTCTTATCGACCCTAGTATGATTTCGGCAGCTTTCTGAGTTGGGTCTTTCAGACAAGGCGTAGGCGTTTCCAGGTGAGGATCACTTCTGACGATGGATAGTCGTGTCCTCAGATGTTGACTGCAGTTTGTTGTTTTTGAAGTCTAAGGAAAAATTGTATTTCCTTAAAAAGTCCAATCCGAGTATGCATGGATCTGTGATATCCGCCACATATGCCGTGTGATGGTAGGCGGCACTTCCAAACGTGATGCTTATGTTTAACTTCCCAGTTATGTCGATCTCATCACCAGACGCAGTCTGAAGGGTAACACAGGATGGCGTCCAAATAAGTTTATCTTTAAACTGTTCAGCTAAATCTTTCCTAATGATGGTAACATTAGCTCCTGTGTCAATGATCATATTGCAAGGAACTCTATCGATATTCCCATTAATGGACAGTCCGTTACTGTTGCCACTCACTGTATAAATTTTAAGCGCTTTAAAACAAGGTTTCTCATTCTCTGGTACCCTCCGTTCCTCGATATGGTCATTTATTTGTTTCCTGCGTCGTTGCTGAGAAATGGCCTCAATTTTCGTCCCCTGGGGTGTTCTGCAATTCCTTCGTACGTGGCCTTCAGTTCCACAGTTCCAGAATTTTGGTTTCTTGTCACTCCATTTTCGTCCGAGGGTATTTAATTGTCTGTTCAACTCGTCTGTCTTATTTTCCGTGCTCTGGGGAGTTCTGCAGTTCCTTCGCACGTGGCCTCCAACACCACAGTTGCAGCACTTTGGAACTGGTTTCTTTTCACTTCTGTTCCGTCTCAATTGCTGACAGACTGACTTGTCTGGTAAAATCATCTGCTTTATATTCCGTACCCTGGGGTGTTCTGCAATTCGGTCTTAGGTGACCTTCAGCACCGCAGTTCCAGCACTTTACAGTCGGTTTCTTGTCACCAATATTCCGTCTCAAAGCGTTCAGTTGTCTAGTTAAATCGTCTAGACGGGCAATGACTTGATCCCCTGGCTCCTGGACTTGAGCAGCTCTGACTGGATGGCGGTCTCGACGGGTGGCTTGCTGAGCTGCCTCAAATTTCATAGAGTACACTAAAGCGCTTTTCAGGTCTTTAACATCCGCCATTCGCAGTGCTTTCTGTATTTCAGGGTCCCGGATGCCATCGATGAAATATTGCAGGGACAGGATTTCCCTTGTTTCTTTCGGGCACTCCGAAAAGGCGTGATATGACAGCCTTTCAACATTCGTGGCGAGCTCCTGAAGTGTTTCGGTGAGCTTCTGTTGACGGGATTTTAATTGGAGCCTGCTGTAGTGTTTTAAACATTTCTCGCCGAAGCGCAGCTCCAATGCGCCGGATAGAGCTTCGAAATCTAGCCTTTGATTTTCGGGAAGCGTCTGCAGGATATCCGCTGCGTCTGCTCTCAGAGAAGCGGCGAGATGACAGGCCTTAGCTTGGGAATCCCATCCATTTGCATCCGCCACGATAGAAAACAGGGTCTTATACACTTGCCAGGATGTCTTCCCATCATATGTGGATAGCTTCAGAGATGGACGAGCAGGCATCGGTATGAATTTAAAATCATCACTCTTGCTCCCAGCCGTCGCTACGAATTTCTTTAAAGTTTCCAGTTCTTTGGCAACCGCAGAAACCCGGTCATCAATTTGTTGTTCGATTTGTTTCTGAACGGAACCAACTCTTCCTTCTATTTCTTCTTTAACAGAAGAAGCATTTTCCTCAATTTGTCCCACTTTATTCTCAACCACATCTATTCTGCCTTCCATAGCATCGAATTTGGTTTCTATTATGCAGGCAATTTCTCTTTTCATTTCGCATTGACTTTCTTCAATCTTGACTTGTACAGCTTTTATTTCTTCTTTAACAGATTCCTTAACAACTCTTATTTCGTCTTTAAAAGTTAATTGACCAGTTTCAATGGCATTCATCTCTTCCTTAACGAATTCTTGGCCCAATTTCATTTGTTCCTGTGCCGTTTTCATTTCTTCCTTAAGGGATTCCTGGCCCAATTTCATTTCTTCCTGTCCCGCTTCAATCTTTTCCTGTACGGATTTTTGACCAGCATCCATTTTCTCTTTAATTTCTTCTTTAAAAGATGATTGGCCAGCTTCCATCTTTTCTTGAAACGCAGCAAAAGCAGTAATGAGCTGTCTCAATTGTTCTTCCATCACTCTTGTTATTGGCATTCAAATCCCACTTCTGACACCAAAAATTGTTGCGTGCGTACGGGTTCGTTATAAAATGAATGCACAAGTCCGATGAAAAATGAACAAAAATTTATTATTATCACAACAAAAATGCTTAAATTTTCTCAAATTATCATGCAGTATTACAATATCTCACAGTAGTTATCTTTTAACTGCTCAAATGTACAATAGAACGTAATTCAAAACAGCTAAAGAACGCTAATCCGCGAATTCGCTATAATCTAAAACAGCAGTTTTCTAAACAACAACAAACTAAGCAACTACTACAAACTGCGATGTTTTCCTCCTTTTATAACATTTTAAAATCACGCGCTAGAATTTTCCAGTACTTTCTCGAAATGAAAAAAAGAGATATTTATTTATTTAACGCACGCGCTCTTGTATTTTCAATTTTCCGGCTTAGCTTTCTTTTAATATTCGTCACGCGCTGCACTGCGCGAGAAATAAAACCATTTAATTTATAATTGAACTAACATTAGCTTTTTAAATACCAAATTCGTAACAATACATATTCCAAAACTCTTTATTACGTTCTTAAGTGCGCATCTCATAGCATTTGCTTTACAATAGCTTTTAACAGATTGCTTTCCAATACGGACAATTCTTGCTTAAATAGTTTTATAACGTATTTGTCAACAGGATTTCAATTTTTGTTTACAATTCAATATTAAGGTCATTATATATTTAGATAACATTTATAATCATTATAAATTAGATACATTTAATAATTAGATTTCTTGACAGTACTTTCGCAGTTGTTTATAAGTGAATAAATTCTTCATTTCAAATACATTTATAAATAATTTAATGAATATTTAAGTATTTTGTCAAAGGCAGATACATGCTTTTTGCAAGCACATGCATAAATACCCATACATATTTCCTATTTATCATTTCCAGCATGTGCAAATCTTTAATTTCTGTGCATTCACTATATTTTTCGTGTAAAGTAATTTACACTAATTTAGCATACAGCCGAAAGTTTTACATAAAAAATATATATGAATATAATTTGAATGAAAATTATAATTATTATTTTTAATACCCACTCAAAGGTCAGTTTTTCTTCAAATTCCCCCACGATGGCATCTCTTTCTTTAGGCAGATAGCCCTTGCATGCGTTACTCTATTTAATCTAAACTTAATCTGACCTATGTGCCTAATTACAAATATTTTAACATACATAATTTTATATTTATAAAACGCGTAAGCACAAAGTGATTATTTTTCAGGTATATAAAATTAAAACGTTGGGTTTAAAATGAGCAGCATTAAAGCCTCTCCTCTAAAAAATTTTAAAAGGGACATGTTACAATAATATATGGATGTGAAAAAAATTTGTTTTATTTAAAACATTTTGACTTTTGGAAAATAAAATAAAATTAGCGAATACTCTATCAAGGGTATCGAAAGACGTATACAATTTTAAATGTACCGTAAGGTATTTTTCATTCTTTAAGCATAACATTTTTCTTAAAATCTATATTTTTGTAGTGCAACAGCTTATAATTTTATAAAACAAATTCATAATCAAAATCGCTGTTGTTAGTTATCGAAAAATAACCAAGATGTGATTTTTGCGCAAATGTCACTAAACTATACAAATTGCTATTATCCATCACACTATGAATGTTTCTTTCATGCGAAAGTGTCCCTTTTTCGATTTCTATGGAACTGTCGTGCGTCGAAATACTATCAGAATCTTGTCAAGCGAGCTTCTGAATGTAAACAAAGAACACCCCATGTGGTGACACAAGCTTCAAAGCAGTGCTTCACTTTTAGCGCGGGTTGGCCCCTCCTCCCTTTCCTACCTCTATGGGCAGGCCTTGTGTATAAGTTGGCCTTGGCGTTAATGTGTGAAACCCTTCGCACACGCAGAGTGGCAACATGAAGCCATGAGTGGAATTTGTGGAATTGTGTGTGTGTAATTGTGTATCCAGAAAATGTAAATAAATATGAATCTTATAAGAGTCAGAACGGTGTTTAACATTCCCCGTGTACCAAACTTCCACATGAACGAAGCGAGGAAGGAGTTGTTATTTTTCTGTGTGTCTATCTGACATATAAAAAAATAAATCAGCTATATGTGTTGCAAACTAAAATGAAGTTTTGTTTCGCTATAGTCATACACTTAGCAATGTGGACTTCGCAATGACGTGAATTGTGATCATTATTTAGCATTTATAAGCAACTGTTAAGCACTAAGAAATCTAGGAGAATCAAAACTTTATGATCTAACAAATTGGTTTTTACTGAAGTGCTCCTGGAAACAGAGCCAAGCTTATACAGTATATTAGGGAAGTCTCATTAACAATATGTCATAATATTTTAATCAAGGTAACTATGCAAGCCACTGAAAATAATTGTGTAATATCCAGAAGTAGTTTGGGGTGAAATTCAGTTAACTGTCTTATTTTGCATCATTGCAGAGCATAAACATCATCCTGATTTATGTAACAAGCTTATAGTGCCTTAGATAGATTATAGATTTATGTAACAAGCATCAAGGTGTGAAGTATCATTTCATTTAAATCAATAAAAAGTCACCAGAAATAATTTATTTTCATAATGCAACAAAAGGTGGTGTAGATAAAGTTGATGAAATGTTATCGTTATATTCGACATCTCGAAAAATCAACAGATGGCCGATGGTCGTCTTTTACTGCGTTGAACGTCACTGCAATAAATACCCAAGTTGCTTTATTCCCAACAAAGACCCCTCCCTTACAATATGGAAATAGTAGAAAATTCCTAAAAAATTTGGCTATATCTCTTATACAGTGCCTTACATAGAGATAACAAAAAATATGTCAATGTTTCCTAAAGTGGTTCCTGAAAGCATCGATAATGCGACTTCTAGTGTATCAGAAGAACGCCCATCAAAGAAACCAAAACTCGACAAAGGCCGACGTTCTACGTGTCCAAGATCCAAAGACAATAAAACTACAATTTCTTGCAAAATATGTGATAATTTTTCATCTAAAATTCATTCTTCCTATGTTTGCCAGAAGTGTATGTTAGCTTCTGACTTCTGATTAGGTATATACAGTCAAAAGTCGTTAATCCGGACTCGTCGGGACTTCGGCGATTCCGGATTATCGATTTTTCCGGATTATAGATCATCAGTTTAAATCTGGTAAAATGGCATGCAGAAATTACAAAATTAAAAATATGAAACCGTAATTTATGAAATAAAGAACAATTATGATCTAAAGGGTATCAAAATTTACAAAAAAAAGAGCTTAATATTTATTTGTTTACTTTATTAAACATTTCCTTCAATGTAAGTTGCTTCGTTTCATGTGATAATACTTTCTTTTTAATTCTATTAAACAGACATAATTTCTTGTTTAGTTACAAAGTTCCGCTGTTCAAGTCATATAATTGCTGTGTGGAGAATACCGACTAATTTGTCAATCGAAATGTTTTCGTTTTCAATAACCTCTGGGTCACTTTCTTCACTATCGGAAGCGAATTATAATGACGAGGAAATTGATTTAAATCATATCAAAGACGGAGTACATCGAGATCAAATACTACACTTAGTACGGATTTATAAACCAAATAAAATAAAAACATCTGCTCTGAAGATAAGGATAGTGCTGACAGATCTACTTCCAATCCGCGGCGTGAAATTGATAAACAGATTTCGGATTTTAAAACATACTTTCGTTTTGTAGATATAAATTACATATTAGTAAATATATATCGAAAATTCTATTTGACATAATCTTTCTTATCTATCATAATCTAATAATGACGTTTCTGCCCCCCCCCTCTGCCGCAGAACAGTGTGAAATTGATAAACAGATTTCGGATTTCAAAACATACTTTCGCTTTGTAGTAAATATATATCGGAAATTCTATTTGACATAATCGAAAGTTCAAGCTTACTTTTATAAAATTGCTCTAACAGTCTGCAAAAAATAATAAGCCGGATCCAATTCGAAGATTAAGGAACAACGCAATCTGCAACATTAACTGAATTAAATAACTTTAGCTTAGCGTATAACTCCGTTACACATTAAACGCTCATGCGCACAAACATATTTGCAGCCGTAAGGGTCTTACGCGCTCTCGGAAACGCCTGTGCGCATGCTTGGACGCGACGCATGCGCAGATAGTTTGTAGCTTTGAGGTCCGGATTATGGGTGTCCGAATTAACGACTTTTGACTGTACTTATTTTGAATGGATTTTTTTTCTTAAATATTGAAATAAGTTTTTTAAGTAAAGAAGTATAGTTTCTAAATGAAATATTGCAATTATTGTTTATAATCAAATGATTTCTATAAAATATATAACACATTTTCCTAATGAAACTGATTAGGGTGACGCTGTCACCCCGCGCGATCTCCAACGTCAATGTTGGGAGCACGCCTTCTGCCAGGTTAATAATGATAGTGAGGAAGACCTATCTTTAGAAGCCGTCGATAAGAGTTTACAATTTCATAGCGCACATAAAACAAAAATGACAATAAATCAGAAGCTATTCATAATCAGAGCAGAAAATTTCTAGTACATGAAGTTAACAAAAATAAATAAATAAGTAAATAATAGTGAATAATTCCTTATTAGAATAAATGTTACTACTCACATAAAGTCTGACAAAAATAATTCTAAATTCAGGTGTTATACAGTTCCAATGTTTCTTAGGAAAAAGAATATATATATAAAGAAAGAAACACAAAATAAATAAAAATAAAGAATTATCTGTTGACAATACTATATTATGTCAAGTCTTAACCAAAGGTTAATTAATTAAATAACTGTGAGTTGTCAGACGTACATTATATTAAGTCGTTAAGAGGAATTCTAAACCTTACTCAGACAGGTATTTCTGCAAGTGAGTGTTAAGTAATCAGTATTATACTTAGAAAACAGATACACCAGTATGCAGAAAATTTTCAGAATTATGCAAAACACACAAAACACAATGTGATAGGTTAGGGGAGTATAAATCAGTATGAAAAGACACACTAGTTACATTAACACATGTACATACAATTCTAAATACCAGATAATAATAATAACAATAATTGTAGTGAAAATAAAATAATATTAAAAAAGAATTTTTTTTAAAAAGTATATTCTTTCCTAAAGTCCAAGACTGCAGGAGTTAATAAATATACCGTGAAAACTGGTTCAGAGTTCTGCTCGCAAGTGAATAAAAATAGTGATTCAAGAATTAATTAATTGAAAGATAAGCACATGGTATCAAACTAATAATGTGATGATCTGTGAAGATGCAGTATTTGAGCCCGTTTCATTCAGTGCTTTTATCCTTTTAGAACTTTGGTTAAAGATTTAAAACACAATTGTTGAAATTGAGCAAAAATTCTCCACCGATGAAACTGAGAAAGCCGTGTGCAATGACAGGGCGCTGTTCTTCTTAGAGCTGTAACAATAGAGCATGGTCGTGGGCATACAGATACAGTTCAAGGTCGCCTCCCAACTGGTTTCGGGGGCAAGTATGTGGGAAAAAAAATATCTCTCTAGAAGATGATGGGGGACATTAAATGCTCTTGAGTAATAACACTTGCACGTTAAATGCTCTTGAGTACGATTTCAGCGTTGATAGTCTTGTAAATAAGTTATAATCCAGGAAAAACTTGCATTAATTGAGCTGAATATGACACAATTTTAATGAGCTGTACTTCCTTAATTGCTTGAAATAATAACATCAAATGGCATCCATAGGTATCCTGGGAATGTGAATTAATCAAAAAGTTGAATGGTACTTACATATTATCGCAACCAGGCCAAAATTTGCATAAATTGCCAAATTTGGCGACCCTACTTACGGCAACACTACGTGTTATACGTAGTTTTGTAAAAAGAGCATGTGGAGATTCAGAAAATTTTCCTGCATTTTTGTGCAAATTTTTGTAATTTATGAGAAAATAGCAGTGTACATGGATAAAGTCAAGAATGTGCGCAATGCCATTTTTGTGCAATTCTGGGATGTTTTTTTAAGTAAAAATAAGTCGACGTGCACATGGTTATGGCGAATACGGTTTTCAATCAGTGCTAAAAGCAATAGCCAAAAGATTTCCGACGAAAAAATAATTCTGCAACTTATTCAAATTCGAAACTGGAAGGGTTTAATTGCTATTTTATATTTTAAAACAAAATAATATAAAAAACTGTATTAAAAATTATCTGTAATTAATAAATGTACATTTTCTTTCTATTCATACTTTTTTACTCAAACTTACGAATAGCGCCAACCTGGTTGCAATAATACGTAAGTACCAGTTCAATTAATTTTATAGACGGCAGCACTATTACACAGGAAGAGTTTTATAAATAACTTTTGATCCTTGGCACTTCGCTTAACCACTTTCGTAAACAAAGGAATATCGGCCGCGTTTCACAAGAATAATAAAAACTAAGTATTTGCTGAAATAATGGTCATAAGAACTAAATCTTTGCAGCACTGTGTTCGCGGTATGTTGCTGAAACTTGTGCTATACAATTGAAATCGACTTTTGTTTTCTAAACAACACTTACAACAAAACAAGCGGAAGCACGTGAAACTGCAGCCTACACAGCTGCTGGTACAACTGATACTAACTCTGAAGGAACAGGAATTTGTTACTAACAAGATGTCTTTAATGTAGAAGCAATTCGGTGTACATGCAAGTTTCTAATTATCTTCTATATGTTAAGGCCTTATGTTCGTTGAAGCGAAAATGTTCCGTATATAGTTGACAGGAAATAAAATTTCTTATAAAAAAACACTGCTTGACTAAAAATGTTTGTTCTTTGGCAAAAAAAAAAAAAAAAAAAAAAGAAGAAGAAGCACTGAAATTTTTTTACACTAATTTTCCACTTTTTTCTAATTTATCTTTTCCAGGCTTCCCATATTTAGCGATTTAAGCGAACTCAACACAAATTAAAGTGTTACTTCCAATTAGACAACACGCAGGAAAATTTGTAAGAAACACAGTAACTTTCGAGGACATTAGATCCGATCCGTAACATATCACTTTCTCATGATCAAATTGGCTGGACCCCTCTTAGTTTAACCCCAAGGGCTGTTTAGAGCTCCTAATGATTCCTGCAATTTAGTACAATATCTCAGTTCTATTTATCAACATGCCTTTGTTCTTAAACAGAAAAAAAGTGCAAAGAATATGTGCCTACAGTTTGTTTTATTTTTAGATGCTTACTTTGTTGCTTAAAAATAAAGAGAAGCTTTATAACAGAAAAAAAAAAAAAAAAAAAAGCAGGTTTAAGAATTCTATAAGAAAAGATGGTTGATCTTTACAATATGGTAACTGGTAGTTTGGCGACATTTTGGAGGCGATAAAGGTTACTACCTGGGACTTTGCTAATAATGTGAGCAGTACTCAGTTCCGATTACGCATTATTTTGTGTGAGGGAAATGAGAGATCATGGGATATGTCATGTGGTATTAATGGACGAATTACGGTTCTTTAATCGGAAAAGGGGGGAAATCGGGAAAAAATCTGGAAATTTTGTATTTGGCTTTATTATGTGTTGTGTGAAACAATGTTCGTGAATTTTTGGATCCCATGGCCGTAACTAAAGTGAATTCGAAATGGGTATTTATGTATGTATTAATTTAATGTATGTGCTTATTTATATTTTAAGTAGTGTTTTTGAATTTAATTATATTTTAATTAAATGATAGTTATTTTGTGAATTTTATGTTTGTAGGAATTTGGTATACGTTTAAGTTGAAGTAAACATGCATGGAAATAATTTAAATATTTGATACTAAGTATTTGTAATGCTTGCGGTATGAATTCGTTGGTGACGTGTATTTAAATTAAATAAATTGCCAAATTTGGCGACCCTACTTACGGCAACACTACGTGTTATACGTAGTTTTGTAAAAAGAGCATGTGGAGATTCAGAAAATTTTCCTGCATTTTTGTGCAAATTTTTGTAATTTATGAGAAAATAGCAGTGTACATGGATAAAGTCAAGAATGTGCGCAATGCCATTTTTGTGCAATTCTGGGATGTTTTTTTAAGTAAAAATAAGTCGACGTGCACATGGTTATGGCGAATACGGTTTTCAATCAGTGCTAAAAGCAATAGCCAAAAGATTTCCGACGAAAAAATAATTCTGCAACTTATTCAAATTCGAAACTGGAAGGGTTTAATTGCTATTTTATATTTTAAAACAAAATAATATAAAAAACTGTATTAAAAATTATCTGTAATTAATAAATGTACATTTTCTTTCTATTCATACTTTTTTACTCAAACTTACGAATAGCGCCAACCTGGTTGCAATAATACGTAGGGTAATGATTTAGAGGTAAAAGTTTTTGGATATGTTATTTATTTTATATGTGGAAATGTTCATATTTGGGAAGGGTAAATACTTTTTCGCGATCAGTTAATTTCATATATGTTCTTTTTACAGGGTTTAAAGATTGAGAAAATTGTCATGTATTTTCGTGAAATTTTTCTAATTTATGAGAAAAAAGCAGTGTACATGGATATAGTGAAGAGTATGCGCAATGCCATTTTTGTGCAATTCTGGGATGTTTTTTTAAGTAAAAATAAGTCGACGTGTACATGGTTTAGTGATATTTTAATTAAATGATAGTTATTTTGTGAATTTTATGTTTGTAGGAATTTGGTACACGTTTAAGTTGAAGTAAACGTGCATGGAAATAATTTAAATATTTGGTACTAAGTATTTGTAATGCTTGCGGTATGAATTCGTTGGTGAAGTGTATAATGTAATAGATGATTTAGAGGTAAAAGTTTTTGGATATGTTATTTATTTTATATGTGGAAATGTTCATATTTGGAAAGGGTAAATATTTTTTCGCGATCAGGTAATTTCATATATGTTCCTTTTACCGGGTTTAAAGATTGAGAAAATTGTCATGTATTTTCGTGAAATTTTTCTAATTTATGAGAAAAAAGCAGTGTACATGGATATAGTGAAGAGTGTGCGCAATGCCATTTTTGTGCAATTCTGGGATGTTTTTTTAAGTAAAAATAAGTCGACGTGTACATGGTTTAGTGATATTTTAATTAAATGATAGTTATTTTGTGAATTTTATGTTTGTAGGAATTTGGTACACGTTTAAGTTGAAGTAAACGTGCATGGAAATAATTTAAATATTTGGTACTAAGTATTTGTAATGCTTGCGGTATGAATTCGTTGGTTACGTGTATAATGTAATAGATGATTTAGAGGTAAAAGTTTTTGGATATTTTATTTATTTTATATGTGGAAATGTTCATATTTGGAAAGGGTAAATACTTTTTCGCGATCAGGTAATTTCATATATGTTCTTTTTACCGGGTTTAAAGATTGAGAAAATTGTCATGTATTTTCGTGAAATGTTTCTAATTTATGAGAAAAAAGCAGTGTACATGGATATAGTGAAGAGTGTGCGCAATGCCATTTTTGTGCAATTCTGGGATGTTTTTTTAAGTAAAAATAAGTCGGCGTGTACATGGTTTATGTGTATGTGTTATTTTGAAAAACGCGTAAGGAGTATGGTATTGTGCACTTTTTCCCAATTTTGCAGTGAATATTTGTCATGATTAAGCAGTTTTGTTTGATAAAATTTCTAGCATAAGTGTAATTCGGCTAGTAGATTGTTGGAAGAAGTGTTCAGTAGATAAAAAGAAAAGAAACATGTCTTTACTTCGTGAAGACTAAATGGCGGCGGGGAAAAAAAATAGAGGGTTGCTGTAGGAGAGTTGGTTGCCAAGTTTTCGCCAAAAAATCGCCAAGTTACCATAATGTAAAGATCAACCAAAAAGATGTTTAAAAATGAATAACTATCATTTTAAAATTTTAGTCCATGAATCTATATTATTATGCAGTACAAAGTCTTTAATCCGGACGTCCATAATCCAGAATTGAAAGCTTCCGCATAATACCTTTACGCATGCGCCTTTAATGTATAACGGACGGCATAAGCTAGACTAAAATTATCTAATTATTTATTTCAGTTAATGTTGCAGATTGCATTGTTTCTTAATCTTCTAATTGGATCCGGCTCCTTATTTTTTGCAGACAGTTAGAGCAATTTTATAAAAAGTAAGCTTGAACTTTCGATTAAGTCAAAAAAGGTTTACGATTCTGGAGCTCCGAAAGGATATACAAAGCGAAAGTATGTTTTGATGTCCATCAAACAAAAAGTGGAATTGCTGCAAAAAATGGATAAAGGCATGAAGAAAGTGACAGAGAGGTTAGTGAAAAAAAAAAACAAAAGAAAAATTTCGATTGACAAGTTAGTCGGTATTCTCGGCACAGCAATTACAGGACTTGAACAAAGTTCCTTTGTTACTGAACAAGAAATTATGCCTGTTTATAGAACTAAAGAGAAAGTATTAACACATGAAACAACTTAACAACTTAACAACTTAAACAACTTACATTGAAAGAAAGTTTAAAAAGTAAACAAATAAATATTAAGCTTTTGTAAATTTTGATACCCTTTAGATCATAATTGCTCTTTATTTCAAAAATTACTTTTTTATATTTTTAATTTTATCATGTCTGCATGCCATCTTACCAGATTTAAATTGATGATCTATAATCCGGAAAAAAACCCTAATCCAGAATCGCGAAGTCCCGACAAGTCCAGATTAAAGACTTTGTGCTGTATAATGTAAATAAACCAGAAGAAAATAAAAAATATTTTCACATTACCATCCGAGGACAATGGTGATACTTTTTAATATTATTATTGAAATTTTTCTGTTTTGCATTATAATCAAAGATACTATTCGGTTTCGAGGGCCGTAAAAAATCGCCAAACTATTGTTGATGATAATGCTGCCAAAAATAATTGCAGCAACCCTAATAAGTGTGGCAAAAAAGGAAGTATAATAGTAAATAACTATCTAACATTGATGTTTTAATTTAGATGAAAGGCTAATTTCATATAATACTTTTTAATTATTATAATTTATATGAAAAAGGCTAAACATGACTGAATGGAAGCATAAGAGTAAATAACTATATCAAATCATTATTATAATTTATATAAAAATTGCTAAACGTAACTGAATGGATGCCTGCATCGCTATTTCCTACCGACTTATCGCTAAAGCATAATTTCATCTTGTTGGTTGTTCGGACGTAATTTTCTATAATGAATAATGCCTTTTCTTTGAAAATATTCTCGGTAAAGTGCAGAATCGCTCACTTGTTTGCCGCTTTTTACAAGGGTAAAAACAATTGGATTTTTGTCAATTTGTTTTACTTTTGAAGTAAAAATAGGTCAATGTGTACATAAATAAAGTCAAGGGTGTGCGCAGTGCCATTTTTATGCAGTTCTAGGATTTTTTTTTAACGTGAAAATAGGTTGATGTGCACATGGCTACTGAGTATGTGAAATTCTTAAAAACGCATCAAGCAGTGGGTGATTCTGCACTTTACCCAAAATTCTGTTACCGACTTTTCATTATGGGCAATTCCCAAATTGTTAAATCCATACGATATCAAAAAAGGATTTAAAAATTAAACTAGTATTTCAATGGCGTCTTAAGAAATATATAACTATATAAACTTACGCAATCTGAAAGCAGCAAGTGCATACATTTTCGCTGCAATTTTTTTACGGCCCTCAAAACGGAATAATACCTAATCAAAAAGTTAAGGAAGAGAAATAAAGCTAATCTTAAAATAACTACAGCAACATTTTTGCTTTTTCTCAATACTTCCAAAACTTCCATACTTTCCAAAGCACCTAGCTAGTGAGTATGACATTTATTAAATTGTTTATTCTTTTCTTAAATTCATAGTATTTATTACTTCATTTTATTTTTCAGAGCCAAAATATTTCCAAGTTCCCAAAATGGAAAATAATTTCACCTTATAATATGATAGCAGAAGATAAAAATGAATTAAGTTCTCAAAATAAATATCTATTATGCATAGATTTCTTACCTGCAGAGAAATATTTCCCAAATTTCTTCTTCTGCAATTTCTAAGTTATACAAGTTTTTAGGATTTAAAGAATGTCCTAGCAGCAACATTTTAGATGCTGCAAAATGGGTGCTTTTCCATTATATCCCATAATCTTAACAAATATCCTACAGAAATAGCATGTTTCTTTTGGAGAAGGGGAAAAAATTGTAAATAATCAATAAACATCACAACTCACTATTTACAAAAAAAAAAAAAAAAAAAAAAAACTCAAAGTGAATGGGAAAAGATTTATTCAACTTGATCAATATGTACTATTTTTTTATAGTTTTTGAATTTTTTCTATCCTATTATGATCATTATCGTACAGGGGTGTAATAGAAGAGTACTGCAAATGCTTAGAATTCAAGCAAAATACTGGGCAGCAGAATTTTAGAGGCTAAAAATGTTTAACATTTTGGAAGGCACCGACCAACAGAATTTAGGACCGACAGATAATGCACTGGATGACAAAATGCTTTACTCAACTTAGTATGTCCAAGATTTGATTGAAAATGTCAGAGATTTCATTTCGCTTTTCTAACAGTGTTATGGAACACTGCACCGATTTTGTAAATTTTATACATTGACACATTTGATACTGGAGCCAAACAGGCATGGTCTTCAGAATTTGCTCAAGACGAGGAAAAATACCTAATATACTTTTCATGACAGGCACCAAGAATGGCATTGCTATCTGTAATAACACAGTTGTAATTCATAACTGTATGAAATTCAGAAATAGTTAATTTTAACATAAAACACAAATAATTTACAGCATACATGTAGGATGATACATTTAGCCACCTTTTAGAATTTCAATTTTTGAAGTTCTTATCCAGACATTATGCAGCAGATATAAACACTGATTATCATGTAAAAGTATGTTGAAAAATATTTCATCTTATGAAAACAACTAAACAGTTTATAACTTATTTTCATCAAATGAGAATTTCTGTTTCTCCAACAGGGTCACCAGTATGCTTTATGCTTTTCAGATTTGCCTATCTAAATTCTCAGAAATTTGCTGCACCTAAATCTGTCAACTGCTGACAAAAGTCAAAAGATGACCTCAAATGAGGTTATCGAGCTGCACAGACAAGCATTTTCTACAAAAGTATGTAAAAGTTGTTTCTAACATGTGTTCAAAACACTGGAGGCATTTCTTCTGTGAGGATAAGATATACATTTTCTTCATCACTCTGCTAAATGGCTTCTTACATATGAACACATAACATTTTTCTCTTATGTTTATATCCATATTTAAATCCTCTTCATGAACACAAATGAACATTTACGTACCACACCCACAAATTTTCTTTCCAGTGTGAATAAGCATATGAGGTTTCTCTGCTGTGTGAATACACATACGTATGTTTAAATAATTTTTTTGATTAAGTGGATTTCACACATAAAAGTTTTCTCTTTTTAATGACTCGTATTCGTATCATCACTTTTATCAATGGCATCATCGCAATGCATTGTAGATAACAAAACTACACATTTTGATTTTTTAGGTACATACGATACTATTGTTGCGTTCTTTTAGAACCCAAATATAGATAAATAACCGTTCCTAGTTTTTGTTTGGACGAACTGGTGGGAATTTCAGCCTTGTTTCTGTTCAGGGTTCCTACAATAGTTAACTTCTTTGACAAAAGTTCTTTTGCTAGAGGATAACTCATATACCAATTATCCATTGTTACATTTCTGCCCAAACAAAGGGGTGCACAGGCATTTTGTAATTTCAAATGAAGAATTTTCAAATCTAAAGGGACCTTCCGACTGTTGTCTTGTGTATATCTCCATAGCTGCAGAAAGTTCTTGAATCTACTAAGGCAAATATTTTGATTCCATACTTCGATGGGTTGCTGGGTATATATTGACAAAAGGAACACCGCCCTCGAAATTTCTCTAATTTTTCTTTGATAGTAACATATTTACCAATAAGCTATAGCTTTTGGCAATTTTCATTGAAATCGGTAAAAAATTCTCTCGCAGCCGCCAGTTTGTCCAATTTTTTCCCGAACTTCACGATTAGTCACATTGTCTAACCGTAGACACCTGAGAAGAAATTTAAATCTTTTATATGACATTGTGTTCCGTAAAATTGCAATGCCTGTTTCAATTTTCAGTAGCCCACAAATCTTGCGTATTTTTATGTGACGATTTATGCAAGCCGTACAGATGTAAAAGCCCAAAAAGTGCTCCATTTTCCACATCATTTGTCGTAATATTTTTCCAATATAAATACTTGTACACTCTACAATGGATTGTATCATTTTAGCATTGAAAAACAATTCTCAACTTTCTAGAAGCTTCTTTATATTGCGTGCAGTTTCTTTTAATCCTGCTAAATGAGTTATTATAATTTGAGAAGACCTTTTTCACTTTTTGATTTGGTTTTCCATTCCGCCAAACTCTTATTTTTGCTAATAAAAATACTTTTTACTAAATCAGGATTTTTGTCGTCTTCATCATTCTGCTCAAATTCTCTTTCGCTGTTGTGAGAACTGTATATTTCTTTATCAGATTCATTTTTACTATCTTGATCAATTTCTCTTTCAGAAGACTCAACTTCATCTAATACAGTTCTCAAACGTTCCATCTCTTTTTCATGTTCGGTAAATTTACGTTTGTAAACCATTATCTATCGAATAATCCAAGAGAACCACAACGGCAACACACAAGAGCACGAAGCTAAACTTCTACTAATGAAAAATTTCGAAACAGTAACAGTCGCACGGAATTTAAAGAACACAAGTCTTAACAGAATTTAAAGAACAACACTTCTTGGAATCTATGAGGGAATGGGGTGACTCAGTCACCCCATTCCCTCATGGATTCCAAGAAACGATTGCTTCTCTCGCACGAAAGAAAAACAAGCAAAAGTGACAATACACATTCCAAGGGGAGTGTCAAACAGGAGGATACTAAAAGGATGATTCATTAAAATGAAATATTTCCGGTTAGAATTGTTGATTTTTGACGCATGGGGTGACTCTATGCCCCGCGCGACTTCTCCCGGGTTAAACATCTCCCATTCATTAACTAGCAATCCTGAAAATGCTGACCCCTCCAGATTGAATGATATTCTACGAATTACTGATAAAATTAAAGATCTTCTAAACAACGGCAAAATTAGAAAACTTAATACTCAAGAACATAAAGATATTTCTGGCCATTTAACAGCTCTTTGTCAAATAGTGGAGACCAAGAACTTACTCTAGCGAAGCACGAAGGTACAATTTCGGAACTGAGAGAACAACTGTCTCTTCAGCGTTCAAATAATATAGTTATTTCTGAAGTGAAGGAACATTTGCAGCAACAACAACATGAAGTTAAAAAATTATTCGAAACAAAGTTTCTAGAACAAACACCAAATTCTTACGCTTTTGCTGCCGCCAAAAACATTTCTTTGAAACAGACTCCAAAAAGTCAAATCAGAGTTCATATTCTGCTCCTGAAAGATAAAGATTCAGAGAGAACACCTGAAGATATCAGACACCAACTAAGTTCGACACTTAATACACAAAAACTGGGTATTCATATCAATAATATTCGTACTACTAAGTCTAATGAGCTTTTAATCGGTGTCGAAAAGAAAGCAGACTTAGAACACTTACACTGCTCAATCGTTGAAAATTCACAACTACAAGCCTCCGTAACTGTTCGCACTTCAAAACCCAAAAGTACCAAACTCATAGTGTTTAATGTACCCTCTTCAGCGGTTGCTGAAGATATCAAATCGGCTTCTCTGAAAATTACATCAAATAATAATCTTGATATTTCATGTTCTCCAGTTCACCGATCTGAAAATACAAATAATTGGCCCAAAAAGTGCTCCATTTTCCACATCATTTGTCGTAATATTTTTCCAATATAAATACTTGTACACTCTACAATGGATTGTATCATTTTAGCATTGAAAAACAATTCTCAACTTTCTAGAAGCTTCTTTATATTGCGTGCAGTTTCTTTTAATCCTGCTAAATGAGTTATTATAATTTGAGAAGACCTTTTTCACTTTTTGATTTGGTTTTCCATTCCGCCAAACTCTTATTTTTGCTAATAAAAATACTTTTGTAGAAATTTCTTCTGATTCTAGTGAATGTTTTACTTCTTCAAGAGTCTTCATTGGATTCAACTCGTCTTCCTTCCGTCCCTACATTTCATTTCCCCGTTGCCTTCATTGCCAGGGTCTTGGACATAATAGTCGAAGCTGTCAAAATCCTCCCTGCTGTTCCATCTGCGCAAAACAACGCATAGAGAGTGTACCTCAAACGTAAAACTCTGTGTAAATTGTGTGCGAAGTAACCAACAAACTGGTTCTTCGTTGCCAACTGATCACGGTGCTCATGAAAGAACATGCCAGACTTACAGGAGTCAGTTCAACAAATTATTGTACCTGGAAAAAGCCACAACCTCACATGTTGCCATCATCCATAACTAAAAATTCTTCAGTTGCAATTAACATACAAAAGCGCAATTTAAAGAACAACACTTCAACTGCAGATTATAACGTGGACAATAATGTACAAAATAATCTACCCCAACCTTGCTAAAAAAACTCTATGCCATTTTCTTCAAATCAACTTACAAAGAGCAAAAGCGGCTTCTGATCATTTAGCAGAATTCTTAACTCATAACCATAAAGCCTTTACTAATTCAGAAGTCAAACAACAAAAACCAGCGTTATATTTACCGAATTTTCACAGGACTAGTTTCGATGGTTTTACCGAACCACCATCTTCAGCTGCAAAACCGCAAATGAACCAGATAGGCTATCTGGTTCATTTGCGGTTTTGCAGCTGAAAATTCGGTAAATATAACGCTGATTTTTGTTGTTTGACTTCTGAATTAGTATTTATTCGGCGTGTTATTGTGTCTTAATCATAAAGACTTTGTTTTAATCCAAGAACCCTATTGTATCGAAGGGAAAGTAAGTAGCATTCCAACGTCTTCGAATGTCTTTCAATATTCTCCTCAGTCCCCTAATCAACATTCCAGAGTAGCTATCATCAGTTTTAATCATAGCTGGCACCCAATTCTAATTACAGCCAAACGAGACTTAAGTACAATCAGTCTTAATACAGTCAAAAGTCTTTAATCCGGACGTCCATAATCCGGAACTCAAAGCTACAAACTTTCGGCGCATGCGTAAACGCAATTGCACAAAGGTTTTATGTGCATATACGTTTACGCATGCGCATAATACATTTACGCATGCGCGTTTAATGTATAACGGACGGTATAAGCTAAGCTAAAATTATCTAATTATCTATTTCAGTTAATGTTGCAGATTACGTTGTTCCTTACTCTTCTAATTGGATCCGGCTTATTATTTTTTGCAGACTGTTAGAGCAATTTTATAAAACTAAGCTTGAACTTTCGATTATGTCAAAAAGAATTTCCGATTCTGGAGCTGCCAAAGGATCTACAAAGCGAAAGCATGTTTCGATGTCCATCCAACAAAAAGTGGAATTGCTGCAAAAAATGGATAAAGGCATATCCTTTGTTTCTCTAATCGTTCCGAATCTGTTTATCAATTTCACGCTGCTCTCGGAAGGGGAGAAATGTCGCGGCGGCGCAATGAACTGGAAGTTGATCTGTCAGCACTATCCTTATCTTCAAAGCAGATGTTTTTATTTTATTCGGCTTATAATTCCTTACTAAATGTAGTATTTCATCTCGATGTACTCCGTCTTTGGTATGATTTAAATCAAATTCCTCGTCATTATAAATATCACGAATACACATCAAATAGTTTTCTGGTTGCAATTTTCTAATTTCGACTATGCGTAATGTATGCTTTAGGCATGTGCGCGTTGAAAGAAATGTTTAATAAAGTAAACAAATAAAATTAAACTTTTTTTTTTGTAAATTTTGATACCCTTTAGATCATAATTGCTCTTTATTTCATAAATTACGGTTTCATATTTTTAATTTTATAATTTCTGCATGCCATCTTACCAGATTTAAACTGATGATCTATAATCCGGAAAAACCGATAATCCGAAATCGCCGAAGTCCCGACGAGTCCGGATTAAAGACTGTTGACTGTAGTTCCAACTCTCAACTTCATTTCAAGTATTTATGCATCTCCATCCGAGGATATTTCTCCTTTGCTTCAAGATTTAGAATCCATCTTGTTTTCCTTTCGAGGTCCACACATAATTTGTGGAGACTTCAATTCACAAAACCAGCTTTGGGGCTACAACTCCACTAGTCCAAGAGGAAGGTCCTTTGAGGAATTCTTCAATTCACATAATCTTGTCATTCATAACCATGCCTCGGATTTACCTTCTTTCGAAACAATGTATGGGAGAGTGTGGCCAGATCTCGTAGTTACTTCCCATCACCTAATTAATTCGATTTCAAATCGCAAAATTGAACAAGACAACTACCAATCAGATCATAAATATAGTACTTTTGAAATCAAAGAGAACTCAGAATCAGTTTTAATGAAACGTTTTAAAATTACTGAAAAAGAAAGAAAAGAACTTTATTAAGCAAATTCAACAATCTGCATTTCCAGTGACTTCTTCCTTTCGACTAAGTGCTACAAATCTAAATAAAGCTACAGAATATTTTATAAAAAAAATCCAAGAAATATGTGAAAATACCTTTCCAGTACAATCTGCAAAACCTTACTTTCATATAAATTGGTGGACTAAAGAGTTACGCTCTCAGAAGCATACGGCGAGGGCATTGAAACGGAAAATGAAATCGATTACTGACGATGAATTAAGACACCAAGCCTGGCTCAAATTCAAAAAAGAAAATGCAAACTACAAAAAGATGATTCTCGAATCTAAATTAAAAAGTTGGCACAAATATTGTTCAAACAATAAAGAAACTTATGGCACCTTATACAAGATCGCCAGTAGTAAAATATTTAAACCGTCGCAAATCCAACTTCCCTCAAATTTGCTTTCAAGTTCTGCTGAAATTCAGGATGCCACTCTCTCAACCCTAAATGAGATTCTTGACTCTGTCTTTCTAAAAGATGATCCAGCTGAAGATTCGCCTACTCAAACCAGAATCCGTAACTGCGATGACATTCCACAAACAGACAACGATATTCCATTCTCAAAACAAGAAATAAAGCAAATAATTAAAACCCTAGCTTTAAAAAAGGCACCAGGCCCAGGTGGCATCGATAATCACATTATAAAATTAATCAATCAAGCCCATCCTGACATAATCTGTAGTTTTTGCAATCAATGTATAGAGCTCTCTACCTTTCCTGATTGCCTGAAAATTGCTTATATAATACTCTTCAATAAGAAGAATAAAAGCTCCGATGAACTTAAATCTTATCTTCCGATAAATCTTCTCCCAGCCCTGGGAAAAGTTTTGGAAAGATGTCTTATTGGTCGTCTAAAATTTCATGTTTACAGCAAAAACTTAATAATCAATAACCAGTTTGGATTTCGAAGCCTACTTTCAACAAGTCATGCAATTAATTCAGCTCTTGAACAAGTCAGAAACAATAAAATCAACCAACTTCATTCTGCAATAATATGTCTCGACTTTAAATCAGCTTTCGCTTCATTATGGTGGCCAGCAGTTTTACAAGCGCTGCGTTCCTTTAAGTGCCCTCAAAATTTATTTCTAATTATTCAAGATTACTTCAGAAACAGGAAAAGTATGATTCTTTACAACAACACTGAAATTGTGCGTAATCAAGTCCGAGGATGTCATCAGGGGTATTGCATGAGTGCAGATCTCTGGAATATCAGCTTCAACATCATCATTGCCTATCCATGGCCAGATCACTCAAAAATTGTAGCTTTCGCAGATGCTGTAGCTTTTAATACAAGTGGCCGTACTAGAGACATTTAACAGAATAATTGCAACGAACACTCCAGTTATTTAACCAACTTTTCAAAATTCAAAAACTACAAATTTCACATAGTAAGTCCCAAGTCTTAGTGATCCATAAACCAGGACAAAATATAACTAAAGCTTTAGCTCTAAAAATTAACAATCGAAAGATCAAATCTGTGAATACAATCAAGTACCTCGGTTTAACAATCGACAAAAAATTCTCCTGGATTCCTCATCTACAAAATATTAAACTTCATACAAGATCAATAGCTAACTGCCTACGACATATGCATGGATATAACTGTGGCCTAAATGCCCATATAACATGTATTCTTCTAAAAACAGTCATCTCAAAAATGGTAAATTATGGAGCCGGAATTTGGTCACAACCAATGACAGTGAGAAAGATCAAATGTTTAAATTCAATTCAAAGGCCTTTTACTCTCTGCATTACGCGGGCGTATCGCACAACTTCAAATATAGCACTTGATACTCTAACTGGTACTCTTCCGATATCAATCAGTGCAGAAATTGAATGCACCTATATGAAAGTCCTTCAACTTACCCACGCCGCAGAATTCAACAACCAAACCTTTTGGCCATCCAACTATGAAAAGAAAATTAACCCCCATCTTATCCATCCAGCGCTTCGCTTCAGCGAAATAATATTCCCCACGTCTGAAGAAAATTAAAGTTCATCTCCAATTGCTTATACTGATAGATCAAAAATTGAAGGAAAAGTTGGTTCCGTAGTCTTTTTTCAAATTACCCCCTCAAATATCATCAAAAGAAAAGGCCATCCTCATAATAATAATAGTGTTTTCCAAGCGGAATTGTCAGCTATAAAAGCAGCGATTGAAATAGCCATTCTAAAAAATCTCAACGAATTTAGCATAAAATCTGACTCCCAAGCAACCATTCTAGCTATTAAAAATCCCTTACCTTCCTCTCCATTGATATCCGACATAAATTCTCTTCCAGAAGACAAACAACAAAAATCAGCGTTATATTTACAAAATTCCCACAGGACTAGTTTCGATGGTTTTACCGAACCACCATCCTCAGCTGCAAAACCGCAAATGAACAAGATAGGAAAAAATGATTAGATAAGATAAGAAAGCCTGGACAAGAATAAGCAAGTGGCGCCATCTGTTGGTGAAACCAGAACTAAAACATAATTTCTTTAAGGTCCGAAGGCAAATTTGGATTGGAATTAGCATCGTTAACTAGAACAGAAAGATTTTTATGAATGTGAAATGCCTCTAGAAAATCTAGTTCTCCAATGGAAGATGTTTTTTGAATAATTTTGGCAGCAGAAAAATTGAAAGTGTGATTTTCGGACCAACCATGTTGCGCAACAGAAGACTTCTCTGTTGCCTTTTTTCTAACGTATGCCTCATGTTCCTTAACGCGAAATTTTAAGGCTCTCTTAGTTTGGCCAATGTAAATTAAACCGCACTGGCAAGAAATCCTATAAATACCCCAGGAATACGTATCCAGAATGGGGTCCTTAAGTATGGAACTCGGAATTTTATTGATGGGAGAATAAACAACCCGAAAGTTAAATTTCTGCAAAATATGTGCAACTTTATAGCTAATTGATGGAAAGAAGGGAATGACAACAGAATTTTTATAATCTCCTAAAACAAGAGTGTGCCTTTTAGTGTGTTGAGATGAGAATTTTTTAACTGCTTGATTAATAATGTTGGGTGAAAAGCCCCTGTCAATAGCTATTGCTTTTAGATAATTTAGTTCTTCATCAAGGGCTAGTTTGGAGGAGCAAACTTGAAGAGCACGGAAAACATAGGAATAAAATGAAGCTAACTTTTGTTTAGTCGGATGACATTATTTAAAGTATGGTGGAAGGCAAACCGATGAAGGTTTACGGTAAACTGTAGTACTGAAGTTGGATGTGTTACGTGTGACCAGAATGTCGAGAAACGGAAGAGAATTGCAAGTCTCAAGTTCAAAAGTGAACTGAATGGCAGGATCAATAGGATTCATTGTTGATAGAACTTTATTTAAATCATCTTTATTACCTTCAAACAGGGTAAAAGTATCGTCTACGTAGCGGAACCATGCCAAGAAGTTTAAAGCTTCAAACAATTTTAATTCATAATAATGCATGTAGATATCAGCAAGGATGGGACTGAGGGGGCTTCCCATGGCTAATCCCTTAGTTTGCTTGTAATATTTATTTTGAAAACAAAATGTGTTTGTTTCAAACAAAGTTGAGTGAGAGAAATTAGCTAATAATGATTTTACATCAAAAGACTCATCAAAGATGTAAAATCATTATTCACCAATGTCCCGGTGGAGGGCGCATTAAGATGTCTAGAAACCAGACTTCGCGAATTTCATTTCTCTTGCATCGAAATTGATGAGCTAATTTCTCTCCAGGCTTTCTTATCTTATCTAATCATTTTTTCCTATCTTGTTCATTTGCGGTTTTGCAGCTGAGGATGGTGGTTCGGTAAAACAATCGAATCTAGTCCTGTGGAAATTTTGTAAATATAACGCTGATTTTTGTTGTTTGTCTTCTGGATTAGTATTTATTCGGCGTGTTATTGTGTCTTAATAAATTCTCTTCTTGACCAAATTCAAATTTCATGGATCAAAGGACATAGTGGCCATTTTGGTAAAGATCAGGTAGATGAACTAGCCAAAGAAGCAGCTATTAATCAAGATTGTACTGAAATCATCATTCCGTGGCCTCGCTCAAATTTCAAGTACCAATTAAAACAACTTGCTTCAAAATCTTGGCAAGATTTGTAGAACAATGCTCCACAGGGAAGACGCAATGTAAGCTTGATCCCCAATGTAAGCTTCGCATCTCTGAACTCGAACCCTTCACTAAATTACTTTATAACAGGACATGGACCCTTCCCCACATATTTCTACGCAAGAAATTTGGCAAATTCTGATACAGTCAAAAGTCGTTAATCCGGACTCGTCGGGACTTCGGCGATTCCGGATTATCGATTTTTCCGGATTATAGATCATCAGTTTAAATATCGTAAGATGGCATGCACATATTCTAAAATTAAAAATATGAAACCGTAATTTATGAAATAAAGAACAATTACGATCTAAAGGGTATCAAAATTTACAAGAACAGAAGCTTAATATTTATTTGTTTACTTTATTAAACATTTCTTTCAATGTAAGTTGTTTCGTTTTATGTGATAATACTTTCTCTTTAATTCTATAAACAGACATGATTTCTTGTTCAGTTACAAGTCCCGTAATTGCTGTGCCGAGAATACCGACTAACTTGTCAATCGAAATTTTTTTGTTTTCACTAACCTCTCTGTCACCTTCTTCATGTCTTTATCCATTTTTTGCAGCAATTCCACTTTTGTTTGACGGACATCGAGACATACTTTCGTTTTGTAGATCCTTTGGGAGCTCCAGAATCGGAAATTGACATAATCGAAAGTTCAAGTTCACTTTTATAAAATTGCTCTTACAGTCTACAAAAAATAATAAGCCGCATCCAATTCGAAGATTAAGGAACAACGCAATCATCAACATTAACTGAAATAGATAATTATACAATTTTAGCTTGCACCGTCCGTTATACATTAAAAGCGCACGCGAAAACGTATTCTGCACTTGCGCACACGCATATGCGCGTGCGCGTAAAGGTCTTACGCGCACGCGTAAACGCCTATGCTCATGCGTCAACGCGGCGCATGCGCAAAAAGTTTTTAGGTTTTGGGTCCGGATTATGGGTGTCCGAATTAACGACTTTTGACTGTATCTGTTTATGTGGGGAACAGGGAACTCCTGATCATTACACTTTCTCATGCCCCTTAACTGAGGATATTGACATAAAATCCCCAAGAACTGACCTCCTGGCATTCCAAAGGTTTTTATTTAAAGATAAATATCAATATCTAAAGTTTCAGAAAATTATACAACGACTCTCTTCCTACGGCCTAGATCTCTGTCAAGTGTAAGTCCACATACAGTTTAAACTCAGTGAATTTTTACATGCTGTGATTATGGATAAAATGGCTCCGCTTGTGAACTTTATAAACTGCAATAAACCAATATATCTGAAATAACCCATGAACACTCACCTCTTTAGCAATTATTATAACAATTCATTTTAACATTGTGTTGCCAGTACTAATTACAATTATCTCATTATGTTTACTTGTTTATTAATTATGTTTATCTCCTATTTTTGTTGCACCAAATCAGATGTTTAATTTATCTTGTGAATCTCAAATTGTATTCCGACTATTTTGTAATCTATGTATGCCCTACACCATTATTTTTAATAAATACTGGATGCGGGGCGTACTGTGCAATTGCACGATGTACCATAATAGGCAAACTCTAGATCTTTTGAGTCTATGCAAATTCTTATAAAACTTGCAATTACCCCCCCCTTTTTTTTTTACCTCGGAGTTAGTATGGGAAGGCATTACCAGTTGACCTATGGTACATCACTGGTGTCCCCCATTCTTTTACCTTTACCTTTACCTTCTTCAGGGTTGATAGTAGTTGATACATGATGAAAGATTTCTGAACTTATATTGGACTACCCAACTTATGTTCCTTCTGCTTGGCTGCTGGTAGACTTGCATTGAAAAGAAAAAAAGCACTATTTCTTGCACTAATATCATACCATGTACCAGTTTTGTTTGTAAAGATGCGTGTATCAGACATATATTTCCAGTGAAAGACGCCTATTTTGGTCATCAGCTCATTTGTCTGTTGTAAAACTTTCCGAAATGTAAGAAATATATTAAAAAGAGTTTAATTGCTCCAGTGTAGAAATAGTAAAATGAAATGAGAGATTTTACAAATACCTTTAATACCTTTGTAAAGCAAATGTTTAAAAGATTTCGGTGTGAATAAATATAATTTTTTCCTGTTACATTCTTTTTTTTTTTTTTTTTTTTTTTTTTTTTAATTAGACTAATAGGTAAACGAGAAAAAATATTTTTGTCCTATTCCTTCAAGTGTAGTGTAGAACGGTCGTTAATGCGAGATGAGATTCTTGACTAATATGAGAGTTAAAAGTTAGGGGTGTTTTGTTTATATGTCGCACTTACAAATATAGCAAAATATACATCATAGTGAGATTTTCTATATTACTATGGGCACTAGCATCTTAATTTGTAGAGTGAAACATGAAGCGATTCTGAAGCTAAAAATAGTTTTCCCTATTTTTAGTACTAATAACTTGCTGGAAAAGTCTGCAGAGATACTCTTTCTACATCAGTGATGGCTATAGGTTAAGATATTACTTTATTAGGTTAAATATAAGGTACTTAACTATTAATGGAACCACACTGGGGCAATCTGTCAATTTTTCGCAAATGAAAATGTAAAAGTCTCTTATCAACTGACCAAAAATAATCCTATCTTATATGTGTAATTATGAGAAAATGTCATTTTACATTATAAATCATATTTAAATGAATAATAGAATGGGGTACAGTCAAAAGTCTTTAATCCGGACTCATCGGGACTTCGGCAATTCCGGATTATAGATCATCAATTTAAATTTGGTAAGATGGCATGCAGAAATTATAAAATTAAAAATATGAAACCGTAATTTATGAAATAAAAAGCAATTATGATCTAAAGATTATCAAAATTTACAAAAAAAAAGCTTAATATTTATTAAAAATTTTTTTCAACGTGTGCATGCGTAAAGCTAACTTTACGCATAGTCGAAATTAGAAAATTGCAACCAGAAAACTATTTGATGTGTATTTGTGATATTTATAATGACGAGGAATTTGATTTAAATCATATGAAAGACAGAGTACATCGAGATGAAATACTACATTTAGTAAGGAATTATAAGCCGAATAAAATAAAAACATCTGCCCTGAAGATAAGGATAGTGCTGACAGATCAACTTCCAGTTCATTGCATGCCGCAACGTGCCCCTCCCCCGCAGAGCAGCGTGAAATTGATAAACAGATTTCGGAATGGTTAGAGAAACAAAGGATATGCCTTTATCCATTTTTTGCAGCAATTCCACTTTTTGTTTGATGGACATCGAAACATGCTTTCGCTTTGTAGATCCTTTGGCAGCTCCAGAATCGGAAATTCTTTTTGACATAATCGAAAGTTCAAGCTTAGTTTTATAAAATTGCTCTAACAGTCTGCAAAAAATAATAAGCCGGATCCAATTAGAAGATTAAGGAACAACACAATCTGCAACATTAACTGAAATAGATAATTAGATAATTTTAGCCTAGCTTATACTGTCCATTATACGTTAAACACGCATGCCTAAACATATTTTGCGCATGCGTAAAGGTATTATGCACATGCGTAGATACTTTATGCGTTTGCGCATGCGCAGAAAGTTGGTAGCTTTGAGGTACGGATTAAAGACTTGACTGTATATGAGTTTAGGTAATTCAGTGTAATTTGATTTCTTAAAGTAAAATATTAAAAAAATTTTTTTTAATTTCATTTAATTAAACGGAACTCAAGAGTTATTCAAAATCTTATTCATTAGTCTTTTTTAAATGTTCTATTTCCGCTTCTTTTTCTTATTCGATTCATTTTTAATCTATTTACAGAGTTGCCAACTCTCCCGATTTAGGCGGGAGACTCCCGTTTTTCGACCGCTCTCTGGCCAACATGATTTACAATATATTTCTCCTGACTTTTTCTTATTCTTAAAATTTCTCACGATTTTTATGGAACTTGGCTTAATACTTCGTTATATGGAGGAAAAAAAAAAAAAAAAAAAAAAAAAAAAAAAAAAAAAAAAGTAAATAAATAAAATCTGAATGGTGAATGGTTTCAGATATTAAATTACGTTTTTTTAACGTTTTGAGTGTTACCTTTATTTATTAAATATCATGTTCTTTGCACTTAAACCATAAAATTCAGTTCAAGAGCAATATCGCAAAATAATGTTAAATTAAGCATATCTTTAGAATTTCCGATATACACAGTCTCGCGAGCTGGAGATAAAAGTATTTTTTTTTTCTATATAACGTTGCCATTTCTCGCTTTTAAAGCATTGAGTTTGTAAATCAAAAATTCGTTAAAGTTTTACAAAATATAAAATCTATAATAAAACAAATTCCAAATTTGGGATTTCAGATGCCCATATTCGCAGTAGGATTTCGTCATTCAAAATTCGATGGCTCTATGTACCATTGTTTTATCACAATGCGAGAAATAGACAATCATTTATGCAGATTTTTCATTATTTAATTTCTTCAAATATAATGCAGCACTCTAACATTTTGTGGCAACAGTTTGAAAAGTGAACCGACGTTTATGAGTCCGACGCAAAATCGCAAAACGAAAACAATAGTCCTTCAGGGACAAAGCTCCTTTGGACTAAAAAAAAAAGAAGTGATTTTTGACGTCTGAAAGCAATTGAATCATGGAGGTAGGGAGTAAGATGGAGTAGCCCTAAACAGGTTTCTCCCATACCCTGCTCTGAAGCACCGGCGATCCCTGCGTGGTGACCAAAACATTGGGTCATTTACCATTAAGTTCAATGGGTTTTGACGCAATCGGATGTAAATATTTTATAATTACGTCGTAAATATACATATAAATGAATATATTTTCTTTTTCTACAACACTTCAGAGTCCTAAGTATATGAAAACAACATATTTTTAAACAACATTTCATTCTGAACGGAATTAAATGCTATACTTTTCTCAGAACAGTTTTCTCAGAATGGTTTAATTTGAATAAAATATTTTCACAAGTTTTCGTTAATTACATTAAAAAAAATATATAAGGTAATTCGATTTTATTCGGTTAAGGTACAAGAATTAAGATCAAAGTTTATTGTATTATTAATATTAAAATTATGCATTATTTCTTTTCTATTTATAGAGCTTCTTCCTAAAATACTTTCTTAAATATGACATGATTTTTTGGCTTCTGAGGCATCTTTTAAATAAAAAAAATATTTATAATTAATGCTCTATTCGGTTCATTTTAAATTAGAGAATTATTAAAAATTAGCGAAATACTTTAAATAGTACTTAACTTTCTCTGAACATTTCTGAGAGGGAATAAAATAAGGATTTTTTAAATTATTTAAAACTTGTAACTGAGTTATTATAAAATGTACACTGTAAAAAAAATCCTCGAAGTTTACAGACAAAAGTCTTGTATAGTTACAGAAATGCGAACAATTACGAAGGAAATACATGTAACGAACACAGAACCAAACCAAACTGTAAACTCTACAGGAATTTTTCAAGAAGTTTTGCTTTGATTTTGTCCGTAGCGTGTGATCACGTGGCTTAATACGGCTGAGAGAGAAGAACCAATCAGGAGGAAGGTGGAAAAGCGTTTTAGTGGGAGAGTTCAAGGATAGTCACCATGTTAGCCATTATTTTTGCTATTGCTCGAGGTAAGTTCGAAATCAGTGTTTGACGTGTATTTTATTAATTTTATGTAATGTATTTATTATGTTCTTTACACTATCTATAATTAAATTCTTTTAATGTTTAGCTTATAACTCTAATGCTCCTAAATAAACCTGTGTTGAATTATTGTTAGAGTTCAAATCACAGAGCTTGTGTTCCATTTAGTAAAATAACAACTTTTTTTCGTTACATCTGCAGGTGTGTGCAGTTAAACTGCTCATATTTATAAACAGAAACAAATTTGTTAATATGTTAGTTTAAAAACAAATAAGCTTAATATTAATGTTCTATCTATAGTCTAGTAATTTCTCATGTTAAATATTTATGTATCTTTTAAAACATATCGCGTTAGAATATTCATATTTTTCATTTTGTGGACAGATGTAACATTATTATTCCATACATGTTATCATTAATCCCAGCGTGAACTGCTTTAGAATATTTTTCAGAGCATTATTATACTATGTATGTTATTATTAATCTCACTGAAAAAGAAAAAATAAATGTAATATATTTAAAAAATTCGACAAAATAACTTAACATACATTAAAAATGGAATATTATTTCATTAATAAATGCGATAAGTTCGCCTTAAAAGATTATATAGTCGGATAGCAATTACATATTTGTAAAAGTATTCAATGTATATTATTTTTTGTGTTAAGATAGTTTTAATCCAGGACAGTCTTTACATACTTATAAAGCATCTATTAAGTTACATTATAACCAACTATTAAGTTACATTATATAATGTAACTTAATAGATGCTTTATAATACAACTTATAAAGCATCTATTAAGTTACATTATAACCAACATTTACAAAAGGCAATAATCGAAATGCCATGACTTTGACATATTTTTAACTATGATGTAACATACTAGGAACATTAGAGAAAAAAATTCTATTTTTTTCTTTATGCTTGTTGAAAAGTAAAATATTAATAAAATGGTACAACATTCATTCTAGTACTTATAATGTAAATTTACTATAAATTTTGTATTGTAAATTTGATGCAAAGTTCATTGTAAAATGCATTTGTTAATATTTAATAATTATAGCATTCAATATCAAATCATGGAAATTTCAGTAATGATACGCCAGTTGCATATATTAATTTCAATACTCAGCTCAATGCCAAATTTCTTCGATATCTGAGATAACATGTATTTTTTGAGAATAATTCTTTTGTGTCATCTTTTCATTTAAAAATCTCTTTGAGATATATTTTAATGTGAATTATTTTCAAAATTATCCTCATTAGAATGAATGTTGTTCTCTTTATTATATTTGAAACTGCCGTTGTGCTAAAAAATATATTCAGAAAACTATTTATTGCTGAATGTTTAAAATAAATTCTACTGCTCCTTTTTGACAAAGAGTATCCATTTGAATTGCAGTTGGTTGTAATTAATCGTTGGTTGTATTTTTAAGAACTACTTGATAAAATTCAACAAATTAGTTCAATCTATGAGTTCATCTGAAAAACCTAAAATTTTTATTCCAATTCTATCATGTGTATATATTTCAAGAATGAAAAAGAATTACAAATTCACTATCCAACAATACTGAGTAATATAAGTTGTTGATATAGCCAAACTTAAAATGACCCATTTTAAAACCAGATTAAATAAATCATCGCATATTTTCAGTCATAGAATTTCTTTGGCGTTAAAAGTGTCATAGATTTAGTAAATCCAAGGGTCAAGGTAAGCTCAGAGATTTTCTTTCATAGTTATATTTGCTAAGTTATAAATTTTGCTGATGCAAAAGTTATGTAACTTATGCAAACATATGCTTAGAGTATTTGAACTAGTGTTGAAAAATCACTGGAATTTAAAATGTAATTGACAGTATGCCTTAAAGCCTGTTTTGGTAAAAGCATATTTATGGGGACCGCTTGGCAAAAATTGGCGATTTTTGGCAGTACATGGATACCGAGTTTGTGCAATTCTTTGACCATGTTATTTTGGCTTGTGTAGCGACGATTTGTGTGCCAAAAACCGCCGCTACACAAAGACAAGAGATTGCACATACTTGTATCCATGTACACATCGACCTATTTTCACTTAAAAAAAATCTGCGAATTGTACAAACTTGGCATCGCGCACTCCCTTGACTTTATCCATGTACAAATCGACCTATTTTCACTTAAGAAAACATCAGGGAATTGCACAAACTTGCTCTCCCTTCAGTATACTCTAACTGCTGTTTTTCATTAATTAAAACATTTTAGGCATTTAAGATATCTTCCTGTAAGTTACAACTGAATGAATGACTTTTAAGCATAAAAATATCAAATTTTTATGCTTAAGAGTAGAAGGAGTTATACACTTTTTAAATAACAGTGTCAGAAAAATATACTTTTTAAAATATGTAAATCATTGTTTGAAGTACAGAAAAACCTTCCTTAGCAACTATACCTCTTTAAGTGACTATGTCAAGTATTCTGGTGATACAAACATTGATATTAATTATCACTGAGAATCATGCTTTGTGAAGTAACCACCTCCATTAAATATCAAAATTGTACAAAATTATGGAAGGTTATAGAGAGGTTTTACTGTATACTTAAAGTATATCATATCACTGTTAGATATTGATGATGTAAAAGATATTATCTAATCATAAATATTTCAAGCATTAAATAGCTAAGTCAATAAGTTTTCAGATTCTGACTTTGTACTCTGTCTTTCACTATGTAATATTTTTCTAGCAACTGTATTAAGTACCAGTAAGCAAGTTTCTGTCTTAAATACCACTTAATGTAATCAGGTATCATCTGTTCTGTCTGTAAAACTTAATCGTAATAAGTGAACAAATGAATATCTGTAAAACTAAAGATGACACTCTATGTAAAAAATACAAGTATTAAAATGTCTATGAGAGGAACATTTAAAATATTAAATCCACGATCAATTTTTGTGACATCTAAGATAGAAAATACCCAAACTAATTGACTAGTTAATTCAGAGGATGAATGCATGTAACATCATTGTTCATGTGTTTGTTAATTGTGTAAGTTTTGAAGTTCATGCATTAATTGATGTTCATTGATAACTATATTATTGGCCTTATATATATACTTGCATTTCAAAATTTTGTATATTTTGCCAGTGAGCTAAGTATTAAATGCTGTTACGTATAAGTTCATATTATGTGGAAAAGTAGTTTTTGATCTAACACTTTCTGAGAATTTTTTAATGTTGATCATCAAGCTTAAAGCATACGGCTAAAATTACCAGTATTAACCATAATTTAATTAATTCTCCTGTTTCAGCGTTTCTCAAACTTTTTTCGAATAGAGATTATGTGAATTATCATAATTTGTGAATCACCTTGCTACTGTTCCCTTTGAAAGCAATTTTTTAGCACATATTACTACTAGTACACTTATATTTTCAATATATAATTAAAATCCGTTATATTTTATAATTAAGTCCATTGAAGAAAAGTTATATTTCTAATATTTCAAGATTATTAATGAGAAGGATGAGTTGTAATTCTTGCATGGCTCTTCTATATTTGGATATATGATGGTAAGACCACAGTCATTGTGGATATATGATAGTATATTTAGATATATGGTGGTAAGTACCACATTTATAGTGCTTTAAATCCATATTTTACTGCTAAGACTGAGTGGGAAGTCTGTAGGTAGGGTAACCAATAATAAATTTCATAAAATGTCTATCTTACGAGAAAAGGTGATAGATGATTGTCATATGTAATATTTAAACTCAGATTTTTCAACTAAATTTTTTTGTCTCCTTTGGAAACTTCGGAGGACCACGAGGGCAAGCTGTATGATCCACAGATTAAGAAATGGTACTTTAATGCATTTCAGTTTCTAGAGAAATTAATCTTAAAAAAATCTGATCATTATTAAAACTACTTTACAGATTTATTTTATATTACAAATAAATATAGTAAATATCTAATAAACCTCAAATTATTTTCTGCAAAATGAATTATTTAAATTTGTACTGCTTTTGCTTCAAAAATGGATGATACATGCAATTTATGATTTCATGAAAGGACCAAAAGGAATCTTGTTTGCAATTTAATTATTTAATTTTAAAAAAGATTTAAATCATTTGGAATATGTGCATGTAATTATTATGAAGAGATTCTGAATTAAAATGTCACATAACAAATTTAGAATATGTTATGTACTTCTAACGAATGTGATTTTTTCTTTATTTAGGAGCCATGCTTTGAATCCTAAGAAGAAGAGGACTGCTCCTTCACAACTATGATTAATTAAAAATAACAATAATATATAAATTTTACCTATTTTTTTATTTTATTTTCCTTTTGGATAGTTTTCAAATAAAAATAAACCTATTTTTGTTTCTATATTCTGTGTATTAGAATAAAGAGTTCCCCCCCCCACACTGTTCACTGATATGCATGTAAAAGAATTGTGTGCAAAAGTAAATCAATTTTTGTTTGTCACATTCATTTTTCACAGTGTGTACAATTTTCAAGATCTACGATAGAAAATTCATTGTATCATTTGGATAAGTCTTTTTTTTTTCTGTGTATTTTAAATATAAGATCTGTTTTTGTATATATCAACATTTTCCATACCTTTTTCTTATTTAATTTATAAAATTGTTAACATATAATAAAATCAAAATAAGTATATATATATATTTTTCAAGTTGGGTAAGGAGGAGAGGCATGATCTAGCAAAGGTAAAATGGTTGAGAACCACTAATATATGGTATTAAAAGTATTTTCATTTCTGAATTAAATTGCTGGAACCAAATAGATCTTTTATATTATCTGTAATAGTTTTTGTTACCTAAATCTAATCTTGCAAGATGTAGTTATGCATAACAAAATTCATTATTATGAATTATATTGACTGTTAATTATAGATCTTCATGCTAGCTGTATATGTTAGGAGTGAAATACATTGCAATATCCAATATTTTCAGAATACGATATTTTTTGAAATAAAATACATGATTATGGAATATTACATTAAAATGAAATGGTTCCTTATGTAACCTGTATGTTACACTAAAAGGCTTCATCCAATACTTCTAAAGTAATGAGCAAATACTAAGTTAATATCTTGTGTGAATGAATATTATCTTACAGAATTTTTTATTCCATAAAAATTTATCTAAAAATATAATTTTGTTGAATGAAGATTTAAACATTTTTCCTGAAGATTTAAAAAGTGGTTTGAAATAATGATAACAAAAACATTAATCTGAAGCATTTAATAAATGAATAGAAAATTTTGAGAACAATTAAATCAACCACAGGAATTTTGAAATAATCATCGTATTTTTGACATCAATTAAAGAAAGAAAATCTGAGTCATTTTGATTATAGTGATAAATTAGTTCCATTAATAGAAGGATAGAAAATTAAAATTTTAAGGAGCCATTATGCATTATCAATTTTTCATTAAAAATTGTTAGTTTATTACTACTATCATATCAATTATTAATGCTGAATTCTTTATCTTCAGTTTTTACATTCTTAAGTCTACTTTTCTTAACTTTCAAGGCATAGCAGAGAAAAATATAATTATAGGATCAAGGCATTTCCAAATACGTTATATTTTCTTCCTTAAATTTTTAAGATCATTCTATATTCATCATGTATTATAGACACAGTATCAAGGGATTCTGTTCAATTTTTCAGTTAGAATTTGGGACGAAGTTGTGAAGTCATACCTACATTAAATGCTTGAATTGATTATTTGAAATATGACAAAGCAAGTGAGGGCCATCTGTCCAAGGAAAGGGATATTTTAGGGAAAACTTCTTACACAAACATTTACACAGGCAGCCCATTCTCTAGGATTTAAATATAGAGCCAAATGCTAGTGTTCAGCTTACTGTCTGGCTGCCTGTAGGCAGTAAATGTTTTAGTAGAAGGAATACTTGAAAAATTAAATTTAGGACTAACTAATACTTCAATTTTGTATTCAATGAGAAGAATGTAATTTATTAATAAAGTTTTAAATCTGGGTAAACGCCTGTACAACTGTCCGATTAATTAATATATTATTTCAATTAATGGTCAGTAGCAGAAGAGATTAAAAAGCATTTATGCCTAAAAGAATTATATGTTGTAATTTAAATGAATAATGCAATTAAGCATGAAAATAATTTTGGATAGCTTGTGATAACTGAATTTAAGTTCATTGTTGAGTTATATCTGTAATTTTTTTAGAATTTGAAAAAATATTTAGAATTGTTTATTGAAACAGTTTCATTAAAATATTTTTTTACTGTAATCATATCCAATTGCAGTCTCTTTAGATTACACTGTTGGGTATAAGAAGAATGATTTGGTTTAGTTTATTTAAGTATGGCAAAGCACACTAGGACTATCTGCCTAAGCGGAGAAATGCCTTTGTGGAGGACTTTTGAAGGGAAACTAACTTATATACATGTTACACATGAAGAAAACCATGAAAATACCCATACAACCAGCCCATTCGCGGGATTTAAACCTCGGACCGAACTACCAGTGTTCAGCGGAGGAATTCTAGAACATTGAACATTACTAATTTATTGCCAAAAAAACCATTAAGTTTAATACACAAGGTTTTTTTTCCAGCTATTTCATGATGCATATGTAACTTTGAGATGTCTTAAAATTCAATAAAGGAAAGTAATGCAGATGTAAGAAAAACATAAAATTTGAGCTTCTTTTTAACATTGGGAATATTTTGAAAGAAAATGTTGTATATCTTTTAGAGAATCTAAGGTATTTTTCCTTAAAAAAAACTTAATAATACTTAAAGTTACATAACTTCCCTTTCACCACAAATAAATGCAGCATATTTTGTTACAAGCAGTAGCTGTAGACATTTCACATAAAACATATGTTCTACATGTGTAATTATTTATAGTAATATTACAATCAAAGTATGAATTATTTGAGAATACATCATTTTTGTATTTTGTATAAGACAAATATGTTCTATATGCATAATTATTTGGAAGAACTTTTAAGTAAATTATCTGCAATTTTTACATATATATCCTTTAAAATTTCACATGAAAACACATGTTCTTACATAATCACTTGCAATAACCTTACAAGCAGAACACTAGTAATCTACAAATATTCCCTTTAGTAATTCACATACAAAAAATTACGATCTACTTACACTATTATTTCCTGTAATCTTTACAGATGTTCACATTGGTAAATCACATATGAAAACCATGTTATACTTACATGATAATTTCCTGTAACATTACAGATCTTTGATCTGTAACGTTTACAGATATATGCTTCGGTAATCAACATACAAAAACTTTGTTATGCCTACAGAATATCTTCCTGTAACATTACATGTCAAACATCTGTAACCATTACAGGTATAATCTCTGTAAAGTTGCTAAGAATATTCCTGTTTTGATTACTCAAATAATCCATAGCATCCCAGTTTCCACGACTTTCCTTAGTAACTTTACAGATTTTTTTTTACAGTGTAGGGGGAATAATTCTTTTAATTATCAGATTTTTTTTCTCATGAATTTCAACAATACATATTCCAAAACTCTTTATTACTTTCTTAAGTGTGCATCTCGTAGCATTTGCTTTACAATGTCTTTTAACAGATAGTTTTCCAGTACGAACAATTCTTGCTTAAATAGTTTTATAACGTATTTGTCAACAGGATTTCAATTTATGTTTACAATTCAATATTAAGGTTATTATATATTTAGATAACATTTATAATCATTTTAAATTAGATACATTTAATAATTAGATTTCTTCACAGTTGTTTATAAATAAATAAATTCTTCATTTCAAATACATTTATAAATAATTTAATGATGATTTATGTATTTTGTTAAAGGCAGATACATGTTTTTTGCAAGCACATGCATAAATACCCTTTCATATTTCTCATTTCTGGCATGTGCAAATCTTTAATTTCTGTGCATTCACTATATTTTATTTTTAATTAACCCAAATAAATAAAACGTGTAAGCCCAAAGGGATTATTTTTCAGATATATAAAATTAAAATGAGGAACAGTAAAGCCTTTCCTCTAAAAATTTTAAAAGGTACATGTTACAATAATATATGGATGTGAAAAAAATTTATTTTATTTAAAACATTTTGGCGTTTGGAACATAAAATAAAAGTAGCGAATACTCTAGCAAGGGTATCGAAAGACGTATACAATTTTAAAGGTACCGTAAGGTATTTTTCATTCTTTATGCATAACATTTTTGCTAAAATTTATATTTTTGTAGTTCAACAGCTTAGAATTTTATAAAAGAAATTCATAATCAAAATCGCTGTTGTTAGTTATCGAATTTTGCGTAAATGTCACTAAACTATACAAATTGCTATTATCTATCACTCTATGAATGTTTCTTTCATGTGAAAGTGTCCCTTTTTCTATTTGTATGGAACTATCGTGTGTCGAAATACTATCAGAACACTGTTAAGCGAGCTTCTGAATGTAATCAAAGAACACCCCATCTGGTGACCGAAGCTTTGAAGCAGTGCTTCAGTTTTAGTTCCCGGTTGGCCACTCCTTCCTTTCTTACCTCCATGGAAAGGACACTCACAAACATTTTAGACTCAGCTTATGGTAGCCAGGATACCGTTGAGATCGATCAGAAAGATAATTTTAATCGTAAATTTACTGTGATCTTTACAAAAGTAATAACATCCTCCAGCATAAAAATCAAGTCATACTAAAACCATAAATTGAGCTCGTTTATAGCTCGTAATTCTAGCATACTGTACATTGATCCTAGTGTAAGGTAATAACAGATTTTTGTCTCGCTTACTATCGCTACCATCAATCTTCGTCAAACCAGGTGATAACGTTTGATGCATGGATTGTTTAAAAAGTTTATCTGAACAAACTGCGATACTTCTAAGACTTTGAAGACAATATATTAAGCTTTTTGAAGTAGAATTATTTAAAAATTATTTGAGTTTAACTCGTTAATCGAACCACGGGTTTTAATTTGCAAGCTGAATGTGCTAACCACTGCACAGGAGGAAAGCGCACAGGAGAAATCACTTAAAACCTTATAAACTGCACAAACAGAAAAGCGGGGACATTTCCGCATAAATGAAACATTCATTGCTTGGATGGGTAATAGCAATTTGTATAGTTTACTGGCATTTTCACACAAATCACATCCTGATTATCTTTCGAGAACTTGCAATAGCGGTTTTGATTATGAATTTGTTTTAGAAAATTCTAAGCTACTGGACTACAAAAATATATATTTTAGCAAAATGTTTCTGTTATGTAATAAGGTGTTTTCGCTATCCATCCAGCATATCTTCGTGGTGTAACGGTAGCACACTCGACGCGTATTCGAGAGATCCCAGTCCCAGCAAAGGCATCGTTGCACGTTTTCATGTTTCCTGCTTGAAAAAAAAAAAAAAAAAAAAAAAACTTAATTATTTTCCAGTGATGCTCGAACAAAAAGGGTGGTGGAAGATTATTCATTACCACCAGGATTTGACGATTGGGTCCCCTAATTCACGGTCGCCCTCTAAAAGGGGGAGTATATAAGGTATTTTCTTCCTCCTTCTAGCATGCCTTTGCGGTGTAACGGTAGCACACTTGACGTGTATTCGAGAGGTCCAGGCAAGGGCATTACAGTTTTTTCACGTTTCCTGCTTCAAAAATAAACTAATGACTCTACAGTGTGTTAAGAATGATAAATACCTTAAGGAAGCATTAAAATGCCAAAATATCGCTCAAGTATAACAGTTTAAAACTCAATTTCCTTATAATTAATGAGTATAAGCGTGTAAATTTGTATACATCTTTCAATACCCTTGATTGTGTATTTGTTATTTTTATTTTATGTTCTAAATATCAAAATGTTTCAAGTAATTCCTTTCAGAATGATATGTTGTTTAAAAATGTAGTCTTTCAAATACTTAGGACTCTGAAATATTGTATAAAAAGAAAATATACACATTTATACTTATATTTACGACGTAATTACGAAATATTTATTTCCAATCTTGTCAAAACTTATTGATTCCCCCCCTGTAATGGCAAGTCACCGAATGTTTTGGTCACGAAGAGGGGTGAATCACTGCTTCAAAGTAGTGTAGCAGTGTATGGGAAAAACCAGTTCGGACTTGTCCGCTGTTTCTTATAGGGGACTTACTTCTAGTAGCATATACTCTTTTCTCCATTTTCAAATTTTAATGATGGTGTACATGAGCTAGACTGATAGGTAATGTTACTAGACTGCTGACTATAATTAAAGGTATATTTTTTAATGTTGACTCAATTTATTATTTTTTTTACCTCTTTTGTTTCCATGAATAATTCACCTTTACAGTGAATACTGGTTATTACATTTATTAAGTTTTCTAATAAGTAATGAAAATTTGTAAACATTTTTTATGCAGAAGAAAGCGTGTAGAGATTCATATTGCTATATAATGCATTTTTCAATGAATATGTTTTTTTAAATTTTCACTGAAACTTGTATAACTTTACATTAATTTAAATGTTTTAACTTTATTTAATTATTTTTATTACATATTTTAAAATTTATTTTTAGCATTGGATGCCCATGTTACAAGGGACACCGTTATTGATATAGCTGAAATGGAAGAAATTAAAGCAGTCCACATCGCAATGAGGTCTTCAGAACGTGTATACGTCGAATTTTGTTCGTATACACGTTCTGAAGACCTCACTGCGATGTTTAGATCCTGTCAGCATGGACTCAGAAGGCCAGACTGCTTTGCACATAGGCTTGCACAAAGGAGTCCTTGGGTAATATTAAAATTCCTATTCATATATATGATTTTGCTGAATTATGAATTTAGTAAGTTCCAGTTAGAAACCAAATCTAATGTTATTTCTCATTAGATTTGAATTCTAACAGGGATTATTGCACATTACACTTGGTTTCTTACAGGAATTGTTTCACATTAGATCTGACTTCCATCAATGCAGTCAAAAGGATAAACACATCTACTGTTCTTGTCATAAAATATTGTTAGGTCAAATCTAAATTTATGCTGAACATGTTTGAGTATTCTTTCACATTGTGCAGTGAAACTGAGCTGAATGCACTGAGATTTTACTGGACATCTTAAGCACAGTATTTACTTTCGATTCCTCCCCTTTCAATCAATATTACTACTTAAGAATTCAAAGAAAAATGACGCAGTGTATGCAGTTTTTGAGAAAAGCAGCAGTGGCGGCTCGTAGCTAAAATGAGTGGGGGTGCTGTTCCAAAAAAAAAAAAATTAACATCTGTTTTAAAATTGTGTAAAAGGAAACTAACATGTATAAAAATAAAATTTATTTTGAAACTTCATGAAATCTTACAAGTTCAAACTTTATCTAGTCATATAAAATCGTAATCCATTCTTCTTATTTTAATTTGCGCGAAAAGATGAATAATTTTCTCCTTGATCTTTCGATCACAACTGAGGAAATTTTTGAAATTTTTCTTTATTGAAAGCAATACTAGGGCATTTAGTCTTCCTGAATTCCTAGTGCTTCTTAGAAAACTTTTCATTTTTTTTTCAGTGTTGAACAGCAGCGTTCTGCCTCTGATGTAGTCATGGGAACTCTCAAGAGAATTTTTATCAGTTTCGTAATTTCACTAAAAACATTATCTAGATTGTTTTCGAAGATAAATTTTAGCAGCTCAATTAATTTGCAGTATTCATGGATATCAGACCTACAAAGAATACTTTTAGCTCAGTTTCAAGCTTTTCTTTGTCAGTCATTGGATATGTTTCAGTGGTCAGTACTATTTCTTCTACAGGATGTTCATTCCTAAAACTAGCAAAGCATTTCTTGTTAACAATTTAGCAGCTGCTAAGTGTTTAGTGGAAGAATATTAGTGCATTATATCAGTACATAGTACTGATATAATTACTAATTTGTAATTTAATCAGTACTATGTACATTATATCAGTACATAGTACTGATATAATGTACACGGTACAAGTCACATATTTCTTTAGCTTCTGCCATCAGTGTCTTTGAAAAATTCTCACATTACTTTGAGTTTCTTAATTCTAAAATAGCAGTTTTGAAATTTGTTATATATTCATTAACTTTAAGCACACTAATTTCTCTGGATTGCATTTAGTTGTATATTATTTCAACATGAGGCATAATCTGATAAAAAAGCTCTAATCATCACTTCAAATTATCATCATTTAGATATTTTAAAATTCCTGTTGCTTTTGCAATAGTTTGATCTGCATTTGATGTTGACTGAATTTCAGCAAGGTAATTTTTTTAAGGTTGCAAATTTTCATGAACTCTGTTTATGGTTCATATGATGAAGGAATACTACACGCGCGGAGTAAAAAGAAATCAGATTTCCAACAACACGCCAGAATTTCCGCACTGCAAGAGCGACAGTGCTCTTCTCTCTCCCTTGGCCAGTGCCTCCTAGATTATAAAGCCAATGGACAGGTTGTAGAAACAAGTGTGACGTCAAAGTTAGTAGGCCCACGTGATGTTCTCGAGGTTTGGATTCTCAATTGGGGAGCCATCGCTTTGTGGTGTACATAGACTGGAATGTTAGCACGGGCTGTCGGGGAGAAGAAATACTTGGTAAGTTCGTATTTATTGAAATGTAACTTTATATTTTGTTCATTGAAATAAATGCTTGCTATTACTAATGTTGAATTAAATTAAGTATTAATTGCTTAATTATTAGTAACACACGTATACTTATTATATTTATCTTTGTATTGATTAGCCATTATTATTACAGTCAAAAGTCGTTAATTCGGACACCCATAATCCGGAATGATCTATAATCCAGACCTCAAAGCTAAAAACTGTCTGCGAATGCGCCGCGTTGGGACATGCGCACAAGCGTTTTACGCGTGCGCGTAAGATCTTGACTACTGCGCATATGCGTGTGCACAAGTGCAGAATACGTTTTCGCCTGCGCGTTTAATGTATAATGAGCGGTGTAAGCTAAAATTATCTAATTATCTATTTCAGTTAATGTTAATGATTGCGTTGTTCCTTAATCTTCGAATTGGATCCCGCTTATTATTTTTTGCAGACTGTAAGAGCAATTTTATAAAAGTAAACTTGAACTTTCGATTATGTCAAATAGAATTTCCGATGCTGGAACTTCCAAAGGATCTACATAACGAAAGTATGTTTCGATGTTCAACAAACAAAAAGTGGAATTGCTGCAAAAAATGGATAAAGACATGAAGAATGTGACAGAGAGGTTAGTGAAAACGAAAAAATTTCGATTGACAAGTTAGTCGGTATCCTCGGCATAGCAATTAACGGGACTTGAAGAGCGGAACTTTGTAACTGAACAAGAAATTATGTCTGTTAATAGAATTAAAGAGAAAGTATTATCACATAAAACGAAGCAACTTAAACAACTTACATTGAAAGAAATGTTTAATAAAGTAAGCAAATAAATATTAAGCTTTTTTTTTGTAAATTTTGATACCTTTTAGATCATAATTGTTCTTTATTTCATAAATTACGGTTTCATATTTTTAATTTTAGAATTTCTGCATGCCATCTTACGAGATTTAAACTGATGATCTATAATCCGGAGTCGCCGAAGTCCCGACGAGTCCGGATTAACGACTTTTGACTGTATTATTAATCTTATTTCTGAATTTACTTAATATATTTTGTTTAAGTGCATCAGCGAAGTTTTGATTTTATGTGTGCAGTATCTAATGTTACGTATTTTCTTTTATAAAAGTTTTTTATTATTTCATTACTGTTTTACGAATTTTTAACCTAATCATTTATATAAAGCTTAACAGTTTTTAAAAATGTAATTGAAAGTAAACCTATACAATAAATCTAGTTAAATTAATAATTACGTATATCAGTTAACAAACGTATGTACGCTAATATGTGAGTGAGTAGAATAAATGTGAGTGCATTGTATAATCAGTGTAAGTATAAGTGATAATGGCAAACTTTAAAAGTTATGTGATCAAAGCGTTCAGTATTTGAAGAACAGTCTAGTAAAAACGTTTGTTTTATTGTGAGTTTAATTATATATTAACTTATCACTATTGAAAGATGTATTTTATGTGGTTTCTAAATTTATACTGTGTATTTGCATACAATGTATTTAAATATTTAAGCAGTAATTGCATCTTAACATTCCATAAATAGTGTTTAGTTTACCAAACAAAGTCTTTCTTCAGATTTCACGTATATATTTTACTGTTCAATATTCTAAATATTCTAAACATGATTCACCTGAAGTTTGATATTATTTTCATTTGACTGTTTCAGCATGTTTTAAATATCAAAATTATCATCATTGATGCGAGTAATAATTTCAGTATAATAATAGATATCTTAATAGAAGCTTAGGTGTTCTTCAGATACGAATTTCTTGAAGTCTCATTCATTCAAATGTTTGAATGACATTTGAAATTCTCCACCGTTGGTTTATGGTGTATCGAATTTCAATGTATAATTATGCAAATTTAAATTGTTACAACATTTAGTATTTATATAACTGATTTTTGTACTGTTTTTACAGAAAATATGCCATTTAAATGCTGTGTAACTGGTTGTCGAGGAAATTATAAAGGTACTGAAAAGGTGCATACATTTTCCTTTCCCAAAAATGATGCTCTTAGAGAGAGGTGGCTAAGAAATATACCTAGGAAGGACTTCTCAGCAACTTCATATTCTCGGGTAGGTGTAATCCTAATTAATTTATTAAGATTCAATAAATTGTTGGTAGAATATTCTTAGTCTGCTATGGAAACTTTCTGCAAGCTATAATTTTTACCTCCCGCCAACATGTATAAATAGGTTTCAGTGCATAGTTTTCTATTTGATGAATTAACAAATTACATTTAATTTACAAACAATCAAGGGCAAATGATACTTCGAAGCTCATTGCTGTATAAGCCATAGAATAGGCGGGAGGTCGTATGTTGTCATGATCAGATTTTTTATATGTAGTGTTAACTGATCCTTAAATATTTGAAAGAAAATTTTAATTTGCATATATGCATTTAAAATTTAACCTGCCCAAAGCATTGCCAAAGCTTGAATGTTTTTATTTATAAGGAAAGTGATCCAATCTTGCTTTACAGTTGGTTGTTTTAAGAAGTTAGTTACATGATGTCTTCCTTTTACCTAATAATAGGTGTGCCATAAACATTTTCAACCTGATGACCTCATCTGGGAAACATCAGGTTTCGATGAAAAAAATGGGAAAATCATTAAAGCTTCACTGCAGAGACCAAAACTAAAAGAAGGCGCTTTTCCTAGCATATTTGATGGCTGTCCATTGTATTTATCTTCATAAGCTGGTAGTTCAAGAAAAAGTCCAAATGAGAAAAAAATGGAACGAGAAGCAAACCTCATGATGAAAGCTATTGCTCATAGTAAATTATCTGCTGCTGAGTATTATAAATCGAGGACATTTTCAGACTTTAATGAACTTTTAACCTGTTGTACGCAATATAAATTTTCTACGTTTTGGAACGTTGAGCACAAAGGCAATATCTTGATGTTTTTGAATTTAAAATGCACTGATGGATGTGTAAAATTGCTTTATGCAGTCCACATTACTGCAGATCTTTTATTATCTGTATCGTTTCAAAATAAGTTATTGACTCATATCAGTAGTAAGTATAATGAGTTACCTATAAAAGTAAGTAATATTAATGAAATTCGTGAAATACTTGATCATATTGAAATGTTAGAAACTAAAGACTTAATGAATTCGATTGAAATTATAATCAATCTGATGAAATCTTTAAGTTTCACAAATGAAGGCGATAAAATTTTATTTGAGTTCATGATTGAACAACTTTTTCTAGTATAATGTAAGCCCGAAAATCGTCAATATATGTCCAATACCTTAATTTTAGCTTCTATGTTTTATTTGTTATCGCCCCAAGCATATAAATTTGTCCGACAATCTGGTAATTTAATTTTGCCTCATCCAAGTACTATACATAAAATAAGTTCTAAATTAAATGTAAATCCCCAAAAGGAAACAGATGATATGTTGTTTTTGGCATATGCTAAGCAAAAAGCTTGCTATCTGAAAGAGCATGAATTATATGTTTCATTAATGATGGATTAAATTCACATCAGACCTTTTCTTGACTACAAAAGTGGAGATATTGTTGGAATTGGCCAGGAAGTTGATAACTTAGCTTCTAGTGCACATGTATTTATGATACAGAGTATTTTGTGCTGCTTTAAAGATGTTGTCCATATATTACCATCGAAGAAAATGACAGCTGAAGTTTTATTCATTGTTTTGAAAAAAATAATTGTTGGTCTTGAAGCAATAGGTTTCAAAGTAATTGTTGTTGTTAATGACAATAATTCCATTAATAGAAGATGTATATCTCTGTTTAATAATCCATTATCAAATTTTGTATTTCATCATCTTGTTGATGCAACTCGTCCATTGTTTTATGCAGTTGATTCTGTTCATATTATTAAAAGTGTTCGTAACAACTGGTTAAACCAGAAAAACCCTGAACAAGCTATGTATTTTCCAAATTTTGACTTGTCTTCAAATAATGTATGTACCTCTTCATTTCTTACTTTAAAAAATATGTATGAAGCTAAAAGTGGTAATTTGTTAAAATATGGATGTACAATATCTCGTAAAGCTCTGTGGCCTACAAATTTAGAACGTCAAAGAGTGAAACTGGCTTTACAAATTTTCAACGATCAAACATCACAAGGCCTGAAAGAATTTGGAGTAAAGCATAATTTGTTAAATTTTCACGAAACATCTGCATATATTAAAATATTTTCGTCATGGTTTTCAATAATGAATGTTAAAACACCAAACAAGGGAGTACACTCTTGTGATGACTTCTGTAAACCATTAGTATGAAATGAATCAGGCAAAAAGTTTGTATTTTTAAATAATTTTCTTGATTGGTTGATGAAATGGAAAGAAATGAAGAGTGATACGGGTAGGATGACAAAAGAGACACTTTCTGCTCTTATATTAACAACAACGTGTATGATAGAAATGTGTAGGTATTGTCTAGGTGAACTCAACATGCCGTATTTTTTGCCCGGTAAAATTCAGACAGATTAATTGGAACATCGTTTTAGTTTATATCGCAGGATGGCTGGAACAAATTATCATATATCACTTCGACAGGTTTTTGAAGTAGAAAACAAACTACGTGCATTTTCTGTATTAAATTTAACTATGTTATCGAAAAGTAAAGGGACAATTGTTATCGATGATTTTCTAACTCTTTTGATTTGATTAATGATACTTCCCATGAATCTATTGTAAAATATTTTCATAATTTCAAGCATATTAATGTCACAGATACTGATCTTGAAACTATGGTTGATAAATTACCTTTAAATGCATACTTGGCTGGATATTTTTGCCACTCAGTTATGAATAGGCTAAAATGTGATGACTGTGGAGGTAATTTAGTTATTGAAAAACCACTAATAATTCCTCCCAATTTCAAACATATTCATAATTGTGATAGAGGTGGGTTAAAGTACCCATCTGCTGATGTCATTAATGTAATACTGCATAATTTTATTGTCATAAGCTCATAAGTCCTGAATATGAAAATAGTTTTCTCCAAGTATGTAACCAACGTAATTTAATATCCACTATGACATTAGAAATTCTTATGTGTAAAGAAATTAAAATTATTTCTTGTAAAAACCATTTGTCACGTAAAATTATGCAACTGCTTATATACTCATGTACAAATACTCTTTTAAACAATTATTGTAAATTCAAAAATGACAGCTTTTCTAAATATTCAGATAAAAGAAAACTAAAAACAGTTGCTGTGTAAGCATAACTAACAAAGAATATATTAGAAATGTACCAATATAATTTTTTGGCTTGGAAAATAATTTTAGTGCATTTCACTTTTTTAATTTTAATTGCTCACTAAACATGCGTTAGTAAATATATGTGTAATTTTATTATTTTTGTAATTTAATTTCTTGTTTCTGTATTAAAAATTATGGAATTGCGTTTAAATATGTTACATAAATAAATAATTTTAAAGACAGAAAAGGATTTTGATTTTCACAAACCTGATAACTCAGGTAATCAAAGAGGCACGAATAGCAGTATAACCATCTTGAACCAAGAAGAATTCAGTTTGAATGCCTGTTTTAAATCATTGGATGCTGAATGCATTGTATCGCATAACGATCTTGGAGCAAAAAGTGACATCGATTCTGGTAATCTCCTTAACACAAATAATGAACCAGGAATGAATGGCAAAGGGGATCAAATAGACAGAATAGAACACAAACCAATTCAAGATTCTCAAGAACACCCTATTGATGTCGTCGTTGGTACCGTCCCTGTTATCTATATTGATGACGAGTACACTCAACATCCTTCTTCGAATCACAGCAAGCGTTTCAAAATTACAAACCTAAGAAAACCATTAGTAAAATATTTCTGTTTTAAAAAATTAAAAATAAACAAAGGACTTATAGCATATTATCGAGATCTCAGATAAGTTTACACAATTTCAATGCATATTCGTCAAAAATTCGTTTGCCATGACACCAATCTCATTGACTGACCAGTGACTGCCTAAAAATTGGACATTGACTGAGCAATGACTGATTAAGTGACGATCTCATTGACTGACCAGTGACAGACTAAAAATTAGACATTCACTGAACAGGGACCGAGGAAGGGAAGATCTCCTTGCCTGACCAGTGACTGAATAAAAATTGGACTTTGACTGAAAAATGACTAAGTGACGATCTCCTTGACTGAGCATTGCATTTTGACGGAAAAAATTGCCTTTTTCGATAAGAGAGAGGAAGGATGTTTTCAGTCCAATCGATTTCGCTACAGCTGAAATGCAAACAGAAAGTAATTTTAAAATTGTTTTTTGCAGCTACATTTCAGAACTGTAAAATAAAAATGAAATTATATGTTAACCTGAAATTAAAATGATTATTTGCAGTTAAATGCTATTGCTAAATTACTTTTTCTTGTGTTCTTAAATTAATTTACTAGTTTACACACCATATTCAGTTATGATTTACCAATATGCTCTATTTTTAACTATAACTTCTCATTGAATTAAGGAAAGCTGTAGCTATTATTGAAATTTTTCTTAGGCATATTTTCCCTTGTTGTCTGTGCTCTCAATTCGAAGTGACCGTCAGCCACTTCCTTTTTGTTTTTCGTAAGTGATTTGTCGGCATTTCGCATAAAAAGTTTCCAGATTATCATTAAAATACGAATAAGGATGTTATTTTTTATTTTAGATTTTTTTCTCTCTGTGGCCTTCATGTCAAAACGTACTAGAAATAATAAATGAGAATATATTGCTTTCTTTTCAAACGAAGTATTTTCAATATGTGTCCCATAGCAATATGCCCTGTGTTTAAGAATGCTAAGAGTTTTACCCTCTTTGATTCCCCGCTAACGTGCTGGCTGCATGGTTGGCTTCTGCAGTTTTCCTTATCTCGATGTATATTAGACGATTTCCCATAGAACGTTCTTCGTTAAGCCATCCCTCGCGCCAGGCAGGTAACCATCCTTTTCTTTGCCCTTTTCAAATAACCTAACTTTTACTCAAACAAATCAGTCATGACATGAAATTTGAAAGAAATTAATTTAAATAACTTTTATAAAAATGTCTCGATTGGATATATACTGGAAGTTAAAAAATTTACAACTCCACAGATACATGAAAAACATATATTAAACTGAAAGCTTTCAGACTCTGTATTACCGCAAAGGGATCATTTTGTTATTTGCACACATAAGACGCTTGAACAGAATTCGGGCTAATATAACTCTGGGTTAAAAATATTTAAAAACAGCGTATTTTATAAATTACAAAATGAACTTTTCATATATTTGAATAAATATTTATGAGGCATTATTAATAAAATTGAGAATAAAGGAAACAGTATGAATAATCCTCAAACGTTTAGTCTGAAATTTAAAATTCAACGTAACAATCGCAAATCACTGAGTACAGGGGGTGTTCAGGTATTTTTTTAAGGATTTTGCAAATATTTAGATATATAAACAAATCTTATAATCTCATTATCTAATATATTCCGTCTGAGAGTCGTTTTGTTGAACCATCATATTACATCTTGATTTCCAAGAGAAAAGCCTTTTTCTCAAAACATCAATGTTGATTTTATGCCACTTCTCCTTCAAAATGTTCCACAGTCCATCCAATGTTTGGTGATGCCACATATAAAGAGCTTGTTTTAAACGTACAAATGCACATTAATCCATAGGAGACACATCAGGAGATTTCGGGGATATGCATCCAGAGGGTACAGCTTTAATTCCGATTTCATATCTCATTTTTTCAAACCATAAAGCAGTAGATTTAGAGGTATGAATTGTAGCCTTGACCTGATGGAACTTAATACATTCAAGATCTTTTGGATAAAGAGATGAAATTTCGTCTTTTAATATAGGTGTTTAAAGTTTTTTCTGATTGTAATCCGAATTAATTTTGATATTTGTTTCTACTTTCCTTACTTTACGTTTCTCGTTATAAAAGAATCCAGTAAGAACAATAAAACCTTTAGAAAAATTGTCCTTGATTTTTCTGAACCAATATACTGTGTCTTTTTTTCCTCTTTTTTGGTCGTAAATTAATCTTTTTCTATTGCAATCATTATACCTATGTCCAAGCTTCATGATTTGTAACTACACTGAAGTGCCACTAAATTAGGGATAGACATGGCTTTGCAAATTGAATAGCGCTGCCCCGTATCTGGGCTTACGTGAGGAAGTTGTGCTAAATGCACATTAAGCTAGCACTGTGGTTGTTGATAATCAGTGGTTTCACATACCAGTATAGGTAAACTTTCTGACATAGACAGCTTCAATATCGGGCTAATAGTAGTCATTCGTGCCATGTAAAATACAATTTCCAAAATCCTCAGCGGGATAGCATTTTAACATTAGACAGTGTCAAGAGTGTACCAAGAATGCACGCATGGTGGGAAAACGAACTAGCGATGGGGCAAAGTGCAATAATCGTTGAGTGAGACGTCTCAGCCGTATTGTACATGGTCAACGAAGTAAACAATAGCACAAATTACCACCTAGCTGAAGCAGGAGAAAGTCGTACAGTCAGTAAAAAGATCATGTATCGCTCCCTTCAACATATGGCCATCGGAAGCCGTAGACACACGAGGGTACCTTTCCTAAATACATGCCATCGAGTTGCCATTCTTACCTGAGCAGGAAAATATAGAGAATAGACACTAGTGGAGTTGAAATGTGTAGGAGTGATGAGTCTCGATCCGTCTAATTAACCCCGGTTGTGGGGAAGCGGGTAGTAGACAGCTGCCGGAGGCAGAGACCTTCATCCGTGTAAGGCAGTCTGCTATACTGCAAGGCAACGGAGCCCCAGTTCTCTGGCGTATTATAATAATAATACCGATGGGAGGCTGAGAATATGGCGAGAGAATCATAAAGTTATAAATCCGGTATCGCAGATTGGAGTTGTAGAAGGCCGTGGAAGCTTAATCTTGGTCTGGGATGCTTTCTTCTGGTTGTGTTTGGGATCTTTGGTCCTTGTTCCAATCTCCCTCAATGTGATTCTGTACGTAGAGTTGATGAGCTATTATCTACATCCATTTATGTGCCTGTCATTAACACGAAAAGGGAGTATCCCAGAAAGATAACTGCGCCTCTCACAGGTTAAGGTTGGCTACTGGTTGGTTGGATGGATGAGCATTCGTCTGACGTCTCTGTCATGAATTGGCTACTTAAAAGCCCTGACTTGAATTCTACTGAGCATCTTTCCAAATTAGTATATCTTAGTATTGAGGAATGTAGAGAATGGAAGTGTTGTAGTCTATTCACTCGGTTTTACATGTTCAGAATGTCTGTTATGATGGTCGTATGAAATGTCGTCGCCTGGTTAATAGGAACACGACCCTGAAATCTTTACCTATCCATATCTGTCCTTAGTGTGTATCATAAAAGTGAAAAATAAAATCCAAATGTTGGAACACACCTGTGCACTTGAAGTTCTGAATCCCATCCAGTGTGGCAGTATGTAACAGTAACTTGGGTAAAATAGCGATATAAAATATCTGAAAAATAACTTTCCCATCGTAAAAGCAAATTAGCACGTCTGTAGTATAAAAACTTTCTGTAGTAACGTTCTCCTCGTAGGTGCTACTGCTGTAGCGTCCTCCTTCCTCCGTGTCTTGAAGCTAACGGAATAGCGTAGGGGTAATTGTTGAGGCATACAACAGAAGTGGGCGGAGCATAGTTGCACAGACCAGTTGTTGAAATTTTTAACGCATAATACACATCAAAGTGCTGCCCCAGAGGGCGCAAGATCCATATCGATTTTCCAGCACTAATTAAGGAAATATAATAAGGAATAAATAATGAAAAGTAGAAAAAACAGTATATACACTATGCACATCTTTCACCAAAACTCATTTTGGTGTATTGTTCTTGCTAATTATATAACGTAAGTTAACGTTACGCTAACCACTTGATTTTATCTTCAAGAGGTTTTCTTCGATTTTCTCAATAAGTATTGTCTCAGTACCCAGCCATATGCAAATGGAGGTGATGGAGATTCAATGCAACTCAAATTTGAAAGCAAAATTCATTGAAGTGGGCGTGCCTGAATTTTACAAATATTTACCAGCCAGGTTTGAAAATACTCGAAAATTCGCATATGAAATTATTTCCATGTTTGGTAGCACTTATCGGTGCGAGCAGTTATTTTCAGTCATGAAAGGTAATATTAGAAACCGTATTAATGATGCTCACCTTGGGTCAGCGTTGAAAGTTATCACTGCAAACAAAATGTTTCCCGAAATAGGAAAGATAATAGCCGAGAAGAGATGTCAAGTATCAGGAAGTAAACATTAAATTTTTCTTGTTCTTTTCTGTATAAATATATATATATATATATATGTTTATTATTGTATTATTCGAAATAAATCTACGTTTTTATGAATATTGATTTTTTTTTTCGGCCCGCCTAAAGTTAAACCTTGTTTGTTTGGCCCAAATGTACCTATGAGTTTGACATCCCTGCTCTAGGGCATCTAAAATATGCTTCAAATAAAAGAATAGAGAACCTATTGTTGAAAGAGAGATTACGTGGAAACTATTTTAGAGCATATTACTAATTATTTTCATTTAAGAATATAATTCGTAACACTTAAAAAATTTTAATGCTTAATCCCATTACATGAACTGACAATGAGAAATGAAATTTTTGTTAAGCAATTTTTTAAATTGTTATGAAAGGGACAAATTATACCAGAGTATTATTTTTGGCATTTGTAGCATAAAGATCAGATTTAACTCCCTAAATTTTTTACTACTCCTATAAACTTGCTTATACCAATTTTGCTTTCAATATTTGAATTTAATACTTAATACTTAATTTGGTATTATTGAAATTAAAAATAACAGAACATTAGTACTTACTTTAATATTAAAGAACATTAGAACTTTTTTACTACTTAAAATAACAGAAAATATAATGTTCATTTTATTAATTGTTGTCTTCACTTAATTTTCGGAAGCTAAATTTGGAAAAAATGAATTCAGTTTTTTATTACTTTTATATATTTGGGAGGATTTGTAAAATTTTGGAATTTAATGTAAAACTAGGCAATTAAAATATTGTCATTATCATGACTTCATCATTATGATTTTTACAGGCATTTTCCGAATTCGATAAGAAAAATATGATGTAAGGATAAACAATGGGAAATTCTACGGACTAATTAAAAAACACATTTAATATATCAATAATCAATCATGAATTCTAAATTAATCCTTTCTGAAAGTCTTAGGAGTAACTCTGATTTCATAATGCAGATCAGTTTTACTAAATGATGTTTTGTGTCATTAAAATTTATTTTTACACAATTAAAGATAGCCTTCCCCGATGTAATGCTGATTTATTTATAAACATTTAATAATATAAAATTATTTGTCATTAGTGTTTCTTTCAATTTTGTCCTTTTGTATTTATTTACGTTTTCAAAACCTATTGTGATATCTAATGCATGGATATCACAATTTCTGCTTAAAATAATGTTTCAGGCTAGGCTACTTAAAACAAACGAAATTTAATTCAACAGACATGCAAATGCCATATTAAATTTTAAGATAAATGTTTACTATTATTATTACTATCATTATTATCATTGATAACTAATTTAAAAGAGAATTCCTCCTCCCTTCCAAAGTAAGAAAGATAAAGACCATATCCAAGATGCATTTTAGTTTCTGTTGAATGGCATTTAAATTCCATTATTAAGACCTTTTGCTTTACAAGTTAGTATTTCTAAATTATGTAGTCGTTGTTAGTGGTGATTTTAAATTGGCTGTTCAATTAACATGAGATACATAAAACCAAACTGTTAAAGACTGCCATAGATGTAAGGGTAAACAATGGGCATACTATACTATATGAATTACCGTGCAATTATTTTATTCAGCGGGCGAAATATTTAAAATACTAAAGAATCAGCTTAACAAACGTACTTTTAAAATAACTTCGGAAAAATAAAATTTTTGAAAATTTTCAATATGGCTTTAAAACTCTAGTAACTAATTCTAATACATGCTACAAAACCACCGCTTTGCCTGTAAACGGCAATGCAGTCTTACTTAATATAAAGAACCATAAGTAATTTTAATTTTGTGCTTTCACAACTTTTGTAAATTTTTATACCACAAAAAGGGAATAAAATACTGGTGATCATTTATTTAGCAATTATTCATATTAAGTATTAGAGCGGATTATTTTGAATTTAAAATCCATTACTTCTTTGAATCGAAGCATCTATCGATATCTAAAGTATCTATTTCCCGCTGAAATCATCCAAACTGGAAGCGCATATATTAACTTAAAACACCAAGAATAAGTTTGCCCAATTTTACATTTACCACACAACTTTCTTTCTCTTTCGTTAAATATTAATAATCAAAACATACATATTACACCTTTTAGCTATATATAAAATCTAATATTTAAAAGTAGAAGGAAAAAAGAATATAAATTAGTAGAAAAAATTCGAAAGGAGTTTAAATATAAAACTCATGAAACTGTTAAATTTTAGAACGAAGTAAACTGTAAATTGAAATTTTAAAATATGTTGATATTTTTTACAATATTTTAAACTAAATAAAAAATTAATAATTTTAAACTATTCAAAACTAAATAAACACTATATGAAAATGCAAATTAATTATTTGTTTTTAATGCTTCAAATCGACTCGTAAAGGGCGAATAATTTAAAACATTAAAATTCGAACTAAAATAGAGTACTGCCTCAAGTTTGGTTCTACCTGAGTTTTTGAACAACAACAAATTTTAAAATAAATATAAAATTAAAAATAATAATACATGCTAATTAATTATAAAAATCAAAATATATGCATTCAAGATAGATAGACAGATAGATATACAGACGACAATGCAGGCGTTAACCTGGAATACATGCAAGAATAGTTACAAATGAAAATATTATGCACATGGAATCACTATAAATTTTAGGAATTAAAGTCCGAATATCAGGCATTGAACTAAAAGGCTCACTACCTGAAACAACAACAAATTTTAGAATTTTAAAACCTCTTCTACCTTTGGATAAGTTAGCAAAGAAGAGACTTCGTTAAGCATGTTTCCCAGGTAACCACAAGGCGTAGTAAAGACTTCAAAAACTAATCCGACGTGGTGGTAACGTTTATGAAGACTATTGTCGGTAATGATAGCTTCGTTCCGAAATTAAACAAGAAATGGTTCTTTTCGTGTATTATTTGAGCATGTTCACAATTAAATATTTAGTCATTTTTGCTCATAGAAACGAACCCACCAGCTGCATAGGTTTAAAATAGCCAGGATATTTGCAAAGCTCTCATGCCGCAGGTAAAATATCCAGGAACAAAACATTAAAATCTTCTAGTTTCCCTTACAGTTTCGAGCCGGGCATTATCCTGGCCAGAATGTATAAAAATAATATGACAAAGCTCTTGTAGTTCAAATGGAAATATTTATAAAGTTTAGTTCAAAAATAACTATATGAGACTTTTGAACTAAAGTTAAACTTTTACGTAGCTTACCAGTTGCACAGCCATTATCTAATGTTGGCCTTCAGATGCATTTGACAGGAACTGTATTTTAATGAGGCAATGGCAAACACTCCACTAGCCGAGCTGAACTCGTACTTTTAAGCTCTGCCTCATTGAGTTTAAATTTGTATAACCTTCTAATCTGAGCCAAAACTGTGGCATGAAAAAAAGAAGGATAGAACACCTGAATATATAGGAGTTAATGAATCTTACGACGGCTCGCACAGTAACGGCTCGCACAATGTGTACTAAAAATGTCTAAACGGGTAAAAGATTATGGAGTTCACTTAATAATTGAGCTTAATTCTAATTGTGGTTCATAATTAAGGTAATTATGAATCAGATTTAAGGTTCAGGGTTTGGAGTAGATAAACTCAAAAATATATTACCCCGTAAATTTTATTAATATTAGTTTTAAATTTATTTAAATAGGAAATAAAAAAAATGGAAACGTACAAAATCTCAAAGGCAAGCAAATAATGCATAATTAAAATTAATCATAGCTAAACCCTCAGCATAATTCTGCCATGTTAAAAAGGATAAATTGTTTTATATAATAATATTTTCCTTCTGCTTTTCGTTAACTGCATATAAATTTCCTATACCTAACTGTTATTGAATTCTGAAATGCGTTACTGTAATTTTCAGTAACAAATTTTGGTATTCAGTACGATATTTTTCGACTGGATATGTGTTGAGGTGCGGGTATCGGGGCAGTAGACCTAATCTACTTCAGTTAGTTGAACGATTTTGATCAGATGACGATATGAAAAGAATGAATAAGTAGAGGGGGGGAAGTTCATAGTATTTTGAAGAGAGTTCATATCATAAGCAGCAGTGGAGTAGCATTTCGTGAAGACGTCCGTAATTAGGAGACGGTAGTAACAGAGCAGATAGCGTTGAAGTCAGGGGAATAACATAAGCAACATCATCCGACCTTTATCTGAGTCGCCTCCGCCTAGGAGTTTGCCGATATCAATATGGTTCGAGAAGCAATCGATGAACTCTAACTGAAGCTGCGGAGCAGGTGGGGAAGCGTCCTACATGGCAGGCGGAAGGAAAGCAAATGGTTGTAATTGAGGAACGTAATGCAATGAAGTAGCCTCCGCCCGTCGAAGTTAGCGATTGGTTTGTTCGAATTTAAAGCAAATGCATTTTTGTTTGCGGAACCTGTCTTTTGAGGTCGATTTATGCATTGAGGAGTTAGTGCCCTTTTAATCTATTTAAGTAGAATTATTCATGTATCGTGCAGAAATGCTTGATACAACTACTCTCAAAACGAAACTGTTGCAGTATGCGAATTGTTAGGTTAGATTAGGCTATTTAATTACGGCAAAGCCTCGAGAGCTATCTGCCTAAGGCATGCCTTCGTGGAGGACTTTCTAAGGGAAACTGGCTGGTATCCACGTTACACATGGGGAAAACCACGAAAACGCCCATGCAGCCAACCCGTTCGCGGGATTCGAACCTCGGACCGAACTACCATTGCTCAGCGACTTTACCGCTCGGCCGCTGGTGGGCCGTATGCGAAGAGAAAGCAAGTGAAATAAATACAAGGAGGCGTGAGCTACTCAGTATGCAGATATGGAGCTGGCTGCAAGCGAAAGGTATCGCCATTGAGAACTTGGGCAACAATAATGGAAGAGGATTATCACGGCCAGCTTCGGACAGCGTAGGACAACCTGCAGCATCGCATACAGCAGCAAATGTGGCAGCTGTGTTAGATTTGATCATGGTGAACAGGCGCAAAACGTTCAGCAAGATGCAGGAAGAGACAGGGATTGCGCAAGGAACATTGCAGGCGATTGTGCATGGTGATTTAAAGATGACAAATGTGCGTGCAAAGTGGGTGGACCTCGGACTACCCCTTGCTTGACAAAATGAAGGACGTAATCAATGGCCAACATGTTGAATCTTCTGTCGAATTGCATGCACTTCTTCATATGTGGTGCGCCAACACCTCACAGATTGGTTTACCAAAGCTCCTTCGGTACCTCCCAGCCAGATGACAGAATTGTATCGACATGGACGAGGATTAGTTTTTTTTTTAATAAATTGTATTCCGCTCTGCGGCAGCCATTTGCGCCATCCCTTTCTGTACGACATAAGTATATTTGATTTAAGCATCACCGATCACCTCCACAAGAAATGAGTGAGTTAGAAATAGGAATTAACTATTTGCTACATAGCCACCGCTCTCTCTATTATAAGCAAAGCAGTTTCTTTTAAAAAAGGTGCAAAATACAGCATAAAACTGTGGATACGAGATCTTAAACTACATATAGCGCAGATGTATACGAAAAAACTAGTGGGGAAGTAATTAATTACAATTTTTTGATAATAAACAGTAAACATACTTTTGAAAATCCATAGTGTCATCGAATCGAAAATTGCTTCCATGACAGATGCATTTCATATAGAATTGAGATATTTTTTATTAATTTGAAGGTTTAAATTGTCGAAGTAATTGGCTGTGCAATCGTTAAACGCTGTATTCGTTTCTTTAAAAGTTAGTAAAGTGTTATGACAGGTTTGCTGTTATAGTTAGTCATCATCAGTGGTAAATGCTGATGGCTGCTTCATGCATAGTCACCCATTTTTTTTTCCATTTTTGAGCCAGATTGCCACCGGTCTGGCTATTATCATGTTATGCGCCCTTGCGGCAAATATATCATTGGGCAGGATACATCGCAAGATTACAGCGATTTACAGGTAATACATGCGTGAAGGGATGAACAGCAATGGACGAGAATATCATGCATTTTTGTTCAGAAACAAAGTATTTGCGAGATTTCCTGCATGACTAAGACTCAGTGTATTACTAAAATATTATTCTCTATAATACTGAAATAATAATTGACTCGGTGCGTTAAAAAATTAATCTGCATTTTGTTTTATGGCTTTGTTTTTAAACTTACTTTTTTAAACAACAAATCTGTAATCAATGTGTACATTTACTTACTGACGGAAGTTCTCACATACCTCAATAATCTTCACACAAACTCTTGTAAAAGTAAAATATTATTAGGAAAATAAAATATTCTAACAACTGTTGCAGTGCGAAGTCATATAAATAACTAATTCTATTTATGTTATTTGTATGTTACTATATGTACTATTTTATTAAATTTCCAAGTATTAAATTACTTTCATCAATTTACATTTACTAAAAACATTCTGAAAAAGAACTTCTTCGAGTCTAGCGGCCATGAAAGGCGGATTCAGAAACGAGCACGATCATGGGCGTCTTTATCGTTTTTTTCCAAGACGTAAAGGTGACTAATGCTCTTTCCAGCATGAAAGTTTCTGCAGGCAACAGTGACTTTTTCTGGAGGAAGTACGTGAGTGGGATGGCTTATAAAGAAAGAACTCAAATTAAGTTACAGACAATGACATATTTTCGGTTTCTGCAGCCCTTGCTTTCCCTTGCTTGACCCCTTGCTTGTTTTGACCCCTTGCAAGTTTCTGCAGGCAACAGTGACTTTTTCTGGAGGAAGTACGTGAGTGGGATGGCTTATAAAGAAAGAACTCAAATTAAGTTACAGACAATGACATATTTTCGGTTACTTAAATTTGAATATGAATGTATGATGATTTGGATATGCAAAAAACCTGATGTTCGGAGATATAGCGGAATGATGTTTCGCTAATGAGAGCGCTTATGAACGCTATCGCCTTATTTTCGATTCAGATAACTTAATTTTCTAAGTATAATGTGATATTCCTCTCTTTTATCTAACAGCTAAATGTGTAGGAACCTCGTAAACAGCTAAGCGAATAATCGCTTTAGTTCATGAAAAGAGACGTAAACACATAAAGGGTTAACAACCCTTTATTCTTCAAAATATGGTTGTACAGTCAGCTCCTTTCTCAGAGAGTGCAAAGCCTCTACCTGGGCTCGAACTCAAAGTAATCAAACATAAAACTTAACTAAATATATATAGCCGAAACTATCAAAATTCTAAGCAGTTGGCCCCGAAATACCTAATAAGCTAGCGAAGCACTAAAGTGCCTGTAATGCGGCCGAAATTAGTAATAGCTTAGAGACAGACGTAGCCAAAAATCGAACGCTTGCAAGTCAGAAACTCTGAGGCGAAACTCAGGAAAACGAAGTCAGTGGAATTTCGGCTTAAATAACACTCTTACTCATTTGCATTAAACGCGACTCTAAAAACACATTCTGGTAGGAAATTGTAAGCTGAAACTAGGAAAGACAGGAAAGTACCTTTAACTAAAATTAACTGTTAGAAACTTAGGATAAACCTTACGTTAACAATTAGGAAGAGTGTCAAGATAGAAGGCTTTTATAGCATACAAAACCTGCATTTTCAATTAAATGTCACATAAAACCTTTATATTAGGGCAGTGATTCTCACAGTGCACTATGGAGACAAAGAGTAATTTTGAAAATTAAACATTTTTACGTAGATTCAATGCTCCGCGTCTATGCGAGAATATGTTCGTGAGTATGTAACAACTTTTTATCCTTTAAAGGATTATTAAAATGAAATTATTATTGAATATTAATCTTACTGGTTATTGAAATCAAAGCTGGGGTTTAAAGATGATTTTTAAAACGAAATATAACAGTAGCTACCCTGGACATCTGAAAATAAATACTAGATCGTAATTTAATTGGCACACTAATCGAAAAATTTCACCATTCCTGGCCTAGAACCTAATTCGTGCAGGGGGTAACGTACCAACTTTCAGAATATTCAGCATATCCATAAGGCATAATTTTCATATTTCTGCTTTCGATATTCCACTTGAGGATGTCATGCAAAATAAAAAAGATTTGCTGTGTGCATGAAATTGTAATATATTCCAAAATTTCATATTTAAAGCTTTAAATACTATATTACTATGAAGAAGGTAGGCACTTGGCCTCTGAGAGCAAACAAAATTTTCAGAGAGTATTTGCTGATAAATAACGGCTTCCCTCCACTCGGTTAAATCAGCCATATAACAAATGGTACATCCCTCTGTCATTTCTTGCGGAAATTTAACCTAATTACCTCATCCAAGCAAAACATTTAATGTTGCTACAAAGTAGAACATGGGAGTTTTACGAATATTAGTATTACTTTAACAGTTTTGTTACTTATTTTTAACATTTATGCCTCTGAAATCTTGTGCAATAGGCTTGCAGTGAGATATATTTTAAAAGCGTGTTCTTTCACGTTCAATGAATTTTTTTCAGAGAATTGATTTGGATAAAAGGTAAGACACGTTCTTATTTTTACAAGCATACAGAAAGATAAATTATCTTTTCATAGGTTTAGAACGGTAGCAGTAAGATGCTTTTAGTTCTGGACTGAACCAAAATTTAAATACCGCTATTTTAATTTTCTGCCACGCAATTTAAAAATTCCCATCGCTTTTTCAACCTTTTCGATTTTTAAATCTGCGTCAAAATTAAACCTAATAATAAAATCAAAATATTCTAAGAGATTTACTTCAAACTTATATAAATGTCTTTCCTTTTTAAAAAACAATTTCCGTAATAGCAAAATTGAGTAGTATTTTATAGCTTTTGAAATTTGTGTTCGTAGCAGATATGATTAGAAACGGCCAATTATCAGAATCGTACTTGCTTCAAAATACAAAATCTTTGTATTTCTAATTTAATTTGCCAGCTGTTTACTTGTGACTAAAATTCTATTCATGCCCATACAAGATGATTCCAAAAATTGTTTTTTACAAATTAAGAGGGGTGTTAGTACTCATCCAGAGGATCAATAATTACCATAGACCATAGCAATAATTACCATAGGATAAAATTTCACTCTGAGAGGCAGAAAAGACGAATATTAGAATTCCACCCTGAACTTACAACAGTGTTGGAAAAGCGAATGAACGGGACCAAACGTTGCGAATCAGATTTACTGTTTAGCGAAAAATTCACAGAAAGTGCTCAATATGCAGAGAACTCGCTCTTATATTTCTGGTGTTCGTACATTTCGCGAACGTCCTTCATTGTTTTTGAGACGGAAAAAGAACTGGTTTCTCGCATTCTGCGATCAACATTGGAAAAGGCAGGATAACTTGGAATCCGATGAGTGGAAACTTCTGTTCGTACAATCTTCGTGCTTTGCGTCCATTCTCTTTTGCCTCACTGTATGTGAGGTGAATATCTGTTAATCCCTCGTACGTGTACTCCGCCATAGCGATCACGAAATGTTTCGGACGATTACTAAAGCAATAGTTGAAATGATGATTTTGTGCCGTTTTCAAAGACACCATCTGCTATGATTCGCTTGCTCCCTTTCTAATTAAGAGCAAATTGCTGCTTCTTCACAGTACAAATTTGTATAAGGTTAATTCTTGATAGTTCTTAGTAGATAGTCCTTGCTTGTTCTTTCTCGATGAGTTTGTACTTTCCCCATTTCTGCTTCAGAGAGGGGAAAGCGACCGTATGTTCTATGGTAATAATTGCTCGTCTGGATGGGTTCAATCACCCTTCTTAATTTGTAAAAACAATTTAGAATCACCCTGTATTTTATTTCCTTTTATTTACGGTAAGTTTGGAATTTTAATTTAGATGTCACATCAGAGTGCAAATAAAGTAGCTTTATTATAAAACGTCTTCGGTGCTCTGTAGATTCACTTCTGTCGAAGTCGCAATTGCAAACTATTTAAAATAGTGTACTAAAATTATGGTCGCGACCCCATTTGGAAACTCGAAAATTAATAGTGGGATCACAAGGTGAATAAAAGTTTTAAAAAGATCTGAAATTGATGGTATATAACTAAGGGTAACATTTCTGATTGTGGTTTTTGCCTGTCTAGTCTAGGAGTGTTCATGTAAAACAGACTGGAGAAAACTGCAAACTGCCCAGAACTCTGTTTTGAGGCAGAGTAGAAATGCACTTTATTACATTTGGAGCAACAGAATTCATGAAAAACTGAGTATTAAACTAGTATGTTAAACCCAGAAACTTTCATTATCCCTCTGCTAAACATTTTCAATCTAAAATGAAAATACTCTTTATTACTGAGCTAATTTGTAATTATGATAATAAGGATACACTACTTAGGCCTTTCTGAACATCACAGTAGTTATGGAAAACTAAAGCTATATTTTTTCCTAGATCTTTTGTTCTGTGTTGTATACGTTGCTCTACGCTGTATTTCTAATTGCATTTTTGTTATAGCATTAAATTTAGTATTTTTAACTGTGTATTATCTCTTTCCATTTCCGGAAGTTGGATTTCCTACTGTTTACCATATGTCTCCTCTGCTCGACGGCTTTCTGTTTCGTAAAAAAAATTAATGCTTTCCAAATTTTTTTTAAAAGAAAATCTTATTTATCTTTTGAATCATCTAACTTATCATTTTATTTTTCTTTTAATACTCTTTTTAAACTTTTACCTTTTGCTCGATTAGGGGTAGGACACTGTGCCCAGGCACTATGGTGCCCTAAATACCGTTACATCGAACCTGATCGACTGTCGTCATGAATCTGTATTTCGGCTTCGTATTTCCTATTCCTTTTTATGTGATAGTTAAGTTTCATACGCTAATATGATCTTTGATTGTCCTTTGCATCAGAAAGCGTATATAAAGTATAGATCACTATGAATTTATTAGGAGGTTTTGAAGTATAGAAGACCTCTCAGAAATCGGCAAGCTTAATGACAGTCTGAAAAAACTAATTTCTTTATTTTTCAGACATGCAAAAACAAAGCTATCAATAAATTTTGAAAATTATCTCACGGTTTTAATTTTAAAGTAATAATATAAAGGATTAAAGTCATTTAACAGGCAGACAGGTTCGTACTGAACGCGACGTTTTATAACGAAGATTTCAAGCAGGGTCCTCCAATGCTTGCGGACCAGAGCAAGTATCAATGCCATCATAGAATTGAAAGCGAACCTATATACAAATCTCAAGACGCTACATCCTCGAGGTATTTTAACCTTGAGATCGGGTTTGAAGGCTGGCTTTCAACATGAATGAGCGAAGTTTTTCATGCTCCGCATTGGTTTGAAATAACAGCATTATGAATGGTTAGATAAAACAAGTGCTATTTAAATGCATACAGTCATTTACATTTCAGTTCTTCATAGACAAATATAACCCTAAAATTGGAAAAAAATACGCTGTATTATGTTTTGATTTGATATAGAAATATGAAAACAAATTTCAAGATTTTAGGAAAATATATGAACATTTTTGTATTTTTGCTATACTATTGCTAAAAAATTTTAAGTACAAAACACAGAGGTGCTATATGAGTTTCATCTGAAGGAAAAATTGAGGACGTCTGTTGGTTGGAATTGTATAAATCAGGCCACCAAGACTTAAATATGCCTCACTAGTCATGCGTTATTCCCTGTTATCATTATTTGGTAGAACATATATTTATGGACAAGTGAAACACGCTAAGAGTAAAATAAAAACCAGAATATCAGATGAATACCTCGAGAACTCCTTAAGAAATGCAACCACTTCAATCGTTTCGTTTCTCAACTTTGAAGTCAAAAATATTATATTAATTTTATGATTTCTTGTAAATACAACCAAAATATACAATGAAATTTTATATACAAAATGTAAAGTAAAATATCAAACAAATTCTATGTTCCGTCACTACATTACAAAAATTACAAATTAATAAATTTTAAATTAGTGAAATATATTTTTAGCCCAATGGAGCGTTAGCTCAGAAGGGCTATTAATTTTGCTTCGGCATTTTGTGTCGATTCACTTTATGCGTCACTTTTCTAAGTGTTTACAACAAATATTTGTAGCCCTATGTAAAATTTAAAGAAATTAAATTATGAAGAATCTGCTTAAATGTATTACGATAAAACAACGGTACCTAGAGCCATCCAATTTTGAAAAGCGTAATCCTCTTCCGAATATGGCCATGTGGAAGCACAAATTTGGAATGTGGAATTTGTTTTATTATCTGTTTCATATTTTGTAAAGCATTTACGAGTTTTTGATTAAGAAACTCAACGATTTCAAAGCGAGCATTGGCAACACTACACTGGAAAAAAACATTTTTGTCTCCAGCGCGCGAGACTGTTTATCGGAAATTCTAAAGATACGCTCTTTTTTAAATTATTTTGCAATATTGCTGTTGAACTGAATTTTATGATTTAAGTTCAGAGAACATGATATTTAATAAATAAATGTAATAGATAAGTTAAAATATACCGCCTCATTTCTTTTCTTTCTGTCATCAACCATCGTTAGCGTTAAGCAGTGACGACTCGCCATGTAAATCACATAAATCATTGATTCAGTTTAATGTTTCTCATATGCGCTTTCTTATATATAGTGAATATTACATATTACTTATATATATATGTATCACAAGAAAAAGTAAACTTAAATTTAAAAAATTCTCTTGCGCCATTACTGCAAGTATATAATATATATGCATCTATATATATATACTTGCAATATTTGTATGTATGTACATATACTTGCGCCGTATATATATATATGTATATATATACGGTCTTCTATACTGCGAAATTCATCGCCGGAGGGTGGCCGTATACGGATCAGACTATATTTCCGTCAAGTCAGCGAGAAAGGTGGAGTGCCAATTCGCTCCATTCACCATCCGGCGATGAATATCCGTCGGTTGAACTCCTCCCACACTCAGAAATCTGATGATATCTCGCTGCTCCTCAGTCGTCGACTTTTGCATTGTGAACGCCAAAATGTCACGCACTGCCTACTCCAATTCGACGTCATGTGCGGCCGCCTGCTCATGAACACAACCATGTCGGATAATGCGTTCACGTCCCCAGAGGTCTCACTACGTTATCCCAAAGCGACATATTCAAATTTCAACCGATATGGTTGTTACGACATTTCGTACCTTTCCATTGGATAACCCTTACATATTTTTCACTTTTGATACATCACAAAATGATCTGTTTTTGTCATTGCTTCGATTTAATAAACCCTTGTGTCAGCTATTTATAAAAATGTCTGAAAATGTGTATTATCCTTTTCCCTGCATGTATTACATTTGTTTTTTTAACTTGACCACAGCCTTGCTCTGGGTAACTTCAAAGAAGACTTTCGAGAAAGCTAAAGTATGGGAAGCATTTTATTTTCTTCGTATTCAAGTTTATAATTAGTAAACATATTTTTTTTATTTGACAATTCAGAAAATACAGCTTTTTTCAGTTTTCATTCATTTTACACGACTTAATGCAAAATGTCATTGTCTGTTGGAAATATCTTCCTTGTACTCATATTTATAATTAATAAACATATCTCTCATGTTTGACACATCAGAAATTGCAGTCGTTAATTGATTCATTTTAAGACTTGATGAAGATGTTTCTAATTCTCCTTTCCACCATATTGCAAACAGGCACCACTTTTCTTTAAACTTTGGTTAACCATTATTTTGAAGATAAATACATTTTGTGGAGTACATACATATTTTGATAAAGATACAGCATAGAAATAGGTGACATTGCATTTCTTCTCTCTCTGAAATTTAGGGATATCGAAATTATCAAAACGAAACCTCCTTCACAAGAATAACTTTTTCTTAACCTGCGTTCAATTCTCCCAGTTCCTATACTATAAATTACACACTGAGAAAATTTGAAATAACGCTGCCAAACCCGTAAATATATATCTTAGAGGAGAAGTGAAAAAGCCTTTGAGCTCTCAAACCTAAGCAAGTCTGAGAATTTTCAATTAAACGTATGCAATTGTGTGATTTGTAATTGTGACTGTCATGTGTTGCCACTGATATTTGAAATTAATTGCGTAGTCCAAAATATCGCCTCTTCTTCGAGTGTGGCACAGGGAAGCTTAAAGTTGGGACTTTTCTGGAGTAAGGCGTTAAACAGATAGCCTCTGTGCTACACCTTCTGAATGCCTGTATTCAAGCGAATATCAAAGTATCAGAAGTTTCTCTTCGATTATTTGCGAGTATAAATATGAAGCTTCGTGAATTATTGGAGTGCGTGGAAAATTAAATTCCATGTCCTTTTCGTTTGTTGTTGGGGAACTACAATCAGGTGTTATGTGAAATTGTTGAACGCTTGTAGATTGATCCAGGTCGAATAAAGAAAAGGAATGAAGTGGACATTCGTGAAATTAAAAAAATCTAGAAATTTTCCAGAGAAAACTATATAGATGCTTAACACATAAGATTTAACATCTGAAATGCTAGCAAAGCTTGTAGTATTATTTAAAACTTTAATTGACAGAACCTTCGTGTGGGGGTTTTGAAAATCTCTCCTAAAGGAAACATAATTCAGCTTTTCAAAGCCTGAATAAATTATTTTTGAAAAATTTTCAAATCTACAAACTGCAAATTTTGTTTCACTTGAAGAATGTGCATTCACGCATTATGTTGACAATGCATCTTTAAAAAAAGCTTTTGAAATTTTCCCTAAAGTTCCGTCAATTTGGCAACTAGAGTTGAATCAGAGAATACTTAAAAACAAAACTAAAGAACAGAACAAAAAATTACAATTTATTTCATATCCACCGCTGTGCCAAAAGAGGCAAAGCGGTTTTATTAAAAAAACAGGAGAATGACCGATAACTTCACATGTTTTTCCAATTATAAAATACATATAGCATGCAAGTTTACGAAAAAACTGGTAAGTAAAGAATTGGTTATAGTTCCTTTCATAATAAATGCAAACAGAGTCTCTAAATATTATTTTGAATAGTATAATGTAATCTAAACCTGTAAATATAATTTTAAAAATCCATTTCGTCATCGAATCGAAACCCTTTTCCATGTCTGACTCATTTCAGGAAGAGATTAAGCATTTTTTTTTTTAATTTGAAAAACAAAATTTCCAAAGTATTTGACAATGCAATCCATATAAATTTTATTCATTTTTTTAAATACTACTAAAGGATTATCACAGATGTTCTCAAAATGTTATCAAATATACATACTAATACTGGTCAAAAGCAAACTCCGTAAATACCACACATCATTTTAGAAACAGAAACGAAGGTTTTTGTGAGATTTTTCGCACCACTAAGACTCAATTTTTCCATTCTAATACTAATCTTACATACGTTACAGACAATGAATGTAAATTATGCCAGAATGAAGTCTGAGATAATTTACGTGTCTCAGCTAGGTACGGAAAATTGATTCAGACTGTGAAAAACATTGATCTGCAATTCGACAGAAGATTTTTTTTAATTTAAATTTCATAAACAACATATCTGTAGTCAATGTGCGAACTGATTTAATGCCAGAAGTTCCTCAAACTTCAATCATCGTTATACAAGCTCCAACAGAAATAAAACAATTTACGAAAATAAAATATTCTAATAACAATTGTAATGGAGAGTCACATAAATAGTAAAATCTGTGTCTTCAAATCTTTGAATAAGATTTGTATCACAGTTTGTAAATTTTCAGAGCTATTACCCATGTTCCTTTTTAATGGTAATCAAACTAATGTAAAACTGTAATCAAACTATTAAAATGTTGAAATATCTCCACATTCTTGCGATAAAAAGTAATGTCATAATAATGTTAGTTAACTCAATGGAAAATGTATTCGCTGGCCGTTTAGAATCAGTCCAATTGTTCCTAGATTCAGACCAGTAACTCTTAGGATTCGTGTTCTTTTCGTACTATGAAATGCTGATTCTTAACAGAGTAAAGAATTAGCATTTTATAGTATGTAGGCATGAACATGATAGCTCTTAACTGAGTTAAGAACATAACATTTCATACAGTTTCAGTATAATACATCATAGTGATGCTAATAATTCGATGCCTGTGCCGGTCGGATAGGACCGAAGGAATGAAACCGAGAGAAGCTGCAAGGTTACAATGTAAATTTGAAAGCATCGCCTTTGGCATCCTGTAACCTTAGCCACGAACTGCCGATTGCAGCAAATCCAATCCTCGTCCTCACTTCACCAAGTGGTCTGAAGCGTATATTGTGCCTGATCGAGGAGATGTCACTGTTCCACAGGTAATTGATACAGCATTGAATTTCCAAATTCGGAGTATCTCTTCAGCTGCATTCCGTTCAAGGAAGAAAAAGTTTGCATGGTCTGTAATTAAATAACTCTGCAATGTACTCGGCATCGACAAAACCCAAATGATACCTTAAAATACCCAGTCAGACTTCATGGTAGAGAGGTTTAATCAACTCTTTTAATGACCTCTCGCTGAAGGTTTCTAAAAAGCAGAGAAGTTACCTATTCTCTTACTGACCTATCGCAGTGCTGTTTACGATATTACCGGCTCTTTCTGATTCCAGCTGCTCTTCCATCGTTATATGAACATGGTGAAGTCATGGTGCGATAAGAGGTGTATAGGTTCCCACTCAGAAACAGCTTTTACAACGAAGAATCAAAACAGGGGCATCCAATAGGAGGAACAAAGCAAGTATGAATCAGACCCAAGAACAGAGTGCAAAGCGGAAGTGAAATACTGAAACCCAACTCCGAGGACGTATTTTACCATTACGATCGGGACTTATGGCTGGATTTTAACAAAACGGTTCTTTGGCTCTCCGAAGTGAATTAAAAAAATTATGCATTCTCAATGGCCAGATAAAGCAAGCCCAAATAAACGCACATAATTCCGCATTTCAACACGTTTGACAAATGTAACAGTAAAAATTGGAAGAAATGAGTATTTTTTCGTTTTGATACGAAAATAAATTTTATTAATTTTAAGATTTTTGCAATTACAGCCAAAATTTAAAATGAAATTTTACGTATGAAATTTCTAGTAAAATGTGAAAATAATTCTCTTTCACTACCTCTATATTCAAAAATCATAAATTAATAATATTTAATTACTTCAATATGTAAGTAATAAATATTTATAGTATAGTAAGAAATAGTTATTTTTTGTCAATATACTAACTAATTACTATTTTGCAGCAACGGCTCGCCGAATCAGTTGAATCAGTTGTTTGATTATTTTCTGATTAGATCTTATTTACGTCTACGAGAAGTGCCAATAAATGAATAATAAAGCTATGGAGAATTTCGTCAGATTGGTTGATATACAAGTAAATAAAATGTTGCAGAAATGAAGAAAACATTCCTTATAGTTACCATTTCGAAGTTTCATATACGGAAATTTGGCTGAGACCTAATAATAATTTATATCTGCTTTCTCAGTGCAATGTTTGTTTATATTTTTATAAACTGTCTTCCACATAAATGTTTCCACAAAATTACTGCAATATAACATTTTACATTACCCCCTTACTCGTATTCACGTTCACTCGCTTCGAGATGTCAGTAAGGGACTTCTCACCACAGCCGTACAGTTGGATAACCTTAGGTTACTGGCAAGTACTACCTAAACTGTGGAAACCAAGTGTAATCGCATATGTGGTCAAATTATCAGTTATGTCTCACTTCATCTGAGCTGGGAAAGCACAGCAGACCAGCAATAAAGTGCTATATTCACATTGAATTTTCCCATTTTTAGCTATTTTGCACTTTTTGTTCTCTTTTTGAATATTTGCTTTGGAGTGAAACAATCTTTAAGTACTAAGTGCTTTGAAATTCATAATCCTTGATCCCTTGGAATTTAATTAGGTAATTTCTCAACGCAAGACCCAGTGTGGAAGTATTTCAGTTTACAGGAAAGTACTGCTATATAAGGTAGATTTACATCTGCAACAAGGTATGAAACTGGCCCTTTAATCGCTCTTTCAAAGATTTCTTGTGAACGTGGATTTTTGTTGAATTTCAACTAGTTGCAAAAGCCTAAAACTTCCAAATTTATTTTGAGATGATGTGAAAACAGTGCTGAACACCCGAGCAATAATGTTGCTGAACACTGGTATTTCGATCTGAGCTCGATTCTACGCAGACCGCTAATTGCATGGGGGTTTTTATGATATGTCCTCTGTTTAAGGAATATTGTAACTAATTTCCCTTAAAAATCCTTCCAAGAACTCATTATCTTTAGGCAGACAGCCCACGCGTGCTTTGCTATAATCAAATAATACACTTATCATATTACATAAATTATCTTGCCAGTAGATATATATTTGTCCTACAGATATAAGTTGAAAGAATAGATAACCTCATTACTTGTAGCAATAATGAATAATCCACACACTGTAAATTTTCTCTTTAAGAGACTTTCTTCAACTAAATATAATTAAGTAAATATTTGTTTATTTGTAAAATATACTGCTGACCAAAATTTCACATGAATTTCAAACTCTGAATTTGTTCTCGAATTTCATTCTTCGAAGTTCAGAAAGAAATACCGAAATATCATAGGATATTATCTACTCAACTGGATTAGTCTTCACAGTTACAGAGCAGCAGCACTCCGAGCAGAGATGCTTTCTTGATTTGAAAACATGAGTCAAATCATGCTGCATTTTGAAATTTTCCACGACAGCACGTTATCTGACAGCTCAAAGTAGGATAAAAGCATTGTATTAAAGCTAAGAAATATAAACGGAAAGAAAATGCGTAGCGTTTTAACAGATTAAGCCAATGCTATTTTTATAATATAAGACCATGAACGAGGGCACATCTGCTTCATTTAACGGGTTCATGGTTAATTAGAAAGGAAGAGCGTAATCTCAAATGCGTACCGAAGGGAGTGTTACCCACACCTCTTTTTTACAGTTGTTTATGACTTTGCAAAAATTTCTCATATCTCTCAAAGAGAGGTAATTCCACGGGAATGTGAATAATTGTAAATCCTGAATACTTTTATATACTGATAACGCCTTCATTCCAGAAATGGTTGCGTTAATTTCTATATGCAGATGCATCACTGGTGTACGTGACTATTGGAAAAACGATAGACATTTTGTTATGAGCTTCCGGAAATAATTTAGTTCATAGGTTTGACTAATATCTACTGTAGCGGGTTTCTATCTGTCACTTGCAAATCGCTTAATTTTATCTTATGAGTAATTTGAAAGGTTAAATATTCTGATGCTTAAAACCGCTTATGGATTTGTGTATTCTAATCGATGACGATGTAAATAAAATATTTGATATTTTCTAGCGTTCTTTGGTTTTTAGCCTGTAACAGGTATCGTACTTAGATGATGTCGCATGAATGTAAAGTACTTACAATGCATTAACACATATATGACTAATCAATTTAGGAAAGGGAGTACTAATGGATTTCTATTTGGCAGTATTATGAAACAATGAAGGAAGACACTACCTATAAAGAAAACTATTTGGTCAAAATATTGCCTAAAGATATTGCTTATTTTTCAGAAAATATATTTTAGGTAATTTATTTAGCCAGTTTTGCAGTGTAGACAAATCTGCAATTTAATGCTCGGCAAAGTCAATGATATCTTGATTTTGCTTTAATACATACTTTTAATATATTTCGAGCAAGCATTATATATCTCCCATTTCTTCACAAAACAAAAGCATTTTGTTCAATTTCGTCATAAAAAGGAAACTGAAAGGAACGAAATAAAAGTAATAAAATTAGTATCTAAAAATTTTAGCATGCGTTCTTAATAACTCATACGACATTTCCTTACTAATAGGAAATGTGAAATGTGCACATATGCCAATATAATTAACTCAGTTACTGTAAAATAATCACATAAGTAATTGGTTTCTGTTTAAAAATAAAAAAAAATATTACTCATGTTGCCAAATTATAAAACGAAATATATAATGTCGAATTAAATGAAGTCAACTGAAAGAGTAATGTTCACTTTATTGTATTTCTTTTTTCAATGTAAATGTTACAAAAGATTAAAATATTTTCAGAAATATGTCTGAGAAATTTATCAAATGAAGTATATAAACGATTGCAAATGTTTACCAGTGAAACTTAGGAGTAAACTTGCAAATAATTCTTAAATAATATAGCGAGCTAATATTTTAATGAATAATCTTTTGCCCTCTAATTCGTTTTTAAAAACATCAACGATGTCAGGTTCGTATATTTTCAAATTTACCATACTAAGATACGTATTATTATTATTATTATTATTATTATGGTGTGTCCGTGTGTGTTTGACTGTGCTATGAAACGCCAATGTCGAGCAACGTAGACATCGCATGATTGGTATTAATAAATCTCATGGTATATTCTGGGAGATGGGAAACTGAAATGCCCCCATTCACTTATGTACTTCCTCATTACACGACGCCTGCTAAAATTTTGCAATTGGAAAATTTTCAAAAGAATCTCAATAATATCATGATTGCTAAACTGGTACTCGGCACGAAACTGAATGTCGGAGATGCAATCACTGACTTAAGTATCAAGATTCAATGTGCAATAAATACTCCAAAATACACCATAAAGGAAAATGGTATCTGCTCCCCCACGGTACATTCTTGACAAAATAAAAGAGAAGAAACATATTCGTAAACTTTATCAACGCACTGAATACCCCGGAATTAAATTTATCCAATTGGAAGAGGAGTCAAACGCTTTTGCATGGAACATTAAGACAGCAGCTGAAATTCTTTCGTGGAAAGTCTCTCCCGTCCCGATTATTTGGGATGGGAAATTGCTAAAATCCTTAAACAAGACAATCACAAATTAGGCCATATTTTACGTACCAATAGCATGATTCGGAATCCGGAAGATAACGCTAATGTATTTGCAGATACTTTCGCGAATAATTCACAGATAATGACTTGTCGAATGACATCAACCGTGTTAATAGCTTTCTTTGTCAAAATTGCTTCTCCTGTAGACCTCCTCATGAGTGGCGATATTGCATCACATGAGGCAAGTAATAAATATGATGGAGTCACAGTGGACAAAAGACTATGAAGTCCATACCGAAAGCATCAGGTATAAATCTTCTAAACCTTTAATGGTGATTTTTTCTATGATCGAAAGGAAATAAAATCTTTCTCTCAATACAAAACGTATTTTGCACCCCGAAGCTACAAGACCAATTATGCTCTACCCCGCTTCTGCCTAAGCAGCCACAGCAAAAATCATTACAAACAAACTTTATATCATATAAAATAAAGCTCTCAGAATGATACCAAATTAGCTATGGTTTGCACGAAATTCGGTGATTCAATAATAGTTTTAAAACAAAACCCACTGCTTATGAAGATCTTGTCCAAACAGTAAAATTCTTTAAAAATGGTAGAGTTCGTCCTGTTGAAATCCTTAAAAAGTTGGGTAACTGCGATTACGCTATCGAACAGTCTATTAAACGCTCACGTACAGTTCACTATAGAAAGAAATGGGTGCCTGTATAATAGTGTACATAATTTTCATTTATTCTGCTTTTATTTAATCAGGATTTTACTATTTTCTTATTAATTTTTATATTACTGTGTCATGCAGTCATCTTAGCAGTTCGGTAACCGACCGGACTGCTGCACTAGGGATCGAGGGTTCGAACCCCACTCGTAGGCTTTTTTTTTTTTTCGAATTTGAATCTGAATCTCCTCACTTATATAGTACTATTTTCTGTTTTTTTCTATTCCACAAAGACTATATTAATTTTTGAATGTCTGCGGAACTGCTAGATTATACGTCAGTCAAAGTCTTTTAAAGACCTATTAGTTTCCGGCAAAGGAAGGCCTATAATCAACTACTCGTGTGAAGCAGATGCAAATTTCTTCAAAGCATATCGTGATTAGAGCATCATCAAGATTATTGGTAGTTAGGCGGTTATTGGGTTTGCCATAAGCGACACAAAATATCACTGAACCGATTTTGGGCAGCTTGACAACTGCTTTGACGGTCTCAATTCCATAGGAAATACTGGAACTTTTGAATCAAAAGTTCGTTTCACATATATTAGTGCTCCACCCCCGCGTTGATGGAGCCAGTCGCAGCGATAGAGAGAGAAATTCGCAACCTTAAGCCGATGAGTGGGGTTAGCATGGGTTTCCGAAACCAGGCATATATCCACGCCATGCTGGATTACAAAGTGAACAATCTCCGGAATTTTTGAACTTGCGTTCTGTGCATTCCATAGCAGAACCTTTAATGCTAATTAACTGAAGGGAAAATGTATTCGCTTGCTACGTAAGATTGTTATGACAGACTCTACTTCCAAACAACTGGCTTATAGGTTTAGTGGTTTTTCGTACTCTGAAATGCTTAAATATGAAAGAAGATTCAGTGTAATACAACATGGACTTTCCTCTGTTGGTATCAACAATTCACAAATCTCATTCGCTTAGCTAGACTGACACAGCGCAAACACAACTAGAAACTAATTTAAAAACTCTGCTCGCTTGAACTGGTTAAACCTTATTGCAAAGTTGAACTATCTGTGAACACCTACCCTAACCATTAACATTCAAAATCATCTAAACTTTTGAAACATTAGTGCCTTTAAAATTATTTAACTGTAATCACAAAACAAGTTTTATGAAAACCCAAATTTAAGTTTATTAAGCCATTCTTGTGGTTTAAAGCCGAATATATAACAGAAATCTAAAATGATGACTTGTAATATAATAAATATTATAATAAATGAAGCTTGTAGGATTCTCCACTGTGTACATCTAAGTTACAGTTGAAAGTGAAGTATATTAAGAACTAGTAAGAGAATAATGGCTTGAGATCGTGAGGTAGAAAACAACAAGTGAGAAGGGGGAAATAACCCTTTATTATTCCAACTAAAGTTTAACAAAACTCCGCCTTGGAGTTGTACAATAAAACAGACACTCGGGCTTCAACTTAAGAGACTAAGAAATAAACTAAACTAATCATAACTCAAAAGATATAGCCGAAGCTATCAAAATTCTAACAGAGTTGGACCTTTAATGCTAATTGACTTCGAAGCTTATCAAGGGCCCAAAGTACAGCCGAGCGTAATAATAGCTTACGAAAGGGTAGCCTAAAAAGGCAGACGCGTGCGAGCCAAAATATCTGTTATCTCTCTCACTAAGACAGTAGAACTTCGCGATTAAATACCACTCTTCCTCATTAGCATTCAGACGTGAGTGGTAAGTTGAAATTAAGAAGCGATAGGAAATGAAGTTTAACTTGAAATTTAACTGTTAATAAAATTAATATAATCCTTACAAGCCGTTTTCTCTTGTAGTTAAATTTCAAATAGCTATGAATACAAAGTTTATTTGACAGCAATGTTGCGACTAATATAGTATAAATTTGTATTAGGTTTACTATAAATCTCTTTTTGAACGAGACAGTATCGTTTAATAATCGCATTTCTTTAAAGCTCTAGCTTTGTCTCTGAAAAATTTCAAAGTATTTTAAACTGTAGAATAATCCTAATAGATAAGATAGAAATTTTTTTCAAGAAACAGCGTCGAAAGTTTTCTCTATTGCCTCAAACTTTCCAAAGCTTGAATCAAATTCAAAGCTTGAACCTTAAATCTGATCAACATTTACCTGCATTCTGAATCACAGAAATTCAGTGTTAAATTGTTAATGTGGACTCCCTGATCTTATACGTATTAAGACATTTGTAGAAGCGCATATTGTGTGAGGCGTTATATTCTCCAGGAGCGAGAGTCTAAGCAGAACGATTATTTCGACTGCCTGCGAGTGAAATCTTATAGAAGGGGCATTTGTCGACAAATAAAAATTAAGCACTTTCCCTGCAAACTAAAAGTGCACACCTGTCACGCAGGCCTCCACTGGGGGACGCCGCCGGAAAACCCGTGAAAAGTTAGTTACTGGGATCCGTACCTAGGCAGTCTCGGCCACGACGTACATAATCAGGCTTGACAGGACTAGGAGGATGTTTCAGACTTGGCAGGGACGAAATGGTACTGTCTTTGTCAGTGGGGTCGCAAATATGATTAGATAGGATGCTTTCCTTGGAAGATTAGCTCCATTCGATTCTTTACTGGGGGACTCACTTAGCCCATAAAACACAACATTGAATTCAATCGTTGCGATTGCAGTCGTGCTCGGTTGCAAAGGTAAAGGTAATATCGTACTTCTTATTGACTGACTGTTTCGTCCAATGATATGTATAAATCCCGACGGGAGCCGCGTGTGTCTGGAAATCGGACGATTTATCTTGAAAGGAATATAACCAGGACAGGAGTGATTAATTTAAGTTCTTGAGCTTTCTAAATAACGAAAAGCATTCATTTATTTTCTGCGACCTGCAGTTCAAAAAGAATGGCTAACAAATTCTGAATTTCGGAGGAGCACCAAAGAATTTCACATTTCGATACGTTGTGACAACTGTTCAAATGTTTTACTAACTCCTTCATTTTAAGGTATTCTATGATGTTTCGTTCAAGTCACAATTTCTTCTAAGATCCGAAAGTTATAAAAATATGAATTCAGTTAGGCAGAACTTAAATGTAGGGGTTTAGCTCTGCTCGTGGAGAGTTTGCCAATTCTTCACTAAGTGTGGCTCCTACACCTGAAAATCACCAGATAATTGCTACGCTACCGGGACGCGAAGTAAGAATTTAAATCTGCTGTAGATCTCTCAGATGTCTAAATTATACTTTGTATTCATAATTATTTGAAATTTAAATAAGACAAAATAGCCTCATTATTGTCATTCTAGTTTCATACAACCCAGACGACATAGTAGTTAGCGAAGCTGGCTGCCGGAACGAAAGGACCGGATTTGAGTCCCGGAGAAGTCATGGATGTTTGTAAATATATAGTGTCTGTACGACATAGGACACTCTAAATATGCGACAAGTCGGAAGTTCTCTGCAGTGGTTGATGGTTGGGGAAGAGGGGTAGAAGATTTTCGAACACGTCGCCCTGGGGTGTTATCTTTCAAAATTGGGGGTGGAAACTGAGTAAAGTCGTACGCTTATCTGTAGGATGGGTAAGATTTTTACCAACGACAGGCGCAGTCTTGATTTCTTACCAAGATGAATTTCGTGGGCTTGATCTGATTCAGAAAAGCGAGATCAGTGACAGTAACAACTCTTTTTATTACAAAAAGTGATCCTTTCGGATTTGTGTTATATTTTCCGGTATAGACCACAAGAAGGGCTTAATGATTTTAAAAAAAATATTATTTTTATTTTGTTTTTTATTTTGTTTTTATTTTTTATTTTATTTAATATAATTTGCTTTTGGTTAAAGTTAAATAGTTGTCAGGGGCATTAGAGTTTCAGCAGGTTAAGATAACTTTGCATGTTAGCAGTTAGGTTGATTGTGTTCATAGATAGTTTAGTTTTATAGTAAAATTTACTCAACTCTAAAGAATATGATTTCGAAATCAAGCTCCCATTCCGTTTGCGCTATCTGAGGTTAAGAAAAAAAGTTTGGTTTCAGAGCCGATAATACAATACATTAGAGTTCATGATCTAGTAGACTAAAACTCTGTTAAGTGTTAGTATCTCATTGTACGTAAAATACACGCATCCTAAAAGTTAGTGGTCTGAAACTAAAGGGCATTGAAGCAATGTTACGCGGCCAGCAATCACGTTTTCCATTCAGATAATTAGCATTATTATGACATTTATTTTTATGCCAAGAATTTGGAGATATTTCAAGATTTTAAATGGTTTGAATGCAGTTTTACATTAGTATATTTACCCTTGAGAAGGTGAAAAAGTCTCTGAAAATTTACCAACTGTGATATAAATCTCACTTAAAGATGTGGAAATACAGGTTTGGTTATTTATTTGACTTGGCATTACAACGGCTTTTGGAATATTTTATTTCCGTAATTATGTTTTACTTTTATTGCAGCATGTATAACGATGATTGAAGTCTCGTGCACAAATTAATTGCCAATATGTTGACAAAAAAGATTAAATTTTGGAAAAAAATCTTGTAACAAAATGCAGATTAAGATATTTACAGTTAGCTTCCGTTTCCTGTACCTAGTTCAGTCACATAAATTATGTCAGACATGAAGAGATGGTACTTTTCCGTTTTGCCGGCGCAGGTGATAAATTCGCCAAAAATGGTACAACCGATGCCAAACCGAATATCCTCGCTGGTAACCTTTTACGCCTCATTTTCAAAACAAGTCGCAGTCATTTCTTATCAGATTCATTGTCTTTAAATATTGGCATAATATTACATAGAATTTTTACCAGATTGTCCAATTTTATGCCCTAAAGGCATTCGCGGTAATTAAGTCAATTAGGATGCAATCCCACTGCTCACCCGAAGGCGAAAATATAGAAAACACAAAGGGTTAAATTCATCTATTCTAATGAGAATGCACTAGCGAAGTAAAGCACTGCGGTTTTACATAATTTCTTAGTAAGCTATTCGTACGAATTGAAATAATTCTTGCATTTAAACTTGCATTCCAAATTCAGATTTAACTTGAAATTAATGTAGATAATTATTGAAAGAATTAGCTTTTTGTAACGCAGTTTATGTGAGATGAGATCACTCAGGGTCACATGTTATAAACTGGTGAATCAGTATGTTGAACGATGAAAGCATAGTAAATTCTTAAATTTATGTCTTTTTATAAACTTCATGTCTTTATTTATTGGCTTTTTACATTTATTTATTGGCTATTGTCTTTAAATGTTTATATCTTCAAAATAAAAGATTCCTAGAACCATTACCATTCAAATGTTACTTTGTAAACATTTTTTATGTGTATACTGTATGTTGTCGCCAATAAAGTCTGCTTGGCGATATTTGCACCAGCGAAACGGAAAGTACCGAAGAGATAAATATAAAACTATTAAAAGTAAGACTTCGTTGTGCAGGAAATTTTACAAACACTCCGCTCCTTTTTGTAAACGTATGAATTATTTACTCGTTCATTGCTATCCATCAATAATAGCGTTTATCTTTGAAAACGTTTTAAGGACTGTCAAATACTAGGGAAATATAGTTCTTCAAATTTAACAAAAATTTCAGATTTCTTCATGAAATGCATCTGACATGAAAGTAAGTTCCAATCCGAATATGCCATGAATTTTCAAAATAATATTTACAGTTTCGGATTATACTTAATGTGAAAAAGGTTATACCTAGTTCATTACTTACTACTTTTTCGTATACTTTTGAGCTCTATGTATTTTAAAATTACAGGCAGCCACCCAGATAAAAATATATTTTCAGTACTTTTTTAAATGAAACTGCTTTGCGTACTTTAGGCAGAGCTGAGAGTTTGGAATAAATTTTTCTGTTATTTCCAGTGTTTGGTTTGGTTTGGTATTAAAATTGTTTCATCTACTTGCCGATCACCGCAAAATTTGTCAGAACGTAATTCGGATTTTGGTTTAGAGCGTAATTGACAATGATTCAATACTTGTTGTAAATTTGCATGAATTTCAAATTAATTCTAAAATCCTTATTTAGTGATACATTCTCAATTTTAAGGGTAAATGCACATTCTTTAAGTAAAAAAAAAATTAACAGTTTGAAGATTTAAAAATTTTTCAAAGAACAAAATTGATTTAGGCTTTCAAATGTTGAATTATGTTTCATTCAGGATAAAGCCCCACAGGGAGGTTTTACTAATATAAGTATTGAAATGACATTCTTGAACTGAAGGAACTTTCTGCTAAACTTTCAAATGTTAAAATGTTTAGTAAGACTAACGTGTTAATTCTTAAGATAGTTTTGTTAGCAAATCCTTCACATTTTTTAATTTCACGAAAATCTCTCGTAATTCCTCTTGTTTTTCGACCTGGACCAAACTACCAACGTTCAGCAATTTTACCTATCGGCTTCTGAATGTCCCCTCCGCTATAAACAAAAAAAGCTGTATCATTTAATTTTTCAGGTGCTCCAATAGTACACAAAGTTGCATATTTGTCCTGGCATAGAATCAGGGAAACAGAAACTTCTCAAACTCGGGTAATCGCTTGAACACTGGCATTCAGCATCTGCAGACTTTTCTGCTTGATGCTTTAGTACAGAGAAATCCAGCCTTTAGGCTCGTCTGCGCCACAGTGGAAGATGAGATAATTTGTGCCACACAAATAATTTCTAAAGTAAGTGAAACTGATGATCTCCCAAATAAGCAAATCATATAATTGCGAAAATTTCATTCACAATTTTTGGATTCGCTCGACTGCTGAAAGAAATTTTTGAATTTTACCTCTAGGAGAGAAATGTACTGCTTTGACAACGTTATTTGGAATTTGTTTACTATGTGCCATATATTAGAAAATACAAAAATTAAAAAAAAATAAATGAATCAGTCATTTACCTGATCCATATGGCGAGCCGCCACTGCCTGTCACTTACGATGTCTGATAACAAATATCAAACATTTATTTAAGAAATTAAAATTCTGTATTATTTCATGTTTCCATTAAAGTAGGGGTCTTCAACGTTTCACGCCTGATGGCCACATCGATAAATTCATAAAGATCCGCGGGCCACGTGTCTTACAAAAAAATTGTGTAGTCTGAAAATTTATAAAAAAGGAGGTTTGCTTTGTAAGACTATAACTGATTCTAGGCGAAGATATAGTGTTACAGATTTGCATATATATATATATATATATATATATATATATATATGACTTTTTGGAACCAAAACGTCAAATGAAAATCGAATTAAAATGCATTTACAATAAAAAAAATTTACAATAAAATGCAGTTTACAACAAAATGCATTTACAATAAAAAAAAATTTACATTACTGGCGGGATATGGTAGTTACTTTAGTAACTACCATATCCCGCCAGTAATGTAATTTTTTTTTCAATCAAGAAAAAACAACGTCAAATTTCACTTTAAGACTAAAGTGAAATTTGACGTTGTTTTTTCTTGATTAGAGCTTCAATATCCGGTTTAATCTGTGTTGCTTGGTTTCCTCCAAATGTCTGTTCGTCAGCCGTGTTCTTGTTTTTGATTTTAGGATTTTAAATTTACTACAGAGCTGTTCACATATGTAGGTACTGCCAAAGAAAGAAGACAAGAAGTGTGTATGTTTACGAATTCCTGGATACTTGTCTTCGGTCACGTACTTCGAATAAAAATTAATTAATGTAGGAGTTTCAAGAAACATGCGTTTTACTGCAGTCACACTCTAAATCTATAAATTCTAATTGAAGTTCAGGTGGAACACTTCCAACGTCTACTGAAAATGGCGAGGAGAACAATCTAATTTCATTTTTAGAAAAAATCGGAAAATCTGCTTTTGAACTGAAATTTGAAATGCATTGTACATAATTATTTGTATTCCATGTTGTAGAGTTCTTTGCACAATCCACCAATTTTAGAAAAGTGAGTGGAATTCTTATTTAGCTAATGACATTCCCAGAGGATAAATTTTGTATTAAAAGCTTTCACAATATAATAAAGATTATGTACAAGTAGATCTTTTAATTAAGACGCAATAACACGCCGAACAAATATAGTAGACGATACTTTTACCCTGTTTGAAGGTAATAAAGATGATTTAATTAAAGTTCTTTCAACAATGAATTCCATTGATCCTGCTATTCAATTCACTTTTGAACTTGAGACTTGCAAATCTCTTCCGTTTCTCGACACTCTAATCACACAAAACACATCCATCTCCAGTACTACGGTTTAATGTAAACCTTCATCGGTTTGCCTTCCACCTCACTTCAAATCATGTCATCCGACTAAACAAAAGTTAGCTTCATTTTATTCCTATGTTTTCCGTGCTCTTCACGTTTGCTCCTCCGAACTATCTCTTGATGAAGAACTAAATTATTTAAAAGCGATAGCTATTGACAGGGGCTTTTCACCCAACATTATTAATCAAGCAGTTAAAAACTTCTCATCTCAACACACTAAAAGGCACACTTTTGTTTTAGGAGATTATAAAAATTCTGTTGTCATTCCCTTCTTTCCATCAATTGGCTATAAGGTTGCACGTATTTTGCAGAAATTTGACTTTCGGGTCGTTTATTTTCCCATCAATAAAATTACGAGTTCCATACTCAAGGACCCCATTCCGGTTATGAATTCCTGGGGTATTTATAGGATTCCTTGCCAGTTTCGTTTAAATTACATTGCCCAAACTAAGAGAGCCTTAAAATTTCGCGTTAAGGAACATGAGGCATATGTTAGGAAAAAGGAAACACAGAAGTCTTCTGTTGCCCAACATTGTTGGCATGAAAATCACAATTTAAATTTTTCTGCTGCCAAAATTATTCAGAAAGCATCTTCCATTGATGAACTGGATTTTCTAGAGGCATTTCACATTAAAAAAATCTTTCTGTTCTAGTTAACGACCCTGATTCCAATCCACTTTGCCTTCAGCCTTTAAAGAAATTATGTTTTAGTTCTGGTTTCTTCAACAGATGGCGCCAGTAGCTTGTTTCTTGTCCAGGCTTTTCTTGTCTTATGTTATCATTATATCTTATCTCGTTCATTTGCTCTTTTGCAGCTGAAGATGATGGTTCGGTAAAACCATCGAAATTAGTCCTGCGATATTTGAAAATATAACGCTGATTTTCGCTGTTTGACTTCTAAATTAATATAGGTCAATCTTTTCCCTGTAAGCGGTAGTTCAAATCATTGAGATGAACTGTAATGTCTGCAAGAAATGCAAAGTCTCCCAACCATATCTTATCACTGAACTCGTGAATAGATTTTCCTTTAGATTCCATGAATCGTTGAATTTCTCTCTTCAAACAAAACAGACTCTGAAGCATCTTTCCTCTGCTCAACCAACGTACTTCCACGTAATACACAACATCACCATATTCAGCATCCAAATCACTCAAGAACTGTTCGAATTACCTGTGATTAAGTCCTCTAGACCGAATGAAATTAACCACTTTTACAACAACACTCATCACATTGTTCAAAGTTTGAGAATAACTTCTTGCACAAATTTTCTTGGTGGATGATGCAGTGGAAAATCATCATAGTATTATTTCCACTAGCCTTCATATGAGATATGAGTAATGTTCTTAATTTCATTTTGTCTCCAGTCATAGATGTAGCACCATCCGTGGTTATAGCAATATTACATTATCCAAAGTTTGTGTCAGACTCGAATATAAATCCATTCCTCGTATTGTACTTTTAAGTGCAACGACTCTGGCTTATTCCTCTACTATTGTGAAGTCTCTATCAACGGCACGAATAAAAATGGTTACTTGTGCAGTATCTAAATTGTTGCATCTGTCGATTCATCTATCGCTACAGAATAAGACTCAAATTTTTTGCATTTACATTTTAATTTTCTGAATATATCTCTTGCGAGATCCTATATGCGCTTGGCCACTGTCACACCAGACAAGCTAATATTCAGTATGACTCGATAGCCAAAGTACATCAACTGCACCCTGAAGACATTCTTTTGCAAATTCTCCATAAGAAAATGGTTTTCCACCCTTAGCAATTTTTTCTTCTATTACGTAACTAACACGAACACTATTTTCATATTCTTTATTCGCTGTGATGAAGAAAGACTGCTGAAAATTTTGTTTTGATTTTAATTCACTCACCTTATCACTTCGTAAATGACCTTCCAGTGCAGAATATTTCTCACTGTGCTTAGTATTATATCTCTTAATGTTGTATTCCTTCATCACAGATACACTGTCGTTGCAAATAATGCAAACTGCCTAAAATTCGTCATTCTCAGAAAATTTTACCTCAAATAATATCAGGCATGTCAATAAAATGTTTTAAATAGCAAGAATAGGAGGGATTTTTTTTTTTTACGAGAAAAAGCTGACAAGGCAAGTTTTCTTGAAATCAAAAATTCTTCAGTTTTTCTTCAAATGCAAATGTGGGGCCACTAAAACGCCTTCAGCGGGCCACAGGTTGAAGAACCCTACATTAAAGTAATGGCAGCAACATCGAGTTAATTTGCCGACTTGTTTGACATTTTATACATAAAACATTATAATAAATTCAGTGGCAATGATTAGACCCCATAAAATTTGAGTTACTTTCGAAGTTTGAGAAAATAATGAATTAATGTTCGTTTCGATTGAAGTGGTTGCCATTCGTATGAGGTTTATTATGCTGAAAGCCAGCTTTGAACCGCGACCGCAGCGGTTAAGTGTGGAGCAGCGGTTAAGTTTGGAGCCATATTTCTGTGACCCTTCACGCGCGCTTCGCGATTGCACTAATACCTGCTCTACTATTTCTTTGGTTATTTTAACGTTCATCTGGAATCTCTCCGCTTAGTTTTGTACAATGACTTATAGGAATAACTATTCATGCTCGATTCAAAACTGTTCGATAATTTTCTAAAATGTTTCAAAATTTATCTTTGTATATCTGAAAACGGACGACATTCGCATTTTCAGACTGTCTTTAACCAAGACGATTTCAACGAGGAATATCTTCTATACTTCAAAATCTCCTTATAAGTTGGCTGTGATTCATATAATATATATGCGTTCCGATGCAAAACACAAGGAAAGACCATATTAGTCTATGAAAGTCAATATTACGTAAAATGAAAAAAAAAATTACAGTATTTAGCGTTAGTAACAATTATTATGTCACTGGAAACTGCATATGTGTGCCGACAATAAAATAATCACCAGTATATGAGGCGAATGAAGAAATATGGTGAAGTGAAAAGTGGAAAAAAGCATTAAGAAAAAAAATTCAAAGGTTTCAGATTTTAAATTAATTAAAAATTTAATTGCGTTAAATTACTTTTTTAACGTTTTCCTTATTTTTTAAATATCATGTTCTACGTATTCAAACTATGAAACTCAGTTCAACAGCAATATCACAAAATAATTTTTAAATGAGTATATCTTTAGAAATCCCGATACAGAGTCTCGCGCCGTGGAGATAAAAATGTTTTTTTTTCGCACAGTGTTGCCACTGCTTGCTTCAAATCGTTTAGTGTTTTGGTCAATAACTCGTTGAAGTGTTTCTGAACAAGAAATTGATAATAAAACAAATTTCAAATTCAAATTAGGGCTTCCACATGCCCATATTCTATGGAAGATTACGTTATTCCAAATTTCAATGGCTCTAGGTTACGCTATTTTATCACAGTGCGAGGAACATACATACATTTATGCAGATTCTTCACTATTTAATTTGTTTAAATATAATATAGGGCGATAATATTGGGTGGGAACAATTTGAAAAGTGATTCGCCGTTTATAGTTTTTAACTCCAAATGCCCATGTACTTTAAGTTTGCATTTCTCAGCTTTAAAACAATACTTTTATCCTCTTTGGGTCTCTCAAGATGACGTATTTATCTGTTTTGGAAAATTTCAAGATGCAACATTATTTGACTCATCTTTTCAAATCAAGAAAATATCTCTGCCCGGAATGCTGTTGATGTGTAGTTGTGAAGAATAATCCAGTTGCGTTGATAATATTTGTATGATATTTCGGTATTCCTTCCTGCAATGGCATGTGAACTTTGGCGAATGAAATTCAAGTACTTATTTAACGTTCAAAATTCCATTTCTTGTCAACTTTTTGTCAGCAGTGTATTATACAAGCAAACAAATATTTACTTAATTATATGTAGTTGAAGAAAGTCTGTCGAAGAGAAACCTTTATTTACAATGTATTGATTATGCATTACGGTTGCAAGTAATGAGGTTTTCTATTCGTTCAATTTATATCTTTAAGACAAAAATATACTCACTGGCAAAATGATTTGTGTAACATAATATGTATATTACCGTATTTTTCGCCGTATAAGACGCACTTTTTCTCCCCAAAATCAGGGGTGAAAAAGTGCCTGCGTCTTATACGGCAAATACAAAAGCCCACCATGGCCCTCCGCTGCCCCTCCACCTCTGCATACATAACTTACCGCAGGAATACTCTGTCACACCGTTCCCTTCCACCTCTTGGCGCCGTCTGAGACCAGGAAGCCCCGCTCTGCCTCGCACTGTATTTAGACGGTATCTGCCTCGCGCTGCGATTGGCTGAGCGAAGAGGCTCGTGCCTTCGCTCGCTTCCGCGCTGGCTTTGTGCACTTTTTAGAGTCTCGTAAGCCAGCGCGGGAGCGGGTGAAGGCACGCGTCTCTTCACTCAGCCAATCGCAGTGCGGGAGCAAGCGGAGGCGCCGATAGCTATGAGCTGTGATATATGTAGTATGGTATATCTGAATGAAATATATCATATTTCATACCACCCCATCAAGATGTCGAAGCAGAAGAGACTGGCATATAAAGTTGCTTTCAAGCTGGAAGTAATAAAATTTGCTAAGGAGCATGGAAACAGAGCAGCGGAGAGACACTTTGGGCCACCTCCAATTGAGAAAATGATAAGAGAGTGGAGGAAACAGGAGGATCAGCTCCAAAAGTTGGATAAAAGCAAGCACACCTTGCGTGGACCAATGTGGCGCTTAAGTGGCTGCCGATTAACATGGTCAACAGGTTCACAGGCATTCTAAACTCTTGCCTTTATAACAGTTATTTTCCACAAATCTGGAAATCTGCTAAGATGATTGTACTCCCTAAACCGGGAAAAAATCTTACTAAATCAGAAGGGTACAGACCCATTAGCCTGTTACCCAGCATGGGTAAAATTCTAGAAAGAATCATCCTTAGCCGTATTCAGCCTCACATGGATAAGCTACCTCTAGAACAATTTGGTTTTAGAAAAGCACTTTCCACGACAAAACAACTAGTTCGGCTCAACGAATTCATAGGCAGTGCACTGCACAACAAGAGATATGTTGCCTTACTCATGCTGGACGTGGCGAAGGCGTTCGACCGCGTCTGGCATGAGGGGCTTATTTATAAATTAATCAGCTTAAAGTTCAGTGACGCGCTGATTAAAATCATTTATTCTTTCCTGACAAACAGAACTTTCCACATTCAAATTGGAGAATGTAAATCGATCTTAAAAGAAGTAAAGGCCGGGGTCCCACAGGGATCAATTTTAGGGCCCGTACTCTATCTCTTTTACGTAGCAGACCTACCTGCTGAACACATTGATCAGAACGTTTTCATGGGGTGCTACGCAGATGATACAGCGTTCGCTGTAAAGTCTGGGACACCGAATTTTGCACTAAAGAAACTGCAAAGATTTATGCCTAAGCTGGAACATTGGTGCGCCAAATGGAAAATAGCAATCAATGCTGATAAATCCAAACTGCTAGTCTTTAAGAAAAATAAGATGAATCATCCCTTGACGACGCAACTGATACTATTTGACACTGTAGTGCCTATTGTCAAAAGTGCTACCTACCTTGGACTAAAATATTGTTCAAATTTCTTATGGAAAGAACATATTAACTGCATTAGAGGAAAGACTATCGGAGTATTACGAAGTCTCACGCCACTTCTGTCTGCGACTTCCACATTAGACTTAAAAAGGAAAAGACACATATATATGGCTATCATACGTCCTATCTTCTCATACGCCTCTCCCGCCTGGGCAACTGTACAGAAGAAGGAGATAGAAAAGTTACAAATTTTGCAAAATAAAGCTCTTCGAATGATTACTAATGCTCATTATTACGTTTCAAATCACACCCTACACCGGGACTTAAAAATGGAATCAGTCGAGACGTATTTGCATAACACAAACATCAAATTCTTTAACAAGGCTCATGAATGTGTTCACATGACCGATCTTAATGTATTGGATTATGTGATTCTTAATGAAGATGCCTTGTTAAGACCACTCGCGGCCCACCTCGCCAGGGACTTAAATTTCCCAACGTAAAAATTTTTTTTTTCATGAAGGGTACGCAATGCCATTGTACATATTGTATATAATGTAATTATTTTATTTTTATTTTTTCAACTGTAATTTAAGTTTTTCCTTTTACGTTTCAGTAGTAAATATGTAATAAAGTATGATATGTTTAATTGTTATGATGTGTCTTAAATTCAAATGTCAAGATTGAAATTGTTGGATTTTGTCTGTGTCTCTTGATGCTCAACACAAACATGTCACACAGTTCCTCACGGCTCCTGCTTTGCGTTTTTCTTATTGAGCGCGCCTTTAAAGGCCTTGCGACGCATGGTCGCCCCCTGTAAACACCTTTGACCTCTCCTAAATAGTCATGAAACTACAACGTCATGTGCCTTTTGGGCTTATCTTCAAGAGCCGGAAAAGTTGCGCAGCCGCGCGACATTTCGGCTATAGTCGCACAGACTAGACTAGACTAGACTAGACTGGACCAACTCATCACATTCGAGGGGTGGACGCCATAGGAGAAGGTTCGTCGCTGATATTGTGCCTGCCTCCGGTCCTGTATCACGTTTACGCCCTGCCTGATCGTTTGCGTGTTTTGCGTGTGTTGCGGAGTGCGACCACGTGCTAATTACTATCCGCTTGCATCAGCATTTTTAAATGCTAATCCTAGGTTAGTATTATTTTATAAAAGCCTGGTTGCTTTTATTATTTTATTATTTTGACTTATTTTAGGATTTTTATATTTTTTATGCCTTTTCTTGCGAATTAGCCTAATTGCTGGTACGAGTGATACCGCGCTTTATTGCTACTGATTTTCGGCGCTATTACTTAGCGTAATTATTTTTGCATTATAAATTAATACATCAGATTTTAAAGTAATTGCGTGCGCGTAATTTTTAATTTTGGATTTTGGTCGCTGTGTCTACTTAGTTACTCCCAGGCTCACGCTGTCAGGTGTGAGATAGGGGCCTAGTAGACTTTCGCCCGCCCATCCGTCTGCCGGAACACCGTCGAGTGGGTCCGGTTCCGGGGCGCGGGACTCTGGATTGCTGATTTGGGCGCAGGATTGCTTGGTTTTGGACTGCGATATGAATACGATTTTGGAAGCCGTGAGGATTCAAATAAAAGAACTTGAGACTATTCGCCTGCAAAATGGCACTTTCACAGATACAGAAAGTAAGATGCATAACTTCTTACTGAGTATGTTTGATATGCTAGTTGTAGTTAATAATCAATTAACACAACAGGATTTGATTAAAACACAACAAAACACGTCACATGAAAGTAAATCTGAAACTGATAGGGATAGAAGCCCTATTAAAATACATAATAATTTCGATTCACTAAAGGAAATTTCTCTGGATCAACCCACAAGTTCGGACGAAGATCTTCCTAAAACTAAAGGTGACCAAACTGTCAGAAAACGTACACAAAGACCCAATGGTAAGAAAATTAAGATTGGTAGTCCTACTAAAAGTACTCCACAAAAACCACTAAATCAGGAAGGAAATACTGTCACACCAGCTACACTAGTAGCAGCCAATGAAAACATAAACACACGAAATAATGAAAGCATGGATACTACACAACCAGATAATGATAACTCCACTGCCACAAGTAATCCAAAGCAAAATAATAAAAACTCCAAAATTCCCCCAATTACATTAAGAGAAAACTTACTGAAATGGAGGGAAATAAGTGATATTTTCCTACAAAAACAGATTAAATTTCATGGAGAACAGATTCCTAATGGAAGTATCAAAGTGATTACGCAAACCCCAGATGATTACCGTACAGTTGTCCAAATCCTCAAAGAAAAACAGGTAGAGCATCATTCATATATCCTCCCAGAGGACCGTTACTTAAAAGTTGTCCTCAGAGGACTCACTGTAAACTCCCAAATTGAGGATATTAAATTTGAATTAGAGCAATTAAATTACCAAGTAAAAGAAATCAAACAAATGACCAGACGACGCAACGGGGAAGTCACTAAACTCCCGTTATTTTTAATATCTCTTCCAAAAAATGAGAAATCGAAAGAAATCTATAATGAGAGATTTCTTTGCCATATGAAAATCAAAGTTAAAGAGTATTTGGGAAGACAAGGCCCCCTGCAATGTTTTCGTTGTCAGGGGTTCAATCATACACAGGCGGGTTGCAATTATGCACCCAAATGTGTCAGATGCGGCAAAGAACACTATGTGAAAGACTGTCCTGATAGAAATAATAGAGAAAAGCCTCCGGTCTGCTTAAATTGCGGGGGTTCCCACACCTCCAGTTTTAGGGGGTGTGAGAAATTCCCGAAAAGAAAAACTGATAAAACAATCAATTTCCCTAGTAGGGTTATTGAAAACAAAACTTATTCACAGGCGTTGTCCTCTGGACTTTACTCGGATATTTTAAGTGAAGCCAAGCAAGTCTTCACTGACCTGGCGGAACTCGTTTCCGTTATAAAAACTGCTGGTTTTCAAATTTCACAGCAGGTCAGAGGAATTCATGAAAACAACCAGGAGATAAAAACTTCCACTACAATCGTTAATGGGTCAAGTTAGACCTACGCTTGCTCCTATTAGGATCATGACATGGAATGCTAGAGGCATTGCATATAAAACTACGGAACTTTATACTTTTTTCAGGGATCATGATATTGACGTGGCGATGATAACAGAGACTTTTGCTACGCCAAGTACCCAGATGAAAATCCCGAATTATGTTTGCTATAGATGCGATCGACTAAGTCACCGAGGTGGGGGGTCGCAATCTTTGTCCGCAGCTCCCTACAGTCCTGTCTTATCAATGACGAGCGATTTAATGGACACGAGCTGGTCACGGTATCTGGCCGTCTCCCGCACTATGGAAATGTGTATTTTAACTCCTTGTATAATCCTCCGAGGAATATTCTCGACGTCAATTATTTAGCTAAGATATTGGATATTAACAAACAGGTTATTTTGGCGGGTGACCTTAATGCAAAGAACCAAGAATGGAACTGCAGGAGGACTAATAATAACGGTATTAAATTGTCGGAGTTCATTAATAATTACCCAGTTTATTTACATGTGCCGAGTGAGCACACTTATTTGCCCAACAACGGTAATTCGGGTGATATTCTTGATATCTTCCTTTCTACCATCTCACTATCTTTTAGCCTAGAGGTCTTACAGGATCTGGATTCGGATCACTGCCCAGTCATTGCGACTCTTGGCACGACAAAGGAGGTCATGGAAGAGCTTATTAATACGACGAACTGGAGGGAATATAATGAAATTCTCTCTGAAAGTCGCACAAATCTTATATTACGCACTCCAGATGACATTGAGCATGCTGCGAGGCAGCTAACGACAGATATACAAAACGCTTATGACGCTGCCACCAGAAAGATTCCAAGAAAGCATATCACTAATAAACTACCAACTAGAATTAAAAATCTCATCAGAGACAGGAACAAATTCAGAAAGACGTTTCACCTTACTTATGACCCGAACACTAATAAAGACATGAATAGGCTCAGTAGAGAAATCAAAAAGCAGATAAGTATTTACCGTGAGGAACTATGGGATGAAAAGATTGAAAGCTTTAACGAGCCAAGTAATTCCTTTTCGTCTTTTGTAAGACGACTAAAAAATAAGAATACGGTAAACAGGCCAATTTATCATGAGCATGGAATTGCACTTACTAATAGTGAAAAATGTAACACGCTTGCTGAACATTTTGAAAAACAGTTTACCCAGAACACATCACCATCTAATCAGGACTTTTCTACCTTAGTAAACTCCACCGTTTCTAACTGGATGGATAACCTTAATTTACAGAGTCATCTTGAGCTCACTTCACCTCAAGAAATACTTAACATCATCAAAAAACTCAGGAATAGGAAGGCCCCTGGGCAGGACAATATAAATAATGTGGCGCTTAAGTGGCTGCCGATTAACATGGTCAACAGGTTCACAGGCATTCTAAACTCTTGCCTTTATAACAGTTATTTTCCACAAATCTGGAAATCTGCTAAGATGATTGTACTCCCTAAACCGGGAAAAAATCTTACTAAATCAGAAGGGTACAGACCCATTAGCCTGTTACCCAGCATGGGTAAAATTCTAGAAAGAATCATCCTTAGCCGTATTCAGCCTCACATGGATAAGCTACCTCTAGAACAATTTGGTTTTAGAAAAGCACTTTCCACGACAAAACAACTAGTTCGGCTCAACGAATTCATAGGCAGTGCACTGCACAACAAGAGATATGTTGCCTTACTCATGCTGGACGTGGCGAAGGCGTTCGACCGCGTCTGGCATGAGGGGCTTATTTATAAATTAATCAGCTTAAAGTTCAGTGACGCGCTGATTAAAATCATTTATTCTTTCCTGACAAACAGAACTTTCCACATTCAAATTGGAGAATGTAAATCGATCTTAAAAGAAGTAAAGGCCGGGGTCCCACAGGGATCAATTTTAGGGCCCGTACTCTATCTCTTTTACGTAGCAGACCTACCTGCTGAACACATTGATCAGAACGTTTTCATGGGGTGCTACGCAGATGATACAGCGTTCGCTGTAAAGTCTGGGACACGGAATTTTGCACTAAAGAAACTGCAAAGATTTATGCCTAAGCTGGAACATTGGTGCGCCAAATGGAAAATAGCAATCAATGCTGATAAATCCAAACTGCTAGTCTTTAAGAAAAATAAGATGAATCATCCCTTGACGACGCAACTGATACTATTTGACACTGTAGTGCCTATTGTCAAAAGTGCTACTTACCTTGGACTAAAATATTGTTCAAATTTCCTCTGGAAAGAACATATTAACAGCATTAGAGGAAAAACTATCGGAGTCTTACGAAGTCTCACGCCGCTTCTATCTGCGACTTCCAGATTAGACTTAAAAAGGAAAAGACACATTTATATTTCTATCATACGTCCTATCTTCTCATATGCCTCTCCCGCCTGGGCAACTGTTCAGAAGAAGGAGATAGAGAAGCTACAAATTTTACAAAATAAAGCTCTTCGAATGATAGCTAATGCACACTATTACGTGTCAAATCGCACTCTACACCGTGACATGAAAATTGACTCCGTTGAGATGTATTTGCATAATGCTAACAACAATTTCTTTAATAAGGCTCAGGATTGTGCACACATAACTGATCTCAATGTATTGGATTACATGATTCTGGATGAAGACGCTTCGTTAAGACCACTTGCGGCCCACCTCGCCAGGGACTCAAATTTCCCAACGTAAGAATTTTTCATGATGGGTACGCACTGCTCTTGTACATATTGTATATAATGTAATTATTCTTATCTTCATACTATTTTTCAATTGTATTTTATGTATTTCCTTTTTACGTTTCTGTAGTATATATGTATTAAAGTATGATATGTTTACTTTTATGATACGTCATTTTCAAACGTCATGATTGAAACTGTTGGATTTTGTCTATGTTTCCTTGTTGTACAACACAAACATTTCACACAGAACCTCACGGCTCCTGCTTTGTGATTTTCTCATTGTGCGCGCCTTTACGGCCTTGCGACGCATGGTCGCCCCCTATTTTTACCTTTGACCTCTCTAAAATTGCCAAGAAACTGCAACGTCATGTGTCCTTAGGGCTTATTTTCATGAGCCGGACAAGTTGCGCAGCCGCGCGACATTTCGGCTATAGTTGCACAGACTAGACTAGACTGGACCAACTGCAAAGTGGCCAGAGTTAGAGGTAGAAGTAAAGGAGTGGATCACACGTCACCGGCAAAATGGACTTTCTGTCTCAACAAAAATGATAATCTATGAGGCCAAACGCATTGCTGTGGAGAAAGGCATTCAGGATTTCACCGGATCACCATCGTCGTGCTATAGATTTATGAAGAGATTAAAGATAGCTCTTAGTATGTTACATGGTTGACATAAAATTTTTCTTAAACTGCTGTTAACTTTATACAGTTGATATAAAATATTTTACTACAGAATTTGATTCATAATCTTTTTTTTCTAGATTTGCCTCCTTTAAAATTGGGTGCGTCTTATACGGCGAAAAATACGGTATTTGATTACGACAAAGCATGCGTGGGTTGTCTGCCTAAGGGGAAATGCCTTCTTGGAAGGGTTTTTAAGGGAAACTAGCTAGTATATTCCTTAAACAGTAGGCAAATCATGAAAACGCCAATGCAATCAGCCCGTCTGTCTAGAATCGAGCTCAGGTCGAAGTACCAGTGTTTAGCATCATTATTGCACGGCTGCTCATAGGTCAATGTAGCTGGATAACTCAACAACTCTGTTTTCACACCATCTATATATATAAAGAAGAAAATTTGTGCGTTTCTCACCGAACTTTCTACAATTGTTTTCTGGGTCTTGCAAAGGTCGACCACCACTTTTTTCCAAAATGAAGTAGCTAAAATCAGAGATATTAATTAAAAACTTGGAAAAACGATAATTTTCGCCCTGATATTTCCGCGTGGCAACCCTCCCGCAATCAAATCCTAGAGCTTATTAATAAAAAATTTCTAAGTTTGACAATGAAATAAAAATAAAATTGCCAAACATTAAATACATTATTCCCGATTCCAAAAATCCGTGGTAAGCCATTTCGACTAGTTCCATCTTCTTTCGAATTTAATCAGCTGACATACTAATTAGAAACGCTGAAAGCGCTGATTTTCGCACACATTTTTCCGAGTGGCAACAGTCTCGAGCTTTGGAGATAAAAATGCTTTATTTCGAAAAGTGTTGCTACCGCTCGCTTTCAAATCATGGAGTTTGTTAATAAAAATGTGTATGTTTTACAAAATCTATACATATAAAGAACCCAGTGGAACGGTGCCTTGGTACACCAGAGTACCTGGGCCGAAGGCCCTACCCCTTGTAGAATATAATTTAGACATTACGATTTGTTGATTTTTCATTAACTTTTACAGATTAGTCTTTTTTTTTTTTTTAATATATATTTTGAATTTTTTGATTTTTTTGTTTATTTTAGGGTTTTTTTGTATATTAAATGCTAAAATCCTATTTCCTGTATTAACACAGGTTACTTTTTCAGTTGCTGTAAAGGACTGGAAGGCCAGAAAGCTATCGAGTGGTGAAAAACCTGGAAGTCAAGATGTTTAAACACAAAGCAGTGCACAAAGTGATACCAGCCCTTGGTAAATAAATATCTACATATATACATACCTATATAAGAATGCGACAAGAATTTATAAATATACATAAGGAAGGTGTTACAAAAAATATATGATTATATTAAGCAGAAATACATTACTATGCTATGCTACATTATCCACTCATTTAATATGGCCAAAGGCCTGTATTTGTTGTCCAGATTGTATGGGTCGTACTCAGGTATCTTAATGGCAGGGTTTAGAATTTCTAGCTGCCTGCTGTGGAATCTTTTTGCTATTCTATAGTACACAGATTTTAGAGGGCGAATGCCCAGTTCTTCATGTATCTTTTTATTTCGCACATACCAAGGTGCGTTGGCTATTTGTCGAAGAATACAATTTTGGGCTGTTTGCAATTTGCCCCGATACCTATTGCATGAGTACGCCCATACAGGACATGCATAGCATAGTAATGGACGCAATATGGATTTATAAATGAGTAACTTGTTATCTATAGACAAAACACTGTTTCGAGCAATTAAGGGGAAGAGTTGAGCTTTACGGGCTCGAAACTTATTGATAATATTTGTGATGTGTGGGTTCCATGACAGAGTTTTACTGAGGATCACCCCAAGATAAGGGACTTGCTTGGCCCAGGGGATAGAGTTGCCATACATGACAAGATTCTTCTTGAATTTCTTTTTTCTGGTAAACAAGATGGCTTGCGTCTTGTCAATATTGACTTTTATTTTCCACTGTGTGAGCCAAGTCTCCAGTGCATGTATGTAAATTTGTAAATGTTGGATAGCTGAACCAGCAAATGCACTTTGTGTGAGGATTGCTGTGTCATCGGCATACATAGCTAGTGTTGTGTCCTGTGTTGTAGGGATGTCGTTCACGTAAATATTAAAGTAGGTGGGCCCTAAAAGGGACCCCTGAGGGACCCCTGCCCTTATGGGGTGTAGATTAGAATTTGTTCCTGAGACGTGAACGACAAAATTTCTACCTGTTAGGTAGGATTTGGTGATGTTTGTGATGTAATCTGGGAAGCCCAGATTGTGTATTTTGTAAACTAGTGCCTCCAGCCAGACCCGATCAAAGGCCTTGGCTATGTCAATAAACAGACCACCAGTTACTCTCCTCTTGTGCAGGCCTTCTGAAATTAGCTCTACCACCCTGTAGAGTTGGTTGGTAGTTCCCAAGCCTTTCCGGAAACCGAATTGGCTTGGGATTAGGATGTTGTTTCGCTCTAAATGACTGTTGATCCTGCTAAGTAGCGTAGCTTCATAGATCTTGCTCATGGAGGAGAGCAGACTGATCGGTCGGTAGGCAGTTGGATCAGATGCTGACTTTCCTGGTTTGAGGATGGGTACAATCTTGGCTGTTTTCCATGCCTGTGGAAAGTATTGTAGTTCCATTATCCTAGTGAAGATCTTTGCCAGGATGAAAATGATCTTCAATGGTAGGTTCTTCAGCATGGAGTTTGTGATGCCATCCAAACCAGGGCTCTTCTTCTTCTTGAGTTTATTGACATAGTCAACAACCTCCGAGGGCATAACCGGAGGGATGTTGTTTATGTTTGTATTTGTTGTGATATTGTTATGAAATGAGTAAACAATGTGTTCCGTTGATATATCATGTATGTTGTTCGTGCAAAACTGAGATTCCAGTTGCTTTGCTAACAGTTCTGCTTTCTCAGTTTCAGTGTAATGAATCCTCGTGGGGCCTTTAAGGGGCGGAATTTTGTTGTAGCATTTCGTATACCTAGAAACAGCTTTCCACAGAGAGTTATACATATAAAGAAGAATGTATGTTTGTTTGTTCGTGTTATTAATTTCTGATCAATAAAGGTCAAGATTTTGCCACATTTAATCAACTAAAATTAATTATAGGTGAAATATTGGATGGAAATTAAGCTTTTAGGACTATTTGATAAGAAAAACAAAAATCATTCAAAACTGCGTGCCATTGTTGCTGATATAATGAAACAGAATTAGCTTATTTTTCTATCGAAAATTTTTATGTGGGTTCCATATCGCATCAGACTGAAAAATGTATGAATGTGAATTGTACTTTTTTTTATCGTTTTTAGAGAAGGATTATAGCGGTATTACAGATCTGTGCAGTTAGATGCATTGCTCTCAATCCAAATTGTACTTCTGCTAGTCTCAAAATAAATTTGCAAGTTTTATTCTTTTGCAACTAGTTGAATTTCATCTGCAATCCACGTTTACATGGAAACTTTGAAAGATAAATTAAAGGGCCTGTTTTATACCTTGATGCAGATATAAGGATACTGCACATAGCAGGCAATTCTCAGTAATCTGAAATACTTCCACAATGGATCTTTGAGAATTTTCCTAATTAAATACCAAAGGACCAACGATATAAATTTCCAAGCACCTACTATCTTAAAGATCGTTTCATTCCACGCGCCTTACCAGCTCATATCAAGTGAGATGTATTTAGTACTTTGACACATACGTCATTATACTGAGTTTCTGCTGTTTAGGGAGTACCTGCCAGTAACCTCAGATTATCCAACTGTGGGCGTTGTAGTGGGATGTCCCTTATTGAGTTCTAGAGCCAAGTGAACCTGAATAAGAGTTGGGGGGGGGAATGCTTAATGTTGTAACAATTCTGCGAACACATTTATGTGGAACAAAGTTTAAAAGAGTATAAACAAACATGACACTCAGAGAGCAACTCTAAATTATTATTAGGTCCCAGGCAAAATTTCTGTATATGAAACATGAGTCTTTTCTTAGAAATGTTCCTACTGTTGGCTTTTTCGGAGGGAAGGAGAGTTTCGAGTTACTTGAGGGTTTTGGTTAGTTAAACGAGACAGTCCGAATTTCAATGTGCTACCTGTTATTAAATGATTTAGCTTAAAGACCTATTTTGAGCTGTGATTTACATAATTATTGGATGAATGCTAAAACTTTTTAAAAAATCTTTTTAGTATCATAATTATAATACCCGAGACATGTTGTTCGATATGAAGGAAAAACGGTGACAGATATCAGCGATAGAAAACAAACAGCAAAGTGATTTGTTGAGGCACTTGTGTTGAAAGCGACCTCTGTTATTTATAAAAAGAATGATTATCCTATCTTAACGTTGAGCTTCTATTCAGAAAACTATGAGATTTCTATTCTATCTTATTTTCTATTACGTGATATCAGTTATTTAGAAGAGATCTGTTTGGCAAAATATACTTTAACAAAAAAAAATTTCTTCCATCAATCACAATAGTGGCTTCTTTGGACCTTGCACGAAAGAGACTTAGTGGGACGGACTTGTGTTCTTCACATCTCGGAAGTATATCATGTGATGTACCAACAATTTACGTTGTGCGGTATTAGTGTTTCATAATGCAGCCAAACCCCAAAACACACGCCAAAATAATAGTAATACATATTTATCTTGTGAGTAAAATTGAAAAAATATGAAGACTTGGAATGTTGATGCTTTAAAAATGAATTAGGTATAAAAGATTAGGCATTAAAATTGTTTGCTATATTATTTTATAATTATTTATCTAGTTATTCGAATTTTTCAGTTTTTAGCATTTGAAATCATTTGTATACTTTATTTCAGAAATTTCTTGCAAATATTTCTGAAGAAGTAAGGATTCTGAAACTGAATTAATTTCATGTAACGGTTATATTAAAAAACGAAAGATGATAAGAAGCAATACTTTTTTAGTTTAATTAATTAACTGCTGGAAAACACAAACTGCAATTATCATTATTCCAGCTCCAATAAAAGTAAAATATAATTATCAAAATAAAATATTCTAGCAACGATAATAACGATAAGTCATATAAATAATTAAATATATAACTTTAACTCTTTGAACAAGATTTGTATCTGTGATTGTAATCTTATCCAAAGATTTGTAATTTTTGAATAAGATGTAAATTTTCAGAGGCCGGACTCATGTTAATTTTTAATGGTAATCATAGTAATGTGAAAGTGGACTAAAAGGCAATAATTTTTTTAAATATCTCCCAAATCTGTATACAAAAATTAATGTCCCTAAGAGAGGACTGGTTCTGTTAATTGGCAAGAAAACTTGATCATGCTATTATTGTCGCAGATAATTTAAATATAATTCTAAAAAAGCTTTCCTTCCATGTAAATGTTATTTCTTGCTTGGTGTTATTTATAACAAAAGTGCTTTTATTGGGTTACAAACTTTTCCATTTGTGCATTGTTTTATTGTTAACGTAGGATATATGCACACCTTTCTTCTTGCTTCTTTATACTAGATATAGCGCAACTTTTATAAATTATGACAGCAAATATTGTAAGAATGTAAAATAATAAAAGAAGTGTTATTTCAGCTCCCTCAAAAAATTAAAATGCATACTTAGCAATATTTTACCCTTTATTAAACTTTACAACTCAGTACATCATACATAATTAGAATAATCATCGTACATAATTAGAACAGTCTTTGAGTTGTAAGCGTCTTATTAATAATGGAGGTAAACCCAGTTGAAAGGCATCTCTTTCTACATTCTGAAGACTTTTACTAATGGTAATGTAACACAAGTTTTCCAGCGTATGACACTGCTTGGATTTATCATTTATATATTTAAGCATCTTAATAATTTCTTCATTTTTAAAGATTATCAAATTATTTCTCCAATTCTGTGTGCATAATTTAGCGCCAGCAATTATAAGTAAATCCACAAATCTCTGGCTACCTGTTTTACATGCATAGAACAATGGGGTAAAACCATACTGATCACGCCTGTCGATGTCAGCTCCAGAAATAAGCAATTTTCGCACTAAAATTTCTTGTTTTTCGATAACTGCCAAGTGAAGAACAATTTGACTCCACCTAGTGGCATTAACGTCACATCCCAGTTTTATGAAGAGCGTAAACAAATCTGCATATGAATATTTTTCACCACCTGAATTTATTCCGTCGAGAGCAGATCTGAATACAACAAACATCAATAATGTTGTTCCGTCATCATCGGTGAGGTGAATCTGAAAAAAAAAGAAAAAGAAAAAAGTTTAGAACTTTGTAAAAGAGAAAATATTTTAATAATAAAAAAATTACAAAAGCATACAAAAATAATTGATAAACAATAAAGTCACAAAAATGTCTATTTTTCATCTGAAGAAAATCCACAGCTGTCAACAATGAAATCTCAAAAAATGGAGATTTTCGTAACGTGATTAAAAACCAGTAGATTTAGCATCTATGAAAACCCTAAATATGAGCAATCTCTATGAAAGTTATACAGAAAAATGTGGCTGAATATTTCCCCAACTGAATTAAATAAAAAAACAAATGCATGTCCAGTAATTAACAATATGGATACAAAGCATTATAAGAAATTCCTTTTCGTCAAGAAAATAATGCATTTATTTATTAAAACACAGAATTTTTCTAACAAAACACCTAATACTTGTAACATTTTTGACCTACAACATTTTTTACGGTAATCTTATTTATTTCAAAAGCAACTTTTCTTTTATTCTCGTTGAATTTGATATGTGAAATTTTTGACGATCTGATCCGTCTCTAGGTAATGAATTCAAAATATGCTTGCTTCTCGTAAAATAGGTGGCTTTCTCAGTGTTTCTTGAATGTAGGAAGTTTTTCCAAAATGCAATATTAATATATAAATAATAATTGCATACCGCTGTATGTTCTTTTTTCGCTTATATTCTTTTTTCGCTTATACTCTTTTTTCGCTTCATGTTGAGCTAGAAACTGGAAAATCTATGGTTCGAATGTAAAATTAGCAAAATTTAGAATTTTTTAAGTATTCGTTTTGAAAGTAAATCCTATATCTCTATAAAATTATAGCCATTTTTTTTCCTGATTTTAAATTCACATATTCAGTACGTATGTAATGAGATAAATTACAGAAATATTTTGTTAATATTTTACTTTATTTTGCGTTTCAGCATTATTTGTATCTGAGCAATTTCAAGCAATGTACTGGGATGAGATTTTTTTCGAGCTTCAGTACTTTAGTATTTTTTACTCATACTTAAGTTTACTTTCAGGCTTTCCGAAATTTAAAGGCAAATTTTCGCTATCTTTTACGTTATTTCTTTTGCCTGGTTTAGGCAAAAGAAATTAACTTCTGACAAACCAGTGATTTTTGTTGTCTTTTCCGGGTGTAAACACACTTATTTTTAACTTCAATTTTGACTCCTCGTGTTGCGCAAAGTATACACAAGTAAGTTACAGCACTAGCAAAGTAGAAAAATAAACAAATGTACTACTAATGGAGAAAACATTATAAAAAATCAAGAAATAAAAATAACAAATATATTTAAATTACGTAAAAAAATAAAAATAATAAATGAAAGAGAATACAATATTATAAATTGAGAATAAAATTCCAAAAGCAGAAACAGTGTCTAGTCCGAAAAAGTTGGTGGCCAAGATACAAACAAGTGCATCGAAGTTGTCTGAAATATCTTCCTTTGCTCAACATCAAGGACGCACTCAAGAAGAATAAGCTTTAGATGTTCATCGCCGCTGTCGAAGCTGAAAGACTTATTTTTTTTTTGTAAGCATCTCACTATTTTCGTTCCGAAGATTTGGCATACGCGCAGAATACAATGTATAGCCACATCAGATTTTCCGGAAGGATGGTGTGCAAGAGATTCAGTGGAAAAATCCGCAAGTTTCCTAATAACCTACAAATTGTTCAAGACTCTGTTGAACTATTCAGTGACATTCGAAGTAGTATTTTTCAAGCTATAGAATTTTATAAAAATTGAAAGAATATAATTTTTTAGATGCATTTATTTATTAAATGTTTGTTTTTATCAAAAATTCATTTTCAAAACATTTTTGCATCGATTAAGGAAATAAATGATGTAAAATAATTCTGAATACATGGTAACTCATGTATTCATAGTAATTAATAAACTGACTCGTTCAGGAATTCGACAGTTGTAATATGAATTCTGCATTTTGCGGCACAGTGTTACACAGAAATTATCTTGCAAAATTTTGCAATGTATATGCTTGGATGTATATATTTATTGTGCATGTTTATTTTTTATAGTGGCAAGATTTATTGTATAAGTAGTTAACTTCTGTGTTCCAAAAGCCTAATTTGGCACTCTGATGATACCAACTGAATTTTTTCCCCTCCAACGCACAAATCTTATCTGGACTGCTGGCCTTCAGTTTTGCTCTCTTGCCTGAAGTATAATACTTGAGCAGAATTTGGTACAGTTTTTCTCAGTTTTGTTTATTAATAATTGCACAAGTGTCTATGTGCATTAATATATGATTACATAATTTAGATTTGCTCTCTAATCATCTAATTTTAAATATCATATTTTCCGTTTTATACGATTAATTTCTGGGAGTTATTTTTAAATTAGCTTCAGACTTCCGGATATTAATGTGAAATCTGTGCAACCAGATCATATTCTAGTAACTGTTTTTGCGTTCGGTGCTTTTATTCCTTTGTCTGATATTTGCGCTTATGATATTAACTGTGCCATTTAATGAAAGGATTAATTCACTTTTTTTTTTCTTTACCTTGTTCGCCCTGGTTTTAATATTTTTCATCAACATTTTATTTCATTTAGATTACGAGGCTTGTTTTCAACATATATGTTTGCCCTCCACTTTGTATTTTTCTCTTTTTGGAACATATCGAGTGAATAATAAGAAATTTCCTTCTTAAGCAAATATATTTGGGTTTGGACAAAAAAAAAAGAAAAAAAAAACCCTTCAATTTTGTTCTGTGAACAGAATTTCTGATTAACGATTTTAAAAAAGCATAAACACTCAGAAAAGTAGCGTGGCGTTTTCAGTTTTATTTTTGATAATTCTAAAAATAGACTTTATTATTATTTTTTAATTCCTTTTAGTAGGATTAATATATATGTTACCTGGAGAATGTTAGTGACTTTATCGACAAACGATAAGGAAATCTATGAATTCAAAATATGTTAGCAGATTTGAGCGAAGAAAAATTAAACTACTGTAGATATGACGTAGAAACGTTTGTTTCCGAAGCCACTCTTCGTGGGACTTATACTAAAGTAAGGCCCTAAATACCTAACACTTTTACTTTTAACTCCTGGAACTGCTTTCATTAATTCTTTCAATTACCCTAAAATGAAAGTCCTTAAATTGGTGAAATGTTTATCAATGAAACAGAATTAAGCATTTATTTAAAAATTCACTTTTAATTCATTAGTAGAAAAAAGGATGCATAGTTGCTCTGAATCGAATTTGTTTTATAACAACAAAATAAAAGAGAATGCTAAACAAAAATATGCGAAAGAATAAATAAGAATGGAAAGAATTTAATATGAAAAAAAATTTGAATAGCTCCCGAAAAATACATTTTTGTGCTAAAATTGATATTAAATAATGATCATTTAAAAACACTGAGTGAATTTCATTACTTACATCGGCGCCAGCATCTAGAACCATAGATGCAATAGGTACAGCATAATCCGGAATGTTCCTTATAGCACACAGTAGAGACCCCTCTCGGAAATCCTCTGGGAAATCTTGTACATGTACACTGCAGCCTCGCGTCAAAAGGAACTGAACAGCTTCTGGGCAGTTATGACTGCAAGCTATTTCTAATGGTCTTCTGTCTTCATCATCAGTCTCCTCAAGCATATATGCCGGGGATATCTCTGTTAATAACTTTATAATTTCTGGAAAAAAAAGGACATTAAATTTCTGGATTCTATAAAGTCGAAATTTAAAAATAATTTTCAATATTAAGTACAAACAGAAATCAGAAGCACTTTACAAGCAATACAACGCAGCAGGAATGCAAAGCTCTTAGAAATATTATCTCAACATTTTATGAACTTAAAATTCTGTATTACGGAAATTCTGAAACAGAAACTGTGACTTAAACATACGAAGAAACTCTACTTATATAACGCATTTAAAATGAAAAATAGAACAGCATTATATAATGTGTAAGGAAATTTTCAAACAGAAACGTTGGAATTAATTCCATTACAGAAAAGTCTCATACAAATGTTTATAGGTTATGATCTACGTACAGTGGGAAGGGAGACATCAGAGGAGTGAAATACCGAACAGATAAAATATCGTACGTAAAATAACTGTAGCAAAATTATATAGCTGTTCGTATTCCTGAAGTGAATGGCAGCACTTGCCCTACCTACTGCAGAAAGTGAATTCACAAAAAGTTAATTTCTGTATTCTGAAGAAGAAAGTAAACTTGGAGACAGATCTTTTTAGAACTGGCGCGTCAGAGGCAGGAGAGCAAAGTTCATGGTACCCAGCCTAAAACGCATATTTTATTGTTAATAGCTTTTTTTTCTTACTCTCTAGCCCTGCCACTCGTGAAGAGTGAAAATTTATCATATATATTTCTTGTAGCAGCAAATACCGCACAATACTCAAATTACTATTTTTTTACATTTGATTCCAAATTTCGGTTATTTATGCATATTTTATGCTGTAAATTTATGTGTATGATATCACAATGACAAACTTAAAATCTTAAAAATGAAATAACCAGAAGATTTTGCCTCTGTGATACGATTTCAAAGGAATTCCGAACTGATCTTAATTCAGATTATTAAACTATTCGTAATTCAGTTTTGACGTAAAATTATTTGGCGATTATTAACTCGGTATTACAAATTTTAAGTTCTTCGTCTAATTCCTTTTTTTAATTTTCGCACACGGTTATACAACGAAAATCACGTCTAGTAAAAGAAAGCTTTTAAATGTGTATTTTTAAATGTACTTTTAAATGTGATCAAAATTAAGGTATATAGTATTTATGTGGATAAACTTAGTAATGCATTATATTATTATGTAGTCAAGTACACATAATTCTTATTATGTAGTTAAGCACACATAAGTTAAATACAAAATTTAACTGAATAAACATTGCTCGAATCTTCCTTAAAAAACTAACTGATGTCTACAGTAAATTAAGACAACTCGCATGAAATAAAATCAATTTAATAAAATCAATAGTGTAATAAGAAAATTACAGTTTGGATGAAATAAAAATTAATAAGCTCAATAAAACGTAATAAAAACACAAAGATGAAATAAAATATTAGAAGTCAAATCTCAATAAAATGAAATAAAAAATACAATTTAAGTGAAATAAAATTTAATAAGAAAAACTACTCTGAAAATCATTAGAGGGAATTTGTCTAATTTAAGTTTAAATCTCACTTATTTTGGGGGGGGGGGTAAGGTTCCTTAGTAAAAGATAAAAATTAAAAACCACGCGGTCTGGTGATCGTGAAAGGATGAGATAAAAAATCGGGAGAGTTGGCGCTATGATATATGTAATAACTTGGGAATAACTGGCAATGGATCTAAGAGATTTATTCCGTTGTAATAACTTGGAGTCTTTACTGCATAGATAGAAAGATGACATTTGCAGACATATGCAGCCATAGATTCAACATGATTTTAATTCTAGATAAAACTAATTTTTCAGATGCATAATCTGATTCACATCATTATCGGCTCTATACACATCCCATAATTGTGATAGCTTAACACATCTTCAGGAGATGAATGGTACAGAGAAGAGAGTCGCAAGCGTGCTAGCAAGACTGAAGCAAGCACAAGAATGACTAGGCATTCCAGAAGAAGTGTAACAGATAAATTCGAAAGGTTTTGGTCTTACTTGAAGTCTTTAATCTGATTCGTTAAATAACACCTGCACTGCAGTATTACGTACGACAGCATGAAAGGGATTAATTTGGAAATGATGCAGCTTAGACTGATATATTTTAAATAGTAAATATTTGAAGGACAGAAAGAGGAAGCATCCAGATGGAAATGAAGAATAAAGGGACTCTTGCAAAATTAAAGTTAGTAGCTAGTATTCATATTTTAATCTTACACACAGATTTATATATATTGTAAAATACTGATTTCACTGGTTCAAGCAACTACATCACAATACTTGCTAACATACTGCATGCCAATTATAGTAAAATTTCAATAAGCAACAAGAAGTGATATCGAATAATTTAAAATTTCATTTATGAAGAAAAGCTATCAATAAGCTAGAATTCTATATTTTGATATTCGTTTCGGTTTATCGAAAAATTTTACTTATGGGAGTTCCTCTACGCATTTTAAAAATAAATAAAGTGGTATTGAACTTAGTTTAATTTTTGAAGTAAATAAAATTTCTTTATTATGAATTAGTTTATAACACATAAGCAAATACTTAAATAAAGAGAATTGCAGTATGTATATTGGTTCAACTAAATGAATAGTTTCCCAACTATTTTTCGTTTACCGGCATTATTTTGCAGAGATTTAGTTTTGCTCTCAGCCCCTCTTCCCCGAAATGCATAAAAATATTTAGATTTTTACGACAGTTAAACTGCATTAAATTATCAAATAAGACTAATTACGTAATACAAAGCAGAACAGTAGTACTTTTGTAAGCAGTCTTAAGTCTAAGCAGTTTTTTTACAGTGAACATGACAAAATAGGTTGTTGCACAATCAGCGCAAATTTGTGTAATTCACTGAAAGATAATGCCGTTTCCAGATTTTTGATATCATTACAGATTTAAGATGAGGCTGGTGGAAAATTTCTAGCTTTCTTAAATTTCGAAAAGAACAAGGTTTGTACACATTTCTGTACATGGAAATTAAGAACGTTTTTGGACTAGTAGCGAAACAAATTCAGGAGTTAACAGAAATCGGCAGTGAAAAATTAGACCTGTAAATTAGTTTGTAAAACCAACTTCATTGCTGAAATTCAAAGAATAAAACAAGAGTAGAAGAATGCATTATTATTTTTAAATGTAACCGAACATTTAGTATAACTGTAAAATAAATTAGAGAACGAAATCAACGCTGTAAATTTTAACAAATAGTTAATGTTAAATTAAAAACATATATTTCTCAAATATTTATAATTTACACTTGTAATAGTCACCCGTATTCTAAAACAATATTTACATTATCGCTATTCATTTTTTTTCTTTTTCATTTTTCAAAAATATTAAAGCACTACTTAAATCACAATCAAAGAAATATTTGTAGTTTAAAGTAACAGGTGTAATTTATTATAGTGTTTTGTAAATGATATAAGTACAATTATAAATCAAGAACTAAAAAAAATATCAGTTATTTTTAAATATTTTGGGGCATGTTTTAATCCGAAAATTTTCTCGAATATTTCAGATTAATTTATATCCATTTTCTTCTCTGTAAGACTTTATATAATTTCGTTTGCTTTAATAAATATTCAGTGTTTCTGCTGGTGACTCCTGTATCTGCTAATCTGATAAGTCTTCAAAAATGGCTCTTTGAAAAATAGTTTCCTTTTATGTAACATCTTAACATGTTTTATCGCCCGCTGATCTTGTTTAGTATTAATTTTAGCTTTTTTACATAATTTCATAACTTCTGGTAAATAGTGTTGGTTATTCGCAACGACTCGGGTATATATTTCATAATTTGTCATATGCAGTGTGTGAAATATTGAATCGTTTCATACATTGCTAGCCAGATTTCGGCGTTCTAAGAAATGCCTGGGTATTCCACACAGACATACATTTCATATTTTACCGGTAACAATATCGTTGAAGAGTTAGAGAATTCACTGATAATCGTATAGTATAACCTTGGCGAAAATTCGCCCTTTTTTTTAAGCTTATACTCTCCTCACTGTACGCCAAAGCAGAGCCGTGATAAACAATAAGAAATTCGCCCCTCTTCTACAAGTATATAGTGTTCTTGTGGATAACACTTAATTTGAAATGCTGGATGAGCTAAACGTCAGGCAGCTCTAAATTATTTAAAGATGACCGAGGAATGGTAGTCACAGAAAAATCGAGAGAAAAGCCAGATGAAACAAATTAAGATCCATTAAGAAAAAAATTTCTGATGGAGACATTTTCTGATCGATACACAAGCTAATGTAGTAAGTGCAACTAACAGTAAGAACATGTGAACTGTAGTTTCATGTTGATCTCTATAAGCGTTATAATAAGATATTTGGATTAGGTGATATTCTAAAATAATTCATAAATTCCATTAAGAGTTAATTTTTACTTAATTAAATTTTCGGTACATTAGCTGCTAATTTAACATATAAGTTAATTTATTATATACAGAGAAAAAGATGCAACTACTTAAAAAATATTTTTAGCATTACCTAAAGATTTTCTGCTACAAGCAATATGCAGAGCTGATTGATCTTTTAAGTCGACGCTGGTGACTCTAGCTCCTTTTGAGAGAAGCAATCTTGTTAACTCCACATCTGAAATCCTGGCTGCTAAGTGAAGTAGAACATTTGCTAGGCAATCAAAGTAATTGAAAGGCCAATCTTCAATATCTAAGATTTCTGAAAATAAAAATTCCAAGTGAAAACTTCTGGAAATAGCATAAGCATGAATACATACGAGATTTATAAAAAAATAAATAAAAATTTTCTCATCGAAATATCATACAAAACAATTACTGAAATCTCTATATGGCTGCTCTATGTAAATATTATTTTATAAGGGACTGATTTAAGATTTTTTGTTATTTTTTAGAAGAGAAAAAAACTAATAAAGATAAAAAAAATTTTTAAATATATTTTTTTTTAAATTAGTAGTATTCAAACTGCGTTGTAAAATTCTCCATATGACTGTAAAAAATGCGACAGTATAACTCATCAATACAACACGTTCAAAAGTTAAATAATGGAAAAGTATTTTTACTTCCTTGTACGAAGCAAAAAGGAAGTAATGTAATCGCGAAAAATTTCGGGCATCATATTTCAACGAAAATATCGATTTTGACCGCTATCCAACGCAATTTAAGGATGTTTTTGCGTGACATCCGCAAGCAAGGACAGAATAAAAAACTTTCCCTCCCCCCAAAAAAAATTATAAAACTGATTTAAAATGAATTCTGAAGAGAATTTTTCGTGGCGTCTGTGCGTACGTACTTATCTTGCATAACTCAAAAACGAGTAGCATCAGAACGTTAAAATTTTATGTGTAAGACTGCTACAACATGTAGATGTGCACCTCGTATTTTGGTTGCAATCGGCCGCACCATAAATATATAAATATATATCCACTCTTGTTACTCGGCTCAGTGAGCTCGGGTTCTTTATTCTTATATGTTTGTAAATTGTGCATTTTTTGCCTTAAAAATGATTGAATTATGTTGTTCTTATCTTCCACTTAAGGTTTTTATAAATCTGCATGCAATATTTGTGGAGTTTAAAATCGTTTAATTGCAGCTAAGCCTAATGATTGTGGATGGCGGACATGTTTGCTTCAAGGAGGTTAGAATAGAAGGAGGGAGGGTTCGCAGTTTCCTCCACTATCGGGAAATGAAACTCCGCCGAATAAGCGGCGTCCATGTTTGTGACTTCAAAACATTGCATTACGGCAGTGACATGTACGTGTTTCTAAGCTGTTCCGTGCATTTATTTTCCAGTAAAATTATGTTAAATTTATAATGAAATCCCCCGCTATTGTTGAATTTTTGTTTTAAAGTAATAAAGATGATATCCATAATTTACTATGTACAGCAAATTGTTAAGAAATAGTTCGAAATCTAAATGCATGCGCATAACATTAAAGCCTTTAAAAAATGATGTTTCTGCATATTTCACGGATTCGCTTAGGTTAGAAAATAAATCTTAATAAAATAAAACAGAATTCATTGATTTCAGTTTATGCGCATTTCATATTTATTAATCTCAAAGAAACTGCCTTTAATTAAGTTGAATTACAGAAATACACCTATATAAGTTTTTGGATACATCTTTCCACATGTTCAATTGTGTAAATATTTTACTTAATTTTATCACTATACTGTTCAGAAATTTGTAAGATTATGCAAAAAATTTTTAACAACAGAACAGTTTATCTTAACTTAAAAAAATGAATAATAATTAATATATAAAGAAAAGCATTGCTTTATTTAACACTTTTACAATTAATAAAAATAGTAACAATTGATTTCTTACTTTTCATGAAAGTTATAAAACGAATTAACTAAAACGTTCAAATTATACAATTTAAATCCTACCATATAGCATTGTATCTTAAGGAACGAAGATACCAGCTATAAACAGAAACATTAAAATGTATTTAATATATTTTCATTATAGTTATATTAAATAACCTATTTTAAGTCCTTTTTTTCACATCTGGAAAGAAAACCACATGACATTGTGATATTTTTTGACATAGTTGTCATATTACATAAAAAAAAAAAAAAGAAAATTAATACTTACGTGTGAAAAATAATGCCCGGAATTTTTTTCGAGAATCTATTTGTGCATCCATATGCAGTACAAGCTGACATGCTTCAAAAAGAAAAGAAAAAAATGTTGCAATGACAGACTTCCTTGCACAAGTCACGGTGATAACAGGAAGATGGCCGCCAAGCTTCACCGTTTGAGTTGAACCTTCCCTCCTTCTATTCTAACCTCCTTGGTTTGCTTACATTTCAAACTTGGCAAAATAGTGGGTTTGTTGCCAATCTAGAGAAACTAAGCTTCGCAACAACACAGATAACGCCTTCTTTTATTATTGCAAATCAAAATATGCTTAATCTATTCTAGAATTTATTCGAGAAAATAAGTGTGTCAGATTTACTTCGTAATTTTTAATATAGATATTTTGAGTTTTTATGTATTTTTACCTTGTCGGGCAGTAACAACTGAATTAATTGAATGAAAACTACTGAATCGACAATGAAAAACTGCTTTTTTGTTTTGTTTGCTTAATTTATTTTATACATCGTTTTATATTTATTATAATATTTTCAAAGAACATGTGGCAACGATTAGATAATTATTGAAATGATATAAATTTATATGCATTCTGAGTTATAATATGGAAGAGATGTAACGCTGTTAAGTCAACCTGCCATAGAGTGTCGCTATGGTAAACAATTGCTATAGTGAATTTTAAAGAGTGCATTTATTCTATTGTGGTTTATGCGCTATCGGCGATGTTGATTTAATTCAATCCAATGAACCTAAATGAAATGCAAGAAAATTGCGTATAATTAAATTTTCCGTGCAAGGAAGTCATGTGGTGTGTACATCAGATTTTTTAATAAAATATCTGAGAGGTAACTAAAAAAAGAATGCAATGCTACACGTTTACACAATTTCAGCTTGGAAATGCGTGGAGAAAAATGGAGAAGTTCCTTTCTCCCCCCCCCTCACAAATGCAAAATGGGAACAAGGTGACAGGCTCAATTTTTACCCAAATTTTAGGTTCTCTGAAAATAAAACCAGTTGATGAAATGCTTTCATAAAAACTCTAAATGACGGCCCTTCGTCATGCTCAGAGCAGTGAATTATTATATAATGTGCAAAATTATATTAAAATAAAGTTTTGATATCTCTTATACTAAAATGAAATTTGTTCCACGACATTAAATCTAAAAAAGTTATAAAGAAGATTATGATACAATAAATCCCATGTATTGATAATAAGAAGAATTAAAAGGCAATATTCGTTCTTACTTAATAATAAAGTTTTAAATCGAAAGCATATCCGAAACATAGGCTTAACAGGAAACAAATTTAAGAACTCTTTAAGAGTAGGCACACATTTATAAAATGGATACAAATAAAAGTTAGTCAAACATACAATTAAAGCTTAATTTCTCAAAACAAAATTGACAAGAAATATTTCTGCAACTTTTTAATTTTCTACATTTTTCTCGAATACTTTTAAATAAAAAAAGATCATTTAAAGACTTAGTCTAGCTTGCATAGAATCATAGATGAGTTTACTTCCGCAGAGAAAAACGATGGCGCCTCCACATATTGCACGTTAGCGACAGTGCCTTTTTATTGGCAAGCTCGCCAACAGCAATGACTTTACAGACATACGGTTAAGTTTTGAAATAAAACATATCTAAGTCAAACTGAGCGTTTTAAATATGATATTTAGCGCACAGAGTGGTATTATTCCGATGTTAGTTAATTATACCTAAAATTAGCTGATTAAATATATTAAGAATATGCAATTCATGTTTAGTTGTTAAACATCCTAATTAGTACACCTGAGTTCAGGATAGGAGAAAAGCATATTAAGCAAAAGAATGTAAAAACACAATAATTAATACAATTAAATTCAGATTGGTGGAAAAGCATGTGTACGTAAAATTTCATGTAGAAAGTTAACTCTATCACATCCAATCCGCCCGACACGGCTCTACATTGAAACAACTAGAACCGCCTGAAAACGGCGGAGATTGTAATCTTTTCTTCCCTCCCCATTAGGGTATGCAATAGCAGGTGCACTTTCTCCAAATGCATTATATCAGTTTACTGCAGACAGCTTGTCCTAAGAGGTTTTCTGAAGAATAAAATGACGTCTTCTATGTACATAACAAACATTTATTTAAACTACGAAGACGTTGAACAGCAGAGTAGAAACATGATATTACACAGCGCTTAGCCCTTCTCGCTTACATGCATTACTCACCATTGACTTTGGCTAACTGCCTACTAAGTATAAGTATTACGCAGCAAAGAACTTGCTTATCATGCGCATGCGCTAGGGGAATCGACGTCGGTTGCCAACATACCCCCTTTCGAGGTCGATTCTCCTATTCCTGAAAAATAAAACAAAATACATATTAAACAGTATTCAATCCTACAATTGTACAACAGTTTTGATGTTTAACAGGAGTCAGGGGTTTGGTAAACACATCAGCTCCCATTCACTGGTAGGTATGTACTTCACATCTAATTCACCGCGTTCATACACTTCACGCACAAAATGATGGCGAATGTCTATGTGCTTTGTACGGGAGTGAAACACAGAGTTCTTTGTAATTTTCTGAGCTCCTTGATTGTCGCAGTATATTGTTGTTGGGTGTTCTATGTTGTAACCCAGCTCCTTCAGGAAACGACGTAGGTAGACAGTTTCTTTGGCGGCCTCAGACAGAGCCATATATTCCGCCTCCGTTGAAGATAGAGCTACACTGCGTTGTTTTCGTGATTCCCAGGTTATAGCTGAACCACTTAATATATATACAAAACCGGTGTAAGATTTCCTATCATCGACATTTGATGCCCAATCTGCATCCACAAAGGCGATGAGTGGTTTTCCTGTTTTCGTATAAATTAGTCCTTGATCTTGAATTCCCTTTAGATATCGAAGTATTCTTTTCGCAGCATGCCAATGTTCTTTTCCCGGATTGTTGTTAAATTGACTTAAGAAATTCATGGCGTATGTGATATCTGGCCTAGTAGCTACTGAAAGGTACATTAATGATCCGATCAGATTTCTAAATGGAACATTTTTCATGTCAGCGATTTCGTTTTCGCTTTTAGGACTCATTTCTTTTGATAATTTTTTGCTGTTATCTATAGGTGAAGACACAGATTTAGCATTTTGCATGTTATACCGATTTAAAATATCATCAACGTATTTCTTTTGAGAAATTTTAATTGAATTCTCATTTTGGTAAAATTCTATTCCTAAGCAATAATGTAATTTTCCCAAGTCTTTCATTTTGAAAGCAGAAGCTAAACTATCGCGAATTGTTTCATACGTTTGCTGAGAATCGGTAAAAACGATAAGATCGTCTACATAAACGATTATAATAGTTTCACTGTTAGGCGTCTTTTTAATATAAACACAATTATCTGAATTAAGAGAGTTAAATTTCATAGATTTCAATTTTTCAATCCAACCTTTTGTACCACTGACGTCCTGACTGTTTAAGACCGTATAATGATCTCTTTAAAAGACACACTTTAGCTGAATTAGTTTCATCGCGAAAACCTTCGGGAATTTCCATGTAGATTTATTCATCTAAATTTCCATTTACATAGGCCATTACAAAATCTAATTGGTAACCTTTGAGATTGTGTTCTACTGCGTAGGCTAAAACTGTTCTTATGGAACTTAATCTAGCAACAGGGGAAAAGCTTTCAGTGAAATCGAGACCAGGGATTTGAGCGCACCCTTTAGCAACTAACCTAGCTTTGTATGTTTCGATAGTGCCGTCATGATTATATTTTAATTTAAGAACCCATTTGCTACCAATAACTTTCTTGTTTTCAGGTCTTTTTACTAATTCCCAAGCCTTTTCCTGAACAAGCGAGTTATATTCTAACAGCATGGCATTATGCCAATTTTCAGCATATGGTCCATTTAATGCTTCTTGCACCGTAGGATTAATGCTTTCCTCAACAACATTTTGAGTTTGTTCATTTTTATTTACAACTGTATAATGATATTCCTTTTTAGGCCTTCCTGGCAAACCTGTTTTTATTTTCTTGGGTCGACCAGGCCCCCTTTTAATCAGGATAGGAAGCATTGATTCGTTATCTAAATCACTTCCGCTTTCCTTTTCAGCTTCAGAGTGAAGTGGCGACTCGCTACCGTCCAGAGGTGATGATTCATCACAACATGTTTTATTTATAATTTTTTCCTCCAGAGCGAAAGGCAGATTTATTTCTTGCTCTGAGTCATAACTACAGCAGTTTTCAAACTCATTAATAAATTTTACGTCTCTGCTTATTATCACTTTACATGCCTCGGGATCCCAAAGTCTATACGCTTTTGATTCATCAGAATAGCCAATAAAAATACATTCTTTAGATCGAATATCAAATTTGCCTATTCCTGGCCTTTTATTTAGCGAAAATGCTTTTTGACCAAAGGTTCTGAAGTGAGAGACGTCAGGTACTCTGCCAAACATCACTTCGTAAGGTGTTTTTATTTCGTGTTTTAAACCTCGCGTTGGGCAGCGATTTCGAATGTAAGCAGCCGTATTGACGGCTTCGGCCCAGAATTTCTGAGGCAAATTGGATTGCAATAACAAACATCGCGCCATTGAAACTAAAGTGCGATTGAATCTTTCGGCGACGCCATTCTGGGCTGGCGTGTAAGGAGTGCTCATTTCGTGTTTTATTCCCGCATCATTAAGAAATTTATTAAAGTCTTTCCCTAAATATTCTAGCCCGTTATCGGTTCGCAGGATTCTGATTTTAGAGTTAAGTTTATTTTCAAAAGATGCTTTAAAATTTTTGAAAGCTTCTTTAACCTCATCCTTAGACTTCAGAAAATAAACACGAACATATCGAGATTTATCATCAATTAATGTTGCGAAATAAAATGATCCACCGATTGATTCAGTTCTCATGGGACCACACAAATCAGAATGAATTAGATTCAACAATTCAGTACTTCTATATTCAGATTCTTTGGGAAGAGGGGTTGCGGTTTGTTTACCCTGAATGCATACCTTACAAGTAGAAAGAGAGTCATTTTGAGAAAAAGAAAGACCTCTAACCATGTTATTTATTTGAAGTTTTTTTAAGATCATTTTCATTTAAATGGCCAAATCTTATATGCCACTGATCTATTTCTTTAGCAATTGATACAGATTCAAATATTGGTATGACAAAATAAAGATCATTTTCAAGTTTAGCTAAAATTACTATTTCGTTATTAGAATTAATTATTTGAGCACATTTTTCTTTGAAAATTACTGAAAGATTATTTTCAGTTACTTTAGACACTGAGATTAAATTATTTTTCAAATCAGGTACACACAATACATTTTTGAGTTTGATATTTTCAGTTTTAGAACCTATGCGAACTTTAAATTTAACAGTTCCTTTTCCAATAGCTTTAACAGTTTTATCAGCAGCTAATTTAACATAAGTATCACCTACCTCGTGAATTTCTTGAAACAGTTCCTTGCTGTTACACATATGCGATGTTGCACCACTATCCAGACAAAAAATGGCTTTAGAATTAGTATTAGTGCATGCTACGGCTTTTTCTCGCTCCAAGGAATTCTGATATTCTGCAGACATCGCAGTTTTACTAAGGTATTTGCTTTTAGTTTCTTTATTTTTCTTCCTACATTCCGATGCTCTATGCCCATAGATATGGCAGAAGTTGCATCTGTAGTTAACTGGATACTGTCTTCGGTTTGCAGATTTATACGGTTTCGGTTTAGGAATCGGTCGTTGAGTATACTTCTGATCTTTTGAATAGCACGCATGTTGTGGTTCAGAAAACGTTGAATCTTTATTTTTGCGAGCGTTAGCTTCTTCCAACAGTTTAATTTTCAGCATTTCTGGAGAAGGCAGTTCATCACGAGATTCGATTGCTATTCGAAAGCTTTCATAAGAGTCCGGTATGCTATATAAAAGCAATATTGTAAGCAAATCATCCGCAATGTTTATTTCCATTTCTTTCAGTTTGTCCACAAGCATGAAAAAATCATTTAGATGAACAGTCATTTGTTTAGAATCACTCATTTTTGTAAAAAGCAATTTTTTTAGTATTGTGGCCTTTCTAGCTGGTCCCTTCGATTCGTAAATAGAATGCAATTTACTCCACAGTTCGTGAGATGTTACACAATTCTTCAGTTGTGGAAGTTCACTGGGTAAGATGGATAGGATTATATCCGCTCGTGCTTTTTGGTCAGTAGTTTTCCATTTAGCAAATTCTTCATCACCAGGTTCTGGTTTCGGAATTTTCCCAGTTACATAGTCCCAATGATCATTTTTAATCAGTATTGCTTCCATTTGCAACTTCCACGTGTCAAAGTTGTCCTTGTTTAGCTTTTCAATTGACACTGTATTAGTCGTCGCCATTTTCATTTCAGTCGACGCAGCTTGGCTTGCCGAAAGAATTTAACAATGGTAGTTGCACTGCACAGTTAAGCGCTATCTGGGCCCATAACCTATGAAGAATAAAATGACGTCTTCTATGTACATAACAAACATTTAATTACACTACGAAGACGTTGAACAGCAGAGTAGAAACATGATATTACACAGCGCTTAGCCCTTCTCGCTTACATGCATTACTCACCATTGACTTTGGCTAACTGCCTACTAAGTATAAGTATTACGCAGCAGAGAACTTGCTTATCATGCGCATGCGCTAGGGGAATCGACGTCGGTTGCCAACACAATCAAAAGAGGACAATCACACAGCTGTGTTTATTTATGCAACTAAAAGAGTATGTGTGCATATAGCGTCCTCACCTTCCTTGCAAATTGTGGACTTTTTAAATAAAAGAAATTTTCAAATTTTACGAGTTGTATCATCATTCTGAAGCTAAATGAAGAATTTTTGTGCAAAAAGATTTCCAAAAATCCAATTCCTTCATAGGGTTCTTGGGTGTGGCAGTATATGTCTCATATACTTGGGTGTGGCAGTATATGTTCATAGGGTGTGGCAGTATATGTCTCGTTTTCCACCATAGCAAAACCATGGTGTGTGTGTGTGTGTGTGACTTTCGTTCGCGCTGCGCGTAAGCTAATAGAATCACGGCTACGAAATTTGGTACATAGGTGCATCTAGACAAGAGCCAGTGCACCTCGAAGCGATTTTTTCGAAATTCGAATTCCATTTTTTTATTTTATTTTAATTTTTTTAATTTTATGTTTTGTGACGAGATCGCGTCATTTTGAGACGTAATGGGCTATAGGAAAGCGAGATTTTACTCTACACACTCCATTTTCACATCGTCATGAAACGTAAGCACTTAGCTATTTTACGAACTTAAAATAAATTTCGTGTTTCAATAAATCGATTAAATACGAATTTATTTAACAAAGTGAACTTAACAGCTTTTGAACGGGATTTTTTCTAAAAAAGTTTATTTTTAAAAATGTACCGTTTATTTTTCTTTGATTTTTGGACATTAAACTTTCATCCTTGCGACTGCTTTTACAAAAAGAATTTTGGAAAAATGATAATATTTTGTATTTTTTAAAGAATTTTTACATGAAGCTTCCGAGTACACTTCTCACATCTTTAAATATGTGGTTTTGGCAACAATTGTCCTTTCTCATTGTTGTTGATAGATTTTTGATGAAATCGCATCATTTTGAATAGTTTCATTCTTTTAGAAATATGGGTTTGGCAACAATTTTTCATCGTATTTCTTATGTCACTGTTTTTAATCATATTTTTGTCATATATGTCATTATTTTTAAGAGATTGGCATATTTCGTTGTCATTTTTTTTTTATATATAATACATTTTTATTGATATTTTTTTGATAAAGTTGCCCTGCAGAGTAAAATTCTGCGTGGAATTCTTTTTTTTAGTCCAAAGGGATTTGAATCCCGAAGGACTATTAGTTTCGTTTTGGCATTTTGCGTCGGACTCATAAATGTCGGTTCACTTTTCAAACTGTTGCCACAAAATGTTAGAGTCCTGCATTATATTTGAAGAAATTAAATAATGAAAAATCTGCATATATATATGTATATTTCTCATATTGTGATAAAACAACGGTACATAGAGTCATCGAATTTTGAATAACGTAATCCTCCAACGAATATGAGCATGTGGAAGACCAAATTTGAAATTTGAAATTTGTTTTATGATCGATTTCCTATTTTTTAAAACTTTGACGAATTTTTGATTAACAAACTCAAGGATTTCAAAGCGAGCAATGGCAACATTGTGCAGAAAAAACATTTTTATCTCCAGCGCGTGAGTCTCTGTATCGGAAATTCTAAAGATATGCTCGTTTTAAAACTATTTTGCGATATTGCTGTTGCACTGGATCTTATGGTTTAAGTGCGAGGAACATGATATTTAATAAAGAAAGGTAACACACAAAATGTTAAAAAACGCCCCTTTGGACGTAATTTAAAATCTGAAACATTTCAGATTTTTTTTTTTTTTTTTTTTTTTAGTCTAAAGGGGCTTTGTCCCTGAAGGACTATTGTTTTCGTTTTGCGATTTTGCGTCGGACTCATAAACGTCGGTTCACTTTTCAAACTGTTGCCACAAAATGTTAGAGTCCTGCATTATATTTGAAGAAATTAAATAATGAAAAATCTACATAAATGATTGTCTATTTCTTGCATTGTGATAAAACAATGGTACATAGAGCCATCGAATTTTGAATGACGAAATCCTACTGCGAATATGGGCATCTGAAATCCCAAATTTGGAATTTGTTTTATTATAGATTTTATATTTTGTAAAACTTTAACGAATTTTTGATTTACAAACTCAAGGCTTTAAAAGCGAGAAATGGCAACGTTATGTAGAAAAAAAATACTTTTATCTCCAGCTCGCGAGACTGTGTATATCGGAAATTCTAAAGATATGCTTAATTTAACATTATTTTGCGATATTGCTCTTGAACTGAATTTTATGGTTTAAGTGCAAAGAACATGATATTTAATAAATAAAGGTAACACTCAAAACGTTAAAAAAACGCCCCTTTGGACGTAATTTAAAATCTGAAACATTTCAGATTTTAATTTTTTTTAAGTTTCTTTCATGTTAATTTTTGCTTATTTCACTGTTTGTAAGATATTGAAAAGTTTTGCATGATTTGTTTTCTTCAACGGAAAGTTGGTTAATTTTTTATTAGGATAATTAATATTTGTATTAAGGGATATAGCTTATTTCATTGTAATTTTTTTCTTTTCAAAATATAAGATAAAATATCATTAATTATACTTTGATTTCCAGAATTTTTTGTTTTTTGTATTCTTTTATGTTACTTATTGCTTATTTCACTGTTTTTAAGCTATTGAAAAGTTTTGAGTGATTTTTTTTAGGAAACAAAGTTCTTAATCTCCTTTATACCATTTCAGTTCTTAAGATTTTGCAAAGGGAAGTTGGTTAATTTATTTGTTAGAATAATTAATATTTGTATTAAGGGATATTGCCTATTTCATTGCAATTTTGTTATACGTAAAAACATTTTTTATGAAGTTGTTCTGCAGAGTAAAATTCTACGCAGCTTTTAGATTTAACGTTTGGTTTTCCCTTCAGCCATTTTTCCGGTACATTTAAAAGCCAGACGAAGGCTGGCACCGAAGCTGCTAGTACAAAAATAAAACCATAAACAGTTTAAAAAAAGTATCGAACAGTTTTGTTATTGAACTGTTAGTCAAAAGTATAAAAGTCCCTGCCCATCGTAACAGACTCGCAACGAACCATAGAATTAGCAGCAAATTAATAAAAGGAGGTTGCTGAATGCACATAACCCAAGCAAGCATCATTGAGACTGAAGAACCACCGACATGATGTATTTTACGTTTGTTATTGGGTTTCAAGGCTGGTCATCAACACGGATGGACGCGACATTTGCTGACATAACACGCTGGATTTACAACGCGCTTAACATTTGAAGGTTTAGCAAAAACGCCTTTACTGTAGTATAAATACTTTGATTAAAAAACCTTCCTGTGGGGCTTTAGGAAAGCGATCCTGAATGAAACCTAATTCAGCTTTTTATAGCATGAGCGATTTTTTTTTCTGAAAAATCTTCATACTGGTAATTTTGTTTCACTTGAACAATCGGTATTACGCATTAGTCTTGAGAATGCCTCCCTAAATAAGGGCTTCGAAATTTCCTTTAAATTCCTGAATTATACATCAGATGCTGAATTATCTTCACACACGTTCTAAATCAAATTTTTCGAATACATTTCTGAAAGCTTTCGCGGTGAAAAGTAAATGCAAGACGTTAAAAATAATGGTGTATTTAATTATGGCAAAGCACACTAGGGCTATCTGCCTAAGAGGAGGGATGCCTTCGTGGAGGACTTTCTAGGGGATCCTGGCTCGTATACGCGTCACACATGGGGAAAACGCCAAAAACGCCCATGCAGCCAGACAGTTCGCGGAATTCGAACCTCGAACCGAACTACCGATGTTCAGCGACTTTACCACGCCGCCGCTGGTGGGTCTATGTTAAAAATCATGAATTAGAGATAATGTGAACACAATTTGTTTGAAAGCCACCGCTCTATATCTGAAACAGGCATAGCGGTTTGTTTTAAAGTAATAGACGATTACCCGTGAACGACATCCAATTCTTCAGAACTTTTAAAACTCATACAGCGCAGAAACATACGAAAAAACTGGTAACTAACAAGTTGACAATATTTTTTATAACATGTAATTTGAAAATATAATTAAAAAAAATAAATGAGAAAATTGAAATATATCGGATCGAAAAGTACGCCCAAACGAGCGATTTGTTAATTTACCCACGCATATACGCTTCAAGACCGTTTGGAATAATTCCACATTGACCTCAAATATTCCAAAAAAGCGTATCTTTAGAATTTCCGATAAACAGTCTCACTTGCTAGGTATAAAAATGTTTTGTTGTTGCGACTTCTGGCTTAGAAATTGCTGAGTTTTTAAATCAAAAAAGACGTTAAAGTTTTACAAAATATGAAATAGGCAATAAAACAAATTCCAAATTCGGTCTTTCAGCTGCTCATGTCGAGTAGAGGATTATGGATTTTTTAATTTTAATGACTTTATGTACCTTTGTGCTTTTACAATGCAAAAACATATATGCATTCATGTAGATTCTTCATTATTAATTTTCTTTAAATATAATACAGGGCAATAATATTTGGAGGGAACAGTTTGAAAAGTGATTCTTACATTTAAAATGATTCAATGCGAAATTTTGCTTTGACACTATGACACTAAGCACCTTCTGGGTTAATGCGCATTCGAGCTAAGATCCATGGCATCATCGAATCAAAATTTATTTCCATGTTTTTAAATTTCAAGAGTTTTGATTTTTTTTTAATTGGAAAAACTGAATTTCCGAAGTATTTGACAGTCCAACTGTATTACCTGCATTCATTTGTTTAAAAGTTAGTAAATGTTTCTCACAGATATTCTTAGAAAGTTATCACATATGAACAAAATCCTATCGATCGCAATGAAGGAAAATACCATGCCTAACGAGAAAGAAATATGCCTTATATTCATGTGTTATTTATCGTCATCATTATTTGGAAGTTAGTATATTTGAGAAAAAAATATTTTCAATAGTACAGCATACTAAGAGTAAAATCAGAACCAGAGCATAGAACCAACGTCTTGAGAACTCCCTGAGAATTTCAAATACTTTAATCAGATCAGATATTCTCAAATTTCAACGGAAGGTTACATTGATTTTATTTCTTGCAAGGAAAAACAAAATTTTCAATTAATATTCAGCTTACAAATTTCCTCCCAGAGTGTATTTTTAGAATTCCGGTTAAACCAAATAAAGGAAAAGCAGTAGTTAAATCCAAGTTTCACTGACTTTGTTAGTGAGCTGGAGATTCTGACTAGCGCGCATTTGCCTTTTGGCTACTCTCTCTCTAAGCTATTACCACGCTTTTCCGTATTTCAGGCCCTTGCTAGCTTAGTCGCGTAGTTAAAATTCAGAGGACAAATCCTGTAGAATTTTATAGCTTCGGCTTTATCGTATTAGTTACGCATTAGTTAAGTTTGATTTTCTTAGTAAATTTGAGTTCAAACCCAAGTTGAGGCTTTACTGTAAAGGGCCACCTATTAATCCTTAGTTTGAGCAATAAAGGGTAATTAACCCTTCCCGAGTTTACGTTTCTGTTTCCTGAGCTAAAGCGTTTATTCGCTTACCATTTCTCAAAGTTCCACACTCATAGCTGTAAATTCTAGGTTGGAACCCTATAACGGAGATAATATATTTCAAAACTTTTGTACTCCAATGCCTGAACCATAACTTTGATCAACATTTAATATTGAATCACAAAGTTAAGCTTAATTATTATGTGAACTCCATTATATTCTACGTATGCAGATAGTTGCATAACTCTACATTCTGCGAGCCATTACTTTCTGAAAAATCTTCGTCTTAGTAGAATGGTTACTTCGCTTGCCTGCGAGTAAAGTCTTATACAAGGGGTTCTACCCTCTTATTGGCAAAAAAAAGTTAAGCGTTCTTTTTGGAAATTAAAGGCGTAACTCTTGTCACGTAGGTAACGCAGGTACCCTGGTGTTAGGGCACCGTTCTACTGGATCGCTTAGAGGCCGTCGCAGTAACCTTACTCGGCCAGCGAATACATTTTCACTTCAGTTAATCAGCATTTTTATGACATTAATTATTATGGCAAGCATTTAGTCCAATTTTACATTATTTCACTGACCGTTAATAACGAACATGTAGCTGTATAATTTTTTATAACAATATAATGAATTCTGTTTTATAATAATATACCTCTGAAAATTTATAAATTCCGATATAAATCTTATTCAAAGTTTTGAAGTTGCAGATCTGATTATTTATATATCTTTGCACAGCAGTCATTGCTAGTATATTTTATTTCCATAATTATTCCTTTATTGCAGCTTTAATGATGAATCAAGTCTCAAACTTTAAGAGAAAACGAATAGTAATTAATGCAGATTAATTTATTTTACAGTCAGAATCAGTTTTGCGTACCTAGTTGAGTCACGTAAATTATGCCAGACTTATAGCGATTCATCTAAAAACATTAAAATTGAGACATATTGATCAATATTAGAATTTATCTTTGATAAATTTTTATATAGATATGTGATGATCCTTTACTAAATTTTAATCAAATGAATGCAGCTTATGCAAATTGGATTCTCGAATATTTCGGTAATTTAGTTTTTTCAGATTTTAAATAATTTCAGATTTCTTCATGAAATGCATCTGACTTGGAAGCAGGTTTCAACTCCATGATGATATGGATTTTTAAAATTATGTTTAGAAATTGAGAAGATACTTATTATAAAAGAACATATAACTAATTCACTACTTACGTGTTTTTTCGAACAATCTAGCGCTCTATGTATTTTAAAAATTGCAAGTAACTGTATGAATTTTCCATACACAATCAGTCATATAAGCATTGCAAGGATATCGCGCAGAGCGCAACGTGTTCTTCTCAGAGATTAGTATGCCCCAGCCTGTTTCAGCAGGAATTATATCCGGCTATTACAGACAACTGAAATAGCCCCGGCTAGAGAGGACACCCAGCCTGTTTCAGCAGGAATTATATCCGGCTATTACAGACAACTGAAATAGCCCCGGCTAGAGAGGACAACATCCAGTGCTCCGCAGCGCGTGACATATTTAAAGTAAAACTGCGTTGCCTGTTTAGGCAGAGTGGTGGCTTTAGAATAAATTCCTATTCTCATATTTCTTCTGTTTTCTTTTCGCGTTTAAATTCTTTTTTTTTTGTTTGCTGTTACCTGGAAAACTCTCAGGTACGCAATTCAGATATTTCATTTAGAGCCTGTTTAACAATGATTCAACACTTCAGGTAAATTTGACAGAATTAGAACATTGTTGCAAATTAGGCTCCTATGCGTTGCGCTGTTTCACCTCAAAAAATGAACTTGATTTCCAAGTTGATGATATAATACAGCAGAATCCATAATCTATTAGAGTCAAACTGTGTACTAAATAAGCATTTCATAGTACGAAAAAAACGCGGCCAGTGAATATATTTTCAATTCGGTTAGTTAGCATTATTTTGGCAATAATTATTATGGCAATGATTTTCAGAAATGTTAGGAGTTTAATGGTTTAATGGTTTGGATACAAAAATCTTCAGACACTGATATAAATATTTTTCTAAGATTTGTAGATAAAGATTTTATTTACATGGCAATACAATCGTTGTTAGAATATTTTGTTTACATAATTATGTTTTACTTTTATTGGAACTTGTATAATGACGACTCAGAGAACTCCTGCGTTAAATCAATGCACACATTGATAACAGACATGTTGATTAAAAAATTAAATAAAAGAGAAAAAAGTCTTCTAGCAAAATTCAGATCAATTTTTTCACATTCAGGAACAATTTTCCATGCTTAGTTGAATCACGTAAATTATGTCAAAATTGTTAATATTAATTAACTGATAAGACTTTCCGGGGGAGTTCTTGGAAATAGCTCTTCAATTAAACATTATTCAGCTTTTAAAAGCACAAATCAGTTCTTTTTCAAAAATTATTAAAATCTTCTCCACGCTGTATATGAAACTTATGAATTACGCTTTTAAAACGTTTTGAGAGGAACAGCAAGCGGAAAAAACAATTTAAGCACAAAAGCAAAGAAAAGGAAAAAAAAAAAAAAATTTAATTTCTTCCAAAGCCACCGCTTTGCCTACAATAGGCATCGTAATTTTATTAAAGATGTTCGATTATCACTGGTTCCGTTTCGTGTAGTTTAATTTTTAAATATTTATGTACCTCAAGATTATAACAAAAAACTAGTAAGTAACAAATTGGTTATAATTTTTTTCATAAAAATTATAATCTCAAACTGCAAATGTACTTCTAAAATCATTCATCGCATCATCGAAAAGAAACCTGTTTCCATGTCACGTATACTTCATGAAGAACTAATTTTCCTAAGTGCTTAATAGTCCAATCTGCATAAGCAGCACGCTTTTGTTTTAGTAAAGTGTATTTTCACAGACTTTATTAAAAAGCTATCAGATATTAATCTTAAATTTGAGCGACAGCATTAAACGCGTATACCATGCATTTTTTAGAACCGAAGAGAAGTATTTGTGACATTTATGAAATACCCAAGTCTGAATTTTAATAGTTTTATACAATTATCTTGTACAAGTCTGATATAATTTACGTGTTTCAATTAGGTACGGAAACTTGAGTGTAAAAACATTGATCTGTATTTTGTTAGTAGTTACGTTTTCCATAAATTTAATATTTTTTAAACAGCATGTCTGTAGTCATTGTCTTAAATCCTGAAGTTCCCTGATTTTTCAAATATCAGTATACAAGCATCAAAGTGTGCGACTATTGTTAGCATACATGTACACTGCTAAAAAAAAAAAAAAAAAAAAAAAACGGGACAGTGCTATATATTCCGTTCTACTGGGCCGATTGACGAAATTCAAATTGCGTTCTTCATGTCTCCAAAGCGCGACTTGGGATATATATTAGATTTATATATAGCACTATTCTAACATAGGTATTTTAACACAAAATCGGACTTTTTCTGAAATAACATATCAATATTTTTACATATTTCGATTCTACAGCTCAAATTACGCCTAAATATGAAATTTTGTAAAATTTGGAGCAAAATTTACGGAGAAATTCACAAATTTATGTTGGCACCTTTTTTTTAGTTTGCGCCAAGAATAGTTCACTTGGCGAACTTCTTAATATATGGCAACCTAGTTTCCTTTCCCGTAAGAGGAAAAAAAAGTCACCATCCTTCCTTTTTTCCAAATAATATTCTTTATATTATATTTTTTATTATAAGTGTTATTATTTTAAGTAATTTTTCTTTTTCGAATTTCGTTTTAATTGTTTAAGTTGCATGATTTTTTTCGAATAACTGTTTAAAAATTTCTATTTACCTATTCGAACTGCGTAAATAAAGGCATAATATTTTTTTCAAATAGTTTTCTTTATATATATATTTTGTCATAGTTATTATTTTAGGTAATTTTTAAATTTTTATACTTTTATTTTAATTGTTTGTGTTGCATTGTCTCTTCAGATAATTGTTTTAAAATTTTCTATTTATTCCTTCGAACTGAGCATTTTAAATATATTTATTAATATAAATTTTTCAGAATTTGGTTTTATTTATTTGAATTGCGTTTCTTTTGGAAGAATACTTTGTAACCCAGACTATGATGCGTTTGAAAACTGCATATATTAAAAGAGAAAATACAATAAAGCACAGGTAACACGCCTTTCAATGTTCCGTTCAGAAAAGATATATATAAATAAGAGAGATGTATAAACGACATTTGAACTTATAATGACTTGCATACACTTCTTTAAACAGTTTTATCATTGTGCCCATTGCTTTACACTATTTTATCCTATATTTGGTTTCTTAAAATATTATTCAAATGTTATTAGTCAAATATTTTATTTTTCAAATCGCAAGAATCAAATATCTTAAATAAAAAAGTTTCAAATTTAAAAAAAAAAAAAAAAAATACAAATACTAAATTTTATGCAGAAATTTAATTTTTCTTCTCTTTTTCTTCAGGCATTCTTCTTTATTCTTGCTCTTTTTCTTTAGGCAATCTGCAAATATATTAAAAAGTATCCAACTTTTCGAAATATCTTGGTATTTCTGACAATCATTTTAAATAAAGTTATCGCCTTCCATTTCATAAAGGTCCACAAACGGCCGAGCGGTAGAAAATCGTTGAACACTGGTAGTTATTTATTTATTTATTTATTACGTGCTCCGCTCTTAGGCACTACACGGAAAGGGAGGGATGCCCCGTGGAGGTCTATCTAAGGGAAACTGGCTCGTATCCACGTTACACATGGGGAAAACCACGAAAACGCCCATGCAGCCAGCCCGTTCGCCGGGACTCGAACCCCGGAAGGAACTACCGGTGTTCAGCGGCTTTTACCGCTCGGCCTCTCGTGGGCCAACACTGGTAGTTCACTCCGGGGTTCGAATCCCGATAAACGGGCTGGTTGCATGGGCGTTTCGTGGAGTCTCTCATGTGTAACGAGACCCAGCTAGAGAGTGTTAGAGCTTTTTGAGCTCCGCGTTTTCCGCCTTTATATCTGGCAATATTCATCGGAGAAGTATAAAAGTAGTTGTTCTGTGTAGCCTAGAGCGTAAGCATTACGCGGATACCAAGTTTACATGGATACGACCAGTGGTTTGTGAATTATGAATTTTCTAAGAATATAGAAAATCACTACATTGTTCTGTGCCATTTTCTGTGCTACCGCTAGCTTTATCACCCAGTCGAGACGCCGTTGTCCATCGCAGAGGATAATTTTTTACACCATCAGAAAGAGCAACTTCCCAGCATTACCACAAAAGTTGTTTCATTGGAATTGGATAAGTGGATGATTTTTTATCAATTTTTAAAAATTTTTTGAAACTCTAAGTTAGCATATTTTGCACGTCAAGAAAACCAGTTCAAAGGAGCGACCCTTGGGAGCAATCGTCCCCCCCCCCCACGGGCAGGAGAACCAGTTCAAAGGAGCGTACGTTGGAAGCAATCGTCCCTCCCACCACGGGCAGGAGAAAATAGTCAAGGACGTTCAAGTGTAAGCGGGCATTCTTTAACAAGCCGTTAATTAATAACCAATTAGTTCCCCTGACTCGAGACCAACACTAATCCTCCTAACATCCGCTCGCGGATACAGTATTCTAAATTTGGAGACAATCGACCCTTTAGTTCCGGAGTTAGTATTTTTGAGTTAATTATTTGGACTTAGATTTTCGTCATCTGTGTGCGAAAAGTGCTGTGTCAACAGTGAGTACCGTGTGTGTTAATAATGCCATTCCATTTCACCTAACAAAAACGGGAAGAAGGACTGAGGATTATTAGCACAATTTGCTAATCAAGCGGCTAATTGGAGTAGCTCGTCGAATTTGGAATCCTCACGCGATAAGGATCACGGATATTTAAAAATCGAAATTTTTGAACGAGTACAACTAGAGATATTAACTTTGTGTTATTCCGGACTAGAATTTACATCTTCCAGTGATTGTGCCAGTGATTTGCATAATTAAGTGTTGTGTGACTATAATCTGGATTACGCAGTTCCGCAGCAGCATCCTGTACAGAAAGCACAGATAAGATAATAACGGCCAAGGTAGGCTTTCTCTACAATAATTAAATATCTAATTATTTTCCGAGTTTAGCTATATAATTGATCTAATTTTCCGCCGGATGTAATCAATTACATAATAGGACAAGTACTCTTTTTGTTAGCTACTTCAATGACTAAGATACAGGTCTCTATTTAATTAATGTAATTAATTTTCCTAATTTTAAAATTTAAATTGTGTGTTGCTCTGCTTCGATGGTGCAGTAGCACTGAGTAAGAAGCATATGCTAAGCTAATTGACAGATTTTTGCTAAGTAGCGCAGATAAGTTTTTAATTGTGTATTTAATTACCTGCTATTAGCAACTTTATTTTGATATTTCACAACATTGTGGTATTTATTTTTTGTGCAGTCCGCATATCGTGACATCTAAGCAAACTGTAGTCTGATAGGTGCCATAGATTAATTAATGTATGTGAAGTTAATTACCTGTAATTAACAAATCTTCACGTTACCTGTTTCAGTGGTCTTAATTTTGAGTGTATTTATTGACATAGTTGCTTCACTGTTGAACAACTGTGTATTAATATTGAATAACGAATTTAATTGACATACAGTCAGTTCCCGTTAATTTGTGCACAGAGTGATATATGCAATTGTTTAACAAGTGCTTAGTGAATTTAATTAGCATCTATAGTTAGTATTTGATAATTGTGTGCAAGTGATATATGTGACATCATTAACAAGTGCTTAGGAAGTTTTAATTGATATATACAATTAACTATTTATGACTTGTGCACAGTGTGACACATGTTATTTGTGTAATTTATTTAATGAGTGTTCTTATTTTGACATAGGCAGTTAGTGTTGATTTATCGTGCACAAAGTGATTTTCATGATTTATTAAACAAGTGTCAAGTTATCTTAATGGTGTATACAGATAGTTCTTGATTAATTGTGCACAGAGTGACATATGTTATCTATTTGACCAAAAATAAGTGCATTGCGATTCTTCGCATTAAAGTGCCTTAGTTAAAGTGAAAACAATGTTTAGGGCATCGCGTTTAGCTGTTAAAAGTGCCTTAGTGAAAGTGTCATCAGTAATTAGTGCATAGTGTCTACTCACATAAAAGTGCTCTAGTGAAAGTGTCATCAGTGCTTACCGCATCGTGTATATTCGCAAAAGTGCATTAAGCTACACCAAGTGTTTTTTAGTGAATTTTTCTCAGCGTAAAGCGGATCGTGCAATACTAAAGTGACATGACACACCCCTCAGTGTTGGCAGATAACACGGACACCCAAAATTTACAAGAGCCACTGGATACAAATGCGTGACAACCTCGGAATTGACCCACGAGGACCGAGTTAAAGCCGTTGTCAAAGACATCTGGCAGATCACTGCCACTTACAGAAGGGAAAGGCATCTTCTTCCGCAGGATCTCCGAGATCGGGTCCAGCAATCTCTAAGTATCCTACAGGGCTTAGCAATTGAGGGTGAAGACTTTAAGCCCAAGCCAGTTACTGCAGAGATAGGTGTGAATACGTCCACTTTTGTTTGCTGCAGCCAGCTGCACACGCCGCCCACGGCAGCACAAAGTGAACCTCAGCAAAGAGCCACTCCTCCAGTTCCAGAGGCATTTGCTGGTGCACAGGACACAACGCCAAGGTCGTTTGCAGAGGTCGTCAAGCTTACGCAGAAACCCAGCCTAATCCTAAAACCTTCTGCGCAAAAGAACAAAACACAACTGAGAAAAGAGCTACAAGAGAAGGCGCCTCTCAGCAAGTTGCAAGTAGCAGTGGAAAGGATTTCCACCACAGCAAAAGGAGAGATAGAGGTCTATTGCAAGACAGCGAAGGACGTCGACAACTTAGAAGAGGCATTGCAGAAAGCCAACATCGATGCCAGCCTACGCAGACGACAACGAAGGTAACCGCGTTGCACAATTCACAACGTCTCAGAGTCCGTTAAACCGGAGGATCTCATCGACGAATTGGCAACGACAACAAGCATTTCAACCAAAAATGTCAAGGCCCTTTTCAAGCTCAGAGAGAGAAATCCAATGCGTGTTAAATGGGTCCTGGAATGCGATCCCTCCTGTATCCAGGCAGTCCTTCGAGCTAGAAGAATCTACATCGGATGCCACGCACATAAAATTACAGAGTACTTGGGAATACGCCGATGCTACAAGTGCCAACAGCTCGGCCACACACAAGACCAATGTACCTGCAAAAAGGAATTCTGTGCTTACTGCGCCGGACCCCATCACACCAGCAAATGTAAAGCCGAACTTCCAGAATGCATTAACTGTCGGGATGCAAATGAGAGACACGGAGCTAGGTATGACTGCAGGCACCCGGCATATGCAGCGGAGTGTCCAGAGTACCAACGTGCAGCGGCATATATCAGAAGTATTACCCAGTACTGATAATAGCATCATATCACAAAACAGCGGAAGCCAGTCAAAAACTGATGTACTTGTCAACCGAGAGACTATAGCAGAAGAAACACCGGTGAAAATACTACAAATCAATATGCAGCGCGCCAGAGCGGCAGTCGCTCAAACAATACAATATGCAATCGAAAAGAACATAGATATAATCCTTGGTCAAGAGCCTTATGTCAGAGAAAGGATGGCAGTAGGTTTCCCGGTAAAATGGACGGTATTTCAGAAAATAGATAAAGATAATGCACCAAAAGCAATTTTAGTATGTTGCAGGCCGGACTGGTCGCCGGTTATCATCGCAGCGGAACAAGACAACATTGCAGTACTCCTGGAAGTTCATTCACTTACTTTGGCCATCGCTTCGAGCTACTCGCCACCGACAGTGGAAATTGGGCCTACTGCAAGGTTCATGGAGCAAGTTTTACACAAGATAAAGATTCCATACGTACTTTTCGGGGGAGATTATAACGCCCATAATACTACCTGGGGCTATCGTGCCACGGACACAAAGGGCAGAGAACTGGAGGACTTCCTCAGCTCGAAAAATCTTGTTATCCACAATACCGCAGAAGCGCCACCCTCCTTCGACAGAATCTTCGCTCGGGGCTGGCCCGATCTCACTATTACGTCTTTGCAAGCAGCGTTCTTACTGACAGATTGGAAAGTAGATAATCAAGAAAGTCTAAGTGATCACAAATTTATAACATACTCTCTGCGGCAGTCGACATCTATCACCAAAATTAAAAGGTACAATCTCCCAGGTAGAAAGCTCCTTACCTTCACTAGGAAGGTTAAAAGGCACCTGGAAACTCTTGAACCGGCGCTACAGCATGCAGACACAATGGCAGACTTAGAGAATTTCTCCATCAGGCTACAGAACACCCTACAATTAGTTTGTGACCAAAATCTCCCCAAGAAAAAACCTCAGAAGATAAAGGAAATGCACTGGTGGACGGGCGCATTACAGAAGCAACAGCGTAAATGCAGGGCTTTGCGAAGGAGATTGAAGTACGAGAGGCGGCTAGAGAGCATCTCGGACACACTCACCATTTTTCAAAGAGAGCGAGCAAAATACAAAAGGATGATCATCCAGGCCAAAGTAACATCTTGGAGAGAGTTCTGTTCCAATACAAAAGAAGTATACGGGCTGCATCACAAGATAGCAACGGGGAAGGTGTTCAAGCCTTCGCAGCTTCAAATCCCGTCATCACTGGATGCAGCCAAAGCTACACGACTGACACTTTGAATGTAGTTTTAAATACTGTGTTCAGTCAGGACGATGCAGAGCAAGACACCGCCGAACAAGCTGCCCTTCGAGCAGATACAAATAGTGTAGACACAGAAGCAGATCCGGAATTCACGCTTCAAGAACTGCAGAGAGTGCTGGCAAGTCTGCCGCGTAAGAAAGCCCCCGGGATAGACGGCATGGACTACACAATCGTAAAAGCTACCATAAAGGCATACCCTACATTCTTCGTAAGCTATTTCAATAAGCTTCTGTCAGTAGGACTTTTTCCAACACCATATAAAATAGGGCAAGTGGTATTATTCCTCAAGAAAAACAGAGATCCTTCAGAAGCCTCATCATTCAGACCCATCTGCCTTTTGTCTGCGATGGGGAAGGTGTTGGAAAAGCTAATCATCAACAGACTGCGCCACCACTTGCATCTCAACGGTTATCTCAGCAGCAGCCAATATGGCTTCAGGACTGGTTCATCGACGGTGCATGCTCTCCATAATATAAAGGAGACAATTCTGGAAAATAGACACAGCGGCCACCACACGGCTATGGTCAGCATAGACCTAAAGAATGCTTTCGATACGCTGTGGTGGCCGGCTATCAAGCAGGCATTACGAAGGGCCAATTGCCCAAGTAACATATATAGTATAATAAGCAACTACCTGCAGGATCGGAAGCTATTAGCGGTGCATAATGCAGGCATTATCGAAAAGGTGCAAACTAGAGGATGTCCGCACGGATCGTACGCCGGGCCGCATTTATGGAACTTAACGTTCAATGAAGTACTGACAGCGACGTGGCCGGCGCACACTAAAATCATTGCATACGCGGATGACGCGGCGCTTATCGTAAAGGGTACCACGCGAGAAAAAATACAGAAACATTGCAATGAAGTTTGCGCGATCTTTCATGACCAGTGTACCAAACTTAAACTCACAATTGCAGAACATAAGTCAAAAGTCCTTTTAATTCCGAAAAAAGGAGGATCCTTAGTAAGACGCCCCACCATAAAGATTAACAACTAACGTCTGCAGATAGTGGACCAGCTAAGATATTTAGGGGTCACTTTTGATCATAAGATGACCTAGATCCCTCACGTGCAGGATCTCAAACTCCGGACGGCAGCCATAGCCAAACAAATGAAACTCTTTTATGGTCACAAATGGGGGCTTAACCCCCATATTCAAAAGGTATTGTACACGACAGTCATCGAGAAGATAGTGACGTATGCTGCCGCAGTATGGGCCTACCCAATGGAAGGAAGGAAGGTCAGACATCTTAACAGCATACAACGACCATTCGCATTGGGAATCACACGGGCCTACCGCACCACCTCCACCGATGCCATTAACGTACTTGCTGGTCTCCTTCCCCTGCACATCCGGGTTGAGGAGGAGGCAGCACGCCAACACATTTTGCAACTTAAGAAGGCAGTTACTTTTGATGATGAAACATACTACCCGGATGAGTACGAAACAAACTTCTGCCCTCTTGACGTCCACCCGGCAGAGAAAGGCAAAGGGATACTTATCTCAATTAATCCCACTGCAACTCATCACTCAAGGGAAATGACCATCTATACAGACGGGTCTAGATTGGACGAAAGAGTGGGATGCGCCTATGTCGCCACGAAACAAGACAACGCAATCGAGAAATGGAAGGGACAGTTAAGACAACATAACAGTGTCTTTCAAAGCGAAGCAGTGGCAATTGCACAAGCGATTCGCTACCTGCACTCGCACCAGCATAGCCATGTCACCATTAAAACGGACAGCTTATCATCGTTATATGCCATTTGGAATGCAGATCATCCCTCGGAGATTATACAGGGAATCCAGAGAGATCTTAGAAGTAACCCCCAGTACCGCACAAAATTAGAGTGGATAAAGGCTCATGTTGGCCACTATGGCAATGAACTTGCCGACCAACTCGCCAAAGAGGCAACAACTGACCCGCCTGATGCACCAATTATCATCCCATGGCCGCATTCGTATTTAAAGAAGACACTACGCCTAAGGGCTACTGGCATGTGGCAGAACGAATGGGACCAAAGCACCACAGGGAGAAGGACCCACTACTTCATCGGCTATGTGGACACTAGCCGAAATGTAGCGAACGCACAGTTGGTAAGGTTCATTTCCGGGCATGGGCCCTACCCGGAATATTTCTTCAAGCGTGGCATAAGTCACACAAGTCAATGTGCATGCGGCGACTCAGGCTCACCAGAGCACTATCTAACGTCATGCCCATTAACAGAAGGACTGCATATCAATCTCCCTGAAACAAATCGCCAGCCGTTCTGTAAATATATGATAAAACAGCGGCACTTTATTAAAAAGCTGGTACAGTTGATGGACAGACTGTCCGACTTAGATACAGACTTGTGTCAGCCATAGAACAATCCAGCATGTAAAAACAACTTAAGCATTTTAAAAAGGACATGTATTGCAATGTAGGAAAACTGTCATTCAAGTGAATTGTAAGAAACTATAATGTAGACTAGAAACTCACAGTATAAAGACTGCCTGTATTCATACCTGGAAAGTCAGTTGCATTTAACAATATGCATGTACTGTGCAAATAAATTTCGGCAAATTATACCGTAAGACCATATATAATGAACCGATATATAATGTAGGCATAACGAATGTATGAAAGTGCATATATCTGTAAGCAAAGTAATGTAAGGGAGTGTAATATATGTAAATATTTTTGTGTATCAGTAAGCTATGTATAAGTAAGTTATGCAATTTAAAGTAATGCAATATAAATGCAGAAATGTCTAATAAAAATGCATGGGTAACATATATGTTTTGTATTATGAATAAGGGATATAGGATGTCTAACGCAAAGCAATGTATGTATTGGAATGTCTATTTCATGTACTGGAAAATTATGCAATAAGTACCCAAATAACATGTAATGTAAGTAACCTGTAAGACTATTATGTTTGTAAATATTTGTATCTAAAAAATTAATCAGAATGTATCTGCATGTATCTATATGCAACTGCAAGTATATGTAACCTAAGCAGTGTAGGTAAAATTAAGTAATATGTGAAGCAGGCGTGCCTGACTATGTATGTATATAAAAAAATTTAACGCAAGGCACATGTAATATTGGATTATGTAACTGTACATGCAAACTGTATTTATATGCAATCTACAAGTAATGTAGGTATATTTATTGAAATGTACAGCTAAAAACTGTAACTGTACACAAAAGTAATCCAACACAATGTAAGATTAATGTAATTCAGGTAATGCATATGCATTGTATGCCGGAAATGAGAGACAAAGTCAGTATGTAACTCTGTAAATCACGTTATCCATAGAATATGTTAACCAGCAAACAAGAATGTAATACTAAATATTAACAGCCCTTGTATGGCCATGTAATTGCTCTTTTGAAAGACTCAAGGTTCAACTCTAGATATTGGTGGACGTGGCGCTACACCAATTAACCGACGGTAAAGGGGTGGTGCCCACGTCCCCCGTCGCATGTCGCATGTATGCTAGCTGGTTTCCATTAGAAAGTTCTTCACGAAGTGTTTGGTCAGAGCCTTTATCAGTCTTTAGCGGCTAAACATTTTGAAGGTATGAGATGAAAGTAAAGATTGGTTTCATCAAGAGATTTTGGTTTATTTAATTATGACAAAGCACACTAGGACTATCTGCCTAAAGGGAGGGATGCCTTAGTGCAGGACTTCCTAAGGGAAACTGGCTCGCATACACGATACACATGGGGAAAACCACGTTACACAAAAAACTAGTAAGTAACAAATTGCCAATGAAATGAAAACGCCAATGCAGCCAGTCCTTTCGCGGGATTCGAACCTCGGACCGCACTACCAGTGTTGAGCGATTTACCGCTTGGCCGCTGTTTCATCAGGAGAAAAAAAAACATCTTTAGGTGACATCCACATACATCGCTGGATAAACTCCTAAATCTTCAAGTAATTCGGTTGAGAAAATCATGGGATTCTCCATTTATGATATGATATTCTATAAAGTAATTTAAATTTATACAACCATATAGTCTAAAACCAGTCGCTCTTCACTTTAATCTGTAATGATATCGTTTTTGTCTTTTCTGTTAACACAAGCTCAATTGATGGTAGTTGCTGGTGTACACGTCCAAGTGTTTTCTCTTTGAACACCTAAATTCTTTGAAGTATCCTGAAAGTATATTCAAAAGCGTCCAACTTTTTTAAACATCTTGGTATGTCTGACAGCCAAATTTCCCTGCACATTTTTGCTTACTTTTCTCCCTAATTTTCTTCTTTCCTTCTACAGTTATTTTTAGTGCTCACTCAAGAAAATTAAGATTTTTCGATTGCTAGACTTCCATAAATTTTGAATTCTTGTCAATTTTTTAAAATATCAATTACATGAATTGCGTTTCAGCTGAAGACAGCTTTTCATTTTCTAGTCATTTTAACTATAAATAAAGTTTAAAGCGAAGCCCCAAAGATAAATATTTTAATTAAAATATTTTTGCTAAATGACAAAGAAATAAAACAGTCCAGCAGGGTTTATTCTGTACCACCAAGTGACCCGATTCTTATATCGGCTGAAATAATTTAAATCATATTAAAGATCATTTTTTTTAATACAATCTATAACGCGAGAGAAAAATTAGCTTTTTAAAACTTTCTTTTTAAGAGGATTAATATAAAATATTATACTTAAATATATATATTTTTAAAGCTAGGAATTGAAGCAAACTGTCAGACTTTTAAAGTTTAATTTACATGGTGGTTATAATTAAAGTTCCAAATTGAAATGGTCATAAAAGGAAAACTACCCGACCAAATGTTATCAAACATGGGAATCGTGTAAAGGAGGTTATAAGAATTTATTTTCCGCGGGAAAAAAAAAAAAAGAGTTCAAAAACTCACCACCAGTGATGTAGTAGTAGTAGTAGTTTTATGGCGCAAAGCTCAATAGGCCATATGCGCCAAACACAGGATTCTTTTTTTTAACATACAAACTAAAGGAACAAAAAATATAAAGACAACAGCACACTTTTAAAATCGAGGCAAGTAAAAAGATATTTAAATGATGGGATGAAAATGCTGATTATAACTTTGATAATGAGAGATGCAGTATAGATATAAAATCCTAAAACATCTGATTAATTAAAATTCCAACATAAAATCTCAGGACAAAAATCAAATTAAATAATAGAAACCTGTTTCCTTGAGGTAGTGAAACAAATTATTATTGACCTCTCTTCCGATTAAATGGTCGAGAGGCAGGTCGCAGCTATTAAAATACTTCTCACGAAGATTATTAAAATATGAACATTCAATTAAAATGTGATAAACTGAAAGACAAACATTACAAGTTGCACAAATAGGCTCGTTCTCAGCTTTCAGAAGGTAGTTATGTGTCACTCTACTGTGACCAATTCTAAGGCGAGTCAAAAGAACTTCCTCCCTGCGATTGCTAGTAGTATCCCAATGCTCTATTTTAGGCTTCACCCTTCTCAACTTGTTATGAAGTTGAAGGTCCCAAAGTTGCTGCCATTTCTTTCGGATCTTCTCTTTTATGACACAACGGATATCTTTAAAAGGGATGAGGCGGCCGGACATTTCAACAGCAGATTTCACTGCGATATCCGCCAGCTCATTGCCCTTTATTCCTGTATGTCCGGGGACCCAGCAGTACAGAAGTTCAAATCCACGACATTTCAATTTAATATTCAACTTGAGAACATCCACTATCACAGGATTCTCAGTGCTAGAAAAGGATTCTAAAGCTTTCAATGCACTGTAGGAGTCCGTATATACAATGAATTTTCGATGGTGTAGCGTTGAGATGTACAAAAGCGCATAATATATGGCAGTCAGTTCGGAGGTTAAGACAGAGGAAGCGTCGTGTAAACGTCTGCCTTCCATGTGGTCACCAATTATACATGACATGCCAACATGGCAAGCTGACTTAGAGCCATCCGTATATATGGGAACATAACTCCTGTAACTCTGCCTGTGATCAGCAAAAATTTGTCTGTAGATGCTCTCATCAGTAGTTGTTTTTCCGTAATTGTGGAAAATGTCAAGAAGGTGGATTAGTGCATTTTCCCAAGGTGCAATTTCAAAATGCTGTACTGCCTGTGGGGAAATATCAAACAGGGAGAATTCTTCAATGAGGGGACGAACTCTAACAGGAAAAGAAGGCACACAGGATGGACGTGCCTCAAATAAAAGGTCACAGCTATTTTCACATATACACAAGTTATAAGGATGGTCAGGTTGAGATAAAATATTAAAATAGCGTAAAAGAGACAACTCCTCACGCCTCAAACGGAGTGATGGCTCGTGACAGTCAACATAAAGGCTCTGCACAGGAGATGTCCTGAAGGCTCCAGAACAAATCCGCAGAGCCTGATGATGAACAGGATCTAGTTTTAACAACACTGAAGACCGGGCAGATCCGTAAACAACTGAGCCGTAGTCCAGTTTAGAGCGAATTAGAGCTCTGTAAATGCGAAGCATGGAGCAACGCTCTGCACCCCAGGAGGTGTTCGCCAGGACTTTTAAGATATTTAGAACTTTGGTACACTTTTTTCTCAAGTTTAAGACATGAGGAAGGAAAGTCAATTTTCGGTCGAACATCACCCCTAAAAATTTTACTTCAGGTGCAACTGGAATTACAGACCCATTGAGGTATAATTCCGGCTCAGGATGGAGACCTCGCTTTTTACAAAAATGCACGCACACAGTCTTCTGTTTCGAAAACGTAAATCCTTGTCTTTTTGCCCATTCCTGGATCCTGTTCAAAGCGATCTGGAGCTGTCTCTCTACATGTCTCATATCCACACCTCTACAGCTAATTTGTAGATCATCAACATATAAAGAACCTGAAATGGTGGGAGGAAGTTGTTTTAATACAGAATTTATTTTTAGGCTGAAAAGAGTTACACTGAGCACACAGCCTTGAGGCACACCCTCTTCTTGTTCAAAAACATCAGACAAAACAGAGCCTATCCTTACTTGAAAAGTTCTAGCGTTCAGGAAATTCTGAATGAAATTTGGTAGGTTGCCGCGCAAGCCACTCTCGTGAAGATCGCGAATTATACCGTATCTCCATGCCTTATCATAGGCTTTCTCTATATCGAAGAAAATTGAGACAAGGTGATTTCTTCTTACAAAAGCTTTTCGAATGGATGTCTCTAAGAGGAGCATATTATCTACGGTTGTTCTCCCCTTTCGAAAACCACTTTGATAAGGCGATATAATATTATTCTTTTCCAAGAAGTAGACTAGGCGGCTGTTTACCATCTTTTCAAACAGTTTGCAAACACAGCTGGTAAGGGCAATTGGCCGATAGTTCGAGGGATTCCTCGGGTCTTTCCATGGCTTCGCAATAGGAATGACAATAGCTCTCCTCCATGCACTGGGAAATGTACGCTCCTTCCACACTCTATTGTAAAGTGTGAGAAGGGCACTCAGTGACTTACAGGACAGATGCTTTAGCATTTCATAATACACGCCATCCAGACCCGGACAAGACCTATGTGTCTGCAACAAAGCTCTCTTTAGTTCAACCATAGTAAAGTCTCTATTGTACGGCTCAAAGTTGGAAGAGTTGAAAGCGATGGGATTTTTCTCAGAGCGTTGCTTGATAGAAAGAAATGCAGGTGAGTAATTTCGGCTGGAAGAAACGGCAGCAAATGTCTCACCAATTGTATTTGCAAATTCTTCTATGGAGCTAATCACTCGGCCATCTTTTTCCAGAAAGGAAAGTGAGTGGTCTTTGTACATTCCGCATGCTTTTCGAACTCTTTCCCAAACCCGCTTACTAGGCGTAGAGGATGTTATTGAGGACACATATGAAATCCAGGAATCCCTCTGGCTCTGCCTTCTTACTTTCCGTGCATTTGCTTTGGCTCTTTTAAAAGCTATGAGGTTTCGCAGAGTAGGATATCTACGAAAAATACCCCATGCTTTTTTCTGTTTTTTCAGTGCTTCATGACAGTCGCGATTCCACCATGGTTTCGAATATTTTAGTGTTTTTCCTGATGTTCTAGGAATCGAAAGCATAGCTGCCTGAATAATAGTATTAGTAACAGCTTCAACAGCGTCATCGATATGCACACCTTCTACCATTTCCTCTGTCAGCTCTGCAACGGAAGAGAAGAGTTCCCAGTCTGCCCTGTCCAGGATAAAACGAGGGACTCTCGACACGGGGTTTGCTCCTCTTCGTGCAAGAGACACAAAAATAGGATAATGATCGCTGTTGTACAGGTCATTTCCGACACTAAAAGTGCAAAATGGCAACAGAGATGGTGAACAGATGGCAAGATCGAGAGCGTGGAATGTCCTTGAAGGCTCATGGAAGTACGTATCTTGCCCATTATTTAGGAGACAAAGGCTATGATCTTCGATCATCTGCTCTATTTGTCTTCCTCGGCAATTTGTATCTTTACTTCCCCAGAGTGGACTATGGCCGTTAAAATCTCCTATTATGATAAAAGGCTCAGGCAGCTGCTCTATTAGATTATTTAAATCTTGCTGATAAATGTGCTCATTTGGAGGCAAATACAAAGAAACAAATGAAACAATAATATCAAAATTTATTTGAGTAGCGACAACTTGGAGGCATGTCGTCAAAGGAAGTACATTTGAGGGATAATCCAGTGAGGAGAGGAGACCTACACCTCCACTGGCACGTTCACCTGCAATGTTATCCTTCCTGACGAAAGAAAACCTCCGAAGTTTTGCATGGTGTTCGGGTTTCAAATTTGTTTCCTGTATTGCTAAGCACACAGGATGATACACATTTATTATAGATTTGATGTCAAGGAAATTTCGGTGGAAACCGCGACAGTTCCATGACATGAGGGTGGCCATTATGAATGGTTTTTGTTTTTTCTGTGCTGTTCTTTTGTTTTTCGTGGAAGTAGATGCCTGGGAACTTCTAGACCCTCTTCTACTTCCATAAAGTCTGAATCCGCAGATTCAGAAATCATCTCATCAAAAGAGCTATTGCTGTGACTTCTATTTTTATTGGATATTTTATGTGTAGAAGTTTTGGGCTTACTTTGAATAACTGTTTCTTTCTTTTGTACTATATGGGTTGCATTTTCTTTTTGCTTGTTGGATGTAGACGGATGGGTTTTATTTGCTAGGGTCTGTGTGCCTATTGATGTTTGGGTGGCGACTGTACGAGATGATTTTACAGCACTGGCGTATGATGTATTTGGTCGAAGCTGTGTGCTCTGGACTAATCTTCTGGCTTCGGCATATGAGATGTTCCTCGTAAACTTTGCAGTCTGCACTTCTTTTTCCAATTTCCATTTTGGGCAGAGGCGTGAAAATGCTGGGTGCTCACCCTTGCAATTTATACAAAGAGGCGCGAAAATGCTGGGTGCTCACCCTTGCAATTTATACAAAGAGGCGCAGCCGTACAATTTTCAGAATCGTGGCCAATCTGTGAGCATCGGGCGCATGTAAGGCTGCCACGACAAGACGTCTTAGAATGGCCGAAACGCTGGCATTGGAAACATCGCATAGGGTTTGGAATATAAGGTCTTACAGGAATATTTAGATATCCGGCCTTAATATTCTTAGGCAGATCAGGCGTGTTGAAGGTAAGGATCACGTGTTTCGTGTCTATCAACTTACCTTCTTTACGCATCTTGATCCGCCTTACACCGCAGACATTTTGTTCGGAGAACTCAGAAGCGATCTCTTCTTCAGAAACATACAGAAGGTCGAATTCTGAGATTACACCCCGACAATAGTTGAGTGACTTATGTGGTGTTACAGTCACATTCGCTTGCCCAAGTTTAGTTATCTGAAGTAAAGAAGCAGACTGGGTGGCTGAGGTTGTATCAATAAGCAGGTCTCCGGAGCGGAGACGCTTTATATTTCTCGGCTCACCAATACAGGACTGGATGTATTTGTTTATTACGAAAGGAGACATCTTATGCATTTCGCCAGAAGGACTAGAGATGACTAGGAAACGGGGAATATTGTTATGATTTTTTTCATTTGTATCTATACGTAATTTTTTTGCAGTAGACTTTTCAGAAGTAGGTTGAGTGAGTGGTTGAGTGAGTGGTTTAGCAGTAGACGTTTCAGAAATAGGTTGAATGACTGGTTTAACAGTAGATGTTTCAGAACTAGGTTGAGTGACTGGTTTAGGAGTAGAAGTTTCAGAACTAGGTTGAGTGACAGGAGTGATTTGAGGGACTTGAGTGACAGGATTGACTTGAGTGACTGGAGTTACCTCGAAATCTTTTATTAAGTAAATATGAGAAGCCATAGTGAAAGAATAAAGATTCGGGTCCGACGGCCCCGCCCACCACGGAGCCCAACAAGGGAACACAGATTCCTGTGTTAGGGCTAGCCGGACCTATACGCAAACTGAAGCCCCACAGTCGGCTTTTCCGAAAGCAGGTACTCCCGAGAGCTTGACCCCAAGCCACTGACACAAGGACTAGTGACCAGCCGATTGACACCCGTGAGGACGACTAAGGTGCCTCCCGTTTAGCTGAAGCAGAGGCCAAAGCAGTGTGTTGGGGACAGTACCTCGCCCCTCAACTACCAGGACCCTCCTTTCCAGCGACACGGGTCTCCACGCACGGCAAACACGTGGGCAGTTTTCTCCCCACTTGAAAACTAGACACAAGGTCTGTTCCAGCCTCTCGTGACGAGCCCCAAACTCCGTAGAGAGAAACCACAAGGGAGAAGGGAAGGGAAAAAGATCCAGCCAAGAGGAGAGGAGACGGAAAAGAGGATAGATCACTGGGGCTCCAGGATCGTGACACCCGTCTCACCAAGAAGATGATCCCCTGAAGGGCTCACCACCAGTGAAAAAATGGCACTGTATACAATATTTATAAACGAAATAAGACATAAAAACATCTAGTTAAAATGTGTTTAATATTTTCCGAAACGTGTTACCAAGCATGTTCAATGTAGCGTCTAGCATTTTCCGAAACCAAGTTAAATCCTGTTACTGCATTCTCAACAGCAGCTCTTAGGATGTCAGGAGGAATGCTACGGACATGTCAATGTATCACATTTTTCATTTCTGCCAAACTGTTTATATTATCACCATAAACAGTGCTTTTGAGATTACCCCATAGCCAAAAGTCACAGAGGTTGAGGTCTGGTGGGAAGAGGGAAAGTGTCGGCTTATAAGACGTTCATTCGTGAAATGTTATCTAAGTAACTGTGCGACACGCGTGAGGTGGGGCGCAGCCCTGCATAAAAATCGTAGTATCTAAAATGCAACGTTACTGCAGTTCATGTATCACGAAACATTTTAACATTGACTCTAGGTGAGCTGCAATCACAGTGGTCCAGTTGTCGACTGCTCTTCAGAGAAAAATGGTTCAGTTATAAAACTAGCTGTCATTCAACACCAAACGGTGTGAAATGACTGCTATGCAATCGAATGCAGTAGGAGAATGCAATGGAACTAGATAGATAACATGAGGGATTTCTTTGGCGCAAATCGATTAAAAGCTTTTTGAATCAGTATCTTCATGTTTTAGGTTCGAATTCAGACTTCAAAAATTACAAATTAGCGATCTGTAAGAAAACGATTTCCAGATTGTATGCACTTGTGCGAGTGATTTGCGATCTCACATTTTCTAATCGCTAATTCGTGGTTTTCACGGACGAATTTCTCACTTACACGGATGGCGCACTCGACTTTTATCGAATTAAACGCCTTTAAATGGTAATCTGCTCACATGAAAATTTCTTAAGGGTATACAACACATTAAACCCGTGTACCAAAAGGTTAAGTTAGATTCCGACCCATGTTTCGTTTAACAATATTGCATACAGCGTCATTCCCCCCCCCCGTTGTGAGGCTTTGAACTTCCTTTTTTTTGCGGAAAATAAATTCCCATGACATCCTTTACACGATTACCAACTTTGATAACATTTGATCCAGTAGTTTTCCTTTTATGACCATTTCAATGTGCAACTTTAATTATAACCACTCTGTATATTACAGTCAAAAGTCGTTAATCCGGTCTCGTCGGGACTTCCGCGATTCCGGATTATAGATCATCAGTTTAAATCTGGTAAGATGGCATGCAGAAATTATAAAATTAAAAATATGAAACCGTAATTTATGAAATAAAGAACAATTATAATCTAAAGGGTATCAAAATTTACAAAAAAAAAGTATAATATTTATTTGTTTACTTTATTAAACATTTCTTTCAATGTAAGTTGTTTAAGTTGCTTCTTTTTTATGTGATAATACATTCTCTTTAATTCTATAAACAGACATAATTTCTTGTTTAGTTACAAAGCTCCGCTGTTCAAGTCCTATAATTGCTGTGTCGAGAATACCAACTAATTTGTCAATCGAAATTTTTTCGTTTTCAATAACCTCTGTCACTTTCTTCGCTATCGGAAGCGAATTATAATGACGAGGAATTTGATTTAAATCATATCAAAGACGGAGTACATCCAGATGAAATTAAGGAATTATAAGCCAAATAAAATAAAAACATCTGCCTCGAAGATAAGGATAGTGCTGACAGATCAACTTCCAATTCATTGCGCGCCGCGGCGTTAAAGATAAACAAAGTTTAGATAAACAAACGTTAAAGTTTAGATAAACAAAGGATATGCCTTTATCCATTTTTTGCAGCAATTCCACTTTTTGCTTAATGGACTGATATATATTTACTAATATGTAAAGGATCTACAAAGAGAAACATACTTTCTCTTTGTAGATCCTTTACATATTAGTAAATATATATCAGAAATTCTATTTGACATAATCGAAAGTTCTAGCTTACTTTTATAAAATTGCTCTAACAGTCTGCAAAAAATAATAAGCCGAATCCAATTCGAAGATTAAGGAACATTACAATCTGCAACTTTAACTGAATTAGATAATTTTAGCTTAGCTTATACCGTCCGTCATACATTAAACGCGCATTCGTAAACGTTTTTTGCGCACGCGCACTCGCATACTCGCAGCCGTAAAGGTCTTACGCGCATGCGTCAATGCGACGCATGCACAGAAAATTTGTAGCTTTGAGGTCCGGATTATGGGTGTCCGAATTAACGACTTTTGACTGTATTAAATTTTAATTTGAAGCTATGCGTTATATGTATACCATGCGTAAATTTTTCGCTTTTATGGAAAAATAAAGAATCGGAGCAAATATACTTAGGATAATGGACCAAAACTGAAAAAATGTCCTCTCCCTCCGAAAATCAATATTGAAACTGATTTAAACGAAGTAAAGTAGCAGACGATAAAACGCCGAAGGTAAAAATTTACTCTTACAAAAATTAACTTTGATTTTTTTTAAAAAAAAGGAAGATAGAGAGAAATTTAAAAAAAATAGCTAAAAATTTGAATAATATCATCTATAATTTAAAAAAATAGCTTTTCATATAGTATTAATAAATATTTAGTATGCTTCATTGAGGGAAAATATGTCATATAATTAATATAAAATCTTACTTGAAATTTAAGGTTAAAAATAGCTGTGGCAATTCTCTGTAACAAAAATCCATAGATCACATTTGGCGTTATTATCGCTCAAAAAAAAGATGCCAAATTTCAAAACTCGAAAATATGTAAATTCGTGTATATCTTAGAAAATTTTGAATAAAAAAGTCTAATTTTTTGCAGATATGCTTAAAAATACACCTACTTTAAGATTATGGTAAAAATTTTATAGGTTATAATTCAAAATTTTTTTCGAAAAATTTATAAAAATTGTTTAAAAATAGAAATTTAAAAAATAAAACACAAAAAATGGATAAAATTTATTTGGAATGAACCTAAATTTCGAAATGTGAGAGAAAAAATCAAAAAAGTTTAATAAAAAAAGAGATATTAATAAATATTTGCCAAATTCAATTAACATTGAGGAGCTAAAATTTTGAGAGCTAATATTTTAAAAACTACTCGTACGATTTTTACAAAACTTGGTATTCTGGCATAATTTGAGACGTAGAATCGAAATATGGAAAAACATTGGTATGTTATTTCAGAAAAAGTCCGATTTTGTGTCAAAATACCTATGTTAGAATAGTGCTATATATAAATCTAATATATATCCTAAGGCGCGCTTTTGAGACATGAAAAACGCAATTTGAATTTTGTCAATCGGCCCAGTAGAACGGAAGATATAGCACTGCCCCATTTTTTTTTTTTTTTTTTTTTTTAGCAGTGTACATTACAGGTACTGAATACAGTTATTTTGTGCATAGACCTGCTGTTTTGGGCGTTAGCATACAGATAACATTCCGACATTACGCCGCTAATTTTGAAGGAGAACAGCTCGAGGCGACTTATCCGATTATCCATTCCTCTTTCCCTGCCTTCAACCTGTCGAGAAAATATTTGGCTGGCCGCATATATACACTGGTGTGCAAAAATTAAGGACGAGACCGTTTTTTCAATATAACTTTGTACAAAAGCTTTCCAAATCAACACATTTAATACCGTAAGATCCCCAATACGTAAGGACATGAGTAATGTAAGCAACACTTACTAAAAGAGAAATCAGAGGGATAAAAAGAAGCTTTATTGAAAAAGTAGCATGGAGCGCAATGCGACTGAAGGCCGAAACATCCCTGTGATGGGTGTCCAGCAAGAAACATCCGGTCTTTAATAGGGGATATGATTTCCCCTGACTGCTAGGCAGGTTTCACAGCGTCTGCCCATGCTGAGAATGAGGGTGTCAATGATTTGTTGAGGCATTGCTGCCCATTCGTCTTGCAGCGCCAATCGAAGCTCCGGAATCGTTACTGGTGGTAAGGTACGAGCTGCCAAGCGTCTGCCCAGAAAATTCCATACATGCTCGATGGGATTGAGATCCGGAGATCGTGCCGGCCAATCAATTCGTTCAATATCCTCACTCTCTAAGAGCTGTTCAGCAGCTACTGTGCGATGACATGTTGCATTGTCGTCCATGAAAAGGAACTGCGGAATCATAGCGCCTCTTAAAAGACGCACATATGGAAGAAGAATCTCGTTACAATAACGGGTCCCGTTGACTGAACATGCGTCGAAGATGTGAATGTCTGTACGACTACCAAGCATGATGCCTCCCCAATCGAGAACACCGCCACCTCCATACCTGTCCCTTTCAATGATGTTCGAGGGATGATTGCGGGTTACCCGCTCTCTCCAGATGAGTATGAGATGAGAATCGCTACTCAGACTGAATCTGCTCTCATCTGTAAAGAGTACTCGTCCCCATTCATTGTCTCTCCAATTTCGGTGTTCCCGACACCACAGAGAACGCCTTCTCCGATGGGCAGGCGTTAGAGGTACACACCGTACAGGGCGTCGTGCAAACAGACCACCACCGTGCAGTCTTCTGGCCACGGTAAAACGCGATAGCGGTCGTCCAGTCGCCTGTGTCGTGTGTCTAGCGATTTCTCCCGCTGTCTGCCGCCTGTTTCTTCTGGCCTGTAAGGCAATATACCGGTCATCTTCGGGTGTGGTTCCTCGTGGACGACCACTACTAAACCCCGGATAGCTGTTCCTGTAGTTTGAAATTGTCTCCAAAGTTGTGAAACGATTCTGTGAGCAATTCCGAACTCTGCAGCCACACTTGTCACACTGCGGCCTTCCTCCAACTTCCCAATGATTCGACCTCGGGTAAAAGCATGCAGATGTCATCTAACAGATTGATTATTCGCCATTTCTCGCTGAGGCAGCAACTCGGTGTGATTTTAACTGCTATACGGCGTGCCATCTCTTTGCCAGAAATACTGATCTTAAACCAACAACATGCTTTATACTACTCAGACATTCCCCCATTACGTCTACCTGCATATCTGCGCATGTGCTACCGTACATCACCTTACTTAATCTCCTGATTGGTCTTTCTGTCCGCTCTGCCTCTTCGTTCAGCTTATATGCTAATTTTTCGACTTCGTCCTTAATTTTTGCACACCAGTGATGGTGTTGTATTGTAATGGTGTTGTATTGACTCATGTAATCATTTTTAAGCAATGAGAATCTTTCGATGATTTCCTTTCTTATTTTCTTGTTGCTCATTAGCTGCCGATATAAATAGTAATTGTTTTGACTTCAGGAACATGACCAGTATAGCGAAGCAAAATTGCTGAAATCGAAAAATAAAGATCAATATTTGCAAATATAATGTAACCACATTAGCGGTGGTACAAATGGGACTTTCAGTCCTGCAGAGTAAGGTTGAATGTTGCTTGTCGCCTTTCAGAAGCAGTCGCTACAAAAGGATTCACTGCATTTTTAATTGGTAGATATTTGATAGCTAATCAGAAACTAAAAGCGTAAATGATTGCTAATGGTTTGCAAGTTTGAAATGTTTGAGTAACTTCTATATTTGGGATTAAATCAAGCACATCTACTTTGAAAATGAATATTACATATCTTGCTATCTTTAGCAACTAAGATTCAGTAAAAGCATTTTGTTGTGAATTATCTCTTTACTTTTTGTATTACTGTTAACTCCAAGTCTATTTCATTCCCAGTTTAATACATTCTAGTTCTTATCTTTCAAAACAAATATACATATGATATAATAACTGTCACCACTATAGCAGCAACATTTAAATAATTATGATTTTTCATTACAGTTTGATTTTACTGTCACAAATTCACTCGCACTGTCTCTGCAGAAAAATATGCTGAATTATTTCCATGATTTCTTAGAGATGAGGTCAGGGAGAAATAGAATTCTTAAACATGGAACGAGGTTGTGACTCCAGAAAACTAATAAATTAAACAGAGGTATTAAGAATGATATCCTATAGTGCAGAAAGGACACCTAGGAGGAAAACATTCTTAGTTTCAAAGAACGAATAGTTTCTTTTGGGCTTTCACGCGGAAACTTGCAGAATCTTACTACAAATAGACCCATTTATTCTGAGCGCAGAGTGGCTCTTACTAACAAAGATAAAGCAACTGTTTTAGCAGAGCATTTGGAAAAGCAATTTATCCCGCACAGCGATCCTTGTGATTACAGTTTCGCTTATGATGTCAGAAAATTTGTCAATGACTGAATTCAGGCTCCTTACGTTCATAATTGAACGGACTTTACATTGCCGTTAAACATCTCCTTTTCAACATTATTTGTAAATTTACGGGGATCCTAAACGCTTGCCTTGAAAATTCATATTTTCCTGAATGTTGGAAGCAAGCTAAAGTTATTTTAATACCGAAACCTGGGAAAGATATTACGAAGCCTGATGGATATCGCTTAGTCTTAGATCGTATTAGTCTTTTACCCGAACTTAGTAAAATTTATGAACGTGTCATACTGAACATAATGACTCCTTACCTGGATTTATTGCCCCCCCCGAACAATTCGGGTTCAGGCTACGAAACAGCTGGTAAGCCTCAGAAACTACAAAACAGCTGGTAGGGCTAACTGAGTTTATCGGAGATGTAATTCATAATAAATCTTGTATTGCTTTACTCATGCTAGACGTGGCGGAAACTTTCGACCGCGTCTGGCATGAGGGGCTCATTTGCAAGTTGATCATCTTTAATCTCAGCAAAGAACTTATACTACTCATTCGCTTCTTCATCACAGGGAGAAAATTCTTTGTCACATTCGGAAATGAAATCTCAGACCACAAAAGGATCACTCATGGTGTAGCCCAGGGATCCATTTTAGGGACGCTCAATTATATATTTTACGTCGCAGATTTCCCTAAAATGCAAATTAGTCAAAACCGTTTGCTCGGATGCTACGCGGACGACACCGCGTTAGCTGTTAAATCCATGAGAGCTGAGCTTGCTGTTAAAAAGATTCAGGATATTATGCCTTTAATTGAAACTTGGTGTACTACGTAGCGCATATGCATCAATGCACATATATATCAACTGCTTATTATTCGACGTAAATTCGCCAGGACTCCTCTCAATGTTACTCTGAAATTATTTAACACTGCTATTCCCACTGTAGACAAAGCAAAGTATTTAGGTATCACCTTTAATACTAAACATAACTGGGTGGATCATATCACGAATATTAAGAAAAAGACCTTTGGTATTATGAACCAACTGACGCCTTTAATGGGCAATTACTCTGGTTTAAACCTTCACAAGAAAAGGCATATTTACACAGCTATAATTAGACCTGTGTTAGCCTATGCTTCGTCTGCCTGGGCCGCCTAAACCAAGAAAGATTTGCAAAAGCTACGGGTTTTGTAAAATAAAATTTTACGTATGGTTACAAATCCACATTATTATGCGTCTAATAAAACCCTGCATAAAGACCTCAATATTGAACATGTAGACAGTTAGCTACACAGAACGAATAAAAACTTTATTCATAAAGCGCTCACTGGCGTGTCACTTCAACGTGTTTGATTACTTCGAACTCGAGGAGGACTTTGAAATTAGACCGTTCGCAGCTCACCTAACCAGGGACTTACTTTCCTGCGTAGAATGTTTATCTGATAATTTCTCAAAATGTCTGCTCCCTTATTATTTGGTTGCACATTGTAAACGTACTGTTCACTTAGTTTTTATGCATTCTCACATATCGTATGTAGCTATATGTTTTCTTATTTTGTATTTCTACTTATGTTTACGCATTAATTTTCAAGTTTGAATTTTCACTTCAAATTCTCACTGTACTGTCACAGCATCAGCTGTTAGATTCACTGTCTTGCATCTATATTCGTTCTATCTTGCTTGGCTGTTAGAGCCTTTGTGACGCCTCATCTTCTCGCCCTTGAACTTTGTGCTAGTTGTCCAGACTACTCTACGTCATCCGCCTATGGCAAAATTGTTACTGAGCCGGATGCGATACCTGCACCGAACGAACGGACTTATAAATTTCCTCATGAATCAAAAATTTCTTCCGAAGAAACGCATTCGCGAAATTGTGATTGCGTTAGTTTTCTCGTTAAAATAGGCGGTACTCAGTGAATGTTCTTTTAACACGGAAAAGCACGTAAGAGCTATTACTGCTCTGCCTTTATGAAATCGTCGAGATCGTATTAATGTTACACAAAAGAATGATGATGCTTTGATGCTTTAGTTGAGTATTCTGGTGTCCAGCAAGAAATTATCCTGTAAACTCGACATGGTATGTACTCAAGGGAACATTTTCGTTCGGAAGAGGATGAATAAATTCTTCTGTTTTTCCTTGCTTCTTCTTGTACAGTATAAAATCTATGCAGCTAGCAATTACACTTTCAACTTTGCATTTCAGTCCAGGAATAAAGAATTCTTGCCCCACAGCATTCACAGTTTTCTCTACAGCAAAGTGATACTTTTTACGTACCTTCTGTAGGATTTCGTTTTGTAATGTCTCTGGTACTACTAGCAGATCCTTTCCATTTTCCAATTTGTACAAAATACCATTTCTCAGGAAGAATGCATTTTCTTCTCCTTTCTTGCCTAAATTCTTGATCAATTTTACATGCTCATCTTCATTATGTTGTTGTGCTAACCGAATCTTCTCAGTTACATCGGGTATGTATGATGTCAAAGTTAAAGCACTCCTACTTAAAGCATCAGCATGTTTCATTTGGCTGTCTAATCGACGTACAATTTCGTAATCGAATTCTTCAATAAATATTGCCCATCTTGCAATCTTGGCAGTTAAATCTTTCTTATCTAATGTTTTCTGAAAAACACTACAATCAGTTAGAATTTTGAATTTAGAGCCTAACAAATAGTTTCTAAACTTCTTAAGAGCTCCTATAACTAGAAGGGCTTCTAATTCGTAACTACAAAGTTACTCTGGCCGCAATGAAGTCTCCTTACTCATATACTGGATTGGGGACTACCATCGTCAAATAGTTGGAGTAGTACAGCACCAAAGCCTTGGCTACTAGCATCAGTATGAAGTTCTAATGGATATTTGCTTAAATATATGTAGAACAGGTGCTTGAGAGATAATTTCTTTTAATCTACAAAAAGCTTCCTGTTGTTCGGAATTGAACTTAAAACTAGTACCTTTTCTAAGTAAGTATTCTAGCGTAATGCGGAATGAATTTACGAAAATATCCCGTTAGTCCTAAATGGTTATGTAGCTGTTTACAATTACGCGGTTGTGGAAAATTTTGAACAGCAACAGTTTTGGAAAGTGAACTTCGAATAGTTCCGTTTTCAATTATATGTCCCCAAAATTTAATTTTTCGCTTTAAGAATTCGCACTTTCTGAAATTTATTTGTAATCCGCATTCCGAAGCGGTTTTGAATACTCTTTCTAATTTCCCTAATCATTGAACTTCATCCTTAGCCGGTACGATTATATTATCCATATAAATAATTAGTACACCTTCATTTAGCAAGTCTCGAAATACTGAATAAATATACCTTTGGGAAATATTTGGACTAATACATAAACTACAAGGAACTTTAAGAAATTCATAAATACCGTTATGTGTTACGAACGCGGTGTATTTTGTGCATCTCGCATCTATATATACATGGAAAAGCCATTTCTTAAATCCAGTGTTGTGAAGACATTTGATTGTTCTAAGCGATCGAGTATTTCCGGAAGTAAAGGCAATGGAGATTTGTCTTTAATAATCTTCTTATTTAATTTCCGAAAGTCAATGCATAATCTTTTAGACCCGTCCTTCTTGTTACACAAAACGATAGGTGCAGCATAATTCGAACTGCTATGCTTTATTCTACCATCCTTCAACCATTCTTTAATTTACTCGTGAACAATTTTTTGTTCCGCGAAAGGCATGTATCTTCTATTTTGACACACAGGGATTTCATTGCATAAATTTATTTGCATCTTGAAATCGGATTGTTTATTTTTCAGAGGCTGGTACGAATTAATTAATCTACACAGTTTTTCTTTATGTTCAACTTTCGAAATGTGCGTTAAATCAATCTCGTTGACAAAAATAGCATTCATCACATGTAAATTCCAAGCAGCTTCCGCTTTCAGGATCGTTTACATTAACAGACATGCTAGGCGATTGCGAAAGATCATAAGCATTCTTCAATGACCCAGCGATATTCAAATTTTTCGATAACACAACGATCGTTACGAACTGACTCAGCAGTTATCAAATTCACATTACCTTTATTTCGATGAGAGATTATTTGAATCCTTTCTCGGTGAAAGAGAAGTTTAACTGATTCATTACATCTAAACCTAACACAATTTGATTCCATAATGACTAAACAACATAAATTTTCGTACGAAGTGAAAAACCATCATTTAAAATATCAGAAATAAAAAAGTCAATGGGAAATGTTTGCTTTGTCTCGATACCGAATAATGTGATGTCGGTAGACTTTAATTTTGGAGAACCGATTTGCTTATGTAACTCTACACTGCATATTGTAACAACTGAACCGGTGTCAACTAGACTATCAACTAAATGATTACTTATTTCTACGGTTTTCATAATTCTGCCATTATCTGGAATTTTCTGAACAAACGATGATGTAAAGCTGTTAATCCCAATGAAAAGACATCCGATAGTAAAAAGAGTGTGCTAATGAAAAAAATGCTAAGAATAGAACCATAGACACAAGTCCTTATGCGTTTATGGATATTTTTTAATTTATAAAATGCCAGAATGCCTGAGTTGCAAGCTGCTGAGCATACCATAGATAAAAATGTTCATATTGTTTGACATATTTGAAAATGTGTTTGGTTTAAAAAATAATGAGTAATGTACAGTACAGTAAATAATCTTGTAAATTCACATGTAATTCAAATGGTTTGTCCCGTAATATAAATGAACTGCGGTATTTCGTAAATGTTCTAAGCGCTGATCTATATTTCCTACAGGAACACCGACTAGGCCCTTCAATTTCAATTTTAATTGCTAACTACTGTGTATACAGATATAGCAGGGACAACATTGCAAATAGACAGAGAGGACGAGAACTGCTCTCTTTGTTATACTCTATATTCCCCCTCAGCAAACTACAATTCGAAAGCTTTCAGCCATCAGGCCACAGCTATTTCCATCACAACAAACACCGGTATAGCACACATTTTTGTCTCCACTTATATACCACCATTGAAACTACATGCAGTTGAGTCTGATCTCAGCACTCTATTCACACTTGTTGCAGATGTTATTATAAGTGGAGACCTAAACGCTAGACACCGCGTATGGAACTGCTACAATTCTAACACTATTGGCTATGTTAATATTCAAATTGGACCACAGGGTCCTGTTTCAGATAGCAGCTCCAAGTACCTCAACACGGTATACTACCGGTTCCAGAGGTATCTTAGCCTTGTTCCTCCTCAGAAACACCAGCATTACGCCTGGATGTTTCTGTATTAGAGGAATTGCCCTCAGATCATAACCCGATTCGCATGATCCTGAATGTCAGTAGTTATACAACATCAGTCAAAAGAGCCTTTAAAACTGACTGGCAAATCTTTGTCAAAGCTCTAAACAACATTAAGTACACTACTTCAACGATACATTCATAGTTTAGTCAAGGATCCTACCAACAATATCCAGAATGCTCACAAAAGTGCTCAGCTGGAGCTTAAACAATCAAAACCTTTTAGATCTAAAGAATTATGTTGTCTTATCAAAAAACGTAACGCTGCCAGGAGGCGGTTCTAGATGACTAGAAAGAGACAAGACAAGAGAATCTTCAATAATCTATGTGCCGCATTCAAGTCTAGTACTAATTATTATGCGCAACTCCGCTGTGCTGGTTACTTCGAGTCCTTTTCCAGAGACGATAATTCCCTATGGAAAGCAGTGAAAAGGTATAAAAAATACCACAACAAAATTCCGCCCCTTAAAGGCCCCCGAAGGATCCATTACATTGAAACTGAGAAGGATTCTAGATGCTGCGCATTTAGTACAGCATCTAGAATGACAGTTTCGAACCTTGAACATTCACGGCCCTACTATTAATGTCTTTCACAACAATTACATAGGAAGCCCACAACAGACAACACGATCTCAGTCATGCCATCGGAAGTCTACACTTATACTAAAAAACTGAAAAATAGAACGATCCCTGGCCATGATTCCATTAACAATGGAATGTTCAAAAGATTTCCAGTCAGCACTCTTCTGTACCTCGCTAAAATCATCAATCTCATCAATCCTTTACCTTGGAGTGATCCTCAGTAAAACTCTTACATGGGCCCCACACATTACAACTATCATCAGAAAGTTTTCGAGTTAGTAAAATACACTTTATCCCCTAACTTCTCGAAACAGTTTACTTTCATTAGACAACAGGTTGCTCATGTACAAAACCGTTTTGCGTCCCTTTGTTATGCTTGCCCAGATCGGACGTATTCATTCAAATCTTCAAGAGAAAATTGGCAGCAAGCCCAAAATTTGGTTTTAAGGCAAATTACCAGCTCGCCTTGATATGTTCGTTAACAGAAAATACATGAGGAGTTACAAATAGAAAACATAAAATATTTCTAGTGCCGGCTAGCCCGGAAATTCTACGAATATCTTAAAAACATCAGCAACCCAGCTTTCCGGGTGTATGATTACGACGTAAACGATGTAAACAACAGTAAGCGGCCTATGGTCATTCTTAGCAACTACCCTGAATAACTGTTCATATTTTTTTACGTATCTGTGATTTGTGCTCTTGATATTGTATGTTTACTTTACAATTCTGTATTCAACTTATATCTTTTAAACACCGCGAAACTCGCACTTGCTCTTTAATGTCTATTACACGCCTAGTATTAAGTGTCATTTCAGAGTTAAACGCCAGCTTATTCTCTCTGCTCAGTTCTCCCACACTGCATATTGGTCTACGACTATCTGATATTGATACTCTTTAGATTAACAGAATAATTTGTTTAATTTTCATCAGTATCAGAAAAACGTATTACGTAAATATGCACATATGCTAGGCTTATCTACATGCTATTTTTCTGCCATAATTCGCAACTGCTTATACATTCGATAAGAGTACTGTTTGTTCTCCAGTAACTTGTTTTTCGCTTTCAATCGGTCGCACAAAATCATATAAATATACATATGATATTTTAACAGTCGTGGACATGAATGACGATGCTTGCCGTCAGAGTCCCGGCATTGCTGTGGTTGAGTGGAATACAACAGAAAAATGACAGAGATTGATTTCGCTTTTAATTGCACATCTTCATTTAATTCAAATAGGAGATTATTATTCTTTTCGATTAACTTCTCCAAATTACATATCAAATAGTGTTTTAAACTGAATACGATGAAAATTAGGCTTTTGATGTCATAACTCTTCTAATACAAGAAAGCAGCAGAGGGATAGCTTTATAGCCAAGCGGCGCGACTTCGTTATTTATAGTAGCGGTTACCTAATAGGCCAGAATGTTCTCAAAAGTACTGGTCCTCAGAAGATCCTCAATTGCGGAAAGTTAATTAGAGTATGCCTGTTCGCGTAGAGCAAAGTAATCGTATTTTTCATATTTTACATATATAAATTTTGTTTTTGTCCAGTCTGTTACTCGGCTCGGTGACCTCCATTTTTTTATTCTTATATGTTGGTAAATTGCACATTTTTTCTCTAAAGTGGTAAAATTATGTTGCTATTACTTCCGGTTAATATTTTTATGCATTTAGTTACCCTAAATGCAGTAATTGTAAATCAACAATTTTAAATTTGTTTACCTGCGGCTAAGCCTAATTTTTGTTTACCATAGCAGCCATATTTGTTTACATTTGAAATTTAGTATAATAGTGGATTTGTTCCCAATGTAGAGAAACTAAGCTTCGCAACAACAAACGCAATGTCTTTTTTTATTATTCCGAATTAAATCATGCTTAATCCTTTCTGAAATTAACATTTAAGTTATTAAATTATTCCATATATCGACTTCGCATAGAGTCCACACCAAATTCAGTTTATTTGCCTTCGGTTTCTTTTTCCCGAGGAAGACCGAAAGTAAACTTTCAATTCTTTTGCACCCAAAAATTTGCCTACTTGCTCGCTGACCGAATAGCTTCTTTTTGAGTAGAAACCGTAATTTAAATTGTAAAAGTTATTCTTTAAATTTTTTCAACTGTATTTGTGTTTCATATTTTCCTATATTTATCAATTTATAATAAAAACATTCTGAGATTTTTATGTATTTTTGTCTTACGCTAAGTGCGATCTGAATTAATTGAATGAGAAATATATCTCTAATGAAATTCGAGGAAATAAGTTTAAAAGTAATGCAGGAAAATGTGCGTATAATTTAATATTAAGTACAAGGAAGTCATGTTGAGTATACATCAGATTTTGTTTTAAATGTGTACATTAGAATTTTTTCATTTTGTTACAAACGTTACTAGCACCCAAACGTTAAAGTAAACAAAATAGGCAAAAAAAAGTAAAACGTCTGAAACTTTAAATGTATATTTTTAAGAATAGGAAAAATACCAAAAAGAAAAACGTATGTGGTCTGCAGAAACTCCCATTAGGGTGGGTTCAATTCCTCCCTTTGAAGTTGAGACTAATCCTTTACGTCAGTTATTTAGAAATGCGTATCGTGTAATCGCTTGTCTTTTGTTTATGAATGGCAGCAAGTAATCTTATTTGTGGAAATTTGATGATTGTTGTCAAGGGAAGAGGCTTGACTAGAGGTAAATTGAGTTATCGTCAGTCGCAATAAAAATTCAGATAAATGTTGCAAACACATTTGGCATCGTGCAACTTTCTAAATGTAACTTAGTTACAAAATAAACTATGATCTAATGCTACATTCTAAAACCACCCCTTTGCTTCAGAGATACAACGCAGTTTTATTAAAAACATTAAAATGATCCGACATCGCAAATAAAGAAGGCTGGAGTGTATGAAAAAGCAAATCAATAAGTTTAGTGAAATTAACTGGCAGTGGTTCAAAGTAAGAAAATCTCCTCATAGTGTAAAATAATATAATTATAAAAAAGTGCAATGAAAGACAAAACAAATCGAAAACAATATGAAAAGAAAATGGGAAAGATGACTAGGTAATAGGAAGATCAGTCTGTTTGCGGTGTGCAGGAAATAGCCTTAGATCACAGGCCTCTTCAAGTATTTGATAGTCGAAGAGATTAAACGAATTTAAGTACTGACATCCAAGTGCTTTAGCGAAGAATTTTGTGTTTGTCTTCTTAAGATAAGTTTCAATGATATCAAGTCTGAGATCTTCATGAAATGTGGCATTTCTGGCATAATAATGGGCACCAGTGATAGAGCGAAGGAAACGATTTTGAATTTTCTGTAATTTCAAGAGATCACTTTTGAAGCAGAGGTCCATGCAGGTGAAGCATAAAAAATAAAACAGGTCTGACAATGCAGGTGTAAAGAAGATTTGCTTCTTAAGATCCATACCTGAATGTTTTCCAAAATGGGAAATAGACTATTCATAACCTTATTTGCTTTGTCTCTATTTTTTTTAATATGCTCATTCCATTTTAATTTTGAATTAAATGTTAAAACTAAAAACTTGGCAGCGTTGACTAAAGGGACAGTTTCTTTGAATAGGGTAAGCTGACGAGTAGACATTGTCCGGGAATTTTTCCTTCTAATGACATGTGATTGAGATTTAGGTGCATTAATAGCAATTCTCCATAAGGTGCACCATCTCTCGATTATGATGTACATGATCTTGTAATTTTCTAATCGCAAGCTTAACATTTGTAGATCTAGCGGTGAGAGCCGTATCATCAGCATAACACCCAAAGAGAATAGTGATAGTCAAGATTTTCCTTGGGGAAATAGGCAACATAGAACAAATAGTTTTGGGCCAAGGTTATATCCTTGGGGGACCTCGGGTCTAATGGGTGTGATAGCTGAAAAGTCATTTCCTTGGGTTGCGATGAATTTCCAGTTGAATATGAACAACATCAATAGGATGATAATTTCTCTGTCAATATTCAGTTAAATAATATTATATATGAGCTTCTCACGCCAGACGCGGTCGAAGGCTTTCTCCTCCTCCAGCATGAGTAAGGCAACATTTTCTCTGCTATGAAGGGCTGCACCTGCAAGTTCAGGTAGTCTAACTGACTCTTTCGTGGTAGCAATGAACTCCTGTTCGAATTAGGTTGTATTGTGTAGTTCGACATTTACGTGGTATAAGTATTTATTAATTACGTCTAAAAGTTTGGGTCTATAAGGAATTGCGTGACGCTATATCTTACGTATGCAGCAAATATAAAGTAAGGGAAAATACTGTGAAGACTGGCGTGCACAAAAGTGGCCGAGTGGTTAAGACAGCCAAAAATTGGTAGTGTTACTAGAGTTTGAGTCAGGCTAAAGGGCTTTTTGTGTGGTGTTAACTTTTGTGTTTATTTTTATTTCATGTACAACATGAATACGAACCAAACAGTCTCAAAGTCTTCACGAAGCGATCCTTCCACGAAAGCCTCGAGCGCCTTACCGAAATTAGAACCAATAATGGATGAGTGTAAGTAGTAGTAATATATGCCAAATGTTGCTAATACTTACGAGAGAAATGTTGCAAAGAATTATTTCGTGAGAATTAATAAAATGCAACAATAATACATTTTCTTTCTTCAGCGAATGGAATGTTTCAGAAATGGAAGTTAATATTTTTTGCCATATGACACATCATAGTTCGACGGCCTCATCCGCGACAATAAACGCAAACACGCATGCGCCATTCGGACCGAATTATTCTCAAAATAGGTTGGAAGGATGATGACTTTCTTTCCCTCCGTTCTTTCTTTCAGAAGAAGAAAAGACTTTCATGTCGCAGCAAGTAATAGCGCCCGTTTTGGACGAGTTTATGTGTTTCAACAGAATGCCAGCCAGGATTGCGTTTGAAAAGGTCGAACTATACCTTCATTGGATAAAGGTTTCGAAAATACTGGTATTGAAAGTGATATCAAGAAGTAAATTTTGTGCAATTATTTATGAACGCTTCTAGCTTTATTTGCAATGCTGATCTAGAGAGTTCGTATCCTGTCGACGAATCTTGGCGTTATTAATCATCATTTCAATAATAATTGTTATTAGCTAAATGAAATGCCGGAATTTGTCTCCAAATTAAATACAGATAATTCCATTGTTGTTTTCTGGTCCATATTACATGGAACAATGGTTGCCAATGCCTATTAAAAAGAGAGGTTGGACTTCTATTTTCCACCCCCAATTTTGGGTGAGCACCCCGCGGAGGGAATCCGGGTCTCCCACCCGTGTCTCCTTCCACCAATCCACACGAGAGGACTTTCGGCTCGCCGCATATTTAGAGTGCCGCCATGCCCCACAGACACAGTAGGAAATTCTATTAGAAATCCCAATTTATATTTGACGAAAATAAATAATAATCTCTACTTTTATTTAACTGGGTTCAATGATAATTCCAGAATAACACATAACTCGGTATCTGGCCTAACTTCATTTTTTGTTAAAGCTTTCAAACTCTCAAATTGCTTATTTTTTGTCAATTGAAAAACCGTGCTGCTTTAAGCATACATCTTTGAGAAAATATGTAGGTGATACGTTTTTGTTACATTTCCGTCAATTTTAAATTAATTGAATTGCCGTCACCCATGTTCCAAGTCAAAAATCAGAAATATAATGCGGATACACTTGGAAGCAAAAAGCAGTGTAAGGACCATCTGGCTAGTAAGCGAACATTGAACTATTCTTTAAGTTCCATGACCACCGCTTTGCTCCGAAAAGATAAAGCAGTTTTATTTAAAAAAAATGATGTTGAGAAGACCATAACTCTATGCCAGCAAAAGTAATTTTCAATTTTTTTACACTACAACAGGTTACGAGAAAACTGGTGGTCAACATTTTCTTCGTTTATATTTGATAATAAAATTCTTTTCTTCGAATTAAAACTTATGTCGAAAAATTCAACTTCACTTTCTTCATCCAAAGTAAATCCGCATAACTTGACGTCAAAAACACTTTTGCCGAATTTTTCATTCACCAAAAGGAATAAGCAAGCTTCTCTTTCGTTATATCTTAATAAATGAATTATATCCTTTACATCTTATATATGCGTGAGCTTCCTTGAATATACTCCACAGTCCGTAGATGCTGGTTAGATGTACAGTATTTTTTAACTCGGAGTGCAAACATTTCATCAGTATCGATATTTTGGTTCCGGAGGAAAACATTCATTTGTTCAAGATGTATTAAGTAAGATAGACTGCTAGGTCTGTAATTTGGAGCGTTTAAATGGTACTCGCCAGGTTTGGAATAGACTTAATTAATTCAAGTTTTGGCTTTCAGTAAAATAGCAATGTACTTAATAAGGAATTAAATTTTTTATGGAAATAATAATTCTAATTTCTAATGTGTACTGATTTTTTAGAACGTAGGAAAAACTAATACCTCAGACCATCAGAATGAAACAATATTGCCGTGGGAAACGTAAAAAACTAGAAAATCAGTATGGTAATGAGAAATAGCTAATAACAGGTAAGAAAAAATCTTTATAAGTCAAACGGTTTTTATTCATATAATTTAATCCAATGTATTTAATGTAACCGTACATAATCGAAAATATATAAATGTTGTAAAATCACCCTCTCAGACTTAATTGGTGAATCCCAGAAATGTATTAAATATGAGCCTATCAATCTTCCATTTAACACTGAATCCTATCGAAATAAAAAAATATATTATAGTGAACTAAATGTTCCCTTTCAAATTTGAATGCTTTCTGTTTTTTGAATGCTGATTGAATTGACATAAAAATTAACATTGCCTCCAAATTATTTTGATTAAAGATGCAGGTGAATTGTTTATTACATTTCGTTAATTATAATATAGATTAATGGTCCTTTCTGTATCTTATTAAACTTCTGTTCGGATAACTCAGGTATTAGCATACCATCGACCCCTTGTTTCGTTAATCGGAAAACTACTGTAAATGAATTTGTCGAATGCTACGTACGCTACTTGCTCATAAATATGTTAATATGGAATATTTTCATGTGTCCTTACTAAGATTTTGTTTAGAGCAGTGTGATTCCCCCTTTAGTTACCCGAGGGTCAATCAAACGTTAGTATCGGAGAGTGAGGGCCAGAGACATTAAAGAAAGAAAATGAATTACACATAAATCACTAGTTTAATATATCTATAGGAATGAAAGAAATTGTCATCTGATGGACAGCTTTGCCAATATCAGCGGTATCCCGATAAATCTGCAATTTTGTATTACCTGCAACGCAGGTTCGCCAGGTATTTCTCATCCTAGCGACTGTTTTACACTGCTTTCATAAATACGGTTTATTCTGTTTGTTTAAAGCAGTAAGAAGGGTCTTTTGTTTTTCTAAATTTTTAACTAATAGTTTTCTCTTCAGTAAGAAGAGAAAGTGACAACAAGATGAATAAGCTATCGTGTGTGTAATTTTGTGTATTAAATGCCTCAACAAGGATTTTAAAATTTTTATAAAAATTCCGATTATTTTACAAAATGTGATGAATTACAGTTGTAAATATGGTTAATCGGAGATATGAATTTCACTGCTGGAGTACTTTGAAACGAAAAGACCACGCTGGAAAAACATACTAGCACCGACATCCCAAACAATACAAATGATCCGCAGTGCTTTATAAATTCACCGCTTTGCATGATAAACACACGCAATTTTGATCAAAATACCAAGTATATCTTCAGAGTACAATTGAGCGAAAGAACTATTTACAATTTTATATCACATGAATGTACAAAATAAAAACTGGTGACTAGATTTTAAGGAATGTTGCTCACTGAAATATTATATACTTCTTTCGACAGACAGGTGGAGTATTTTAAATCTACGAAGATTGGTTCTGGTTCTTACCTTAAATGTTTGTTCTTTTTATTATATATCTTTGCTGCTGTGAGAATACTTAAGCTGTTTTGTATGTTTGGACTGATCTTTCTAATAAAGCGATACGTAACAACACAATAAAAGCTTTCAGGATATCCTTACTCATCCTCCCTAAATTTACGGATGAGCTTCCCAATACATGTTCGTTTAAAGATTAATTTGATATATAACTCCATCTTTTTAAAATCATAAAATTCATAAAAATTGGAAGTATGCTATTTTCTTTAAGTATTTATATAAATAATCTCTGCCTACCAGCGGCCGAGCGGTAAGGTCGCTGAACACTGGTAGTTCGGTCCGAGGTTCGAATCCCGCTAACAGGCTGGCTGCATGGGTGTTTTCGTGATTTTTCCCATGCGTAACGTGTATACGAGCCAGTTCCCTTAGAAAGTCCTCCACGAAGGCATCCCTTCCCTTAGGCAGATAGCCCTCGTGTGCTTTGCCATAATTAAATTGATCCCACCAGCGGCCGAGCGGTAAAGTCGCTGAACACTGGTAGTTCGGTCCGAGGTTCGAATCCCGCGAACGGGCTGGCTGCATGGACGTTTCCGTGGTTTTCCCCATGTGTAACGTGTATACGAGCCAGTTTGCCTTAGAAAGTCTTCCACGAAGGCATCCCTCTCCTTAGGCAGATAGCCCTAGTGTGCTTTGCCATAATTAAATACTCCAACTCCAACTCCAACTCCATAATTAAATACACCTACATCATAAATAATCTCTACCACTGAAACAGATATCAGTATTACTAGCAAGATTAAAGCTTTTCACCGTAAACTTAAAATTTTAATTACTCTCCTTTATACGCTTCTTAAATACTATAAAACATCACTGAGGTTCAGATTTATTGCCTATGGTAGTAAAAATTATAAAAAGAACGTTCACTTTTTATTTGCACAAAAAATTTAAAAAGTTATTGATTTGATTTTTAACACTGCTACTAAAACATGCAATTTTACTAATTCAGAAGTCAAACAACAAAAATCAGCGTTATACCTACAAAATTTTCACAGGACTAGTTTCGATGGTTTTACCGAACCATCATCTTCAGCTGCAAAACCGCAAATGAACAAGATAGGAAATAATGATTAGATAAGATAAGAAAGCCTGGACAAGAACAAGCAAGTGGCGCCATCTGTTGGCGAAACCAGAACTAAAACATAATTTCTCTAAAAGCCGAAGGCAAATTTGGATTGGAATTAGGATCGTTAACTAGAACAGAATGATTTTTATGAATGTGAAATGCCTCTAGAAAATCCAGTTCTCCAATGGAAGATGTTTTTTGAATAATTTTGGCAGCAGAAAAATTGAAAAAAACGTTTTTCGAATTTAACTGCAAGGGTGTTTATTTAAAAACACCCTTGCAGCTAAATTCGAAAAACTTCTTTTACAGTCTTCCAGTTCAAGTAGTTCAAAAAATCTTCCCATTGTAAACATCAAGCCAATAGTTAATATTTCTAATGTTAGTCTTTCAGAAGAACAAGAGAGAATTCTAAAATATAATTTTAACTTCTAACAAACCTGTAAACCCTCGATTCCAAAGATTTTGGCTCCTATCGAAAAAGGTTTCAAGTTCAGTAAAGTTTCAGATTCACAGAAAGAAATGATTAGGCATCTTATCGCTCATAATGTGAAATTCAATAATAAACCTTTGAAACCAAATCTAACTGCGAGAGAAAGAGCTACAATGCGCGAAATTCATTCTAACCCGGATATTATCATTTCAAAGGCCGACAAAGGTGGCCAGATAGTCGTCATGGATAAGAACACTTACATCGATGGTATCACTAAACTCTTAAACGAAGGACCATATAATCCGATCCCTAAAGATCCTTTACCTTCGGACTTATCCAAAATAAAAACTGCGATCAAATCTTCGCAAATCATTTCAAGCAACTTAAAACATTCGCTTATCTCATCTGTTGCGAATTGTGCCAGATTATATGCTCTTCCCAAAATTCATAAAAGTGGTATTCCTTTCCGCCCTATTGTATCAAATTTGGGTACTGCCTCGTATCCTTTATCTAAATATTTAGTTTCTAGATTTTCCACTCTATTAGATAATAACATTTACACCATAAAAAATTCAATAGAGTTTGTAAAAAAGATTAAAAACATTTCTCCTAGTAATTTACTCATGGTTTCTTTTGATGTAAAATCATTATTCACCAATGTCCCAGTGGAGGGTGCATTAAGATGTCTAGAAACCAGACTTCGCGAATTTCTCTTGCATCGAAATTGATGAGCTAATTTCTCTCACTCAACTCTGTTTGAAACAAACACATTTTGTTTTCCAAAATAAATATTACAAGCAAACTGAGGGATTAGCCATGGGAAGTCCCCTCAGTCCCATCCTGGCTGATATCTACATGCATTATTATGAATCAAAATTGTTTGAAACTTTAAACTTCCCGGCATGGTTCCGCTACGTGGACGATACTTTTGCCCTGTTTGAAGGTAATAAAGATGATTTAGATGGAGTTCTTTCAAGAATGAATTCTATTGATCCTGCTATTCAGTTCACTTTTGAACTTGAGACTTGCAATTCTCTTCCGTTTCTCGACATTCTGGACACACGTAACACATCCAACTTCAGTACTACAGTTTACCGTAAACCTTCATCGGTTTGCCTTCCACCACACTTTAAATCATGTCATCCGACTAAACAAAAGTTAGCTTCATTTTATTCCTATGTTTTCCGTGCTCTTCAAGTTTGCTCCTCCAAACTAGCCCTTGATGAAGAACTAAATTATTTGAAAGCAATAGCTATTGACAGGGGCTTTTCACCCAACATTATTAATCAAGCAGTTAAAAAATTCTCATCTCAACACACTAAAAGCCACACTCTTATTTTAGGAGATTATAAAAATTCTGTTGTCATTCCCTTCTTTCCATCAATTAGCTATAAATTTGCACATATTTTGCAGAAATTTAACTTTCGGGTTGTTTTTTCTCCCATCAATAAAATTCCAACTTCTATACTCAAGGACCCCATTCCGGATATGAATTCCTGAGGTATTTATAGGATTCCTTGCCAGTGTGGTTTAATTTACATTGGCCAAACTAAGAGAGCCTTGAAATTTCGCGTCAAAGAACATGAGGCATATGTTAGAAAAAAGGAAACACAGAGGTCTTCTGTTGCTCAACATTGTTGGTCCGAAAATCACACTTTCAATTTTTCTGCTGCCAAAATTATTCAAAAAACATCTTCCATTGGAGAACTGGATTTTCTAGAGGCATTTCACATTCATAAAAATCTTTCTGTTCTAGTTAACGATCCTAATTCCAATCCAAATTTGCCTTCGGCTTTTAGAGAAATTATGTTTTAGTTCTGGTTTCGCCAACAGATGGCGCCACTTACTTGTTCTTGTCCAGGCTTTCTTATCTTATCTAATCATTATTTCCTATCTTGTTCATTTGCGGTTTTGCAGCTGAAGATGATGGTTCGGTAAAACCATCGAAACTAGTCCTGTGAAAATTTTGTAGGTATAACGCTGATTTTTGTTGTTTGACTTCTGAATTAGTATTTATTCGGCGTGTTATTGTGTCTTAATTACATGCAATTTTGTTGGAGCATTAATAATAACTTAACAAATATTTTTACTATAAAGTGGACGTCCGACATCTCAACTGACGAATTGCAATTATTTCGAGACTAAAACTACCATGGTGTAGATTTTCTCAAGATAAATTTATACACTCGATTTTTTACTTCCTTGTACGAAGTAAAAACGAAGTATTGTAATCACGAAAAGTTTCAGGCAGCATATTTCAACGAAAATATCCCATTTTGACCTCTTTCAAGTGCAATTTAACGATGTATTTCCGTGATATATGTACGTAAAGGCAGAATAAAACAATCTTTTTCTCCCAAAAAGTTATAAAACTGCTTTAAAATGAATTCTGAAGAGAATTTTTCGTTGCGTCGTTACGAACGTATGTATGTGCGTACGTACATATCTCGCCTAACTCAAAAACGAGTAGCGTCAGAACGTTGAAATTTTGTATATAGGACTGCTATAACATGTAGATGTGCATTTCGTATTTTGGTTGCAATCGGCCGCACCAAACGTATATAAATATATTTATATATATATCCACTCTGTTACCCGGCTCAGTGATCTCAGTTTCTTTACTCTTATATGTTTGTAAATTGTACACTTTCTGCTTTAAAAATTATTGAATTATGTTGTTCTTATCTTCCGGTTAAGGTTTTTATGCCTTTAGTAAATTTGTATGCAATATTTTTAGAATTATAAGCGATTTTAAAATTGTTTAAGTTCCGCTAAGACTAATAATGTTTTTGATGGCGGCTATTGCTCTTGTTTACATTTGAAACAGCAAGATAGCGGATTTGTTGCCAACAAAGATAACGCCTTCATTTATTATTTAAATCATGCTTAAACCTTTATGGAATTTTTTTGAGGAAATAAGCGTTTAAGATTTACTTCGTAATTTTTAATAAAGATATTTTAAGTTTTTATGTATTTTTTGCCGTGTCGCGAAGTGAAAACTGAATTAATTGAATGAGAAATACTCAATCGTCTGTGAAAAACTGTTCCTTTTTTGTTTTGTTTGCTTAATTTGTTTTATACATCGTTCTAGCTTTATTATAGTATTTGAATAGAACATGTGGCAACGATAAGATAATTCTTTAAATGATATAGATTTTGTGCATTCTGAGTTATAATATGAACGAAATATAATACTGTTAAGTGAATATAGCGCGAGAGTGTCGCTATGGTAAACAAAGTGAATTTTAAAGAATGCATTTATTCTATTGTAGTTTATGCGGTGTCGGCGAAGTAGGTTTAATTCAATCTAATAAGTTTAAATGAAATGCAAGAAAAATGCGTATAATTTAATATTACGTACAAGGAAGTCATGTGGTGTACACACAAGATTTTTTTCATTGTATATGACGGAAAAAACATAAAATATAAATTAAATGCTTAATGCTTTTAAAAACCACATACCGTGTACATAATATTAATCTTGGAATTATCGCCAAAGCGGATAACACACAACGGCATACAAGGAATGTTACCGAACAGCCCAAAACCACATACTATTTAATGTTACTCACCTTTGGCAAATCTTTTGTGACAGTGTGCTACTTTGGTACACTTTTCTTAAAATATACTGCACTAAACTTCTTCAAACTCCAATTTCCGCTGTATGCCGAGTTTAGCATGAAAAGCTCATGCTGTGTTCCGGCTGTCAGAACTTCGTGTGCCATAGGGAAACTGCTCTACAAGAAGAACGGCGATTGCTTAATTCTGCGGTGGTTGAACACCTAATTGAAAGCATGGTCACAAGGTGTAAACTTTGTATATAGATGAGGAGGATCACATACACTATTAATGTCCTTTTTTCATTTTATGCTGTTTATTTTCACTTTATACATAATTCTGTTTAAGCCTCCAGTATGTCATTATCTGATAACTTACAAAAATTTAATATTCTTTTCCTTTCTGTATATAATTATTGATTTTGCTTTATGCATAAATATATATGCTACTTTTATGCCGAATTTTGTGTTAATAATAGCAGTATTTGTTGATTTTCTTGCATTTTACATCTTCGTGCTACTTAACGTTTGAAAGTAAGTGTATATTTTATTTCATAGCCACCACTCTGCCTGAAATAAGCAAAAGAGTTTCATTAAGAAAAACGGTGACATTTCGGCATTTCTGCAGTTATTTATAATTTCAAATTACATAAAGCGCAAAACTATATGAGAGAACTAGTGAGTAAGAAATTTGTTGTATTTTTATCATAATAATTATAATCTTAAACTGTAAATACATTTTAAATATGGATGGCATCATCGAATGGAAACTTGTTCCCATGTCAGATGCATTTCATGAAAAATCTGAAATATTACACAATAAGTAATAAATTTCCGAAGTATTTGAGAGCCCATCTTATATAAGCTGCTTTCATTTATTTAAAAGCTACTAAAGGGTTATTACAGATTTTTCTTGAAAGGTTATCAGAGATAAATGCTGATATTGATCAAAAGCAATGAAAGGCAATACAATACACCTTTTAGAAACAGAGGCGAAGTATTTGTGAGATTTCCTGCCTGATACAGTCTCAGTATCGATACTTTAATATTAATCGCTATAAGTCTGACATCATTTACGTGACTCAAATAGGCATGGAAAATTGTGTCACGGTGTGAAAAAAAATGTACCTGCAGTTTCTTACAAGGTTTTTCCCCCTAAAATTTGATTTTTTAAACAGCATGTCTGTAATCAATGTGTGAACCAATTTAATACTAGCAAAACACTGAAACGTTAATCATCATTATACAAGCTAAAGAAAAATAAAATATAATTTTTAAAATAAAGTATTCTAACAACGACTATGATGCTAAGTCATTTAAATAATAAAACCAGTAGTATCATATTTTTAAATCTTTGAATAAAGTGTAAATTTTCAGATGCATTACTCATGTTCATTTTTAATGATAATCAAAGTAATGTGGGAGAGGACTCAAAACCATTACAAATCTTAAACGAATTGTACAAATCATTCTCATAACATTTAATTTCATAATAATGCGAATTAACTGAATGGAAAATGTATTCGCTGGTGGTGAAAATTTCACCAACCGTCTCTAGGTTAAAACTACTGGCTTTTAGGCTTCGTGATTTTTCGTCCTATTAAATGCTAATTTTTAAGAAAGTTTCAGTCTAATATGTTGTATCATCAACTCGGAAATCACATTCTGTTTTTAACCTCATATAGCAGAAAATGTAAGCGAGTCTAATTGCAAACAATGTTCGCTTGACTTGGGTAACCGTTTTTAGAATGAAAAAAAAAAGAAACTGTGAAACTGTGAACAAACAACATAACGGGTTAAAATTTAAAGTTATCCTAACCTTTTGAAATATTAGTCAAAATAACAACTTCTAAATGTAATCACAATGTAAGTTTGGTAAAAATCCAAATAAAAAACGAGTAAGCTATTCGATGATTTGATGCTTGGTCGGTATACTGGTATGGAGCAGATAACTGTCTATAAAGCCATACGCTTAACAGAGAGACTATGTCTTTCATTACAGGAAATGGGAAAAAAATTTTCTCAATGCATTTTTGAAAAATATAAAATTTCAGATTTAGAGATGAATATAGGATCAGAATCTGAAGAGAAACAAAAATAAATAAGTAATTTAATAAATCAGATAGTAAGGAATCGATTGCTATAAATTGTCGTTTTTCAGAACAAAATATTTTCACAGAAATTAAAGGTGGTGTAGTGTATTTAATTATGGCAAAGCCCACTGGGGCTATCTGCCTAAAAGAAGGGATGCCTTCGTGGAGGACTTTCTAAGGGAAATTGGCTCGTATACACCGTCTCTAACACATGGGGAAAACCACGAAAACACCCATGCAGCCAGCCCGTTCGCGGGATTCGAGCCTCGGACCGAACTACCAGTGTTCAGCGACTTTACTGCTCCGCTGCTGGTGAGCGAAATTGAAGAAGTGTTCGACATTTTAATTTCAAAATTGAAATGGCAATACGAACAGTGAAATGACATCTCTTCGGATTTTCAGTTTCTAACTGGTGAACAATTAATGTTTTTGCTTTAAGTAATTTAAAGGCAGCAGCTTATAACTTAGCATTTCAATATCCGAATAATATGAAAGCAAAAGAAATTCAGTCAGAAATATCTAGTTTTAAAAACCATGCTATTTCAATAATTCCGAACACAAAAGCAGCTACGAGCTTAGGACTTTTAAAAATAATTTACGATTTGAATTTAGTTCAGTCCTATCTGAATTCGGAACCAGAGTTAATAATTTTTTAACGTTGCCAGTTACTGTAGCCAGTGGAAAAAGAAGCTTTAGTAAACTTAATAATGAATTATATCAGATCTCCACTGGGCCAAAAAAAGCTTTCAAACATCGCCATTCGCTATATAGAACACGAGTTAAGTAATCAAATAGATTTGAAAAAAATTACCGACGATTTTTCTTTTTTAAAAACAAGAAAGATTAAATTATATATATGCTTAAAAAGTTTATGCTATAAATTTTTGAGCAGATGTTTTATTTACACTACTTAATACCATTTGCCATTTTTCAAAAAGCATACTTTTATTGTTAATCATTATATATGTTTCACTTTGTGGAGCATACAAATTTATAATTAAATATTACTGTGAGAGTTATTGTATTTTCTTTTGAAATAGTTACTTTTAATGAGCATAAAATACATATAAATAGTTAATTTGTTCTATATGTACGTTATTATGTACATATATGCAATAATGCATATATATTGCGTATGTAAGATAAAAAAAATGTAAATCAAAATTATAATTTAAAATGCCTCTTAATTGCTCATTTTTAACTTGGGTACATTGTCTTTAGTAATAACTTTCTCTAAACTGCGTCCTATCTGAAAACGTCTTCCGCATTATGTCATCTTGAAACTTCGTCATTGCATGTAAGTTTTAGCCAATCAGATTAACGAAATTTTTTACTATAAATATCGTGGCAATCCTACCCCACCCTCTTTCTCAGCTTGTGCTTGCTGGCCGAAGGACGCCTTCTACTTTTCTCCTTTGGATAAAAATATAATACGCCATCATCAAAATCGTGGGGTGCAAATTGACCCCCATTGTGAAGTGTCACAAGTAATATAGGTATTTGGAATATGGAGTGATTTTGTGATTCTTCAAAAGTTCCCGACTGCCAAAGTAAATTTTATCATCACACATATATATATTGCGAGTATTTGTATAATGTTATGTTTTCAAACATCATTTAGTATTATTATTTATTTATTCTTCCCCACTCAATCCTTTCAAATACATAAATAAATAATCTTGCATTGGGCGAAATTACCGCTTTGCCCCACGTGAAAAAATATGTAAGCACCGCTCTGGCTCTGTAATGTCTTCTTCCAACCTGATGCTCACATTGATGCAAGTGTTGTGTTCAATGTTTGAACAGTTTCTCATAGGTGTTTGCGAAATGTTAAATTTTATTTAGGATAATTCCTAGATATTTAACTTCATCAACCCAGTTTGTATCCTTATCAAACACTATTGGTCTTGGAGGAATAAAGTTCGAGTGACCTTTTCTTAAAATAATTGCTTTGTATTTTTGAGTATTGACTGCGACCCTTCAGAGGGTGAACAAATTCCCAGAAGATTATGTAACGTTGTAGTTCAAGCAGGACTATTGTAATTGTAGACTCTTGGTCATAATTGACGTGCCATCAGCGAAAAGAGCAATCGTCATCTGTGAATCATTTGGAATATGATATGTATACACGTTGTATAAATAAGGAGAAAGTTTGGAGCCCTGGAGCATACTACCAGACATATTTCTGGCAGTGGAAATCATATTCACGATTCTACCGTTTTAACTCTACAATACGAACGAAACACTAATCCTATCAGCCAGTGCTCTGAAACAAGAAGCCGTCGAAGCAATCCTACGCGGCCATCAAATACATTTTGCTCTCCGTTAACGAACATTATTATTAAATTAATATGTATAGCAAGAATTCGGTAAAGTTTAAGATTTTAATGGCTTTTAGCCCAATTTTACATATTTTTATTACCATTAAGAACGAGCATCAGTAACGCGTCTGAAAATTTGCAAACTCTAATACAATTCTTATTCAAAGATTTGAAAGTAGACTAGATTATTTATTAGCATTAACATCGTCACTAAAAAATTTTATTTTCAGAGTTGCGTTTTACTTTTATTGAAGCTTGTATAATGGTGATCGATATCTCAAGGAGCTTTCGGTATTAATTCAGTACATAAGAAAATTAATTTAAGAACAAAGTCTTGTAACAAAAAGCAGATGAATTATTTTCACAGTCAGAATCAATTTTCCGCACATAGTTAAGACACGCAAATTTATATCAGACTTTTAGAGGTAGTATAAAGACATTAAATCTGAGACTTGGTCGAGCAGCAATTCTCACAAATACTTCCTTTCGGTTTAAAAAAATGCATGATATTCTCGACCTTATAAGAAAATCTATGATTATATTTCACAAAAATTTAAACAAACGAATGCACCTTATACAGAATGGACAGTGAAATCGTTCGAAATATTCCTTCTTCAAATTTGAAAGACTAAGATTTCTTCATGAAATACATCTAATATGGAGAGATGTTTCAAATGTAATGGCGCTATGGATTTTCAAAATAATGTTTATTGTTTGAAATTATGTTTATTATAAAGAATTAATAAGAAAATTTATTAATCAGTAGTCTTTCCGTATACCCTTTCTCTATAATATACTCTATATTATTGGAATGATACGAGTTTCTTGAAAAATGAACTATTTATTAAATTAAACTGCGTTGCCTTTTTAAGGCAGAGCGGTGGTTATGGAATATATTGTTCTGCTGTTCGTTGCAAAACAGCATGCAACGTATTTTGTGCTGCATTTCATTCAAACGTTTTTCCTAAAATTTCATTACAGATATATTTCTCGTTCAATTAATTCAATTCTTGCAAGGCAAAAATACATCGAGAAAAAAAATACCTCGAGAAAATAACGACACGTAAATTATATCAGACTTTTAGAGTTAATATAAAAACATTAAATCTGAGACTTGGTCGAGCAGCAAATCTCACAAATCCTTCGTTTCGGTTTTTAAAAACATGCATGATATTCTCGTTCATTGCTATCGATCAATATCAGCATTTACCTATTATGAATTTTTAAGAAAAATCTGTGGTAATCCTTCACAAACATTTAAACAAAGGAATGCACCTTATACAGGCTGGACAGTCAAATCGTTCGGAAAATTAGTTCTTCAAATTTTAAAGAGTTTAAGATTTCTTCATAAAAGACATCTGACATAGAAAGATGTTTCAAATGTATGGAGCCATGGAATTTTAAAATTATGTTTACTATTTGAAATTACGTTTATTATGAAAAAATTAATAAGAAATTTATCAGTAGTTTTTTCGTTCTCTACATGTATTTTACATTATTGCAATGATATGTAGTGGTGATTCTGTACATCCATAATTTATTAAACTAAACTCATTGTCCATTTAAGGCAGAACAGTGGTATGTAATAAATTGTAGTTTCCTTTCCTTTGTTGTTCACTGCAAAAGCTTTTAAGGACGTACTTCGTAAGTTTGATTTATAGCTTGTGCGATGGTGATTCAAGACTTGATGTAAAATTGACGGAATTTTCAAATGTATTTCTTTAAAATTTTCAAATTTTAAAGAAATTTTAAAATCATTATATGTGGATGCATTTTCAAGAATATACATAAATGCGCATTTTTATAGCGAAAATAATTAAGTTTGAAGATTAAAAAATTTTTGAAACATTGACTTTAAAAATTTGAATAATGTTTCATTCAGAAGCATATTTCTATAGCCTCACCGGAAAGCATTAAAATTGAAGTATTTAAAATACTGTAAAGGCTTTTTGCTAAACTCTCAAATGTTAAAACGTTTTTTAAAGCTGTTACGTATTAATCTAGTTTTCTCAGCAAATTTTCTTCTTTTTGTCTCCACGAATGTCCATCGTACATTCATTGTTGATTCGAACTGGATCAAACATCTAGTGATCAGCAATTACATCCCTCGGCTGGGCGTGAGTCCCCCACTGTAAGAAACAAAGTTATAAATAAATCTACGTACTCCAATAAATTACGAAGCTGCATATTTATCCAACAAATAATAAAAAATATCTGAAGTGTACACCACATGAATTCCTTATAAGGAATACTAAATTATACGTATTTTGTACTGCATTTCATTCAAACGTTTTTCCTCGAATTTCATTAGAGATATACTTCTCATTCAATTAATTCAATTTTTGCAAGGCAAATATACATAAAATCCTCAAACACCTTCATTGAAATTGAAAAATATAGACATACACCAAATACAATTAAAATAATTTAAAAAACGATTTTTCCAATTAAAATTAGAGTTTCTAGGCATTCACAAGCAATTCGGCCAGCGAGCAAGAAGGCAAATAATTTTTCGCTGCACAAAAGTGAAAGTTTACTTTTGATCCCATACGGGAAAAAAGACACAGAAAGTACAGAAACTGATTTCATTCACTATTGTGCTAAGTTTCAAACCTAAACAAATATGGCTGTTATGGTAAAAAATTTAGGCTCACCGCCATTAAACAACTTTTAAACTGTTGATAATTCTACAACTATTGCATGCAGATTAACTTGCAGCGTTGCGCGCCTCCAACTTGCACGCAACCAAGAGGTGACTGTTGAAACTGGATAAAAGACAGAGTCTTGTTAAGGGTTTAAGTCCCTTTTTATTCAACGTAATAAATTACAAGTGCGTGCTCTTGACGCTCACAAACTACGCCAACTCGGCGGTCAAATAAAAATAATAACCTGAAAAGAAACTAAAGACAAGATTCTAACTACGAGGCTCTCTAAAAGTAACTAACCTCACCGCGTTTTACAATACCGCTGCTAATTCAGCAAATTTGAAGATCACTTGAACGATTAACAATTCTTCCAGGCAAACACACAGGCCGAAACGCGGGGTTCTTCAATTTCTGGCTAACTACCTCCGCGCTCGTGAAGTAAGAACAGCTCACCTCGAACTCGTTTCCTTTCTATTTAACTCAGAATACTTCCGCTGATAATTTGAATCCTTGCGCGTTCTACTAAAATTTACATACTCTGGCATTGGCAGTTCCAGGGGAAAGTAAGGCTTGGCAGGAAAGATAGTTTAAACTTAAAATAAATGTTAGTTAAAATAAATATAAACCCTACAAACTAAAAGAATAAATACGTTATCCAGAAGATAAAAACAACATAACTCAATCATTTTTAAAGCGAAAAATGCAGAATTTACCAACACACAATGATAAAAACGAATTGAGCTCACGGAGTAATGTACTGAAGATATTTGTTCACAACATACGTACTGCCATATAATGATGACAGTGAACAACGCATGACCATGCATTGAAGCATATTTATCTCTCGGTAGGCATAATTTATAAAATTCCGACAAAATGATGTCAACATGATAAAATGACAAAATGATGACCACTGAGTGTGAGAGAGAAAACGCTTTGTATGCTATCCGAAAATTTGTTGGCAATATCTATATCTAATTTAAACAGAGTCGGGAAAATAGTATCAAATCAAAAATTATGACTGCCTGTTGCTTCTACGTTTTTAGAGTTATCTTTGTCTAGCTTGTTGAAGTGTAAATTTAATTGTATGCATTTATGTTTGCTGGCTTTATCTGAGCATTCAAAAAACATTTTATTTCAACCCAGTTCGGAGTGTCAAAAAGCCCGTCTGTCAATGGGCCGGGCTTGAATCCCGATGGCAGCGTTAAATATATCATCGGGGCGGTGTCTTAATATTTCTAATGGGACTTCCCTCTCGCTTCTTGAATCTTGTTCATTCTTGATTTCGTCAGGGTATTTGACGCCTGTGCTTTAATGCTTTTCTGATAAAAACAATGATGTTAATTTTATGAACATAAACAATGACATTTGAACTGATTGATGAGATGCAAAATACAATAAATTTGGTACCTTTTCCGAAAATCTTGAATTTTGATATGTGTATATCAAATGAAAATGTAAGGCTGCGTATTTTTCCCATTTATGTTTGTCTAAAGTGTTGAAGAATAAATTTGAACTCAATTTTAAATAAGGGCTCTAAAACAGGTGAGGACCGTTACCACTGTATTGCTCTCATATTCCCTAGGTTCATGAAAGTGAGAAAATAAAAACGTTCGCTACACGGAATAATATCTTCAAGTAAGATGTGTTGCATATTGAACCGCGGCTGAATATGGCGTATGTTTGATGAGAAGAAACCTAAGTCGAAACCTGTGTCCCTTACTCACGGTGACGAGGACTATACGAAAAGAGCAATATTGCTCAGCTGAAGTTGCGATAATTTTCAATGAAACCTACGCAATTATTTGATTTGCTTATTTTGGAGGTCACGAGTTACCATTGATATTAGAACATATTTCTGTATCCCAAAACACCTAACTCATCTTCTTCCAGTGTGGCCCAGGGAACCTAAAAGGTTGGATTTTTCTTCGTTAAAGCATCAAAAAGATAAGAGCCTCTTTTCTATAGCAGCTGAATGCCTGTATTCAAGGCAGTATTTGATTATTTGACAAATATGAAGCTTCGTGTAATATTGAAAGGCGTGGAAAATTAAGTGTTAAGTATTTTTTGCTGAGACTTGTTGACCCAACAGCAATGGAAGGGTAACTGGCAGTCTGATTCAGGTCAAATCACAAAAAGAAATAGGACAGATCTTCTTGAAGTTAGTTCTTGAAGTTAAAAAAAGTTCTTGAAGTTACTTAGTTGTAAAAATTTGCTTACAGAACTATAATAATACTTAACACAGGAGATTTATAATACGTTTTAATATATCAAATTTTAATATAAATCCTTTAGTGTTATATAAATACTTTAACTGATAAAAACCTTCTTGTTGGGGTTTTAGAAAAGCGCTCCTGTATGAAAATAATTCAGATTTCGAAAACCTACAATATCTTTCCGCTTTGAAAAATTTAAAGTTTCACTGATAATCTTGTTTCACGTGAGCAGTATGTATTTACGCATTTTGTTGAGAATGCATCCCTAGATAAGGATTTCCGAATTTCTACAAATTCCATCAATTGTTGAATCATCATCACACACGGTCTAAAACAAATTTCTGAATTACGTTCCTAAAATTTTCTGCGATAACACGCAAACCGAAAAAACAGCCCATGCGCAAAACTAAACAGTAAAAATATTAACGAAACTATCATCCGTAGCCACCGCTCTGCCTAGAACTGGCAGAGCAGTTTCATTCAAAAACTGCACGTACTCATTAACATGGCGCCCATGTATAATTTTAAAGAACATAAAGCATAAGAAAAAAAGCCAAGTACGTAAAAAATGACTTTTAATTCGTTTTCATAATAAGTGCAGAGGCCCACCAGCGGCCGAGCGGTAAAGTCGTTGAACACTGGTAGTTCGGTCCGAGGTTCGAATCCCGCGAACGGGCTGGCTGCATGGGCGTTTTCGTGGTTTTCCCAATGTGTAACGTGTATACGAGCCAGTTTCCCTCAGAAAGTCCTCCACGAAGGCATCCCTCCTCTTAGGCAGAGAGCCTCCGAGGCTTTGTCATTAATCACACACACACACATAATAAGTGCAATCGGAATTTCTAAATTAATTTTAATCTCTTAAATGTGGCACATATTTCAGCAAAACGCACCAAAATTTTTTTTGACTGCTTAATTTTGTTTTTCATATCAATATAATGGTCAGAAAATGATATTTAGTGAAACTATAAAATTAAATGCAATATTTACTATATTCACTACTATACACTTAAAAAGTATTGGACTACAGACGTATGTTATTCAATTACAGCAAATTAAATAAAATTTTGAAATGTGATTTAAACATATATTACAAGACGTGTTTGAAATGTTCGCCGAAGGAGCTCCCAAAATAAAGGATGTAAGAGTAACAAACAAAATAATTTTACTGGCCTTTAAAATAATCACCATGAATTTCAACACACATGAGATTTCACTTATAATGCTGTTGGAAACTGTCAGCAAACGCTTCTTTTGGAATCGAAGCACCGTGGTAATGCGTTGTTGATATCTTCAGCAACTGCAAAGTGTAAGCCTCATATCACGAATCTGGAGAATAAAGTGTTTAAGTGTGCATCTTGTGTTCAATCGCAAAGTATGTAGACCAGCGTTGTCGTGGAGGATACTTCCCTTTCTTCTCTGCTACAGTTCTAGCTAAACCCACCAGATGAGTTAGACCAGTTATTTAAAACCCCCTCGTAAACGTCTGCTCTGACATTTTGGCCCTCAAAATGAATTTCTGTCGAGAAATTATTGCCTCTAAATTATTACTGTAGAGAAAGGCGATTAAAGTGGGTTTCATAAGCCGACATTTTTGAGAGACAAGGATTATGATGAATGTCATGCCAATGATTGTCGCTTGGTCTCCAGATCGTATTGATAGCACCAGGTCTCATCTGCTGTAATGATGGTTTCAAAAGACTGCAGATTCTGGTCAGACTTGTCAATGTAATCTCCAGACATTTCCACCTGAGTTTGTTCTTGCTTGTCTGTGACACTCTTTGGTGCAAACTGGGAGCTTTTCCAAATGTTTATAAACAATAGGGGTTGCGTTGGCTTCTATTATCTTTCTCAAAAAAGTCGGCCGTCGTACTTGTTCGATGCTGTCTTAGATTGTCGACCCAAACACAGCTCATTCTCAACACCTCTCTTTCCGTGTCTAAAGCATTTAACTGGATACAGTTGTTTCACTTACTGCTTCAACACCACATCCTTTCATTAGCATTCCAGGAATGTTCGCCGTCATTTCCTTTATTAAAAAATTCATTTTAGCTCGCTGCTCAACTTTCAATTTACGGAGTTTGCCACACTTTGTTCCCATTCATTTACTGAGCGAACCTGTAGGAGCGCAGCTAGCAAATGATGCCCCGCGGCTTTCTCCGCCATGACTTTAATACTCCGTATTGGTAGTAGTTTAATAATAAACGTGTTTGATAATTTTCTAAACTGTTTGAGAGCTTTATATTTAATTGCCTCAATACTGAGTTAATTAGTATTGTCAGACTGACTCTCACCTAGCCGATTTCAAACAGCAGATTTCAAAGATATATAGTATACTTTAAAATATATACTATACTTTTCTATACTTTAAGCACTCTTAACTTCTCCGCAGTTATCTATATAATACGCATGCATTCTGATGCGACTGACAAACCAAACCACAACGGGATAATTTTAGGTTACTCTAAAATATTGCCTAAAGAGTAGAAACTGGGTATTATCACCGATGTGTATCAATATCAGTTACGCTCACCTTATGTGAACTGGTAAAGCGCAGCAAACCAGCAATAAAGTTCTACATTCGCATATTCGTATTCAGTTTTCTTAGTTTTACCAATTGTCTATTTTGGCTTTCCTGTCCACCTTCTCAGTTTCTGATACGGAAGTGAATGATCTTTAATATAACAGCGGTAATATTGCTGAACACTGATGATTCGACCTGTGTTCGATTCCAGACTGATGGTTTTGTCTTAAAACTTGTGAATGGGCGTTTTCAAGATACTACGTCATCTGTGTAAGCTGGATAGGAACTAGTTTACCTCAGAAACCCTTCTACGAAGTCATCTCTCTTAGGCAGACAGCTCGCACATAGTTTATCATAATCACATAACACGTCTATTACATTACATCATTGATCCCTCAAGTTTGTACATATTTGTCCTAAAAGGTTAAGCTCGAAGAACAGGTAAAGTCATTATTTTCAGCCTTATTATGTAATCCGCCAATTGTAAATATAATGTTATCGCCGAGAGCCTTTCGTCAACTAAATATAATAAAATATATATTTGTTGACTGGTGCAAAACGCTGCTGTCCAAAAGTGTACACTGTAACCAAAATCTGAACTTAAAAGTCGCGCTTGAATTTCATTTGTCGAAGCTCAGCTTTCGTTGCAGAAATGTTTTGGATCGTGGAAACCGCTGCTGTAAATACTGTCTTTTTCTACATGATTTAAATATGCGCAATCTAAAATTTAATTCTGGCATGAAAACGGAAAGGGTGAATTAACAGTAAAGATGCGTAACATAAATAACTGGTTAATTAAAATAAATAAGTTAATATTTGCAGTTAGCCTATCGAATAATATCTCGTCAAAGTTACTAGACTTAAACAGGTCTATAGCCATCATCTTTAAAGACTATGTACATTTGTGTGGTCAAAAGTTTTGCTTTCATTGAAAATATGACTCTAGATTAAATAATTTCTTTCAGTTCAGTTTTTCTTTCTTTTGAGAATCTGATAATTTCCATTTGGAAACAACTATGTGGATTACGAATTAAACTGGATTACCCGTGCCACTTCAGCTGTCATAACAAATTCCACTAAAAGTAAGCTTCTTCAACAGCGATTATATCTTGGCAATTGATATGTATCCAGTTTGATTTGTTTCACTCTCTGATAAAAATACGAATGTGACTGCGATATTTTATCAGCAAATACAGTTATGTTCAACTTGCTTTATTTCACGCTCTAAAACCACTACCCCAAAATATGATCATGCTTGAAGGTGTTCATCAACCAATGGAATTAAAACAGTTATTACATATTCATTGAGCTTCATTTAGAAAATGTCTTGAGTTTCTAGTCCTTAATTAATTTGTTGATTTGCTACAGTTCTCATCTCATGCAGTTATTAATTTAAAGTTGCCGCAATATATATTCAAAAACTCGAAGCAATTAAATTTCCCCAATTGGCTAGGCCGTATGCATACGTTCAGTAATATTTTTAATAGTAATTTTAAGTATTAACGGGTACGTGTATTTTACACTGTGGCTAAATATTCAAGGATGTTTATTAGAAGAGAAACGATCCAGGTGAATAAAAGTAGCCACATTTTCGAATTATGAATACTATCTTTTCCATGTCATTTTTGGAATCTTTGGGCTTTTGAGAGCCAAACTTAAAAAATATATACTATATTTGACTAACTAAAAACGGTTGGAAGGTTTTGGGGAAAATTTAGTGCTTTACTCTTCATGCAATTACATAACCATTATTTCTCTTAGGCACCCATTTAAATTTTGATATTACTTGAAGATATTCACCAACCTATGCAATTATACTAGTTATTACATATTCATTGAACTTTATCTAGAAATAGTGTTTCGTTGCCAATATAACAAATACGTGCATCCTAAACTGTGGCCAAACATTGCAAGATGTTTATTAGAAGAGAAACTGTCTAGATGAATAAAAGTAGCCGCATTTTCGAATTATGAATACTATCTTTTCCATACCATTTTTGGGATCTTTGGGCTTTTGAGAACGAAACATGAAAATTAGGGGGTTTTAGTGAATATTTAGTGCCTTACTTTTCATGCAGTTACAAAACCATTATTTGCCTTCGGCATACATTCTTTCCTACCAAAGTGAAATGTGCCAAAAGTCCTGCCTGCAATTTTATAACAGATGCCCTCTAAAAAGAAATTTATTCAACTAAATAAATTTATTTCAGATGCTAATTTAGAAGCTTTTATAATTTGTTTAAATACAAAGGAAAGAAAGAAGCGATGTAAATCTTGTTCACTAAACATTGGCAAAACAGGAAACATCTGTACTCACTTCCGACTGTGCAGAATTGCATGTTAAATGATTGCTGATTTTGTACAGTGATCATCATGCTAAGCAAAATATTTTCTCTTTAGATCAATTCAGTTGGATAAATAATGTATCTTAAAATAATTTATTAATATTTAAGTATTCTCAAATGCAGTAAAAAACAGCATTCAGTTTTTGAAGATTGGCTCATCTGTTTCTGTTGTACAAGTACAGCTGGATTTATTGCAACTTTCTTCATTATTAAGTAATCCTTTTTACTGAAAATACTACAAATCAAGAGCAATTTGATTGTAACATTACATATCTGAGAGATTATTATATGGAATTTGGGATTTAATAATTTTTGTAAAGAGCATAGAATACCAAATGCTGCATTTGAATAAAATTTTCTCTTCTTATAGAAATGCTTCATAATGATGACAGTACTTATATTGGGTAAAAAGGGTATTGGAAATTCTATAATTACAATTATGCAAATTTTCATAATAATAACTTGGCATAAAATTCAAAAATCTACTACCTAGGTTAGAAATTTTGGAAGCTTGCGTTTTACAAGTTACAAACTGGTCTTCATAAGGGTAGGAAAAAGTTTTTATAAGAACATGCTTATGAAACTTTGTGTATTTCAAACAGTGTCCGACTTGCATAAAGGTGTTGTCACCATTCTTAGGTTGTTCCTCCTCATATATTAAAGAGTCTGAATTAGTATTAAGTAATCTTTGACTAAGCTTCTGATACTCTAAGGCAACTAAAATATGCTTAAAATAAAAGAATAGGGGAGTTTTTTTGAACAGGGATTACGTGGAAAATATTTTAGAGAATATTATTAATTAATTTTATTTAACAATATCATTCGTAACACTCGAAAACGTTCAATGTTTAATGCCATTAACTAAACTGACAATGAGAAATAAACTTTGTTTTTGTTAATTGTTATGAAACTGACGAATTATGCCAGAGTATTATTTATTGGAATATGTAGCACAAAGACCAGATTTAACTTGCTACATTTTTTACTACTCCAATAAACTGGCTTGTACCAATTTTGCTTTCGGCATTTGAATTTGATATTTAATACTCAATTTGGTATTATTGAAATTAAAAAATATATATATAGCACTTTAAGATCTTTAATATTTTGATAATATTCATTTTACTAATTGTTGACTTCCCTTACTTTGCGGAAGCTGAATTTGGAAAAAAATAAATTTAGTTTAATATTATTTTTATAAATTTGGGAGGACTTGTAAAATTTGGAAATTTAATGTAAAATTAGATAATTAAAATAATGTGTATTATTATCATAACTTCGTCATTTTGATTTTTATACCCATTATCGGAATTCGATAACAAAAATAAGATGAAAGGGTTAACAATGGGAAATGCTACTGAATCATTAAAGAAACACGTTTAATATATCAATAATTAATTTTAAGTTAATCATTTCTGAAAGTCTTAGGAGTAACTCTGATCTCATAATGCAGATACGTTTTACTAAATGATGTTTTGTATTATTAAAATTTATTTTTATTCAATTAAAGATAGCCTCTATAGATGAAATGCTGATTTATTTATTAAGAATTAAGAACATAAAATTACTGGTCTTAAGCGTTTCGTCAAGTTCGTCCTTTTGCATTTATTTACGTTTTCAAAACCTAATCTATCTATGCATTAGATATCAAAAATTATGTTGAAAATAATATTTTACGCTAGGCTACCTATAACAAAAGAAATTTAAATGAAGAGAAGTGTAAATCTTATATTTAATTTTCTGATTAAGTTTTATTATTACTATCATTATTACTATTGATATTTAATTGAAAAGCGAATTACTCCTTCCTTCAATGTAAGAAGGATAAAGACCATGTCCAAGATGCATTTCACTTTCTGTTGAATGGCATTTTAAAAGCTTTTGCTTTAGAATTCACTATTTCTAATTTATGTAGTCATTGTTATTATTGATTTTAAATTGGCTGTTGAATTAACATGAGATACATCAAACCAAAACATTAAAGACTTATACATATACTATAAGAATTAACGTGCAATTCTTTTTCAGGTGGCGAAACAGTTATTAGAGCATAAGCTTAACAAACGAACTTTTAAAATCATTTGCAAAAGATTAAAATGTTTGATAAGTTTTAATAAACGCTGAAAATCCTATCAACAAGCTTTAATGTATGTTCTAAAACCACCGCTTTACCTGTAAGAAGCAATGCAGTTTCATTTAATAGAAAGAGAATATCTGGTTGAACTTTTATAACGTTTTAAGGATTTCCCAAATTTTTATACCACATGAAGGCAGTAAAATACTGGTGGTCAGTAATTTAACAGTTATTTATATTACGTATTAGATCGGATTATTTTGATTTTAAAATTCATTACTTCTTTCAATCAAAGCTTGTATCGATAAATTCGATTTCAGGCTGAAATCATCCAAACTGGAAGCGCATAGATTGACCTAAAACACAAAGAATAAATTTGCCCAGTTTTGTATTTACCACACAATGTACATAAGTTTGCTCCTCTTTCGTTAAACATTAATAATTAAAATATATATCTTATATCTTTTATATATATATAAAATCTATAATTTAAAATTAGAAGGAAAAAGATATAAAATACTAGGGAAAAATTTTAAAAAAGTATAAATACAAAACATTTGCAACTATTAAATTTTAGAACGAAGTAAAGTGTAAATTGAAATGTTAATCAAATATGTTGACATTTCTTACAAATATTTTAAACTAAATAAAAGAATAAATTAAAAGTAATAGAAACTAAATAAGCAGTATATAAGTACTATAAAACAGGTGAAATGCAAATTAATTATTCATTTTAATGCTTCAGATCGAATCGTATAGGGCGAAAAATTTACAACATTAAAATTCGAACTAGAATATTGCCTCACTATTCGTTCCCCTTGATATTTTTAGAATCAACAAATTTTAAAGTAAATATTAATAGTATCGATAATAATGGTAATAATAATATTAATAAATTAATGATAAGTCGTAAAAATAAAAATAGATACATATAGATAGATATGTAGACAACAATGCAGGCGCTAACCTGGAATACATGCAAGCGTTGTTACAAGTGAAAGTATTTTGGACATGGAAGCACTATCAATTTTAGGAATTTAAGACTGAATCTCAGGCATTAAACTAAAAGGCTAACTACCTCAAACAACAGCAAAGTTTTAGAATTTTAAAACTTCTTCTCCCTTTGGATATTTAAGCAAAGAGAGACTTCGTTAAGCATGTTTCCCAGGCGTAGTAAAGACGTCGCAAAGTAATCCAAAGTTCTGCGTTGAGGTGGTGGTAACTTTTATGGCGTCTATTTCTCTGTAATGATAACTTCGTTTCTAAATTAAACAAGAAGTGGTTTTTTTTAATCTACCAAAAACGTTTCCTTACCTGATACCCGCTCTATGCAGGCCCATTGCCTGAATGGGTCGGCATCAGCCTAGTAAAATAATGTGTGAATATACTACTGATTTTTGGGATCTGAGAACTAGTTCTTCAAATGAAGCCTCGAAAAAGCGCGTTTTATGGGCGCGGTAAATATTGTATTTTATACTTTTTCGATTGGATTCTAGTTAGTACAGTTTCAGGCAGCATTTCATCTGGTGGCATCAAATAACGTTAAATAATTATTACCGGGTTTCATAACGCTTCATTCTGTAGTCGTAATTAGCACATGTTTGAAAAAAAACAAATGATTCCTAACAAAAAATTTATTTGTAACCAATTTTTTACTAGCAAAATGTTTGCAACATTAGGTTAACTTTCGAAACTATGTATTATATAATACACCTTGTAACACTCATATTAGGGAGAAATATTTTCTGTATATTTGTAGAGACGGCTGCGTTTTCGAGCTGTTTAATGTTATGCAATAGTGTATATGCAAAGCTTCGGAATTAAAAAAAAAATCTTGGAAATAAAGACTTTTAACTCAACAAAAAATAATTGTAAGAAAATTTGTATTCTGCTGTGTGGGAATTAGAAAAAAAACCCTAATAAGGAACTCTCAAAGTAGTACTAGACAGAGCGAATTAAACTTGCGATAAAGGTAAAGTTCCCATCCAAATTTGCTGCAGAAAATCTCAAGTTACAGATCCAAATGTATCCCACCCTCTGGTATTATTTCACTGTGTAGAAGACTTTCAGCTGGATAGTAGTTTTGCGCCCACCAGCCGCTGAGCAGTTATCAATGAAAGCTGGTCGTTCCCAGTTGCGTTAGATTCCAAGGCGAACGTACTTGCTGCATGTGCATTTTCGGGATTTTCTCCATGTGCAACATATATACGCGTCAGTTTGTCTTAAATCGTCCTCCACGAAGACATTTTTTCTCTTTGGTAGATAGCCCTAATTTGGTTCGCCTACTCTTCGGCCGACCTCCGGATGTACATTTCTCGCCTGAGAAGCACGTGCAAAGTCTCCAGGCCCGGTTGGAAACTTTGTACAGGTCTGCCCGGGAGCGGATCAACATCTCGACGGATAGGAGGAGAAGAAATACGATGCAAGGTTCGGCTCTGGAATCCTAGTTGTCGTAAGTATGGTTCTTCCAAATTGCAGTCGCATTGGGAAGGGCTCTATACAGTCCTCAACAGACTGAACGACATCGTGATACGGATTCATAAGTTCCCCAATTCCAATCTTCTGGTCTTTCTTAAGAGAAATTATCCCCATACTATAGCCATAATCTCTATTGCTTCTTATTCTTAGAGGTAGCCATAATTCTTACAGATTAATTTGCCTACATGATTTTTGTGTATATTCTGTACATAGTTTCTTGTGAATAATGTAAATAGTTGTTTCTCGCATTTTTTTTACTTTAAATTTTTGTCTTCTTAGTTTTTGAATTTGGCTTCTGACGAAGGACTGTACTACTCTGGCGTGCAGTCGTTGGGAGGAAGAGGTGCTACGAAATATCCAGCTGAGTAAGTAAGCTTCCCCGCAAGGTGGGTTTAAGGTTGCCAGATTTCGCACGAAATTTCCTATTTGATGACATAATTCGCGATATGTCATATACGGATGGAGAACATTCTAGAACAAATTCTTATCGGCAATCTAGAAGGCAGGCCAAATCCATATAAACCCTGCCTGTACGCGGAGTAGGAGTATTGTCAGACTAGTGTCGCATGTATCGCGAGTTGATGCATTGAGAGTGTGCATCGTTGGGGCTATCGAGCGTATCGAGGAGTGCACCGACAGTTGTAGCCTTAAGAGTCTCGAGAACACGTTGAGTTCCGAGAAAGACCGAAACGAGTCGAGAGCTGTGATCTAGTGCTTTGCCGTGAAGCTGTCTTCAACGTTATAGCCTAATGCCTATGTTGCTGATTGTTTCAGCATGCTTATTGTAGTTTTCCGACGGCTGTAAATGTGTTTTTGGAGCTGTCCTGAGTGATACTGACTAATAAATTGTATTTCATTCTTCATCAAGTGTTGTCGTCAAACAATCCAAATCCGCAAACCCGAAACACACATGAAACACTTTGTCAAAGCTTCAACCAAAGAAAATGATAGTTTTCGGTACATTTGTGGCAGATTTTCTTCTATTTCTGATGCTAAACTTAAGGAGGTAATTTTTGTTGGACCTCAAAATTGGAAACTCACGGTAGATTCCAAATATGAAGAATGATTGTGGAAGCGAATCATGGTTGAGTTTTAAACATGTGAATGAACATTTTTTAGGAAACAGGAAACATCCGGATCAAAAAATTACTATAGAAAACGTGCTACAAAAATTAAGATTACTCATACAACATGAGTATTAAATAACATTTTTTACATGCACATATAGATTACTTTCCAGGGAATCTAAGAAAATTCAGTGAAGAACAAGGTGAGCATCAGGATATAAAAGACATAGATTTCATCAGGATATATATGACATAGATTTCATCAGGATATATATGACATAGATTTCATCAGGATATATACGACATGGAAATACGGACCAAGGAAAATGAATTAACAGCATCATGGCAGACTATTGTTGGATTTTGTAAATAGATGTACCTAATGAAAAAAATAAAAGCAGGCAGAAAATCAACCAAAGGAAAATTCTTACCTTGAAGCTAATGCTTAGCTTTAACATATTCAGCTAATTTTATGACATGCATTATAAAAGAGCAATGTATGAGAGTACATTTTGGGGTTCTTTCCATTCGATTATATGGTTTGTTTAATATACTAAATCTATTAATATATTTATAAATATCAATATATATATATGTAATGTTTTTAGTTATTCCAACACATCGTGGGCGAATGGTGAGGCTATTCCATTACACGTTCTGGCAGATGGTTGACGAAGCTGGGATGATTGAAGCACGGAGAAAAATGACGACTCAGGACTTTTCACTTTTAACAGCAAGCATATCTTTATTTTAATTTAGAGCAGATGACTTTTTCCAGATGAAGTTAATCAAATAACTTATTCAGTAATTGAACTATTAGATACGACTGACTTTAAACTTTAATACGTCATAACGTTCTAACAAAGAAAGAGGAGCATAGCGGAAGCGTTAGCAGAACGAAGGCGAGAAGGCATCTGTTTAGGAGAACTTATGACGCAGCATTTATATGAAAGGTTATGTAACAGAATAGTTTCTAGGAAAATGTAGAAAACCTTATGACGCAGCATTTATATGAGGAGGTTATGTAATAGGCGCGAATGTTCTAGAAGGTACTGGTCTAGGGGAATATCCTGAATTGCAGAAAATTAATTAAAGGTTGCTGGTTCGCAAAGAGCAAAGTATAAACTTAAAGTTTAATTCAAAGTTATATACATGATACGTTTGGACTTAAACTCTTACGTAGCTTACCAGTAGCACAACCACTATCTAATGTTGGCCTTCAGATGCAATTGGCAGGAACTACATTTTCATGACGCAGTGGCGAACACTCCACCAGCCAACCTGAACTCCTACTTCTAAGTTCTGCCTTGTTGAGTTTAAATTTGTATAATCTTCTGGTCTGAGCTCAAATTGTGGCATGAAGAAAGAAGAATGGAACACCTGAAAATGTAGGAGTTAAGTAAATCTTACGAATAGTTTTTGCAAATTTCCTAAATGTGAAATTCTTTTATGCTCTTCCGAAACTTGGGATTTCTTCGCCTTCATTTCTGAACACAAGGTTGCAGTTAGAAATGAATGAATATTTTCCGATATTTAAACACTTGAAAAGCTCCATTTGGCCTGATTAAGACCATAACCGATAAACATAAAAATATAATTGAATAGATATTTAATGAAATAAATCTAGAGACAAACTTAATCAGATACAATTTGGTCACTCATGATATGCTTCGAAGAAATTTGTGTCTGCATGACAAGAGTTACGCCTTTAATTTGCAAAAAGAATGCTTAATTTTTATTCCTCAAAACCTAAACAGATATATCTTCCATAAAACTTCACTCGCAAGCAATCGGAATAATCGTTCTACTCAGAAACAAGTTCTTCGATGAAGCAATGGCTCACACAATATGAAATAAAAACGTTTCTAAATGGGTATAGGATTCTGGAGTTCGCTTAATAATTGAGCTTCATTTTAACTGTGGTTTAAGATTAAGTTAACTGTTGATCAGATTTGAGGTTCAGGCTTTGGAGTATACAAACTCGGAAATATACTACCCTCGTAAAATTTTATTAATATGTAAGTTTTAAATTTATTTAAATAGGAATCATAAACCAGCATGTGTAAGGGAAATATAGCAATAAGAAATTATACATCTGAAAATTGTGAATTTATGTGATAACCGCTAAATACATTATATTGACGAAACCTCAGGAATTCTTCTGAAATTTATGAAATTTCATAAAACTGGTTCAGAGAGAATTCAGTTGTTTCTCGATAAAACTGCTATATTTTCTGTTACATACTCCTTAAAATAACACGAAGCTAGAGCGTTAACTAAAGCAACGCGATTGGTCAAGCAATACACTCTCGTTTAAAACGAGATTTGTAATCAACCTAATAAACTATTATACTAATTTTGTTTTCTTAATTTAGTGCTCGATTTGCTCAGTTTAACGGCAAACGTTTAGAAAGGTGTGAATAACCATAATATTTCCATATGAAATTCCTTTTTTAACGTTCATTTTAAAAAGCTTTTGAAATTAAACGAAGTGAAATGAAATTCATGAAACAGTGATTCAAATAATTGCTTAAGTTCATGCTGCAATGAAGCTGCTATTCAAGTAATCAGCTTATGAACGTTCACTGTACCTGGAACAATATTTCGATGCATTTATAATATCTGTTTTCACCAAATTTCTTTATCAAACAGAGATTCTTTGATAGACTTCCCTTTTCTTTCCTGTGTTGCAAAATTTCAAAAGATTCTTACTTCAGGAGCCATGCACTTTGCTTCTTAACCATTAAACGATATGGTCGAACTATATGTCATCTTGTGGTCTTACGGAGAACATTGTCGAAGGAGCACCAGAAGTGGTGAATTACACTCGCAAGGAATGAAGAGTTCTGCTCCAGTTTTGTTAAGGTTATCTTAGCTGACGCATCCAAATCTCTGACATCCCCTTGCCTACTGTTACACTCCCTGATAGACTTTCGACTCGATAATATTTCGTGCCAGCAAGTGGGCGAGATATAAAATCATTTAACAGTGTTAGTTCCGACCTGTGTTCGATTCCAGGCGACCGGGATGGCCGCATGGGCGTTTTCAGGCCATTTTCCCATGTATAACGTGTGTACGAGACAGTTTCCCGTAGAACGACCTTCACCTATGGCATCCTTCCCTTTGGCAGATAGTCTTAGTGTGCTTGGACATAATCAAGTAAGCAAAACCAAACCAAATGATACAAGTGCCTCCACGTCGCAAAGAGACTATACACTTAATGATCGTCCATGCCTTTTTCAGGATTAGAGCCTGTGACAACCGCTTCCTACTTCCATGCCAGAAGACTGCTGAACAGAAAATATTTGATAAACCTTTTTTAGGACAGTAGGCGAAATAAATTTATAGATTATCCCTGGAGCTATATTATAATCAGGATGGGACGATAAAGTTGTAAATGTGACCAATATTTGAAATTATCCTTCAATGTTTTAAACGTCTTTTGCTCTGTACAATTGGAAGGCAGCATTGTTGTAGTGAAGAATGCTTTACAATAAGTTAATAAGAACATAATTGTAAATATTTCCTTAGACTGCGCAACTAAGAATAAATTAGTCAATTTCTATGATGCTCACTTTTCCTAAAGTCAGTAACTTCGCCAGGATAAAGATTTTCATTTGAGATATGTTGATTTCTTTTATTCAGTAAGTCGCGAATATTCAAAACGTGATCTTCTAATACTACAATAACAATTTATTAAAATGTCGCAGTATAGAGATTCACAAGAAAGAATTTTCAAGTAAAAATTTTTATTAAAAACTGAGTGATATATTTATATTGTAATGAAATTGCATATTTACATGTGTATGAAATGAAAAATAGGTAAAATAAAATAAAATCAAGTAAATAAATTTAGCCCCCAAAATAAACCTTTCAGTTTACTACAATAATTTTCTGCAGAAAAATAGAGCGTTAGTGACTATATTGCAACTTATTGTAGCAAAGGAAGCCTTGAAATTTAAATCTATAAACATTTCAAAAAACATAATTTATATTTAGGAGTATTAGCAAAAAGCTCTAAAAGAAGAACCTAATACATTTGAAATATTTAATTTGTACAGACACAAATTGTAAAACCGAGGTTTCCAATTACTATGATGGCTGTCTTGATTACACTAAATGTACATTGCAATAAAATGTTTCCGTGACATATTTGACGGGCTGGAAGTCCAACAACGGGAACCCGATATCCAGGAGGTGCCTTCAGAATTCTTTCTTCTACTGTCAATGGCAAACAAAGTAGTAAGAGAATAAATCTGCGTAGAGAATACGTTGCGAATTTCAATCAAAACATTAATGAGTTCCTAACTGAAACAATGATTTTTGTAACACCATGAAAATTAAAACATTAAATATTCACTAAAACCCTCGAACCGTAGTTTGACTCTGAAAATCATAAAGTTTCCAAAAATGCCATCAAAAAAGACGATGATCATTGTTAAGTCATTAAGACTATTTAACTGTAAGATTACGTCATTTTTTCTCTTCTTGGCGCCTTGCATGGCGCAGATGTTCATTACAGCAACCCTGTAAACGCTTACTCAGTTTTATTTTTTATTGCTGTTGTTGTTAGTAGTAAGTCATCGCTTGAAAGATGGCACGCATTTGATTAAAGTTGTCGAATAAAATATTTAGTACAGTCCACTTCTAGTTAATTTGAAATTGTTGTATAACAACGCACGCATCGCATGAACACTTTATGGTCCGTCGAGCCGGAGGTAAAAGACATCGTTGCTAAAATTAACCTTTTAGAACATTTAGAATACTTTCGTTTGGTTGTATTACGCATAACTTCATATAGAGTGTTTGGAATGCTTTCGTTTTCGTGTGGATTACGCAATTAAGATTGAATACTGTGTCATCGTTCATTTCCGGTGTTGCTGTCGAGAAATCTGCAATCACGGTAAGTGATAAATTATTTATTTGTTCATGATGAGTGAATTGAAAGCAATTAAAGCTAACAAAAAGAGTTTAAAATGCAGTATCAGAAAGTTTGAAAATAAGGTAAATTCTACAGTGGATGAAGCAGATATTTCCTTATTGGAGTTATACGAATCAAAAATATTAGAATTTAAAAAGGAATTAAGTAACATTTTCGATTCTTTATTTGTACATTGTGAAGAAAAGGACACTGACGAATTCATTAAGGAAAAGGAAAATGTAGTAGATAATCTCGATGAAATTCATTTGAAAATTAAAAGAAAAATTTCTGAGATCCGTTCTCAAAGGAATAGCTGCTCAAATGAAAACGGTTCGAGTAAAGACATAATTGTTTCGGATATAAAATTGCCTAAATTGTCTCTTCCAATATTTAGTGGGAAAATCGAAGAATGGATTGAATTTGAGGATTTATTTTCCGCAGCTGTGCATAAAAATAGCAAATTAACTAATGCGCAAAAATTGCAATATTTAAAGAGTTCGTGTAAGGCAGACGCTTTAAATATTATTCAGTCCATTCCAATTTCAGATTCGAATTATGACATAGCATGGAATCTGTTGGTTGAGCGCTATTGCAACAAAAAAGATTTGATCAATTCTATCATAAAGAAATTAATTTCTATACCTCAAACGAGTGATTCTACTTCGTCGCTTTTAAAATTTATCGATAAGGTGCATGAATGTTTACGATCCTTGGAAGCATTGGAGCAAAAGGTGGAAGAATTTTCAGACACGTTAATTGTTTATTTATTAGTTGAAAAGTTGGATAGAAATACTCGGTGTTGGTGGGAAAGGTCACTTAAAAAAGACGAGATAGGAACGGTTAAACAACTGACATGTTTTTTGAAGGAACACGCTCGCACCCTATCACATTACCAACCTCCGCATGGGGAATCGAAACGTTCATTTAATACCAAAGCTCTTACATCACTTTCGGAAAATTCAAAAAATTGTCCTTATTGTAAAGCTGATCATTTATTGTTGAAATGTGCGCAATTCTTAAATCTAACAGTCAAGAAACGATTGGAATTTGTAAAGACAAAAAAATTATGTTTCAATTGCTTATCTTCGGTCCACACAATCAAGGACTGTAAAAGTTCTAATACATGTAGAAAATGTCAGAAATTTCACAATTCGCTCTTACATTTTGATCGAAATGAAGAAAATTTCGATAGAGCAAACGGCACATCGAATCAAATCACAAACAAGACTAATAAATTAAGCAGTAATCTTTCTCCAAATGCTGATACATTTACTCCAATGGCAAGCAGCCAAAAGGTTAGTGACACTAATGAAACCAACCAAGCAAAGTCCATTAACGGTACTGCGTTGAATATTTCCAGTTCTTTTAATAAACAAGTTCTACTTTCAACTGCAATTATTTTCGTTAAGGGTAATTTATCTCGCTGAGAGCCTTGCTGGATTCCGGTTCTCAAAATAATTTCATTACTAAAGAAGGTGCTGAGTTATTGAATTTGAAGAAAAGAAAAATAAACGCTTCTATTTCAGGTATCAATGGTACAGTTATGGGTGTTAAGGAAAAAGCTATAGCAACCATCGCTAACGCTACTAGAGATTTTATTCGTACCTTACAATTTTTTGTTGTTCCAAAAATAACTCGCGTAACGCCTGCTAGATATATAAACATTCCTGATGTTAAGCAGTTGCAACTCATTGGTTTAGCTGATCCAGAGTTTTATAAACTTGGTCAAATACATGTTTTATTATCTAACGAAATATTTTTTGATTTACTGGGAACAAATAGAATAAATATGCAAGACCTGATTCTCCATCAGTCAGTTTTTGGATACATTGTTAGCGGGTCAGTGCGCATGCCGCAGCAAGGCAGTGTTGATAATTTTTGTGGGTTTGTGGAAAATGGGGATAATTTATCTGACAACATGAGAAGGTTTTGGGAGATTGAAGGTATTAATGAAGCAAAAAAAGGGAAAAGTCAGGAAGAGGAATTTTGTGAACAGCACTTTATTCGTACACACACGAGGCAAGATGATGGCAGATATGTAGTGGAAATGCCAATTAAGGAGGAAGGACTTAGCCTTTTAGGCGAATCGAGAGAAAACGCTAGCAAAAGACTGAATTATCTACTTAAACGCTTCACTCGCAATCCCGCAATGAAACACTTATACGAAGATTTCATTAAGGAATATAATAAATTAGGCCATTCCGAAGAAATTGATGAAGGGGGTAGCTCTAGTTTCTCATATTATCTTCCTCACCATGGGGTTTTCAGACCTGAGAAACCTAGCACTAAACTTAGGGTAGTGTTCGATGCCACTGCTCCTACGACTACTGGAATTTCGTTAAACGATATTCTGCTGAATGGAGGGTTAGTTCAAGACGAACTATTTGATATTATTTGCAGACTTCGAACGCATAAAATTGCCTTCACAGCAGACATTGTAAAAATGTATCGTCAGATTTTGATTAAAGAACATCAAAGAGATTTATTACGCATCTTATGGAAGAGTAGTGAAGAAGAACCAGTTAAGGTCTATAGACTAAAGACTATAACTTACGGTACTTCCAACGCACCATATCTAGCAACACGCACACTTAATCAATTAGCAGAAGACGAGAAAAACAATTCTTCGTTAGCAGCGCCAATAGTACAAAGGGATTTTTATGTCGATGACGTACTCACAGGAGCCCATACTCTAATAGAGGCTAAAGAATTACAGTCGCAATTGATTAACCTATTATCACGTGGAGGAATGCGTCTGCACAGATGGTGTGCTAATCATCCTGATCTTTTGCAGTTTCCGGATGGACAAGAGGAATATTCTTTCAGTAATTTCGATGACGATCAGAGCATCAAAACTTTAGGATTATTATGGAATCCAAAGATAGATTGTTTTTCGTACAAATCAACCATCAAGAAACCAACTACTTACACAAAGAGAACAGTGTTGTCTGATATTGCTCGCATTTATGATCCATTAGGACTGCTTGGTCCAGGGATAACAAAAGCAAAAATCTTCATCCAAAGACTTTGGTTATTGAAGCTTGATTGGAACGATCCGCTACCCGAAAGGATAATTAAGGATTGGCAACTTTTTATTGATTCAATGCAATCTATCAACAATTTGAAAGTCAGTAGATATGTTTTACAGGATAGTTTTTCTGATATACAAATTCATGGATTTTCAGATGCATCAGAACACGCATACGGAGTAGTCATCTATTTACGCTGTAGAAGTGACAATAATTTATCTTCACATTTGCTTTACAGCAAGTCCAGAGTAGCTCCACTAAAACCGCTGACAGTACCTCGAGTGGAACTCTGCGCAGCTGTACTGCTAGCACAGCTTGTTGCAAAGGTGGTGCCTTTATTGAAATTGGACATCAGTAAAATATGTCTGTGGTGTGACTCAACCATAGTGTTAGCATGGCTTCAGAATCCCCCGCATGTACTAAAAACTTTTGTTGCTAATCGAGTGTTGCAGATCCAAGAGCTAACACATACATGCCAGTGGAATTATGTACGTTCAGAGGAGAACCCAGCAGACCTTATTTCCCGAGGACTGAGTTTTGACAAGCTGCATGATGCTGATCTGTGGTGGAAAGGTCCTCCATTCTTGAGTGAGGGTGTCATACCTAACAAGAACATTGACTTTGAACAATTAGAAAAAACAGAGACATTTTCTAATGAACTGAAAAAAAGAACTGACATTGCTTGTTTATGCACTTTGCCTTCAAAATTTATTGATAATGTCCTAGATATCACTAACAATTATTTAAAATTATTACGTATTGTTAGTTATATTTTCAGGTTCATTTGGAACTCTAGGTGTTCAAAACAGAAAGGAGCACAGAGAAGAACAGGAGGAGTAAGTTCAAAGGAGTTAAATGAGGCAGAATCCTTTTTAGTAAGAGAGGTTCAAAAATGTAGTTTTTATTCAGAATACAACTCCCTCGCACAAGGTAAACCCATTAATAATAAAAGTAATTTACTTTCTTTGAACCCTTTTTTGGATGCAAATAATGTAATGAGAGTAGGAGGCCGATTACAAGGGGCCAATGTAATGTTTTCGCAAAAACATCAAATAATTTTGCCTGTTAAATGCAAACTAACTAAACTGATTGCTGAGCATTATCATCAGAAATATTTACACGTAGGTTCGCAAGCATTATTGTGTTTTATGAGACAGAAATTTTGGCCATTACAAGGTAGGAATTTAACTAGAAAGATTACCCATGAATGTATAATTTGTAGTAAAAATAAACCAGTCACTATCGAACAAATTATGGGGTCATTACCTGCAGAGCGCGTAAATCCAAGCTCACCCTTTAATCATGTCGGCACCGATTTTTGCGGTCCATTTTTTATTAGGTACAAGGAACAGAGGAAAGGAACTCTTCATAAGGTATATTTAGCTCTTTTCATTTGCCTTATAACAAAGGCAGTGCATCTCGAACTAGTGAGTGATCTCACCACTGACGCATTTATTGCCACCTTAAAGAGATTTATTGCTAGGCGCGGAAAATACTCAATCATTTTCTCAGACAATGCAAAAAACTTCGTTGGCGCAAATGCCGAATTGCAAAGAATTAACAATTTAATTAGAAATCCTGACAAAAAATTAGCAGATTATTTAGGTGAAGAAGGAATAGTATGGAAGTTTATTCCCCCACGGACACCTAATTTTGGTGGACTATGGGAATCTGGAATAAAATCCGTGAAATATCACTTAAAGCGGATTGTAGGTAATGCAAGGTTGACTTTCGAGGAGTTATTAACTGTAGTAACTCAGATAGAGTCTGTTTTAAATTCTCGCCCTATTACTCCCTTATCTTCCGACGTAAAGGATTTAGAGGCATTAACACCAGGCCATTTTCTCATTGGAAGACCCTTGAATGCTATAGTAGAACCCGAATTAATTGATATACCTGAAAACAGACTCTCAAGATGGAAACGAACTACCAGATTTGTCCAGTTGATATGGAATCGTTGGCATAGGGACTATTTAAACACACTACAACAGCGTTCAAAATGGAAGGTAGAACAAACGAATATTAAAATAGGTATGCTAGTACTAGTTAAGGAGGATGAGCTTCCTGTCTGTAGATGGGTGTTAGGGCGCATTACAAGAATTTTTCCTGGAGTTGACGGTAAGGTTATAGTAGTAGAAATACAGACAGCAAAGGGCATCATTAAACGTGGAATTACAAAAATTGCAATTTTACCCCAAGAAGAAGCTTCCTAAGTTAGTTAAGTGTTAGCTTATTATTATAAAACTTGTATTGTACATTGTATTGTGTATAAAATTTTTATTGAAAATTGAATATTATTATATTGAATTAAGAGATATTATTCGTATTGCTTTATTGTATAAGGTAGTAATTGTACAATTTTGTAGGTTATTATGAGTATTATCGAACGAAATTATTGAAGTAACCCTTCAATGCCGGGGGGTATGTTAAGTCATTAAGACTGTTTAACTGTAAGATTACGTCATTTTTTCTCTTCTTGGCGCCTTGCATGGCGCAGATGTTCATTACAGCAACCCTGTAAACGCTTACTCAGTTTTATTTTTTATTGCTGTTGTTGTTAGTAGTAAGTCATCGCTTGAAAGATGGCACGCATTTGATTAAAGTTGTCGAATAAAATATTTAGTACAGTCCACTTCTAGTTAATTTGAAATTGTTGTATAACAACGCACGCATCGCATGAACAATCATAATTCCAAAATGCGGCTTCTAATCCTCTATCTTTCTAGCTCGCTATTTTTCTATTTCGCTAACGTTCTCTCCTAATAAATAATCTTGGTTGTTTGGCCGCATTTTTAAGATTCACGTGCACGATACATTCTGCAGATCATTCTGCAGATAATATTTAAACGTTTCATTAGAAATGTTCTTGTATTTATGCATACTGCCTAGCCAGGTTGAGGATTTTAAATTTTTTTAACTCGACTAAATTATGTTGCGGCTATTTTATATTAACAATTGTGTGAGATGAAGATATGTAGCAAAGCAACGATGTAATTGTGGAATAGAATAAAAGATAATGTCTTTTCAAAAATTTAATAAAAGTGTAACAACTGCTTTTACTGCATTGGCTGATAATCATTTTCACAGTTTTGTGTAGTTGTTTTAGAGCATGGAATACAGAAAGATGAACATAATATCAATTCAAAAGATATAATCGCAGTTGAAGGAAACTTTATTTTCCTGGATTGTGTTATTGCAGGTGAGTAATGCAATATAATACTGAATCGAAATGACTGTTTCGAAATCTAAATTATCTGATTATCGAGAAAAATCTGAACTGACAACAATCATAAATCAAGAGTCAATGTTTTCTATGAAACCAAAGGAATCAATTGACCATACAAATGTAGCTACGCGTTTAAAATACGACGGATATTAATCTGTTTACATCTAATAATTTGACCGAAATAGGATTCCATAGGTAAACATTTTATTTATTTTAATTAACCACTCTTTTATGTTACGCATCTTTCCTGTGGGTTCTCCATTTCCGTTTTTCTGAAAGAATGTAAATTTTAGCTGACGCGTATTTAGTGCGGCAGAGAGAAAGTGTATTTGTAGGTCAGAGCGTGTTTTGATCGCTGAAGACCATGCTATTAGTTTAAATTTTACATTAGCTGTCTGCTTCAGAGTTGCTGTATTCTTGCCATTAGTGCTTGTGGTACACATATAGCTTTCAAGCAACTTGCGCGCTAGTCATTGCTACAGGGTGATCAGCGAATAAGCCCTGATTTCAAAATTAAATATTTCTACAAAAAAGATCAATAGAATTATGTGGTAAACTGTATGCTTATTATAAAAACTGTAAAAATGGTGTACAAATATTTATAAAATTTAGTAATGAAAATCGTTAACAGATGGCGCTCTAATCGCAATGACCTATCAATAGCCTTTAAAATGTGCTTCAAAGTCGAAAGTGATCAGTACAACTGTCGGCTAGTGAAAAGAGGCTAGCGTAGAAAGTGAAATAATGTATTCCATTCAACAACGTGTATTTTAGTTCTGGAATTTCACAGATTATAATACAGTCCTACGGCAACAAGTCGCAGTTTTCAAAACCGATTCAATGTGCCAGTTGGATCCGATGCGAAAACCATTCGCATGATCTTCGCGAAATTCGTATGGACTGGCAGCGTAGCTGATGATCGAAAGGAAAATGTTGGACCTAAGCAAACTATAGTCACTCCTGAATATGCAGCCAAAGTTTCTGGATTTGTTCAGCAAAAAAATAGGAAAAGCATCCGACAGATTGCATCAGAAATTGGTTTGAAGTGCACGAGCACACAAAAACTATTTAAAAATACCCTACGGCTGTTTCCATACAAAATCCATCAGGCCATACCTATGAAAGCTATGCAACAAAGAGCTGACTTTGCGAATCAGATTCTAACAATGACCGACAACGACAGATTTGATGTGAGCTGCATCTGGTTCACAGATGAGGCACATTTTCATTTGAAGGGAATCGTTAATAAACAAAACTGGAGATTTTGGAGTACCGAAAATCGTCATTTGTGTGAAGAAAGAGCACTGCATTCGCCTAAAGTTATAACATGGGCTGCGGTATGCGCCAGAGGCATTACCCGACCCATTTTCGTACGAGAAACGATAAATACTGAACGTTACGTTACAATTTTGAAACAATTTGTCAGCACACAAATAGCGTTGAAGGATCGACCAGGTATCGACTTGTTCCTGCAAGATGGGGGATCGACCACATTGAACAAATAAAGTTTTTCACTTTCTTCATGAATACTTTGGGAAGAGTAATTGCGTTAGATTATCCTCAGTTTACTGATACAGGAATAGCTTGGCCTCCATATTCTCCAGATCTGAGGCCTTGTGACTTTGTTCTGTGGGGTGCATTTAAAGACGCTGTCTATCGAAACAATCCTGCTACTCTAGATGAATTTGAATCGTTTATTGGTGTTGCATGTGTGTCCATTTCCGTCAAGACATTGCAATACGTGATGTCAAATTTCATTGTTCGTTTACGCCACCTCATTGTTCAGAACGGTGAACATTTTGAAAAAATTGTATTTTGATTGCAAAGGCTGCTTCATTTTATTTTTTTAATTAATTTTTTTTACTCCTTTCAGAGAAAGAGTTTTCAGCGCAGAGCGCCATCTGTTAATGATTTTCGTAACTAAATTTTCTAAACTTTTGTACACCATTTTTACAGTTTTGCTAATAAATGTACAGTTTACCGCATAATTCTATCGATTTTCGTTGTAGAGATATTTAATTTTGAAATCAGGGCTTATTCGCTGATCACCCTGTATATAGCCTTCAGAATAACTTAAAGTTTACCTCAACTTAAAATTCTTTATTTGGTATTATGCCATTGTTTCGTAAGCAAATGAAGTGATTTTTCTTCAAATATATTGAGTTCTTATTAAAAAACGGCTTTTACATTCTTCTTAAGTTTCTGGTCTTTATCTAAAGATACCGACAATTTGTTTAGGACAGACTGTAATCTCCCATTACATTACTGAGAAGCTGCGGACTAAACATTAGTTTATCATAGCAAGAAATGCAGGTGAAGTATATGTATGCTTGATTATACAGTTGAGAATGGTAAGATTTAACATTCAGGTAAAGCAAACCTGCAAAAGCTCAAAGGCATACAATTAATGCATACTTGAAAATAAATATAGCTAAACCCTCAGCATAATTCTGCCATTTAAAAATAGCTAAATTGTTTAATATAATAAAAGTTTCCTCCTCCTTTACGCTAACTGCGTATCAAGTTACCTATAGCTAACTGTTCTTTAATTCTGAAATGCGTTGATTTAATATTCAGTAACAGAATATCTTATTCAGTACGATATTTTTCGACTGGATATGTAGTTGAGTTGCAGGTACCGGGCAGTAGACCTAATATAATACAATTAATTGTGCGATTTTCGATCAGATGATGATATGAAAAGAATGAATAAATAGAGCGGGGAAGTTCATAGTACTTTTAAGACAGTTCATATCATAAGCAGCAGTGGAGTAGGATTTCTTGAAGACGTCAGTAATTAGGAGCCGGTAGTAACAATGCAGATAGCACTGAAGTCAGTGGAATAACATAAGCGACAACATCGCAACTCTGTGTCACCCCTGCCTAGGAGCTTGACGATAGCAACATGGTTCGTGAAGCAGTCTATAAATTGTAACTGAAGTAAAGTGCTGAGGTGTTGAAAAAGCGATATACATGGCAAGTGGCTGGAAAGCAAACGTATTGTTAGATCATTGTTAGTTGACGTATGTAGTGCAATTAAACGTATGTAGTGCATTAAACCATATTAAGCCTCCGCCCGTCGAAGTTAGCGATTGGTTTGTGCAAGCAAAGGCATTTTTGTTTGCGGAACTCGTCTTTTGATGCCGATTTATGAATTGAAGTGATAGTGCCTTTAAAATATATTTAACTTGAATTATACTTGTATCGAACAGAAATGACTAACACAACGCCCTCACAACGAAACTATCACACTTTGCGCAAGAAAAACAAGAGAAATAGACACAAGGGGGCGTGAGCTACTTAGAATGCATAGATGGAGCGTGCTGCAAGCGAACGGTATAAGTTAGCGCCCGTCCCTTTCGCCATCGTCATTGAGAGCTTGGACAGCAATGATGGAAGATGATTATCACGGTCAGCTTTGGACAGCGTAGTTCCTATGGAAGGAAGGGATATAGGGTAGTGAGATCTATCGTCGCATGGTGTCAGTGTGCGGAAACAAAGCACCCTTAAGGAGTACCTTATCCCGTTGGTCCGATACAAAGTTCAGCAATGGAATGGAGACTGCAGCTAAAGGTGTCAGAGCGGGACGACGAGCAACATCAAATACAGCAGCAAATGTGGCAGCTGTGTCCTATTTGATCGTAACGAACAGGCACAAAACGTCCAACAATGTGCAGGAAGTGTCAGGGCTTGCGCAAGGAACATCGCAGGCGATTGTGCATGGTGATTTGGGAATGACAAATGTGCGTGCAAAGTGGGTGGGCATCGGACTACGCTTTGCTTGACAACAGGAAGGACGCTATCAATGGCCAACATGTTCAATCTTCTGGCGAATTGTATGCAATTTATTCATGTGTGGTGCGCTGACACCTCACAGATTGGTTTACCAAAGCCTTTTCGGTGCCTCCCAGCCAGATGGCAGAAGTGTAATGACATGGGCGGGGATTATTTTTACCGGATGTAATATTAGTTTTCTGTTAAATTGTATTCCGCTCTGCCGAAGATATTCCTGTACGATCTAAATATATTCGCTTCAAGTATCACCCATCACCTCCACATCAGAGTAGCGAATAGAAATAGGAAAAAAAAAGACAGGGAATTAACTATTTGTTACATATCCACCGCTCTGTCTTTTATAAGCAAAGCAATTTATTTTAAAAGCATATAAAAAACACAAAAATACCTTGTAATCTTTTCGTGATTCTTAACCACATATAACGCACGAGTATACGAAAAAGCTAGTGTGTAAGAAATAATTACAATTTTGTCACAACAAGCGGAGCCCTAAATAGCAAACATAATTTTGAAAATCCATAGCGTCATCGAATCGAAAACTGTTTCTGTGACAGATGCATTTCCTACAGAATTTTGAAATTTTTTAAACTTTGAATGTCTAAATTTCCGAAGTATTTTACAGTAAAATCGTTATTCGCTGCATCCATTTGCTTAAAATTTAGTAGAGTGTTATGAGACGTTTAGTCTTAAATTACGAGTGAGATAGTTGGGTGCTTGACGCATAGTCACCAATTTTCTCTCCATTTCAGATACCGTTTGCCACAGGTCTGGACGTTATTATGTTATACACCCTTGCGGCAAATGTATCATTGAGCCAGATACATCGCCAGATTATAGATATTTTCCGGAAATGCATGCATGGATGGATGGATAGCAATGAACGAAAATATCATGCATTTGTTTAGAAACATTAACGAAGTTGGTGGATTTCCTGCATAACCGAGTCTCAGTTTTATTATACTTTTATATTAATCTCTACAAGACTGACATAATTTACGTGTACCTTACAGTTACCTATACAGTGTACGGAACTTAATACAGACTGTTAAGAAATTTCATCTGCATTTTATTTTATGGTTTGCTTTTTAAACGTATTTTTTTAAACAACAAGTCTGTAATCGATGTACACACTTTTGTAATGACAGAAGTTTCCGCAGACTTCAATCATCTTCACAACTTGATCAACACATCTTCATCAAGTCTTGTAAAAGTAAAATATAATTATGAAAATAAAATACTTTAGCAACTATTGTAAGGCCAAGTCATATAAATAATTAAATGTGTATCATCAAATCTTTGAATAATATTTGTATCACAGTTTGTAGATTTTGAGAAGCAATTAATTTAATGGGAATCATAATAGTGTGAAACTGGCTTCAAAATCACTAACATCTAAAATAGATTCAAATTCTTGCCATAAAAATTAACGTTGTAATAATGCTAATTAACGGAATGAAGAATGTATTCGCTGGTTTGCTTATATACCTCTAGATTCGAACAACTAGCTTTTAAGATACTTGTTTTTTCGTACTATAAAATGCTAATTCTTAACAGGGTTTGAGGACCACCAAGAGGCCGAGCCGTTAAATCGCTGAACACTGGTAGTTGTCTTCTGGGCTCGAATCCACGCGAACAGTCTGGCAGCATGGGCGTTTTTTTTTGTAGGCCAACCAAATTTTTTTTGGGAAAATGCTCCACGATACCATGCCTTCTCCTAGGCAGACAGCACTATTGTGCTTCTCACCGTATTAAAATAAACTAAGGAAACTTGACGGAATTTCGTATGAGAAAATAATGGCTTACATAATATGGACTGATGCAAATGTGTAATGCGTATAAGATTATAAAGTTCACACAACAATTAAGTTTAATTTTTTGATTCAAAATTTAGGAAAAGTATGATTCAAGTTAATTTCAGACTGAGAATTATAGAAGATTTGATATATTTTATCTACATAAATTTGATTAATGTAAGTTTTTAATATATATTCAAATATAAAATGTAAGAGACCATGTATAAAGAAGTTAAAAAGTAATGAGAAATATATCAGGAATCGTGAATTTATTTGTTAAATGAAAAAAATTATATTCGCGAAATCTCAGAATTATCCTGAAATTTTGGAAAATTCCCGAGCACTTTCTTGGTAAAATTGCTTCAGAGAAAATTTTTGAGATTGCTTCTCGATAAAATTCCTGTATTATCAATTACATTATGCTATAGTTTTATATATTTTAAAGATTCTAGTAGAATGAGACGAAGTTGGAATTTTAATTAAAGCAACGCTTGGTAAAATGCTACTGCCTCGTTCAAACTAAGATCATTAATCAGGCTGAAAAACGTATCCCGAATTATCCTTAATTGCGCAGTCTCTCATCTCAGTTTAAATGTAGATTCTTAGAAATTTGTTTATAACCCCAGCATTTCCACCTAACTTCGTTATTTTAATCTCTCTTTTAGAAACCGGCTTTTGGCATGAGTAACGTCTCTAAAAATCTACAAACTCTGGCATAAATCGTGTTGAAAGATTTGAAGATATACATATTTCATTATTTACAAGACTTGGCAATAGAATCGTTTTTTGGGATATTTTATTTCATAATTATATTTTAATTTTATTGCCGTTTGTATAACGATGATTGATGTCCCGTGCACATTCTGGTTGCAGGCATGTTGAAACAATTTGAAATTTTAGGAAAAAAATATACCAGAGTATAATTTATTGGCATGTGTAGCATAAAGATTAGATTTAACTCCCTACATTTTTTACTACTCTTATAAACTTGCGTATACCAATTTTGCTTTCAGTATTTGAAGTTAATACTTAATACGGTATTATTGAAATTAAAAATAAACAAACATACAATGTTCATTTTATTAATTGCTGTCTTCACTTAATTTTCAAAAGCTAAATTTGGAAAAAATGAATTCAGTTTTTTATTGCTAATATATATTTGGTAGGATTTGTAAAATTTTGGAATTTAATATAAAACTAGGTAATTAAAATAATGTCATTATCATCACTTCATCATTATGAATTTTATAGGCATTTTCGAATTCGATAAGAAAAATAATATGTAAGGATAAACTATGGGAACTGTTATGGACTAATCAAAGAAACACGTTTAATATATCAATAATAAACCATGCATTAGATATCACACTTTCTGCTTAAAATAATGTTTTACGCTAGGCAACCTAAAACAAACGAAATTTAATTGAACAGAAATGTAATGGCATATTAAATTTGAGGATAAAAGTTTATTATTATAATTACTATCATTATTATCATTGATAACTAATTTAAAAGAGAATTCCTCCTCCCTTCCAAAGTAAGAAGACCATATACAAGATAACGACCATATCCAAGATGCATTTTAGTTTCTGTTGAATGGCATTTAAAATTCATAATTAAGAGCTTTTGCTATACAAATTAGTATTTCTAAATTATGTAGTCGTTGTTATTAGTGATTTTAAATTGGCTGTTCAATTAACATGAGATACATAAAACCAAACTATTAAAGACTGTCATAGATGTAAGGGTAAACGGGCATGCTATACTATATCAATTACCGTGCAATTGTTTTTTTTTTTTTTTTCTTTTTTTTCAGAGGGCGAAACATTTAAAATATTAAAGCATCAGCTTAACAAACATACTTGTAAATCGCTTCGGAAAACATAAAATGTTTGATAAATTTCAATATAGCTTTAAAACTCTAGTAACTAATTCTAATACATGCTATACAATCACCGCTTTGCCTGTAAGCCGCAATGCAGTCTTATTTAACGGAAAAAACTATTATGAGATCTTTACGTTATGTTTTCGTAATTTTTGTAAATTTTATACCACAAGAAGGGAATAAAATACTGGTGGTGAGTTATTTAGCAATTATTCATATTAAGTATTACAGTGGATGATTTCGACTTTAAAATCCATTACTTCTTTGAATCAAAGCTTCTATTGATATATTCTATTTCCCGCTGAAATCATCCAAACTGGAAGCGCATATATTAATTGAACAGAATTGATTAAAACACAAAGAATAAGTTTGCCCAGTTTTACATTTACCACACAATGTAAATTTGTTTCTTTTTCGTGAAATACTAATAATTAAAACATACATATTACACCTTTTAGATATCTATAAAAGCTAAAATTTAAAAGTAACAGGAAGAAAGAATGTAAAATCGTAAAAAAAAAAAATTTGAAAAAAGTTTAAATATAAAACTCATGCAATTATAAAATTTCAGAACGAAGTAATTTGTAAATTGAAATGATAAAATATGTTGATATTTCTTACATTATTTTAAACTAAATTAAAAAAAGGAATAATTTTAAACTAATCAAAACTAAATAAACACCATATGAAAATGTAAATTAATGATTCGTTTTTATTGCTTCAAATCGACTCGTAAAGGGCGAATAATTTAAAACATTAAAATTCGAATTAAAATAGAGTACTGCCTCAAGTTTGGTTCCACTTGAGTTTTTGAGCAACAACAAATTTTGAAATAAATATAATAATAATAATAATAATAATAATAATAATAAATTATAAAAATCAAAATATATGCATACAAGATAGATTGACAGATAGATAAATAGACGACAATGCAGGCGTTAACCTGGAATACATGCAAGAATAGTTACAAGTGAAAATATTATGCACATGGAATCACTATAAATTTTAGGAATTTAAGTCCGAATATCAGGCATTGAACTAAAAGGCTAACTACCTAAAATAACAAAAAATTTTAGAATTTTAAAACCTCTTCTTCCTTTGGATAAGTAAGCAAAGAAGAGACTTCGTTAAGCATGTTTCCCAGGTGATACAAGGCGTAGTAAAGACGTCGCAAAGTAATCCGACGTGGTGGTAACTTTCATGAAGTCTATTGTCGGTAATGATAACTTCGTTCCTAAATTAAACAAGGATTGGTTCTTTTAATCTACCAAAAAATGTCACTTTTAGGATACCCGCTCTATGCACGCCCATTCTTGGAATGGGCCGACATCCGCCCAGTAAAATAATGTGTGAACATACCCGTGAATTTTGGGATCTCAAGAAGCGAGTCCTTCAAATGAAAAAAAATGTCCTAGAAAAAGCGCGTTTTTTAGGATAATAGGACGTCGTTTTATAGGATGCAAATATTGAATTATACATTTTTTTTTGCTTGGATTATGTAGTTACGAAACAGTTTCAGGCAGCATTTCTTATGGTCGCATCAAAAACCTTTAAATAGATATTACCGGATTTTGATTCCGTAATCGTAATTAGCACATGTTTGGAAGAAAACAAATTATTCTTAACAAAAACGTTCTTTGTAACCAATTCTTTACAAGCAAAATGTTTGCAATATAAGGTTAACCTTCGAAACTATGCATTATATAATGCACCTTGTAACTTTCAGATTAGACAGAAATATTCCCTATATATTTGTAGAGATCACTTTTCTAGCCGTTTAATGTTTTGTAATAGTGTATATGCACCCTTTCGAAATACTGGTAGTTCGGTCCGAGGTTCGAATCTCGCGAACGGGCTGGTTGCATGGGCGTTTTCGTGGTTTTCCCCATGTGTAACGTGTATACGAGCGAGTTTACCTTAGAAAGTCCTCTACGTAGGCATTCCTCCTCTTAGGCAGATAGCCCTAGTGTGCTTTGCCATAATTAATTAAACACACCAAAGAAAATACACCCTTTCGAAATAAAACAAAATATTGGAAATAAAGGCTTTAAATTACACAAAAAGTTAATTGTAAGAAAATTTATAACTTGCTGTATGGGAATAAGGAAAATAAAACAACCTAATTAGGAACTCTATCGTTCAGCTTATGTATTTATCTCAATATCAGCCATCTGTAATGAATTAAATGTAAACACAATCAGATACAAATTAGTAATTCAGAGCGTTTTCGCCGCGCCTTTGTTAAAAAGTTTAGACAAAGCAGCATTTTAAAGGAGCAGAAAGCTGTGAATAAAGCGGAGTCAATTTCGAGGTAAGTAAGGCAAGGGACACTTTTCTTCAGGAACAGCACTCAAGATTTGAGCCAAAGTATGTGTTTTGCTTAATTTAAAATTTAATATTAATAGAAAATTTAAAATTTATATTTCCACCATAACTTCAATGATGGGAGCGCACCCATGGTGGAACATTCCGACGCCGGTGATACCCAGGCAACATTATACAGTTCTCGAAAAGGGACAAAGTCTTCTAGGAAAACTTCCGCGCGCAGTAAATTAGCGTGTGTTCAACTACTTTTCAGAGCCGTATTCAGACTTCATAAGGTCCTAAGCTATTTGAGATATGGGACCTTTTATAAGCCTGCTATACGATATTTATCTTATATTGAATTTTTTGGGCGGGTGCCCCCAAGAATGTGGGAGCTCTAAGCTATAGCTTGTGTAGCTTACACAGAAATCCTTCACTGATTATTTTGTTGTTAATTCGGTGAATTCGTTTATTTTATCTTTACTCCAAGCAGCTGTTCTACCACAACTGAAAAATAAAAAGGACACCGAGAGAAAGTCGTTCCTTTGAATATAATAATTACTAACCGGCTAATTTGCGTAGGCTGCTTCAGGTTTTTAGAAACTAAATTTCCTTAATTTTGCGGAACAATACATTACCATATGGAGCTCCGAAGGGGTACTAATAGAGTTTTAAACTAAATGCGTTGTGCAATACAAGCCTCAAAACAAAAAAAAAATCCCTCTAAGGTACTAAAAAGTAGCAAGAAAATATTTCAAATTCAATGAAAAACTACAAAATATTCTCCCCTTGTAGCTACGACTCGATAGTATGCTAGAGAACGAAATTTTTGCAATCAACTCTCACTGCGGGGGGGGGATGAGGAGTTCGCTTTGTCCGTTGAAAATATTTCGTCACCTGAATGCTCACGATCTTCAGCATCCACAATCTCTAGACGATGAGAAATGGATAGAAAGATATATAAGAAGTGATACCTCGCAACTCGTTTCGCTTTGAGTACCGAACTCTTAAGAGTAACTTAAGACTTATTTCACTATTGTTCAGTTATTCAGTGCACAGTTACAGATTAAACCTGCTTAATAAATATTTTATTAATACATTTGAGTAAACATATCAGTTTATTAATACATAAGTACTTATTTACACATTAATATACGTTGTATTTGGAGGAACGACATCTGTTTGAAATGAATGTACAAGTGTGATAAAAATTGAATAAAATTTATTATCTTATTCTCTTTTCTGTTTGATGCATACAGAAAAGAGTCTGTATGCATCAAACAGAAAATAGTCTGTATGCTGTAACTACTGAATGCCTGTATTCAAGGGAATGTCCGAGTCTGATTTCTGTTCGTTTGATTATTTGCTTGGGTAAATATGCAGTTTCGTGTATTATTTGAGCATGTTCACAATTAAATATTTAGTCATTTTTGCTCATAGAAACGAACCCACCAGCTGCATAGGTTTAAAATAGCCAGGATATTTGCAAAGCTCTCATGCCGCAGGTAAAATATCCAGGAACAAAACATTAAAATCTTCTAGTTTCCCTTACAGTTTCGAGCCGGGCATTATCCTGGCCAGAATGTATAAAAATAGTATGACAAAGCTCTTGTAGTTCAAATGGAAATATTTATAAAGTTTAGTTCAAAAATAACTATATGAGACTTTTGAACTAAAGTTAAACTTTTACGTAGCTTACCAATTGCACAGCCACTATCTAATGTTGGCCTTCAGATGCATTTGGCAGGAACTGTATTTTAATGAGGCAATGGTGAACACTCCACCAGCCGAGCTGAACTCCTACTTCTAAGCTCTGTCTCATTGAGTTTAAATTTGTATAACCTTCTAATCTCAGCCAGAATTGTGGCATGAACAAAGAAGGATAGAACACCTGAAAATATAGGACTTAATAAATCTTACGAATAGCTTTCGCAAACTTCCTAAAGGTGAAATATTGTTTATGCTCGTCCGAAACTCGAGATTTCTTTGCTTTCATTTTTGAACACAAAATTGCAATAGGAAACGAATGAATATTTTTCGATATTTAAAAACTTTAAACGTTCCATTTGCCCTGATTAAGACCATAACCGCTAAACTTAGAATATAGAATTGAATGAATTTTTTTTTAAAATTAATCTATCGAGAAATTTAATCAGATACGGGTTCGTCACTCACGATATACTTCGGAGAATTTGTATCTGTATGACAAGAGTTACACCTTTCATTTGCAAAAAGAATGCTCAATTTTTATTCCCAAAATGGGAATAGATCCCTCTTCCGTAAGACTTCTTTCGCAAGCAATCGAAATAATCGTTCTATTTAGACACAGGTTCTTCGATAAAGTAACGGCTCGCACAATGTGAACTAAAAATGTCTAAATGGGTAAAATATTATGGAGTTCACTTAATAATTGAGCTTAATTCTAATTGTGGTTCATAATTAAGGTAATTATGAATCAGATTTAAGGTTCAGGGTTTGGAGTAGATAAACTCAAAAATATATTACCCCGTAAATTTTATTAATATTAGTTTTAAATTTATTTAAATAGGAAATAAAAAAAAATGGAAACGTACAAAATCTCAAAGGCAAGCAAATAATGCATAATTAAAATTAATCATAGCTAAACCCTCAGCATAATTCTGCCATGTTAAAAAGGATAAATTGTTTTATATAATAATATTTTTCTTCTTCTTTACGTTAACTGCATATCAATTTCCTATACCTAACTGTTCTTGAATTCTGAAATGCGTTACTGTAATTTTCAGTAACAAAATTTGGTATTCAGTGCGATATTTTTCGACTGGATATTAGTTGAGGTGCGGGTACCGGAGCAGTAGACCTAATCTAATGCAGTTAGTTGTACGATTTTCGATCAGATGATGATATGAAAAGAATGAATAAGTAGAGGGGGGGAATTTCATAGTATTTTGAAGAGAATTCATATCATAAGCAGCAGTGGAGCAGCATTTTGTGAAGACGTCAGTAATTAGGAGACGGTAGTGCAGATAGAAGTCAGGGGAATAACATAAGCAACATCATCCGAACTTTATCTGAGTCGCCTCCGCCTAGGAGCTTACCGATATCAATATGATTCGAGAAGCAGTCGATGAATTGTAAATGAAATTGCTGAGCTGGTGGTGATTGGTTTGGTTTACTTAATTATGGCAAACCACTCTAGGGCTATCTGCCTAAGAGGAGGGATGCCTTCGTGGAGGACTTTCTAAGGGAAACTGGCTCGTATACACGTTACACATTGAGTTGGTGGTGAACATGGACCTTATAAGAGATAGACTAACCCAGTGGGCGGGGCGCGCGTCACCGACATGTCGGCAAGAAAGAGTAGGGACGATCTGGTTTTCTTTAACACTGAAACCTATGGCGTTTGTGTCACATAACTCTTTTAAATTATTAAATGTGATACGTTGTATAGTGATGAGTTTATGAAAGTCACAGTTTTTTTTTTTTCAAATAGGATTTAATATATCTCATTAAAGCACTTTTTGCTGCAATTCGCGCATTTTTTTCACGCGTAATTCTTGCACAAGCATATTTACTTTGGTAAAACGGTAAAAACTCTAATCACAAAATTTATGAACTGAATTTTTCGTAACAATAAAGTACAATTTAATAAGATTGATAGAATGTGATGCTTTGAAATAAATAAGGTAAAATTAAACAGGATCTGATTTTTTTTTTTAAAATTTAATGAACATTTTCAGGCAGTGATTTTTAAAACTATAATAACATTACAAAATAATCATTTATTTCATGATATCATCATTAACGTATTAACATTAAAGTGCAATATTTCTTTTAGTAATTTATAAAATTCGGAGGATAAACTTTTCTGAGTTTAATGAAGGAAAAAAAAAGGTAAAATAAAATCGAGAAGCACTCAGATTTTATATTACGCCCAAAAGGACCCTTTTTTGAACGTTTTGTGTGTTATCTATATTTACTGAATATCATGTTCTTCGCCTGTAAACCACATGCATTTGAAAACAGCATATCTTTAGAATTTCCGCACTGGAGATAAAACTGTTATTTTCCGTACGGTGCTCGCTCTCAACGCGTTGAGTTTGTTAATCAAAAATTCTTTAAAGTTTTACAAAATATAAAATAGATTAAAACAAATTCGAAATTTCGCTGTCCAGATGCTCATGTTCGGGTGGAGGATTACATTATTCAAAATTTCATGGCTCTAGATACTGTCGTTTTTGTCACAGTGCGAGAAACATACATGTATTCATGCAGATTCCACATTATTTTATTCCTTTAAATATAATACAAGGGGTTAATATTTGGTAACAATAATTTGCAAGGAGACACGGGCATTTATAGTAAAACAGCGCATAATGCCGCTTCGAAACTAACAGCCTTTCTAGGCTACCGCTCCTTTGGGCTAATAAATTAAATTAACAGTAAATAAAAAAAATCTTATGCAGAACTAAAAATAAATTTATAAAATACAAGCAACAATTTTAATATTAGAATTAAATGTATAAAAAATATTAAGGAGTCAAAAGTGTTTATCACTATGATGTATTATGAAATATAATTGAAATAAAATTCCTTTATAGAAATTGATCTATAATATTCATCTATAATTTTAAAAAAGCAACACAATTTAGAATTTTAAACAAAACTTTCAGAAATTCGTTTTTAAATATTTTAGTATTTTTTAATTATTTACACCAATAAAAAGCATAAGAATTGCAAGAGAAAATTGGTTGTTTCAAGTTTTCTATTAGTTCAGATTTAAAATATTATTTTCTAAAAGAAGTATTTACAAATTTCCTTACAGCAAAGGAAAAGCTAAAAATATATCGAGCCCTGAAAGCATGCAATAGCTTTGTAATTATTTGGAACGTTAATTATGCTTGACGTTAAACATAACATATGTATAATGTTAAATATGCTAAATTTTAAAAAATCACTCTCAATTTCAGAAATAAAAATATGTAGAAAATCTAATTTGTGAAATGAGGCGCTATAACCTGCTTTTTCTTGACAATTATACACGCTGCAGTAGGCACCCACTGTTTAATTTCTGCATGTCGTCCCTACTCCTCCGGATGTAATCAAAGTGACAGCCTGGAACGTTTCAGACGAGGGAGAAAACTCATTTGGGTTAGTTTATTTCTTATAAGGTCCATGGTGGTGAAGCGTCCTACATGGCAGGCGGAAGGAAAGCAAATGATTGTAACTGAGGAACGTAATGCAATGTTGAAGTAGCCTCCGCCCGTCGAAGTTAGCGATTGGTTTGGGCGAATTTAAAGCAAATGCATTTTTGTTTGCGGAACTTGTCTTTTGATGTCGATTTATGAATTGAGGAGTAAGTGCACTTAAAATCTATTTAAGTAGATTTATACATGTATCGTGCAGAAATGATTGACACAGCGACTCTCACAGCAAAACTGTTGCAGTATGCGAATTGTTAGGTTAGGTTAGGCTATTTAATTACGGCAAAGCCTCGAGGGCTATCTGCTTGAGAGATGCCTTCGTGGAGGACATTCGAAGGAAACTGGCTCGTATACACGTTACACTTGGGGAAAACCACGAAAGCACCCATGCAGCCAGACGGTTCGCGGGATTCGAACCTCGGACCGAACTACCAGTGCTCAGCGACTTTACAACTCGGCCGCTGGTGGACTGTATGCGAAGAGAAAATAAGTGAAATAGACACAAGGGGAAGTGAGCTACTCAGAATGCATAGAGGGAGGTGGCTGCAAGAGCGAGGTATAAGTCAGAGCTCGTCCCTTTCGCCGTCGTCATTGAGAACTTGGGCAACAATGATGCAAGATGATTATCATGGCCAGCTTCGGACAGCGCAGGACGATCTGCAGCATCGCATACAGCAGCAAATGTGGCAGCTGTGTCGGATTTGATCATGGTGAAGAGGCGCAAAACTTTCAGCAATATGCAGGAAGAGACAGGGCTTGCGCAAGGAACATTGCAGGCGATTGTGCATGGTGATTTAAAGATGACAAATGTGAGTGCAAACTACGCCTTGCTTGACAAAATGAAGGACGCAATTAATGGCCAACATGTTGAATCTGCTGCCGAATTGCATGCACTTCTCCATATGTGGTGCGCCAACACCTCACAGATTGGCTTAGCAAAGCTCCTTCGGTACCTCCCAGCCAGATGGCAGAATTGTATTGACATGGGCGGGGATTATTTCTAACTGATATGCTATTAGTTTTTTATCGAATCGAAACCTGTTTCCATGACAGATGCATTTCATATAGAATTTTGATATTTTTTTATTAATTTGAAGGTCTAAATTCCAGAAGTAATTGGAAATGCAATCGTTAAACGCTGTATTTATTTCTTTAAAAGTTAGTAAAGTGTTATGACAGGTTTGCTGTTATAGTTAGTCATCATCAGTGATAAATGCTGACGGCTGCTTCATGCATGGTCACCCATTTTCTTTTCCATTTTAGATCCCGTTTGCCACCGGTATGGCTATTATTATGTTATGTGCGCTTGCGGTAAATATATCATTGGGCAGCATACATCGCAAGATTACAGCGATTTCCAGGCAATACATGCGTGGAAGGATGAACAGCAATGGACGAGAATATCATGCATTTTTGTTCAGAAACAAAGAATTTGCAAGATTTCCTGCATGACTAAGACTCAGTGTATTACTAAAATATTATTCTGTACAATACTGAAATAATAATTGATTCGGTGTGTTAAAAAATAATCTGCATTTTGTTTTATAGTTTTGTTTTTAAACTTACTTTTTTAAACAACAAATCTGTAATCGATGTGTACATTTACTTACTGACGGAAGTTCTCACATACCTCAATAATCTTCACACAAACTCTTGTAAAAGTAAAATATTATTAGGAAAATAAAATATTCTAACAACTGTTGCAGTGCGAAGTCATATAAATAAATAATTCTATTTATGTTATTTGTATGTTACTATATGTACTATTTTTATTAAATTTCCAAGTATTAAATTACTTTTATCAATTTACATTTACTAAAAACATTCTGAAAAAGAACTTCTTCGAGTCTAGCGGCCATAAAGGCGGATTCAGAAACGAGCGCGATCATGGGCGTCTTTATCGCATTTTCGAGGACGGAAAGGTGACTAATGCTCTTTCCAGCATGAAAGTTTCTGCAGGCAACAGTGACTTTTTCTGGAGGAAGTACGTGAGTGGGATGACTTATAAAGAAAGAACTCAAATTAAGTTACAGACAATGACATATTTTCGGTTTCGGTTACTTAAATTTGAATATGAATGCATGGTGATTTGGATGTGCAAAAAACCTGATGTTCGGAGATATAGCGGAATGATCTTTCGCTAATGAGAGCACTTATGAACGCTAGCGCCTTATTTTCGATTCAGATAACTTAATTTTCTAAGTATAATGTGATATTCCTCTCTTTTATCTAACAGGTAAATGTGTAGGAACCTCGTGAACAGCTAAGCGAATAATCGCTTTAGTTCGTGAAAAGAGACGTAAACTCATAAAGGGTTAACTACCCTTTATTTTTCAAAATATGGGTGTACACTCAACTCCTTTCTCAGAGAGCGCAAAGCCTCTACTTGGGCTCGAACTCAAAGTAATCAGACATAAAACTTAACTAAATGATATAGACGAAACTGTCAAAATTCTAAGCAGTTGGCCCCGAAATACCTAATAAGCTAGCGAAGCACTAAAGTGCCTGTAATGCGGCCGAAATTAGTAATAGCTTAGAGACAGACGTAGCCAAAAATCGAACGCTTGCAAGTCAGAAACTCTGAGGCGAAACTCAGGAAAACGAAGTCAGTGGAATTTCGGCTTAAATAACACTCTTACTCATTTGCATTAAACGCGACTCTAAAAACACATTCTGGTAGGAAATTGTAAGCTGAAACTAGGAAAGACAGGAAAGTACCTTTAACTAAAATTAACTGTTAGAAACTTAGGATAAACCTTACGTTAACAATTAGGAAGAGTGTCAAGATAGAATGCTTTTATAGCATACAAAACCTGCATTTTCAATTAAATGTCACATAAAACCTTTATATTAGGGCAGTGATTCTCACAGTGCGCTATGGAGACAAAGAGTAATTTTGAAAATTAAACATTTTTACGTAGATTCAATGCTCCGCGTCTATGCGAGAATATGTTCGTGAGTATGTAACAACTTTTTATCCTTTAAAGGATTATTAAAATGAAATTATTATTGAATATTAATCTTACTGGTTATTGAAATCAAAGCTGGGGTTTAAAGATGATTTTTAAAACGAAATATAACAGTAGCTACCCTGGACATCTGAAAATAAATACTAGATCGTAATTTAATTGGCACACTAATCGAAAAATTTCACCATTCCTGGCCTAGAACCTAATTCGTGCAGGGGGTAACGTACCAACTTTCAGAATATTCAACATATCCATAAGGCATAATTTTCATATTTCTGCTTTCGATATTCCACTTGAGGATGTCATGCAAAATAAAAAAGATTTGCTGTGTGCATGAAATTGTAATATATTCCAAAATTTCATATTTAAAGCTTTAAATACTATATTACTATGAAGAAGATAGGCACTTGGCCTCTGAGAGCAAACAAAATTTTCAGAGAGTATTTGCTGATAAATAACGGCTTCCCTCCACTCAGTTGGTTAAATCAGCCATATAACAAATGGTACATCCCTCTGTCATTTCTTGCGGAAATTTAACCTAATTACCTCATCCAAGCAAAACATTTAATGTTGCTACAAAGTAGAACATGGGAGTTTTACGAATATTAGTATTACTTTAACAGTTTTGTTACTTATTTTTAACATTTATGCCTCTGAAATCTTGTGCAATAGGCTTGCAGTGAGATATATTTTAAAAGCGTGTTCTTTCGCGTTCAATGAATTTTTTTCAGAGAATTAATTTGGATAAAAGGTAAGACACGTTCTTACTTTTACAAGCATACAGAAAGATAAATTATCTTTTCATAGGTTTAGAATGGTAGCAGTAAGATGCTTTTAGTTCTGGACTGAACCAAAATTTAAATACCGCTATTTTAATTTTCTGCCACGCAATTTAAAAATTCCCATCGCTTCTTCAACCTTTTCGATTTTTAAATCTGCGTCAAAATTAAACCTAATAATAAAATCAAAATATTCTAAGAGATGTACTTCAAACGTGTAAAAATGTCTTTCATTTTTAAAAAAACAATTTCCGTAATAGCAAAATTGAGTAGTATTTCATAGCTTTTGAAATTTGTGTTCGTAGCAGATATGAGTAATAGCGGCCAAATATCAGAATCGTCTTTGTATTTCTAATTTAATTTGCCACCTGTTTACTTGTGACTAAAATTCTATTCATGCTCATACAAGGTGATTCCAAAAATTGTACTCATCCAGAGGATCAATAATTACCATAGACCCTAGCAATAATTACCATAGGGTAAAATTTCACTCTGAGAGGTAGAAAAGAGGAATATTAGAATTCCACCCAGAACTTACAACAGTGTTGGAAAAGCGAATGAACGGGACCAAACGTTGCGAATCAGATTTACTGTTTAGTGAAAAAGTCACAGAAAGTGCTCAAAATGCAGAGAGCTCGCTCTTATATTTCTGGCGTTCGTACATTTCGCGAACATCCTTCACTGCTTTTTGAGACGGAAAAAGAACTGGTTTCTCGCATTCTTAGTGGGTCAACATTGGAAAAGGCAGGATACTGCGATCACCATTGGAAAAGGTAGGATATCTTAGAATCCGATGAGTGGAAACGTCTGTTCGTACAATCTTCGTCCTTTGCGTCCATTCTCTTTTGCCTCACTGTATGTGAGGTGAATATCTATGAATCCCTCGTACGTGTACTCCGCCATAGCGATCACGAAATGTTTCGGACGATTACAAGGCAATAGTTGAAATGATGATTTTGTGCCGTTTTCAAAGACACCATCTGCTGTGATTCGCTTGCTCCCATTCTAATTAAGAGCAAAGTGCTGTTCTTCACAGTACAAATTTGCATAAGGTTAATTCTTGATAGTTCTTAGTAGATAGTCCTTGCTTGTTCTTTCTCGATGAGTTTGTACTTTCCCCATTTCTGCTTCAGAGAGGGGAAAGCGACCCTATGTTCTATGGTAATAATTGCTCGTCTGGATGGGTTCAATCACCCTTCTTAATTTGTAAAAACAATTTAGAATCACCCTGTATTTTATCTCCTTTTATTTACGGTAAGTTTGGAATTTTAATTTAGATATCACATCAGAGTGCAAATAAAGTAGCTTTATTATAAAACGTCTTCGGTGCTCTGTAGATTCATTTCTGTCGAAGTCGCAATTGCAAACTATTTAAAATAGTGTACTAAAAATATGGTCGCGACCCCCTTTGGAAACTCGAAAATTAATAGTGGGATCACAAGGTGAATAAAAGTTTTAAAAAGATCTGAAATTGATGGTATGTAACTAAGGGTAACATTTTTGATTGTGGTCTTTGCCTGTCCAGTCTAGGAGTGTTCATATAAAACAGACTGGAAAAAACTGCAAAATGCCCAGAACTCTGTTTTGAGGCAGAGTAGAAATGCACTTTATTACATTTGGAGCAACACAATTCATGAAAAACTGAGTATTAAACTGGTATGTTAAACTCAGAAACTTTCATTATCCCTCTGTTAAACATTTTCAATCTAAAATGAAAATATTCATCATTACTGAGCTAATTTGTAATTATGATAATAAGGACACACTACTTAGGCCTTTCTGAACATCACAGTAGTTAATGAAAACTAAAGCAATATTTTTCCTAGATCTTTTGTTCTGTGTCGTATACGTTGCCCTACGCTGTATTTCTAATTGCATTTTTTGTTATAGCATTAGATTTAGTATTTTTAACTGTGTATTATCTCTTTCCATTTCCGGAAGTTGGATTTCCTACTGTTTACCCTATGTCTCATCTACTCGACGGCTTTCTGTTTCGTAAAAAAAAATGAATGCTTTCCAAAATTTGTTTTTTAAAGAAAATCTTATTTATCTTTTGAATCATCTAACTTATCATTTTATTTTTCTTTTAATACTATTTTTAAACTTTTACCTTTTGCTCGATTAGGGGTAGGACACTGTGCCCAGGCACTATGGTGCCCTAAATACCGTTACATCGAACTTGACCGACTGTCGTCATGAATCTGTATTTCGGCGTCGTATTTCCTATACCATTTTATGTGATAGTAAGTTACATATGCTAAAATGATCTTTAATTGTCCTTCGCTTCAGAATGTTTATATATTATATAGATCACTATGAATTCATTAGGAGGTTTTGAAGTATAGAAGACCTCTCAGAAATCGGCACGCTTAAAGACAGTCTAGAAAACTAATTTCCTTATTTTTCAGACATGCAAAAACAAAGCTATCAAGAAATTTTGAAAATTATCTCACAGTTTTAATTTTAAAGTAATAATATAAAGGATTAAAGCATTTAACAGGCAGACAGGTTCGTACTGAACTCAACGTTTTATAACGAAGATTTAAAGCAGGGTCCTCCAATGCTCGCGGACCAGAGCAAGTATGAATGCCATCATAGAATTGAAAGCGAACCTCTATACAAATCTCAAGACGCTACATCCTCGAGGTATTTTAACCTTGCGATCGGGATTGAAGGCTAGCTTTCAACATGAAGGAGCGGACTATTTCATGCTGCGCATTGGTTTGAAATAACAGCATTATGAATGGTTAGATAAAACAAGTGCTAATAAAAGCATACGGTCATTTACATTTCAGTACGCTAGACAAATATAACCCTAAAATGTGAAAAAATACGCAGTATTATGTTTTGATTTGATATAGAAATATGAAAACAAATTTCAAGATTTTAGGAAAAGATATGAAAATTTCTGTATTTTTGTTATTCTATTTGCAGTGGATATAGATATTGCTAAAAAATTTCAGGTATAAATCACAGAGGTGCTATATGAATTTAATCTGAAGGAAAAATTGATGACGTCTGTTGGTTGGAATTGTATAAATCAGGCCACCAAGAGTCAAATATGCCTCACTTCATAGCCATGCTGCTTCTCCCCGTCATCATTATTTGGTAGAACATATATTCATGAACAAGTATTTTCAGTAACAACACGCTAAGAGTAAAATAAAAACCAGAATATCAGATGAATACCTCGAGAACTCCTTGAGAAATGCAACCACTTCAATCGAACCACACATTAGTTTCGTTTCGCAAATTTGAAGTCAAAAATATTATATTAATTTTGTGAATTCTTGTAAATACAACCAAAATATACAATGAAATTTTATATACAAAATGTAAAGTAAAATGTCAAACAAATTCTATGTTCCGTCACTACATCACAAAAATTACAAATTAATAAATTTTAAATTAGTGAAATATATTTTTAACCCAATGGAGCGTTAGCTCAGAAGGGCTATTAATTTTGCTTCGGCATTTTGTGTCGATTCACTTTATGCGTCACTTTTCTAAGTGTTTACAACAAATATTTGTAGCCCTATGTAAAATTTAAAGAAATAAAATTATGAAGAATCTGCTTAAATGTATTACGATAAAACAACGGTACCTAGAGCCATCCAATTTTGAAAAGCGCAATCCTCTTCCGAATATGGCCATGTAGAAGCACAAATTTGGAATATGGAATTTGTTTTATTATCTGTTTCATATTTTGTAAAGCATTTACGAGTTTTTGATTTAGAAACTCGACGATTTCAAAGCGAGCATTGGCAACACTACACTGGAAAAATACATTTTTGTCTCCAGCGCGCGAGAATGTTTATCGGAAATTCTAAAGATACGCTCTTTTTTTTAAATTATTTTGCAATATTGCTGTTGAACTGAATTTTATGATTTAAGTTCAGAGAACATGATATTTAATAAATATATGTAACAGAAACGTTAAAATATAACACCTCATTTTTTTTCTTTCTGTCATCAACCATCGTTAGCGTTAAGCAGTAACGACTCGCCATGTAAATCACGTAAATCGTTCATTCAGTGTAATGTTTCTTATATTCGCTTTCTTATATATAGTAAATATTACATATTACTTACATATATATTGTTGCGTGCGTACGGGTTCGTTATGAAATGAATGCACAAGTCCGATGAAAAATGAACAAAAATTTATTATTATCACAACAAATATGATTAAATGTCTTCAAATAATCGTGCAGTATTACAATATCTCACAGTAGTTATCTTTTAACTACTCAAATGTCCAATAGAACGTAATTCAAAACAGCTAAAGAACGCTAATCCGCGAATTCGCTACAATCAACAAGAGCCGTTTTCTAAACAACAACAAAGTAAGCAACTACTACAAACTGAGATGTTTTCCTCCTTTTATAAGATTTTAAAATCACGCGCTAGAATTTTCCAGCACTTTCTCGAAATCAAAAAGAGATATTTATTTATTTAACGCACGCGCTCTTGTATTTTTAATTTTTCCGGCTTAGCTTTCTTTTAATATTCGTCACGCGCTGCACTGCGCGAGAAATAAAACCATTTAATTTATAATTGAACTAACATTAGCTTTTTAAATACCAAATTCGTAACACTGCCCCCTTCCCAAGGACTGCACGTCCCGGGCAGTACAATCCCTGGACAGGAAGCTAAATTTACAACTGTGGCATAAATGCATTAATAAGCATTACATTACTATAATAAACAACATGAACAATAAATGCAATACATAAAACAAATCAAATGCTATCAAATACTAAATACAAAACAAATACTAAATACAAATCAAATACTAAATGCAAATCAAATCAAATATACATTTAAAAACAAAAAGGGCCATGGTCTTATACTATTTACAATTATTTACATTACGTACTATGGCCGTAGTAATGAGCTAACCTGTCGTAAGAGTTCGAAGACTCACGGATCCGATCCACGACGTCATTTAGCCTGTTTAGGATTGTGTGCGAACCATCCCAAGGTGACTGTAAATCAGGACTCAGTCCTTTTCGTTGAATCGGCTTCCACAACCACACCTTGTCTCCTTCGTTGGATCTATGTCCAGCAGCTCTCGTATTGTATCTGGTCTTCACTTTCTCCGTCGCCAAGTTCACTCGCTTTCGTGCGGAACGGTGCATCACTTCAAAACGGGCCTTGACATCTTGGATGTGTTCCTCAGGCGATGAAGGCGCATCCGTACGGCGATGAAACAGGCGGTCACAAGGCAGACGAAGGTCTCGACCGAAGAGCATTTGAGATGGAGAATAACTGGTAGTCTGGTGTTTCTTTTCGACCCTAGCATGATTTCGGCTGTTTCTCGAGCTGGTTCTTTCGGACAAAGCGTCGGCATTTCCAGGTGAGGATCCCTTCTTAGGATGGATAGTCATGTCTTTAGATCCTGAAAGCAGTTTGTTGTTTTTCAAGTCTAAGGAAAAATTGTATTTCCTTAAAAAGTCCAATCCGAGTATGCATGGATCTGTAATTTTCGCCACATATGCCGTGTGATGGTAGGCGGCACTTCCAAACGTGATGTTTACGTTTAACTTCCCAGTTATGTCGATCTTGTCACCAGACGCAGTCTGAAGGGTAACACAGGATGGCGTCCAAATAAGTTTATCTTTAAACTGTTCAGCTAAATCTTTCCTAATGAGGGTAACATTAGCTCCTGTGTCAATGATCATACTGCAAGGAACTCCATCGATATTCCCATTGATGGACAGTCCGTTATTTTTGCCACTCACTGTATAAATTTTAAGAGCTTTAAAACAAGGTTTTTCACTCTCTGACAACCTCCGTTCCTCGATATGGTCACTAATTTGTTTACTGCGTTGTTGCTGGGAAATGGTCTTATTTTCCGTACCTCGGGGTGTTCTGCAGTTTCTTCGTATGTGGCCTTCAACTCCGCAGTTCCAGCACTTTAGAATTAGTTTCTTTTCACTTCTGTTCCGTCTCAAGCCACTGACTTGTCTGGTAAAATCATCTGCTTTATATTCCGTACCCTGGGGTGTTCTACAATTCCGTCTTAGGTGACCTTCACTACCACATCTCCAACACCTTAGAGCCACTTTCTTCTCGCTCCTACTCCGTATCAAATCTTCGACTTGTCTGGCTAAATCATCTAAACGAGCCATCAGTTGATCCACTGGCTCATGGACTCGCACAGCTCTAACTGGGTAGCGATCTCTACTAGTTGCTTGCTGGGCTGCCTCGAACTTCATGGCGTACAACAGAGCGCTTTTTATGTCCTTTACATCTGCCATTCGAAGAGCTTTCTGTATTTCAGTATCTCGGATGCCGTCGATAAAGTATTGTAAGGACAGGATTTCCCTTGTTTCTGTCGGGCATTCCGAAAAGGCGGGATGGGACAGCCTTTCAACATCCGCGGCGAGCTCCTGAAGTGTTTCGGTAGGCTTCTGTTGACGAGATTTTAATTGGAACCTGCTGTAGTCTTTTAAACATTTCTCGCCGAAGCGCAGCTCCAAAGCGCCGGATAGAGCTTCGAAATCTAGCCTTTGATTTTCGGGAAGCGTCTGCAGGATATCCGCTGCGTCTGCTCTCAGAGAAGCGGCGAGATGACAGGCCTTAGCTTGGGAATCCCACCCATTCGCATCCGCAACGATAGAAAATTGTGTCCTATACACCTGCCAGGAGGTCTTCCCATCATATGTAGATAGTTTCAGAACGGAACGAGCAGGCATCGATAAAAATTTGAAACCTTCCGGATTGCTACCTGCCGTCGCTACGAATTTCTTTAAATCATCAATTTCTTTGGTGACCGCAGAAACTCTATCATTAATTTGTTGTTCCACGGCAGAAACTCTCTCTTCTATTTCTTCTTTTACCGAAGAAACTTTTTCTTCAAAGTTTCCAACTTTATTCTCAACTGCGTCAATTCTGCCTTCCATAACGTCGAATTTGTTTTCTATTACGCTGGTAATTTCTCTTTTCATCTCTTCTTGTCTTGCTTCAATCTTTTCCTGTCCTGCTTCAATCTTTTCCTGATTACATTTCATCTCTGCTTTCATTTCTTCTTTAAACGAGGCAAACGCTGATATCTGCTGTCTTAATTGCTCTTCCATCGCTCTTGTGATTGGCATTCAAATCCCACTTCTGACACCAAAAATTGTTGCGTGCGTACGGGTTCGTTATGAAATGAATGCACAAGTCCGATGAAAAATGAACAAAAATTTATTATTATCACAACAAATATGATTAAATGTCTTCAAATAATCGTGCAGTATTACAATATCTCACAGTAGTTATCTTTTAACTACTCAAATGTCCAATAGAACGTAATTCAAAACAGCTAAAGAACGCTAATCCGCGAATTCGCTACAATCAACAAGAGCCGTTTTCTAAACAACAACAAACTAAGCAACTACTACAAACTGAGATGTTTTCCTCCTTTTATAAGATTTTAAAATCACGCGCTAGAATTTTCCAGCACTTTCTCGAAATCAAAAAGAGATATTTATTTATTTAACGCACGCGCTCTTGTATTTTTAATTTTTCCGGCTTAGCTTTCTTTTAATATTCGTCACGCGCTGCACTGCGCGAGAAATAAAACCATTTAATTTATAATTGAACTAACATTAGCTTTTTAAATACCAAATTCGTAACAATATATATATATATATATGTGTATCACAAGAAAATGTATAGTTAAAATTAAATTTAAATAATTCTCTTGCGCCATTACTACTAGTATATAATATATATGTATATATACACTTGCAATATATATATATATTCTGATGACATCGTGGTTTAATAAGGCACCATTTAGCAAGACGAAACAAACATTTATTAAATATATGATTCAAAGCATAATATAATAGTGACTCAGAGGAGTACGTCGCTCCTACCGCATAGTACAATTTACTACCTTCCTCTTCCGAGGCTAACATGCAACTCCTAATAAATACATTAACCCTTCTCGGAGAAGAGCTACCTGCGCCAAGCACGCTCTGTTGATCGCCAAACGGTAGCCAGATATCACACCCTCGTCGTAAGATTTTTGTTGACATTATTTACAAATTACAAATCAATCAGCAATCTGGAAACTAAAATCTAGCACCTGCCTGCGATCAACGTGAAAAAAAAAAAAAAAAAAAAAAAAAAAACTACATATACTTTTATACATTCTATCCTAATTTTCAAATCTCAATTACTATAGACATACCTCAATTTACTACATAAACATAGATAACACATTTTTATATATAAACATAGATAAATCATTTTTAACTTCACTTGTTCCGAACCTTATTATTATTGTAACAATTTATCAATTCTTAACCCAAAGAAACCAAGTTGATATTTTCTTTTATAAACATGTTAAAATATACCGTAGTATTATTCCAATGATGACAGTAAAATTATTAAGTTTCCTATATATATATATAAAATTATATTCTTAACATTCTTTATAATTAATGATGCTGCAGCATGATTTATATCCTTGGGAGACAAATATCTAAATTTATCACTTACCTCGAATATTTGTTATCCAATAATTTCTCTATCTATTTCAAATTACATAAACATCTTATTTGCACAAAATTGTAAAATGATTATGAAAAGCAAAGAAAAACTATCTAATCATTAACTATACAAAATGTTCGTGAAGATGAAGGATTATGATCAGTCACAGTTTTCACTGATGAACCGAATATCCAAGGTTCAAACTTCTTCAATGCCCATACTATAGCGTAAGCTTCACGCTCTTATAGTCGGCCAGCTCTGTTGAGGTTTCGATAATTTCTTGCTCGCGTAGCAGATGGGAAATTGCTTCTCTCCCCTTTGCTGTGATAAACATGCACCTATTCCGATTTGGGATGCATCAGAATGAATGACAAACGGATCGTGCATTGTTGGGGTGATCAGCTCCGTTGACATCGCTAATCGTTCCTTCACTTGTTGAAATGTTGACTCATGAATTTCTTTCCATTCGAGTATTTCCGGTTGTTTATTTTTCGTGAGTTCTGTGAGTGGGTAGGCGATCTCTGCATACCCTGGGATATAATCGCGATAACAATTACGTAGTCCTAACAGACTTTTAAGATCTCTTTTCGTTTTCGGCGTTTCCAGCTTCTTGATTGCCTCTATTTTCTCGGGATATGGTTGATGTTTTCCTGATCCAATAATGTGTCCTAAATATTTAATTTGAGGTTTTGCAAACGAACATTTCTTCGAATTGATAGTAAATCCAAGTGACTCTAATTTGGTAAAAACTTTATCCAGATGTTGGAGATGAGTGTCGAAATCCGTGGAAAATATAGCTATGTCATCAATATAGGCTCTTGAAAATTGTTGAAATTCTTTCAGCGCGTTATTCATTACTCTCTGAAAAGTTGCTGCTGCGTTCCTTAATCCAAAGGGTAGCATCCAAAGGGTATATTGACCTCGATGAGTTTTGAACGATGTGTACTCTTTACTTTGTTCCTCCATGGGAATTGCCTAATATCCTTTCAGCAAATCTAAAGTTGTTATGACGTTGGCTCTTCCTATACTATACATTAAATCAATGGCGTTTTGAATAGGAAAGTCATCTGGCTTCGTCACTGCATTCAAAGCTCGATAATCTAAGCACAATCTGATATCTCCATCTTTTTTGCTTACACAAACTACTGGATGAGCTATATCTACATTACTTTCTTGTATTAGTCCCGATTTCAATAATTTTTCTACTTCTTCATCGACCTTGGGTTTCAATGCTTCAGGAATCCTATAAATGTAAGGTTTCTTCCTCTCCATATTGGGTATTAATCTAATTTTATGAGCTTCAACTTTAGCTATTTTCAGCTTTCCGGTGAATAGTGCTCGGTGTTTGTTGGTAAGAGCTATCAATTTTCTTCTCTGCTGCGGATTCAAATTTTCTAAATTCAGATTTGCATCTATTTTAAAATCTTCCAGGGGGGTCGAGAGATCTTTTCCTGGTAAAGTTATAATTTCTCCAAATTCTTCTTCATTTTCAAATATCACTCCAACTGCATTGACGCTAGGTATTGTTCTCTGATTAAAGTACTCAGCATATTTTTGTTGTTTATCACTTGCAATTAAATTGGCTTGTTTGGCTGCTTGTTCTAACCTTATTTTTAAAAGCTGTAAGTAATCCACTGCCGATTCACTTAGATTAGGTGGTATAGGTATTTCTCCTGAACATGAAGACTTCAGTACTGCTAAAGGACCTCTTGGTTGTCTTCCATGCATCAGCTGAAATGGTGAGACACCCGTGGTGCAGTTTGGTACTTCTCTGTATGCAAAGAGCAGGTAGGGATGTGCTTATCCCAATTCGAAGGATCAGTCCTGATGACAGGATGTAACATTTGCTTGAAGGACTTGTTCCATCTTTCTACTAATCCATTTGAAGCACTGTAAGCAGGTGTAGAGAACCTAGGGTGAGAACCTAGTCTTTTCTGGAATTCTTTAGTTAATTTTGAAACAAAGTTACTTCCGTTGGAATGTTGATCTATCAGACATAACACATATTTATGTTTCCTAGCAGAGGTAGGTTCAATAGGTCCAATAACGTCGATGTTAACTGTTTCGAAAGGTAATCCTGGCTTTCTGACCGGTGTGATGGGAATCTTGTCAGATCGCTTTTCTGGACTTTTCAACTGACAATCTTTGCACGTTTTACAAAAGGTTTCGACATCTTGTGCTAATCCAGGCCAATAAAATGAATATCGTATTCGCTCCTTTGTTTTTCTTATTCCAAGATGTGCACCGAAAAATGGAACTATGTGCTAATTCCAACACTTGCGCTCTTCTACTAAGCGGAAGCACTAACTGAAAAACATTCTGTCCTAATATTTTTTCTTGGTGATGTAAAAGATGATCAATAAATAAATAATTTCCTTTTTTTTTCTATTGCTAGCTTCCATGCTTCTCTCAGCGACGGACAGTTAGCTTGCTCTTCGCGAAGGCGTTCAGCAGACGATAAGTCTGTGTTTACATAAACACTCGCCTTCACCCCTTCCTCCTCTTCGTTTTTCTCCTCCATAAGCGTTAGCACGGGGGGAATCGACGCTGTCATTTGACTGTTCATTGGCGAATAAACTTCGAGCGTTTTCGCTTCCGTAATTATTTCTTTCTGCGTTTGGTTCTTCTGCCGCAGGATTAATCAACAGTTCGTATATTTCTGGAGTTATTAGGCAAGGCACATTTAGCTTATCAGTCACTGCAATTAATGTATCCACAAACTTAAATATATTACTTCCATGATCTTTATGGTAAATAGGTACACGGCAAACATTTGCTTCAATTGGTTGTCCGAAAGCAGGTGTTAGCAATATTTTACCTCCTTCTCTCTCCTCTAAATTTGGAATGAGCGATGAATGTACTATCGTTATCTGCGTTCCAGAGTCTACGATAGCTTCGATTTTCTCAGAGTTAATAAAAATATCTGCTTTTTGCAGTGGTTGAACGATGCGTTCTGCGAATTTGGATCGTAGATTGGATGAGCCGACTTTAGCTACGATAGCTTCTTCTTTTGACGTTCTGTTTGAATTTTTTTGAGTTTTGGAATCATCCTTTCCCTTCTTATTTACTGCAGTTTCGTTCTTTCTTCTTTTGTCTGGGCAATCTCTTGCGATGTGTTGATAATTTCCACAAATATAACATTCTTTTCTTCTCGCGTGAGATCTTTCGTGTTTTGGATATTCTTTTCTCATGGGTGGCGGAATATATTTGTCTTGTGCACATGTCGTATCCAGGAATCTCGGTGATCGCTTAATTCCATTTCGAACTTCGTCGAAAGATTTTCCTTTGGCCGTGAAATAAATATCACATTCTGTAGCTAATTCTTGAGGCTTCAACCATTTATTTCCTTGGCGTATTGCGACGTGTGCAGCTGTTTCTTCATCTAAAGCTTGGAATAATTTATCCGAAATAATTAGCTCCTTGAGTGTTTCGAAATCCTTTACTTCTCTTGACTTGCAGTAATAGTCCCATGTAGCTGTTAGTCTTGAAGCGAACTGGATATGCGTTTCGCCGGAATAACGTTTAGTTCTCCTGAAGTTTTCTAAACAGGTTTGAGGAGTAGGTTGGTATTCCTTCAGAACAAGAGTTTTCACTTTTTCGTAATTTTGCAGATCTTCCTCCTTTATATAAACAAGAACATTTGAAGCTTTTTCTCCAATTAATTTCAATAATATTTCTGATTTGTATTCTTCGGGAACCTTCTTGTGCTTAAATGCTCTTTCGATAGAATCGAAAAATATATTCCATTCTTCTGCTCTCTTCGGTACTGGTATAGTCAGTGTTTCTACTCCTTTGATCAACTTGTCCAGGGAAATTTCGGTTTCTCGTTCTGTGTTTAGGATTAAAGGACTTCTACTTCCTTCATTTTGAGTTGCTCGAATCTTCGCTAGTTCTATTTCGTGTTCTCTTTCTGTTCTTATTCTTTCTTCTTCCATTTGCATTCTTTCCATTTCTTCTTTTCTTTTCCTATTCTGCACTGTAGTAATCAGAATTTCTTTCACGAAATCAGCATCTTCGATGTATTCCTTGCTATTCTGGAGTTTGTGTTTCAGTTCTACCAGCTTCAAATCTGGGGATGCTTCTTCGCCAATTTCCAATAGAACTGTTACTAAATCCTCTTTCTTTGCGCTTTTGAACATTTTCTTCTATTTTCCTTTAGAATCAAGCCTTTCAAACTCTCGATTAAATAATTCTCACGTTTCTACTCTCTTTTGCAAATGAACACTTCTTTCGTTACTTAGGCTTAACTTTACGCCATTTCCGTTTTCAACGCTCTAAGCTTCTAACATCTCTGGTTATTCTCGTAAGAGAGCGTGTTGTGATGACTTCGTGGTTTAATAAGGCACCATTTAGCAAGACGAAACAAACATTTGTTAAATATATAATTCAAAGCATAATATAATAGTTACTCAGAGCAGTACGTCGCTCCTACCGCATAGTACAATCTACTACCTTCCTCTTCCGAGGCTAACATACAACTCTTCATAAAAACATTAACCCTTTTCGGAGAAGAGCTACCTGCGCCAAGCACGCTCTGTTGATCGCCAAACAGTCGCCAGATATCACAACCCTCCAGGTAATCTCTCAATTGCAGAGTTACCTTTCGGCCTTAGAACTCTGGCTCGGTCTGTATAAAATCAAAATTAATGTCGCAAAATGTGCCGCCACTATGTTCATCCGAAGAAATATCCCAAGTTTACCTAATTTAATGCTCTTCGGTGAACCCATTCCCTGGGTTTCTTCTTATAAATATCTAGGTGTTTTACTAGATTCAAAATTAACTTGGCAGCCTCACATTCGCAAAATCATAGCAGGTGCAACAGCTGTCAAAACCACCTTACGCTCCTTTTTCGCTACAAATAGCGACCTGTCACTTGAAAACAAAATCCTGCTTTACAAATCTATGATAAGGCCTGTTCTTACATATGCTTGTCTCATCTGGGGCCCATCTGCAATGACTAACAGAAAACAATGTTCAAATTTTTCAATCCAAAATGCTTCGGCAAATATTAAAAGCTCCGTGGTTCGTACGGAACGAAGAGATTCATAATGACCTCAAAATTATGCCCATTAATCGCTTTATACAGCGACTTTCGGAAAACGTTTTCAAAAATATTCAACATGTTGCTAATCCTGTGCTTCATATGCTACCCGTATATGATCCTGCTGTTGCTTCTTCCCGGAAAAGACGCCGAGCGGTTCTTAAACCGGAATATTCAGCTCTCCCATTTAAACGGCCTAGGTATGAGCAGACTGACGGCCATGTGAATAACTACCTCTCGTTCCTTAATCCCCCCCGCCTTTAAAGTTCTTCTATGCACACAGCATTAACCTGAGGAACCCACTTTAACGTTTCTTTAATAAGAAACATCACAGCCTAAAAGGACTAAATTAAATCATTTTAACTTTTGAAATGCCTTAAACTAAAAAAGATTTTTAAATACAGCTCTTTTCTTCCTTTAAAAAAGAACTTTCTCAGACGTTTAACAACGTCATTTTCGGCCTTTAAATACCGCATTGAATAGCGGTCAAAAACGAAACTTCTCCCTCCCAGCTGATCCATGGAGGTAGGAAGTAAGATGGAGTCGCCCTAAACAAGTTTCTCCCGTACCCTGCTCTGAAGCACCGGCGAACCCTACGTGGTGACCAAAACATTGGGTCATTTACCATTGAGTTCTATGGGATTTGACGCATTCGGATGTAAATATTTTGTAATTACGTCGTAAATATACATATAAATGTATATATTTTCTTTTTCTACAACACTTCAGCGTTCTAAGTATGTGAAAACAACATATTTTTAAACAACATTTCATTCTGAACGGAATGAAATGCTATACTTTTCGCAGGACAGTTTTCTCAGAATTATTTAATTTGAATGAAATATTTTCACAAGTTTTCGTTAATTACATTAGAAAAAAAATTAAGGTAATTCGATTTTATTCGGTTAAGGTACAAAATTAAGATTAAAGTTTATTGTATTATTAATATTAAAATTATGCATTATTTCTTTTCTATTTATAGAGCTTCTTCCTAAAATACTTTCTTAAATATGACATGATTTTTTGGCTTCTGAGGCATCTTTGAAATCGAAAAATGTAAGTCAATTTATAATTAATGCTCTATTCGGTTTATTTTAAAATTAGAGAATTATTAGGAATTAGCGAAATACTTTAAATAGTATTTGACTTTCTCTGAACATTTCTGAAAGGGAATATTTTTTTTTAAAGTATTATTTAAAACTTGTAACTGAGTTATTATAAAATGTAAGGGGAATAATTCTTTTAATTATACTTATCACATTTTTTTTTACCCTTCATTTCAACAATACATATTCCAAAACTCTTTATTACGTTCTTAAGTGCGCATCTCATAGCATTTGCTTTAAATAGTTTTATAACGTATTTGTCAACAGGATTTCAATTTATGTTTACAATTCAATATTAAGGTTATTATATATTTAGATAACATTTATAATCATTATAAATTAGATACATTTAATAATTAGATTTCTTCACAGTACTTTCACAGTTGTTTATAAGTGAATAAATTCTTCATTTCAAATACATTTATAAATAATTTAATGAATATAAGTATTTTGTCAAAGGCAGATACATGCTTTTTGCAAGCACATGCATAAATACCCATACATATTTCCTATTTTTCATTTCCGGCATGTGCAAATCTTTAATTTCTGTGCATTCTCTATATTTTTCGTGTAAAGTAATTTACACTAATTTAGCATACACCCGAAAGTTTTACATAAAAAATATATATGAATATAATTTGAATGAAAATTATAAGTATTATTTTTAATATCCACTCAAAGGTCAGTTTTTCTTCAAAATTCCTCCACGATGGCATCTCTCTCTTTAGGCAGATAGCCCTTGCATGCGTTACTCTATTTAATAAAATCTTAATATGACCTATGTGCCTAATTACAAATATTTTAACATGCATAATTTTATATTTATAAAACGTGTAAGCACAAAGTGATTATTTTTCGGATATATAAAATTAAAACAATGGGTTTAAAATGAGTAGCAGTAAAGCCTCTCCTCTAAAAAATTTTAAAAGGTACATGTTACAATAATATATGGATGTGAAAAAAATTTGTTTTATTTAAAACATTTTGACGTTTGGAAAATAAAATAAAAGTAGCGAATACTCTATCAAGGGTATCGAAAGACGTATACAATTTTAAATGTACCGTAAGGTATTTTTCATTCTTTAAGCATAACATTTTTCTTAAAATCTATATTTTTGTAGTGCAACAGCTTATAATTTTATAAAACAAATTCATAATCAAAATCGCTGTTGTTAGTTATCGAAAAATAACCAAGATGTAATTTTTGCGTAAATGTCACTAAACTATATAAATTGCTATTACCCATCACACTATGAATGTTTCGTTCATGCGAAAGTGTCCCTTTTTCGATTTCTATGGAACTGTCGTGTGTCGAAATATTATCAAAATCTTGTCGAGCGAGCTTCTGAATGTAAACAAAGAACACCCCATCTGGTGACCCAAGCTTCAAAGCAGTGCTTCAGTTTTAGCGCGGGTTGGCCCCTCCTCCCTTTCCTACTTCCATGAGCTGATCACTGGCAGAACTACCTTTCGACCTGTAACCAGGTCCTCCCCTCCCTCCCACCCCTGAAGAAAGCGCATCGGAAACGATTGCTCTCCCCTGCGTATTCTTCGCTTCTGACGTATGCAAAACACGATTATCAAGGTTCAAGGAAACTTCACCTTTTATTTATCTAGTCAAAATTTTTTAATGACTGCCCCTATCTAAATTATTCTGGCCCTTTTTCGGCACAAAATTAAGACCTTCTGAGTTTTTTGGCCTTTTTTTTCTCAGTGTGAAGGCACTTATTCCAAGTCATTCGGCTTCTCAAAATTTTTACCCTATTAGACAATCCCCTCTTTTTGATGATCTAAATTCCTTTGAAGATGTGGAGGTAAAGGCGTAATTGCCTATGAACTCCGTAAATCGCACTTCCTTGATCCTTGATCCTTGAGCCGTGATTGGCCGAAAGTTCGGCATCTACCCACCATCTAAAAGTGAAGACACGCCCTCTCAACATTCGCAGTTACTACGAAGTGGTCGCTGAACAGTTTTGTAGTAGTTTTTGAGTTTGGTTTTCGATTTTTGCATGTGTTTTCATGATGGATTTGCCTTTCTGTTTGAGACGGTAGGTTTTTTTGGACTGTTGCAATGAATCCAAATTTAGAGTACATTCAGACCTTAAACTTAATTAATGATAAAAATGTTATTGAAAATCTTATTGAAAGTGGTTGAGAAGAAGAATTAGATGCTATATCTACCTATTTGCAAATCCAAAGAAATCTTATTGATAGTGGTAAAAAAATAGTTGATCCAGAAGTTGAAAAATTGTTTCAGGTTATGGTAGCCAAACTGTTCAGTAAACGGCAATTAAAAAATATTAAATCTTCAAAGGAAATTGATGAGATTGTAGGAATTGGTCAGATTCTGACCCAACAAAACATGAATAATATCAATGTGCAAGACAATAACTCTCTTAAGCAGGGCGAAACTTGGAATAAACCCAAAAAAACGCACAAGCGTACTTTAAGAGATAGCAGTAACTCATCTGTTACAACAATAAAAAATATATATTCTACCCTCAGAATAGATGACGGCATGGAAGTCAATGAAACGCCCAACACAAACCCTCAGGATATGGACCAATCAGAAGAAGGCGAATTCATAGCCCCTAGAAAAACTGCAAACCGTGTACCGCCAATTATAATATCTGACGTTACGTCTTGGAAGCCACTTAGAGATAAAATTCAGAAAATTACCACAGCTATGGAGTGCGTACAAAAAGGTGGAGACATCCACATAAAAGTCAAATCTGACGATGACTATCGCTCAGTCACAAAATTTTTGGATAATAAGGAAATACCTTATCACACTTTTCCCCAACCAAGGGATAAGCCCATTAGAGTAGTAATAAAGAAGCTTTCAGTGCATACTAAACCTGAAGAAATAATAGAACTCCAACAATTAAAAAATTCCAGTTAAAACGGTTAGACAGATAACCAAAAAGATTGACAATGAAATTGTCAAATTGCCATCTTTCCTTGTAGAAGTCCCACGGACTGTCGAAGGAAGAAAGATATTTCAGGTAACACATACTTGGACCTTGCGGTCAAAATTACCTCTTTCAAACCAACCCCAGGGCACAAACAGTGCCATAACTGTCAGAGATATGGACATAGTCGCTCCCACTGCAAACATAAACCAAGATACTTAAAGTGCGAATTAAACCATATCAACCACTAGCTGTACAAAAGATAGAAATCTTCCAGGAATGTGTTGCCTTTGTGGGGGACCCCACGTTAGTTCCCACAGGTGCTGCAAGATGCGCCCTGAAAATATTAAAGGTAAGATTGCTGATAAAGAAAATCAAAGAGATGCTTGGAGAAAGACAAGAACAAATCCTCCAGAAAACAACATGGAGAACTTCCCCCCATTACCGAGTAGGAGAAACACTAGCGTAAATGTTAATGAAGCCAGTTCCTCATCAGCCAACCAGAATGAAGCTCACGAAAGAGAACAATTAGGCTCCGCCCCGGATTTCCTGAAATGGATCAAAAATCTATTTACTCAAGGCAAAAGCGCTATTTGAACGCTTTTTTAAAGCCAAGTCAATAATAGAAAAGCTCCAAATAGGGTAGGAAGCCTTTGAACTTTTAGCAAATTTAAATTATGAATGTTAATATTGTAAATAACTATGCAAGCATCCAACTTACTGCCTCCAGCAGTTTAAATGTCGCCTTCTTTAATGCCAACGGAGTTCGCGGCAAGAACACTGAGATCATAAACTTTCTTAATTGCCATGACATTGATATTTTCTTAATTAACGAGACACATCTTCGAGCTAGTGATAAATTTAACATCCAAGGTTATAGAAACTTTAGAAAAGACAGAGAAAATAACAGGGGTGGTGGCACCCTGATTCTCATCAGAAGACACTTGCAGGCCACCTACTTTAATCTCCCAAGTTCTAGTAGTATTGAAACTACTGCCATCATAGCTCACCCTCGCACTAATGAACCTATTGTCATTATTTCTGCTTATAATCCCCCGGGACATAATATCAGCAACAATGACATGAGCATGTTTAGCGGCATTATGCTTCCCACAATACAAGCCGGAGACTTAAACGCGAAGCATCACTCCTGGAACTCTCGACGTGCAAATGCAAACGGGAACTTCCTTCATAATTATGCCCTTACAAATGATTTAAGTATCTTTGGACCAACGGATCCCACCAGATACAGCCATACTGGCAGTGCTGAAGTTCTTGATATTGTTATCACAAAAAATATTGCACAAATTCCCTTCCTACAAGTTTCACACCAGCTAACTTCCGATCATCTGCCTGTCAGATTTACTTATTACAGCTTTGAAAAAATATTCCACTTAGAAAGATCACAAACTGGGATAAATTCATTCATTCTCTGGAAAAACTACCAGCGCATCCTGCTTTAGCCGATATTACTGACATTGAGTATCAAATCACTAAGGTCAATAATTGTATAAAAAGTGCTCTTGACAAATCTACTAAATATGAAGAACATAAAAAAGAAAAACTTCCGGATAACATTATTGACAAAATTAAGGACGAAAATCGCACCGCTAAAATTTGGCGCCGTACTGCTGATCCTAATAACAAAAGAATTCTTAACAGAAAAAAATAGGAATATTAAAAATCTTCTAAGTGAATACAGATCTGATAGTTGGATTAATTTGTTAGACTCAATGGACTTCAATCCCGATACAGTGTGGCGCATTCGGAAAGCGCTCAGAAAAACTCATAGCGACAACATTGAAACGTTGCACACCAATACTGGAATCGCATATTCTGAAAAAGATACGGCAGAAGTTCTTGCAACACATCTTGAAAAAACCTTCACGACAAATAACTCACAAGATGAAGATACAGAAGAGGAAGTTTTTAATTTCATTATTCACCTTCCTGATAGAACAGATGGACAGCATATTGGTTACACCTCGCCCATTCAAATTCAAAACATTATAAAAAATCTGAAAAATAGAAAGGCCCCCGGCTACGACGAGATAAGAAATAAAGTGCTCAAAATTCACCCCAAGGGATATATTGTCCTAATTACCAACATAATTAATGCCTGCATAAGGCTTAACTATTTTCCGCAGCAGTGGAAAATGGCACATATCATTACTTTTGTTAAACCTGGCAAAGATCCAAAAAATGTTAACTCTTATCGCCCAATTAGCCTGCTTCCAAGTCTTAGCAAAGTTTTTGAGCGAGTTCTACAGAAACGGCTGACCAGACACTTGGAAGATAGAGGGATAATTCAAAATGAACAGTTTGGTTTTCGCCCACAGCATAGCACAGTGCATCAACTTCTCAATGTTACTGAATTTATTGCCGATTCCTTTTCCAAAAAGAGTACTATTGCAAGCTGTTTCCTAGATTTATAAAAGGCATTTGACAAGGTGTGGCATGAGGGACTCCTCTTTAAGCTACACCTTGCTCATCTGCCTATAAATTTTATCAGACTAATGCAAAGTTATCTAAAAAATCGCAATTTTCATGTCAAAATCAATATTACTTTATCCTCAAGAAAAAGGATCAAAAGCGGCGTCGCCCAGGGAAGTGTTTGGGGCCAATTCTCTTTAATATCTTTACTAATGATATGCCAATCCCACTAAATTCAAAACTTGTGAAATATGCAGATGCCACCGCTTTTTTTACAAAATCTTTAAAACCACAGTTTGCAGTAGACAAATTAGAAGTAGTTAACATCATCGCACATTACCTCAAATCTTGGAAACTTAAAGTCAATCCGGCTAAATGTCAAATTCCGCTCCTTTGAAGGTATAGAAAATTTACTCCAGTAAACGTAAATATAAAGATAGAAGATCAGCCACTCCCCGTCGTCAATAGTACTAAATACCTCGGTGTCATTTTCGATTCACAACTCCTCTCCAAGGAACAGACTGCATATGCCTTACGGAAAGCTACAGCCGCAAAAATGGCTCTGTACCCTCTCATCAAAAGAGACTCAAAATTCAACATTCAATTAAAGAAAAGAGTTTACATGATGCTGATTAGACCGACACTACTTTACGCAATTCCCATATGGGCTACAGTGTTCAAAACGTACGGACACAAGTTACAAGTCTTTCAAAACAAGATTCTAAGAGAAATAGTTAATTCTCCTTGGTTCGTTAGAAATTTGCAAATACACAAAGAATTAAAAATCAGACCAATTGCTGACCAAATTATTTCAAACTGCCACAACTTTTATAGTAAAATTGAACAGTCTCAATATGATCATATTAAGGAACTAATCATTTATAATCCAACACTTGAAAATACTGCTAAGCGTCTTAGGAGCATTTTTCATAATCCAAGGTGGTGAAACTTGAAAATAGCTGTACATACTGTAAATATTTCCCCACTAGAGACTTTTGTGTTTTTTCAACTTATTTAGGACTTAAAAACGCTCAGTGGATTACAACTTTATATCATTATTTTCAAGATTTTTATATTTTATTAGTGTTTCTATAAAGAGACTTTGTTAGAACTATTGAACTTTGGATTTAAAAGCTCTTTCAGGACACACACACTGAATTATTTATGTGTGTTTCACCATCCCGCCTTCTGAACTGTGACTTATGCTGAAATATTGTGTCTTTTAAAATTACAAGTGTTTTTTAAAAAGTGTGTTTATTCCAGAACTTTGTACAGTGTGAATTGCTTGTGAATACTGTTAATTTATATGACTTTAACATTTCTCATACTTGAAATTCAGCAGAAATATACTACTGTTGACTTATTCCTCATTTAAGCCACTCCCACCAGTATAATTACGATCCATTTCATTCTGAACCTGTTTCAAAACCATACTTAATTTAAATTACTTAATGTTTATTTTTTCAAATGCTGTATTAATCATACTTTTCAGCTAGTTATATCTTTTGTCACAGCTCGAACAGCTCCCAGATGCTTTTTCACTCTACATACCTTTGTATTTGCTTCAGCTTCGCCTAGTAGGCACGGCGTTACACGCCCATTTTTTTGAATTTTATATACCAACGCCTATGGGCATTTTTTTCAAAAGCGGTAGTTAAAGCAGTAGAGGCTGCTAATTGCCTCCTAATCATTCAAAAGACAAAGACCTCTAACACCAACTATTTATTCTGCATTTTATTTATATTTTTCTTGTATTCTGTATATATTACTTTTTGACGAATACTTCAACACCAATCAGATGTCATCTCAGAGCTCACGTGACTTTAGTCACACCCCTTTCTACATCTCAGCTTCCTGCACCGCGCATCTAAATCAAGACAGCCGGAATACAGCACGTAATTACTGCCTGCTAATCGCGACTTAAAAAGAGGAACTTGGAACTTTATATCAACTCGAACACTCTAACACCAGTTCCAGACGCCGCGCCGCAAAGGAAGGGTGTATCACCAACAAATTGCCATGAAATTTCTTATTTTTACTAAAGATATACCATCATCCTTTCCTGCAACCTGAGAAGTGGTCATTTTGCAAAGTTATCATTTATTTTTTCTCACGATAACTTTATTCATTGCCTTCCCATTTTATGCCACATGCCAATGAGCCTATCAACCGTAAATTCTTTCCCCTCCGCTATATGCTTTAGTGTTGTATTGTATTCATAAAAAAATATAAAATACCAAAAACATTTTTTTTAAATTAAAAATACAAAAAAAAAAAAATGATTAAAAATCTAAAAACTTATAAAAAATATTTATTCTTAAGTTAAATTGTCGCTATCCCTAACCTTTCTCGAGCCATGACGCTCCCTCTAGTGAGCATCAAGTTTAATACTTATGCAATTTTCCTATTTCTACTCGCTTTTATGTAATTCTGGTGAGAAGGTAAATGGTTTTGAACCATAATCACTCCGTACTTTTTAATCATTGTCAATGGCCGCTGCGAAATATTGTTACGTAAACCCAGTATTTTTTTCATGAAACTGCTTTGCCTATTTCAGGAAGAGCGGTGCGTTGGAATAAGTATATTTCTCTTATATCTACTACTTGATGCGGCTGAAATTGTTTCTTCAGTTTGGATTTCACAGCAATAGCTTTCGGAAATCTGCTTTAAAGTGTATGTGATGATTTTTAATTGGTTATTAACTTAGTTGTTTGATTATTTTCTGATTAGAACTTTTTTACGTCTACAAGAAGTGTCAATAATTATACGGAGATTTTTCGTCAGAACTCGTTGGTGTACAAGTAAATAAAAAGCTTGCACAAATGAATAAAATGCTCCTTATAGTTACCATTTTGATGTTTCATATACAGAAATTTTGCCTAAGACCTAATAATAATTTAGATTTGCTCTCTCAGTGTAATGTTTCTTTATACTTTGTTCCTGACAAATGCTTCTATAAAATTATTACAATACAACATTAAGCCCCCCCTTACTCGTATTCACGTTCACTCGGCTCGAGAAGCCAGTAAGGTGCTTCTCACCTTCTTCAGAACTGGAAGACCTGTTCAGTTCTTTCAGAGTTCAAACCTCAGCAAATCCAAGAATTATTAGAACAGATCGAAAATTAATGTTAGTTTTTTTTTACTTATAGTGGGGAACCCATCAACAGCGGAGGGGTAAATTGATGAACACGGGTAGTTTGATGCAGGTCGAATGATAAAAAAGAAAAGACAAAAAATGTAGAAAATCTGCTAGTACAACTATACTGATAATTAACTCGTTAGTCTTAGAACACGTTTTCATATTTGAAATTTTAGTAGCAAGCCTAAACTGTTACATAAATACTTTATTTAATAAAAACTTCCTGTGGGGCTTGAGAAAAGAGCTCCTGAATGAAACATAAGAAATGTTCAGGAGTGTGGACGCATTCATAAGGATGAATGTTCTTACATAAAGATTTCAGAATTTCTTTAAAATTCTTTCAGTTTTACGTCAATTGCAATGTCATCGAAACACACCTTTTAAATTAAATTTCCGAAATAAATCCTAAATTATTTTCCGGTGAACAGGATAATAAAAGAAATATAACAATACAAATAACAAACTTTAGGTTATTCGAAAATCACCACTTTGCCTATACAACGCAGAGCAGTTTGATTGAATTAATATCTTAGCATATCATAATACTTAAAGCGCAATAGTGTACGAAAAAACTAGTGAGTAACAAATTGGTAGAAATTCCTATCATAAATATCATAATCTGAAACTCTAAATGTAATTTTAAAAGTGCATAACGCCATCAAATCGAAATTTGTTGTCATCAAAAGAAATTTGAAATGTTTTGCAGTCTGAAGAACTAAATATTCGACAATCCAACCTACATAAGCTGAATTTAGATTCTAAAGGTAAGTTAAACTGTTATCACAGAGTATCTTGAAAATTTATGACAGATAAATGCTGATGCTGACCAATAGCAATGATCGAGAATATCATACATTTGTTAAGGAACAGAAGCGAAGAACTTATGAGATTTCTTGAGACAAAATCACAATTGTAACCTTTTAATATTAATCTGTAAAAATTTGACATAATTCACGTGTCTACACTAGGAATGAAAAATTGATTCTGACAGTTAAAGATTGATCTGCCTTTTGTTATAAGACATTTTTCTTGAATTTAATTTTTTAATCAACGTATCTGTAATCAATGTGTGCAGTCATTTAATGCCGAAAAAACACCTAAAGCTTCAATCATCATTATACAAGCTACAATAAAAGTAAAACATTTTCATGAAAGTAAAATATTTTGATAACGATTGGATGCCAAATAATATATGTAATCAAATCCTTATCTCCAGATCTTTCAATAGGATTTATATTGCAGCTTGTAGATTTTGAGAGACGTTACTTAAGTTCGTTTCTAATGGCAATCAAAATAATGTAAAACCGGACGGAAAACCATTAAAGCATTAAAATTTCTAGAAATCGTTGCCATATTAATTAATGTCAGATTAATGCTAATTAACTGAAGGGAAAATGTATTCTCTTGCACCGTAAGATTGCTTCGACGGCCTCTTATTACCCTTTCTTGTGGTTTATAACCGAAAATACAATACAAATATAAAAAGATGACTTATTTTAATAAAAGTAAGATAAGGCTGATTTCTCTTGTAGTTTTATTTAAATATTTATAAACATAAAATTGAATTCAAATGTAAAAGCCTGATTGGTCTAACCTACAGATAGAACTTACGTACCTGTAAGTTTTTTTATCTGTAGGACAGCCACTATCTTATTTTTTCTCTGAATTGAATTTAGGTGGAAGTAACGTTTACTAGGGTAGTGGCGAAGGCGAACATTTCACTAATTGGCCTAAATTAATACTTTCGAGCTGCGCACAATGGAGTTTTATTTTGTATGACTTTCTGATTTGAGCAAAAATTACGGCATGAGCAAAGAAGAATTGTCTACATCAAAATGTAAGTGTTAATGAAACATAAAAATAGTTGTCACAAATTCCTAAATGTGAAACTCCTAATTAGTTTTAATTTTCCAACGCAAGGTGTTTCAGGTGAAAAAAATTTAACTTTTTCGTTATTAAAACACTCAAAGACTTAAATCAATCACGATATGCTTCGAAGAAATTTTTATCGGCATGACAAGATTTGAAACTTTAATTTGCTAAAAGAATGCTTAACTTTTAGTTGTCAACAAAGAGCAGATCCGCCTTCCAACAGACTTCACTCGCAATGAATGAAAGTAAACTTTCTACTTAGACTCCAGTTCCTTGAAAATGTAATGGGTCGCACAATATGGACATACACAAATATCTAAGTATACATAAAATTATGGAGTTCGTTTAACAATTCAACACAATTTTTTGTTATCCAAAATTAAAGGTTGATCAGAATTGAGGTAAGTAGAGTTCAAAATCTGTGATTCAAAGTTAAGGTAATGGTGAATCACATTTAAGGCACAGACTGGAGTAGAAAAACTTTAAAATATATTTTCCCCATAAATTTAATTAATATAACTTATAAATATATTAAAACAGGAATCATTAGGCACCATATGTAACGGAAATTTGAAAAAATGTAAAAGTATACCTAAAATTTGTTAATTTACTTGGTAGCTGCTAAAAAAATTCAATTCGCGAAAGCTTAGTAATTCTTCTGTACAGATAGTACATTACCATCTCCGTCCGCTCGAATGACCGATGTGTCAGAAGAAGAGACAGCTACGTCACCATAATTAATATACGCATGCGCATAAGGGAAAAGTTCACTCGCCTCTGTTATTCTCACTCTATTACCTGGCTCGGTAAGCTTTTCTTATTCTTATATATCGGTAAATTGTGCCTTTTTTGCTTTAAAAGGGATTGAATTATGCGGTTTTTAAATTTCGGTTAAGGTTTTTATAACTTCTGTTAATCTGCATGTAATAGTTGTAGAGTTATAGAATTATCAACAATTTAAAAGTAGCTAGTTTAAACTAATGAAGCGCTATTTGTTTACATTTGAAAATCAGTAGAATAATGAATTATGTCAGTTTCTGCATCTTTAATGACCTTTTTGCCCAGTGAGACCAAGATTAAACTTGTTGTTTTGTGCACCGAGATACCTACTTCCTTGGCTGACCAAATTGCTTGTTTTTGCATAAAATATTCTAATTTTAATTGTAAATATTGATTTTTTATTGTATTTGATGTTTTATTTTTTTCTGTGTTTCACATTGTTTAATGAAGATGTTTTAAGTTTTTTTGCATTTTTGCTTTGCTGTGAGGTGACAACTGAATTAATTGAATGAGAAATATATCTCTGATAAAATTCGAGGAAGTATGCTTAAATGAAATGCAGCAAAAAAATTTGTAATCTAATATACCATAAAAGAAAGTCATATGATGTCCACGTGAGATTTTTCTGAAAGGCGATAATCTCGCACGCTGGAGACAAAAATGTTTTATTTCGAACAGTGTTTACAATTTTCGCTTTCAGATGGTTGATTTTATTAATAAAAAATTCACTAAATCGGTATAGATTATTTAATAAATAGAAAGAAAATTCGAAATGAAAATTTTGGCCTTCGAGTTGCCTGGTTCGCGTAGTATTAAAGGTTCTGTGGCTCTAGGCGCTGTCGATTTTCCACACTGCAAGAAACATCCATACAGACATACAAATTCTTCATTATTGAATTAATTGAAAATTCAATACATTTTTAAGATGTTCGAACTATCTTTGTTATGTTTATCTGCAAACGATAAACGCTTAGTTCTTACGACTCGCGTAATTAACACCAGCATTTCGTAAATGCATATTCTCATAACTGTAAAAACATTGCTAATTCCTACAGAAATTAAAATCACATACTATTTAAGCTACAATATTTAGATCTCTTATAAAAAGTACAACTGTATAAAATACACCGTTATTACACATTTGATAAAATTACATGTTTCTTCCGAAGTTCTTCCTCAAACACTTTGGGTAAAATATATGACAGATATTTTTACTTTTATGAGCAATGCGCTTTTATAATTTATAATGAAATCAATACCTGGAGGACAAACAGTAAAATACTGTGCAATATCATGTCAGTCTACTATCTAATTTCTTTGGAGTTAATATCTCCGATGCACAATCTCGCGCGCTGGAGATAATTTTTTTTTCCTAGTGTTGCTATTACTCGCTTTGAAATTGTTTAGTTTGTTAATCAAAAGTTCATTAAAGTTTTACAAAATGTGAAATACATAACAAAACAAATTCCAAATTTGGGCTTCTGTATATCCAAATTCAGGTGGAAACGTACGCTATTCAAAATTCGATGGCTCAGGGTACCTTTGATTTTTCACAGTGGGAGAAATATACATACATTTATGCAGATTCTTCATTATTTAATTTCTTTAAATATAATGCAGGGCTCTATTATTTGGTGGCAACGATTTGAAAACTGAACCGACATTTGTAGTGAATCAACGCAAAATGTCAAAATGCAATTAATAGTTCTTCTGGGCAAATTGCCCCTTTGGACTAATAAAACTTTTTGTTGCTGATTACAGGCACTTTTTACAAGAATTTCTATGGAGAGTATTTAAAAAATATTCATTTTACTTACAATCTGAAAGCTTTCAGGTTTTGCATCAGAGCCAAAGGGACGTTCCTTTAACGTTTTGTGTGTTGCCCTTATTCATTAAAAATCATGTTCTTCGGACTTAGATGATAAAACTCAATTCAACAGCAATATCCAAAAATAATTCTAAAATGGCCAAAGCTTTAGAATTTCCGATACACAGACTCGCGCGCTGCAGATTTTTTTTTCCGTACTGTGTTGCCTTTGCTAGCTTTGAAATCGTTCAGTTTGTTAATCAACAATATGTTAGTGTTACAAAATACAAATTTCAAATTCCATATTTGGGTATCCAGATGACCATATCTGGCAGAAGATTACTTTATTCAAAACTGCATTGTTATAAGTACCCAAAGTACATACGCACATTTATGGAGATTCTTTACTATTGAATTTCTTTAACCGTAACACAGGGCGATAATATTTGGTGGCAACAATGTGAAAAGTAAACCAACATTTATCGCGAACCAACGCAAAATGCCAAAACGAAATAATCCTTCAGGGTAAATTGCCTCTTTTGGACTAAAAATAAAAAGTCGTTGGCAACTTTACTCGTTTTCTTTTTCTTGAACGCGCTGCCACAATAGAAAAGTACAACTCAAAGGTGTCGCAAACGGTACATTTTCAAGAAAATGAGTTTGTCTAGCATGAATGAAGCTTATGTAGGTTGCGCTGTCAAACACTTCGGAAATTATGTTCTTAAAATTTAAAAAAAAAAATCAAGTACCTTAATGAAATTCGTCTGACATAGAAACAGATTTCCGTCCGATAATGCCATTGATATTTAAAATTACATTCACAGTTTGATATTTAATTGTTATGATAATAATTATATAAAGAATTTGTTACTCACTAGTTTCCTCATATACTCACGCGCTTTATGTATTTGCAAATTACAGCTGCTCACGTACTTTTGAAATTGACGTTTCCTTTTTAATCAAACTGCTTTGCTTATTTCAGGCAGAGCGGTGGGTTTGGAATAAAGTATGTTTATCTTCTGTTTAGTGCTTATTCAGGAAGGTGATTCAGGAATCTGATTTGGAACGTGTGTGATGATGATTGAGAGATGATTGATTAATTTTGATAAGACGCTTTTTACGAGAAAGTAAAATATTCTGCAATAAGTCCCAATAACTAAATATTAAAGCAATGAGGATTGTCAAGTAGAATTTGTTGGTATACAAGTAAATAAAATTCTCGCACAAATGAATAATATAAACCTTATAGTTACCATTTCGATGTTTCATATACAAAAATTTTGCTGTGACCTAATAATACTTTGGAGTTGCTCTCTCAGTATAATGTTTGTTTATACTCTTATAAACTTTTTTTCTACACAAATGTTTCCACAAATTGGTACATTAAGCATCTTCAACCCTTACTCATATTCACTTTCACTCGGCTCGAGAACTCAATAAGGGACTTCTGACTACAACGCAGACAGTTGGATAATCTGAGGTTATTGGCAAGTAATACTTAAACAGCAGAAACTCAGTATAATCACATATGTGTCACAGTATCAGTTATCTGTCACTTCATCTGAGCTGTTAAAGCGCAAGAGACCAACAATAAAGTGTAAATTCACATTGAATTTTACCAAATTCCATTTTTAGCTCTTGTCTATTTACTCCTTTCTATCCACTTTTTGAATATCTGATGTGAAATGAAACGATAATACGTGCTTCGAAATTCATAATCGTTGGTCTCTGGTATTTATTTAGGAAAATTCTCAAAGACCCACAGTAGAAGTATTTCAGGTCACTGGGAGGTACAGCTATGTGCAGTAGAATTACATCTGCATCAAGGTATAAAACCGGCTCTTTAATCGCTCTGTCAAAGTTTTCATTGAACGTGGATTGCAGTTGAAATTCAACTAGTTGCAGAACAAAACTTCCAGATTTATTTTGCGATGGTGTGAAAGAGTAATGATGTGTTGTGAAGTTACGTGGAACGATGAGCGGCTGAGCAAAATGTTTGTGAATACTGGTACTTCGATATAAGCTCGATTCTAGGCAAAGCGGCTGACTGCATGGACGTTTTAATTATATGTCCTTTCTTTAAGGAATATATTAACTACTTTCCCTTAAACCTCCCTCCAACAAAGCATACCTCTTAGGCAAACAGCCCACGCGTGCTTTGCCATAATCAAATAAGACACCTAGTATGTTACATATTTGACCTTGCCAGTGAGTATATTGAATAAATAGGTAAAAGGTAAAAGGTAAAAGAATAAATAAAAACTTTATTTGCAGCCCTAGTATATAAATGTAATCTAGTAATATAACCTAGTACAACCTAGTAATTAAAATGTTCTCTTCAAAAGACTTATAAGCTAAATGCAGTTAAATATATATTTGTTTACCGGTGTAATACATAGCTGATCGAATGTGCACACTGAATGCAAAATCCGAAATAGGAGTCCTTGAATTTTATTCGTCGAAGCTCAACTGTGATTGTAGAAATTTTTGGGTTCGTGAGAAATGTACAGAAAAAAAATAAAATAACTGTTAGTTGGAAAGGTGATACTTGCGGAAGAAAGATGATTTGACAGGAACATAGATAGACGTCAATTATGAATAATTTTTTAAATAGCTGAACAGATGTTTTGATTTGTTGTTATCGTTTACCCCAGATAGGTTGCCATATTTTCTATATATACAGATGCGTCACTTGCGTATATGTGTATTCAATATGCGATTATTTTTGTTAAGAGATTTCCGAACTAATTTTGTACATATGTTGAATGAATAATTAAATTTGATGCTAAAAAATATCAAGGGAAACGAAACGTGAGGTAGTACTCTATTTTAGTTCAAATTCTAATGTTTCATTGCGGTGATATTCATCATTGCTGTGATATCATCATTGCTGTGATATCGAAGATGAAATTTATAAATTCACCACTAAAATGAAAGATGCAATCAATAATGCGACTTATTCCTGCAAAAGCACTAATTTTCTCTCCCTTTCTATATATATAAAAGATATTTTTGCAGAGAAGAATAGAAAACATAAGGAATGGCAGCGGTCCGGAGATCCTCGTGCCAAAAGGCACATCAACTTTTTAAGCAGGAAAATCAAGCATGAAATTATGCAATTCAGAAACAAAAAATGGGAATTTCTCCAATAAAACCTGGATCCTCAAGATCAAGCAGTATGGAAAATTGCTAAATCTCTAAGAAATAGCAGACCAAACCAAACTCATGCAATTCATTACATGGGAATCTCCTATCAATCTATCCTGAGGATGAGATTGCTAATATAATGGCTAATGAATTAGAGAAAATCTTTCAATCTCACCCGCCTGAGAATAACTCCCAAGAAGAAGAAGAAGTTAATTTTACCATTGGCACTATTAACAATTATCCTATAACAAATTTCATTCCCTTTACTTCACCAAGAGAAGTAAGAGAAATTATTCACAAACTCAAGCCAAGGAAAGCCAAAGGCTATGATCAGATTAGCAATGAAGTACTTAAAGCCCTTCCTAGACGTTGTATTACTAACAAAGTCAATATTTTTATGCCTGCATCCGAAATAATTATTTCCCTCAGCAATGGAAACACTCAATAATTGTCAATATCTTAAAACCAAAGAAAGATCCTAAACTCGTCACTTCCTACAGACCTATCAGTCTTTTACCTTCATTAGGAAAAGTGTTTGAGAAAATCCTCTACTCAAGGTTCAAGGTTCACTGCCCATCTCGAAAGACTCAATTTAATAGATGATGTGCAATTCGGCTTCCGCAGTGGACACTGCACGACTCATCAAATTCTCAATCTGGTGGAATTTGTTTCGCAAGCCTTTACTAAGAAAAACAGGATGGCTGCATGATATCTCGACTTCGAAAAGGCCTTTGATAGAGTGTGGCATGCAGGCCTGCTGCATAAATTGAATAATTTTATGCTTCCAAACAGTTTCGTAAAACTCATTAGTTCCTATCTGAAAAACAGGACTTTTCAAGTTTGCTGCGGTGACGCCTTATCTGTCAAAAAAACAATTCATAGCAAGGTCCCGCAAGGATCCGTTCTTTCCCCCCGGTTCTATAATGTTTATATCAATGATTTCCTGCACCCATTCAACACGAAAATACTCAAATACGCTGACGACACTGTGATACTGACTGAATCCAGAAATCCCCAGCTCGCTCTAAGTAATTTAAAAATGCATCTCAATATGATCAATCACTGGTGCAAGACTTGGAAAATTAAGCGCAACGCCTCTAAATGTTGTATTGTGGTCTATCGGAGATACAAAACAAGATTAAGAATCAATACTGATATCTAGTTAGATAGAACTCTAATCCCTGTAGCTAATTCCTATAAATATTTAGGTGTTTACATAGATAAGTCTCTCAACTTCAAAGATTATATTTCTTATGTCTTAAACAAAGCAAATGCAGCCTAAATGGCAATTAATCCTATTATCGGCAAAAAAATCGAAGCTCTTTCTAAAAATAAAGAAAATGCTTTACATATCTCTAATTCGACCGATCATGCTATATGCAGTGCCGGCCTGGGCAATCGCCAATAAAGCTGAGCGCAAAAAATTGGATATACTTCAAAATAAAATTCTACGTAGCATTGTGAATGCACCTCGGTACGTGAGAAACTCTATAATTCATAACGACCTGGATATTCCATCTGTGCACAACTTTATACTCATGACAGCTCACAACTTCTTCGATAAGATGAAGCATAGTCAGTATAACGCAATTAAACAAATGTTGGATTATGATCCAACCATTGAATACACTGTCAAACGCCCAAGGACAATTCATCACAACTCGTCATGGTGGTAACTTGTAAATTTTAATTTTAAAATTTACTTGAACTCTGAAATTGGATTCTATCCTATAATTTGTGTTGCATCTTATACGAGGGTAAGTTGAAAAATAAGTTTCCCCTGTCGACTGTGGTCAGAGTTGCGTATTAAAGTAAAAAAATAGAATGAGACATTAAAGATATGACATACCTTTATTTTATTATTCTCGTACGAGAACGTTGAGACATTTGTCATATCGCTTGATAAGCTTCAAAAAGTCCCCCAAGAAAAATTCACGCTTTGCATATGGAAGAAGCGTTGAACGGCTATGGGCGAAAGGCGGCACAGCAGGAAAACGCGCAAGTCACCGATACACCATTGGGTAGAGGTCGCTGCAAGTCAAGCAGATGGCGCTGTTGCAGTGCCTGCGCAAAGCGGAGACCAGCCTCTCATTTGAGCAACGGTAGGTATGGAGAGAAGGTGCGTTTTGAATTCGTGGTCAAAGGAGGAAGTGAGAGCGGTTATCCGCTATGAATGGGCACGTGGAGTATCAAGAACAGAAATTCATAACCGCCTCGTGGAAGTTTATGGGCTAGGTGTGATGTCGAAGCAAATGGTGCGGAGATGGTGTCGCACATTCAGTGATGGACGTCAGCAAGTGGAAGACATACCGAGAGCTGGACGGATGCGCACGGCCACTACAGATGCAAATGTCAGGAAGGTGGATGACATGATTAAAGCGAACCGGTGTATCACCATCGATGAAGTAGCGGAAGAACTTCGAATCTCACATGAGCGAGCTCAAAACATCATCCACGACATTCTTCGATACAGAAAAGTGTCGGCACGATGGGTGCCCCGACAATTGACCTCGACACACAAGGAACAACGCATGGGGGTCAGCCTGGAACATCTCGTGCGTTACCATGAAGATGGCAATGACTTTCTTTTTCGGATTGTGACGGGGGATGAAACGTGGGTCCACCATTTCACACCAGAATCGAAGGCCGCATCTATGGAGTGGAAACATCCGTCATCACCTGTCCGAAAGAAGTTCAAGACAACTCCCTCTGCAGGTAAAGTGCTCCTCACAGTTTTCTGGGACGCCCAAGGAGTTTTGTTGCTGGACCTTTTGGAGGTTGGAACCATGTTTTTTGGAGGTTGGACAGGGTGTCACAGTATGCTACGCGCTACTGTGACACCCTGTCGAAATTGAAAGAGGCGATTCGGAAAAGGCGGCCTGGCCTTCTCACATCTGACGTTCTGTTGTTGGATGACAAAGCCAGACCACATTCGGCGACGGCAACGCAAAACCATATTGCAACTCTTGGTTGGGAGCGCCTACACCATCCGCCATACAGTCCTGATCTCGCACCAAACGACTTCCATCTGTTTCCGGCTTTGAAGAAAAATCTCGGGGGAAGGCGCTTTGGAAGCAATACTGAAGTGAAACAAGCCGTTCAACGCTTCTTCCATATGCAAAGCCCTGATTTTTTCCTGGAGGGCTTTTTGAAGCTTATCAAGCGATATGACAACTGTCTCAATGTACTTGGTACATATGTGGAAAAATAAAGGTATGTCATATCTTTAATGTCTCATTCTATTTTTTGACTTTCATACACAACTCTGACCACAGTCGACAGGGGAAACTTATTTTTCAACTTACCCTCGTACTTATGTTAATCAAGAAACTTTTTTTATTGAAGATTTTTATGTTACTATTTCATTTTTTAAAATTATTTTATATGAATGTTTACTTTATCGTATGATTCTACGAACTTTTAAACTTTTTACGGCCTATCTAGCTACTGCATACTTCTGAAGGACTTTGAACTCTTATGCCATTCACAGCTTCAAACTGTCTTCGCGCGATTTTCATGATGTCTCACTACTCCTTATCCTGCACTCCTACTAGCTATATTGCACTCACCATCTGCATTTGCCATACAACTCACTGCACCTGTTTGCATGCTTCAATTTAATGCCATTTCTTATCGCTGCACAATTTTTATGATGAACGCCTACTTTCGTAAGTATTAATATATGCCTGCTCACGTAGCTGAATTTTCTTCGCACACGGGTGTTGTTACTTCCCTAGTACGATTTATTTGAAAATATCTTTGCCTAGTGCACTTTAATGCGATCTACTGGCGAAAACACTTTTTAGTAGTTAATGACCAGAAAAAAAAAGTAAGTCATAAGTCATAAAGGAAAGGAAAGAAGTTACAGGAGCTTCTATCATTGGTAGAAAAGTGGTGTACGACTTGGAGGATTGCTATTAATGCCAGCAAGTCGCAATTATTAGTAATAAGGAGGAAAATACACAGTTGACTATTAATGGCAAGCTGTTCTTATTCTCTGAAGAGATTCCTAGAGTTAGTAAGGTGAAATATTTAGGAGTAATGCTAAATGAAAGATTAAAATGGGGAGATCATATAACAGAGGTCAGAAGAAAAATTTTCACTCTTGTAAATAATCTTATCCCTGTATTGGGTAATTATTCTAGCTTAGACCTCAGGGAAAAGAGGCTAGTATATATTGTTGCGTGCGTACGGGTTCGTTATGAAGTGAATGCACAAGTCCGATGAAAAATGAACAAAAATTTTTTATTATGACAACAAAAATGCTTAAATTTTCTCAAATTATCATGCAGTATTACAATATCTCACAGTAGTTATCTTTTAACTACTCAAATGTACAATAGAACGTAATTCAAAACAGCTAAAGAACGCTAATCCGCGAATTCGCTATAATCAATAACAGCAGTTTTCTAAACAACAACAAACTAAGCAGCAACTACTCCAAACTGAGATGTTTTCCTCCTTTTATAAGATTTTAAAATCACGCGCTAGAATTTTCCAGCACTTTCTCGAAATCAAAAAGAGATATTTATTTATTTAACGCACGCGCTCTTGTATTTTTAATTTTTCCGGCTTAGCTTTCTTTTAATATTCGTCACGCGCTGCACTGCGCGAGAAATAAAACCATTTAATTTATAATTGAACTAACATTAGCTTTTTAAATACCAAATTCGTAACACTATCACGGCATGACTTATGCGTCGCTGGCCTGGTGCACGGCTACCAAGGAGGATATAAAAAGACTTCAAATCATGCAAAACAAAGTCTTAAGGCTCATCACCCATGCTCACTTTTTTGTGAGTAATGCTACACTGCACTGTGACTTAAAACTGGACACTCTAGAAGAGCACCTGAATAAGATCAACAGGAAATTCTTCATGAAAGCTCTGAACTGTGACCATATGAGAAATTTTGATATCTTAACCTACGAAATATTGAATGAGGACGCCAAACTGCGCCCACTTGCGGCCCACCCTATCAGGGACCCGTTCTTTCCCACCTAGTGCCCACCTGTAAATAATGTACCCAATGTGTTTATTAGCATTCTTAATTTTGTATCTTACTCATTTATTGTACTGTGTATTTCTTAAATTCACTAGTTTTATTCACATTCTACACTCATTTTATGATTCCCACTTAGTCACGCCTTTACCGGGCCGGTTACTTGCTAGTGAGCTCTTGCTTTGGTGGTCTTCCTATTCTTTATCCGTCTTTCTCCTCATTACTGCGGACATTATGTGAAGATAGTTCTATGTTATTGTGCCCATCCGGCATAAATTTGATTGAGCCAGATAAACTACTGATCACAGTGGTATTCTGGCTATAAGTTATCAGTCAGTCAGTCAGTCTCCGTTTGAGTTGTCCCTGCTTCTGGCTCCTCCTCCCTATGCTGGTCTTCGAATCTATTGCTTTCCATCTGTTCTTGATTTTGCTGTAATTTTGCAGTATTTTTGGGCGTAGTCCATTCTTCTTTTCCAGATTCCTGTCCGATTCCTTTAATTTGCTGCTGACTGGACTTTTCTCGGGATTTACTGAGATCTTCACTGCTTTGGCTTGCTAAGTCTCTCTTCATTTTTCCTTTCCTTAGCTCTCTTTCCAGCTATTCCAGATTACATTCTGTTGCGATTCTCTTAAGCACATCTGCTTGTATAGGTAAAGCATTTAACTCTGCTGACCTCGAGAAACCTTTTTTGCTCGTAACTTCTCTTGGAGTTTTCTTGAAGAGTTCTGATAAGTTTGGTAACTGTTCACATCCTTTGGCGTCGAGAAGATATTTTTGCTCGTAGCTGCGCTAGCTTTCGCTTTTGCCTTCTTCTTGTTTCCTTTCTTGACCAACGAAGTAAGTAGAAAGTCTTCACGCTTAAGGTTAGGCTGTGACTTCATTGAAATCTCCGACCTGATGTTGGGTGGCCTAGAAAAGGATATTTTAGTGCGAACCCGAAGGTTGCACTACAGTGCAAAATCTCTAAGTACAAAACAAGTATAAGAGCAATTGCGCTGACTGTCTACGGTTACTGGGTCAACCGCTCGAAGTCGATGTCAAAGAAAATATTGCGGCTGTTTTTATTATTCATTCATATTAAATTTATTTTAGCCAGAAGTGGTGCTGAATTGGGAGCACGGAATGCGTGCATCTTGTTGCGTTAGTTCAAATAAAAAGGTTATTTAAAACTCCTTCTGTAGTATTTGGTTTTCAAGAGATAGCGAGAATTCGCTTCGCAGTCTTTCATGAAGGCTATACTTTGAATGCTCCTGAAAACAACACACAGACTGTACACTCTTGCTATGTACTTTATTTTTAAACATATTTAAAACTTAAATTAATTAAATTTAAGGGTATAATATATATCAAAGTTTTTGTTTTTACTCCAAATGTCTTCGAAGCATACTGTGATTATTTTAAATCTTTGAACTTTTTAAATATCGAAAAACTTCATTCATTTTCGGCTACAATCTTGGGACGTTGACTGCCGTATCGAAGCAAATGGGTACGAATTCCGGAGAAGGCAAAGCAGTTTGTGAATGAGTATGGGCTTTGCAGCATGGGGCACTCTATATATGTGGCCAGACAAAAACCCTCTCGAGGGGTAACAGAGAGAGAAAGAGGGCTGGGAGACCCTCGGACACGCCTCCCAGAGGTGTTTGCCTTCACAATTGGCAGCGGAACTGAGAAGATTCAAACTGTTAACATGTATGCTGCACTACGTACCTGTATGCTAACGTCTGAGGTAAATGGTCTATGCACAAAGTACCTGTAATGTAGCTATATGATAACGACAGGCGCAAAATTAACTCCTTGCCACAATGAATTTCGTGGGGTTGATTTGACTCAGACTACGAAAATAAGTAAGCAAAATACCTATTTCGATTATCACAAATCATTATTTCCGATTTGTATTATATTTTGTGTTATAAACCACAAGAATTGTTTAATGAACTTTTATTTATATTTTGATAAAACTTGTTTTCTGATTCCAGTTTGGGCAGAAATTCTTCAAGAGGTTAAGATAATTTTGAATGTTAAACTTTAACTTTAGTGTTCACACATAGTTCAACTTTGTCACAAAGTTTACCCATCTCAAGAAAAAATAGCTTGCAGATTAGGTTCTCATGTTATTTGCGCTGTCGCAGATTAACCAAAGGAATGTGGTTTCCGAACTGATGATACAGCATTAGTAGGGTCCATGATCTGTAAGACGAAAACTCTCTTAAAAATTAATATTTCATTGTTCGTATAAAAAGCTAATCCTGTAAACTAGTAGCCTGAACCTAAAGGCCGTCCAAGCAATCTTACACAGCCAGCGAGTACTTGTTCCGTTCAGTCAATTAAGCATTATTATGATACTAATTATTATGGAGAGGATTTATAACAATTTTAGAATTTTAACCGTTTTGAGTTCAATTTTTAATTATTTTGATTATCATTAATACCGAACATGAGCAACTCTTCTGAGAAACTGCAAGCTGTGATATTAAACTCATTCAGAGGTTTGAAGTTATGTCTTTGATTATTTATATGACTTAGTCTTAAAATCGTTGTAGAATATTTTATTTTCGTAATTATGTTTTCCTTTCACTGTTGCTCGTATACCGATGGCCTGAAGAATCAGCGAATTTTCGGAATTAAATCAATGCACACATTGACTACAGACATGTTGATATAAAAAATTAAATTCAAGGAAAAAATATCAAGTAACAAAATGCAAATCAATGTTTTCACACACATTTTTGCGTACCCAGTTGAGACACGTAAATTGTATCAGACTTGTAGAGAAATATAAAACTATTAACATTTGTAGAGTTATTAGGTTTATTTCGGAAGCAGAAGATATGAAAAATATCCAACGCCTTCGCCGGGAATCGAACCGCGGAGTTCTGGAATACGCGTCCAGCATGCAGACCACCACTCCACGAAGGCATGCCAAGAAGAAATACCTTATATATTCTCCCTTTTATCCAAATTCCAAGTTATAGTTATGCCGAGATTATCAAGTATTCTGCTTGATGTGTTCCGGCTGTCATCAGATGTTTGCTCTTTGGGCGCTGAAAAGAGAATAAGTTCGAAGTGTGAGTCCAGAAGGGCAGGAGCTAATGGCGAAGGGGCGTGACCAGTTGTCACGCGGGCTGCAAGCTGACTTATCATTGGTTGCGAGTCTTCTGAGGAATACCTCGCTAAAATTGCAATTAAATACAGTACAAAACATATATGAAAGTAGAAATAGTAAAATTAATTATATAAATCAGTCTTCTAAATTATTTACATATGAGGCTCAGACGCTTGCTGCTTGAGTTTGGTGTCACTGAAATTAGATACTATCGTGATCATTATTTAATAGACACTAATTAAGTGGGAAAATCTTGATTTTCCTTAATCAGGTAAGCAGCATAAGTAATATATATTCATATATAAGCAGCATAAGTAATATAATTTCTGATAGTAATATTTGATAAAGGATGATAAATTAAATGGCTCTGAAATGGTGTGGGGTCCACAAATGCAGGGAAAACATTTCTGCTTAATTTGATTGCTACAAGGTGTATTATATAAAACGCTGTGTCAAAGTTTAAACTAGTTATTATAAATATTTTGCTTGTAATGAATTAGTTAAAAAGAAATTTTTTCTTGGGAGTGATTTGTTTTCTTCCAAACATGCGCTAATAACTACTACAGAAAGAAACATTATGAAAGTCGTGAAATATCTATTTATTTGACGTCACTTAAAAAAAGCCGATTATACTCTTTGAAAGTTTTACTTCGTAACAACAGCACACAATCAAACTCTTATAAAAACCCGGATATACACTCCCATCTCCCATAAAGTTTTTCTAGGCTTCATTTCAGGGACTCACTTCTCAGATCCTCAGAAATCACTGGTACATTTACCCATTATTTTATTGGGTGAAGACGGCTCGGCTCATTCCGGCAACAGGCTTCCAGGTATCCGAAAAGTAAGTAGTTATTTTGTGAAACCAGACATTTTAAAAATCTCAAATGCATTAATATCAAGCATATTTAAATTGCGAATTAAATTTAATTTATGTATGCACAAAATGATCTATTTCGTGTTCTAGAATAAAATACATATTTTAACACATTAAGAAAACAATTTGTTTCATTTAGGAACGAAGTCATCTTGGAAGAAAATTGCTTATTGTTTGTTCAATTGAAAAACCGTGCTGCTTTAAGCATACTTCTTTAGGAAAATGTTAAGGTTACAGGTTTTTGTTACAATTTGCGCCAATTTTACATTAATCAAATTGTCCTCACCAATGGTCCAAATCAAAAATCCAAAATATAGCGAAAATGCATTTGTAAGCGTAAAGTAGTCCAAAGTCCACCTAACTTAAAAGAAAGTATTAAACAAGTCTGTATTCCACGACCACCACTTTGCTTCGATAAAACAAAGCAGTTTCATTAAGGAATATGTAATAGATAAATTTAATTCGTATATTGAGAAAAGTAATTGTCTATTTTTTACGTCCCAAGAGGTTACGAAAAAACTGGTGGTCAGCAATTTCTTGTATTATATTTGATTGTCAGATTCTTTTCTTGTTCCAGTCAAAACTTATGTTGAAAAATTCAATTTCACATTCTTCACCCAAGGTAAAACCGCATAACTTGACTTAAAAATACTTTTGCCCAGTTTTCCATTCACCAGATAGTATAAACAAGCTTTTCTTTTCTTATATATTAATAAATAAATTATGTTCCTTACATCTTTTATATATATGCGGAAGCTTCCATGAATATACTCCACAGACCGTAGAAGCTAGTCAGTTGTACAGTATTTTTTAATTCGGAATCCCACCATTTCATCAGTACTGATATTTTGGTTCCGGAGGAAAACATTCAAGTGTTCAAGGCATATAAATTCCTATACTTTCGAAAACGAAGAATGAAGACTGCGCTAGGTCAGTAATTTTGAGTGTTCGACTGGCGCTGGCCAGGTTTGGAATAGGCTTAATTAATTTATGTTTCTGGCTTTCTGGAAAACAGCAATGTACTTTATAAGAAATTAAAATTGTTATGGAAATAATGATACTAATTTCTAATGTGTACATTAATTAGCAATTATCACTATTATGGAGGGGAAAAACAAATTTAGAGGGAAAGTGTTTTATCATACGAGTGGAGAAAGGGTGCAATCAACGTGCATTTTTAGGCTTGTGTTTAGCAATATAAGTGCTAACCTCAAAAAGTGAAGTTACTAAATCCGGTTTCGAGACTGTTAGCAATAAGCTCAACTTTCTCCAACTTTCGCACAGTCTCACAGAGTTACCCCAAAGACTGCTGTTGTTGGTCGTTAGAGACTTTATAAGTTCTGAATATTTTGAGAACTGATCACAGGATGTCTTGATCTCATTCTGGAAAATAAAACGTTGAATTTTAAAATTTTAATTCCTAGCTCCATGCCAAACTCCTCGTACTTTAGTTTAACGTACAGGTTAGGTGATCACCTGTGGATTCAATATCTTTACTGGATATAATCGTGGGTGGAATACTTTTATCTTTAAGTTTAAAACAAAATTGTTCTAATTATATAATTCATAAAAGAGCTTATGATCTATTTACAAACAGATTCTACTACAATAACCCCACATACAACTCCTCACGAAATTGCTTATATCATCAAAAAATTAGATGCTAAAAATCTAAATGTTTTGGGAAATTACCAACAGGGCTATTAAAGAGGCACCAAGAAATTTAACAGTACTTATTACTACATCATAAATGCTTACCTGCATTTGGCTTACTTTCCAGCTCAATGAAAACATGCTGTGAATGATATTGTTTTAAAACCTGGAAAACCTTCTAGGCTGCCAGGCAGTTATAGCCTATCCATTTGCTCCCGTGCATTGGGAAAATACTCGAAAGGTTTTTTTCTTAAATGATTGAATGAATTTCTAGTATATCACAATAATATTAATAATTATCATTTCTGCTTCAGGCATAGTCACTGCACATACAACGTTACCAGTTCTCAACGTTGGAGAGATTATTGCGGAGGCTTTCACTAAAAACAATATATAACAGATTGCGTTCTTGACATTGAGAAATCCTTTGACCGAATATGGCATAAAGAAGTCTTAGGCTTCCTCCTATCATGATTAAATTATTTGAATCATATTTGCATTTTCGAAAATTCCAATTTCGTGTGGGAGACGCACTATTAAGTAGAAAAATTATATATTGAGTTCTTGGAGGGTCTATTCTTTTTTACACCCACATCGATGATTTGCCGAAACCTATCAGCAGCAAAATTGCAATGTATGTCGACGACACAGTCGTTATGACTAAATCAGTAAATTCAAGTAACAACGTTAAAACAAGTAAATTCATTATAATTCTTGTTTCTCTTGTACCTTCTAAATGTAGAAGATACAAGAGAGTAGAAGTTAAAAGGACTTTCTACTTTTCAATGATTCACCCAGTTCTCTTTTATGCTACACCAGCTTGGGCTTAGACACCGAAATCTTATCGGAGGTTTTCAAAATAAACTAATTAGCAATTTTATGAATGCATTCTGGTTTCTACGCAATCAGATTATTCATAATGCTCTCGACATTTTTCCAGCTCATGATTATATCCTCGCAAGTTCGTAATACATTATTTGAAAGAATTGCAAACTCTCTTTATGTCCATGTAACCAGTGTATCGGAAAACTAACCTACCATTGAGCATCCATTTAAGCGTCCTAGGACAATTTCACATAATGTTATATATTAATAGCTAATGTTTACATATTTGTACATATTTTGAAGTTGTAGGATATTCTAGTACTTTCTTAATTTTCAATTCAATTGTATTTTGTTTATCGTGCGTTTTTTTTTTTTTTTTTTTAACTTTTTAATACTACTCATGTAATCATATTGTTAAGTGCATAAGGTTCGTAATAGATTGAATGCACACAGGTTCGATAATAAATTGATAAAATTTATTTTTAGCAAAGAAATTCTTCAGAAGTCTGGAATTTTCCAAAGAAGCATTCATACTGTTAAATAGAAAAAATTTATTTTTATAACTATTTTAAACTTTAACTTAAACTGATGGTTGTGCCGGATAAAATTAACAAAAAAAGAAAAAAATAAATAAATAAATAAATAAAATAATTCAAAACAATTCTTATTCATAATATATCAAAAGATAAATCGAATAAATAATCGTATATCAAATCTATCAATCAATCGTATAGTGGTAGTACAATTTAACTTTTTAGGTTTGCGTTGTGAGTAACCTATGTAAAGGAAAAATCAATAACTCCAAATTCAATTAAACTCCATGTTTCTTAAAAGCCTCCCGGCTCAAACAAATGGAGGGACATGACAAACCACAGTAAATTATATACAACATAAATACACAAATACAATTAAATTTTAAACACACATTTATTAAATTCTTGAATATATTATGTAATTAAATTTTGGATAACTGATCAGCAATACATATTTTTCTAAAGAAAATAACACATAATACTACACCCAATTTACAGCTTACATTAATTAAGATTAACATTGTTTTTTTTTTCAAATTAATTAGGTGTAACAAAATTTAATCCTCCAAATAACAGGTTCTTATTAATTAGAAAGTAACGTTTTTCTAGCTCACAAAATTCAGTAGGTGAAACAAATTTTAATCCTCCCAAAACTGGCATTCACTTGAAATTATATATAACTTCTCAATTAATCTAACTGTAATATTTAATTTATATAAGTAATAACAATATACTGGTAGATAAATCACTATTAACTGTTCTGCATTCGGGAAAACTAAGAAAGAGAGAGAGAGAGCATATATACTTAAAAAAAATTTCACTCACAGATGGAAAACAGTTTTTCCTGATTAGCCGGATCCTTAGTGTCCAATCCACATGGAAATGATCCAAGCCCATTTTTCTTTACTGCCCATTAGGTGGAAACCAATAGTCCAATTTAGAAGGATCTTTTATCTGTATATTAGGCGGGAACCAATAGTCCAATTCAGAAGGATCTTTTTTCAATTCAATAACAGGTAGCTGAATATACACCAGTTTTTAGCACAATCACGTGCATCATCGAAGCGTCGAGGCAACATTTATGCTGAATGTTTCGGAAAAAGGCTCTTGGAGATTAACCGGCGATTCAAGTGAAGAGAGAAAACCTGTGGTAAATTTTCTTGGTAGATTTTTCTCTATACATCTCAATCAGCTCTCAGTAAAAATGCTCTTTGCAGCTCGCGCACATTTCTTTATACATCACGCAGGAAAATGTTCCTTGCATTTGCTCAGAAAGCCCGCAGCAGAGCAAAGCGCCCCACGACCTTTCTTTCTCTTTCACATCGCGGCTGCCCAAAATTCACTCAAATCCGACTCCGCTACAACCATCACCGCAGCCCGCTTGTACAAGTCGCTCGCCCCGCAAAGGGGAAGCCCGGCAAAACTTTCTGCTTCTCCTTTTCCTTTTCGCTCAGGGGCCAACCAGCGGCCGAGCGGTAAAGTCGCTGAACACTGGTAGTTCGGTCCGAGGTTCAAATCCCGCGAACGGGCTGGCTGCATGGGCGTTTTCGTGGTTTTCCCCATGTGTAACGTGTATACGAGCCAGTTTCCCTTAGAAAGTCCTCCAAGAAGGCATCCCTCCTCTTAGGCAGATAGCCCTCGAGGGTTTGCCATAATCACACACACACACACACCCTTTTCGCTCAAAAATCTGAATCAGAATAATCTCTAGCCTGGTGCAAGCACCCAGGCAATCTCGGTTTCTCCGCTTCTGTTAGTTCAAAGGCTTTCAAAAAAATCATAAAATTAAATCTTGCCAATCCCGGAATTTTATGTTATCTAAATTGAGAAAATGACACACCCATGACGAATCAAACACCAGAAAATCTGACAATGAAATCCGAAAAACATCTGCACACATAACGGGAGAAAAAGTAGACCACCCAACTAACAAGCGGAAAATAAGCTCCACGAGAATCCAATTTTCTAACTTCGTACACCTCCTACTGTCTTGAAGTTTGCAAAACTGCAAACTTTAACAAAGCGATTTCCGTTTCCCACGCAAAGAGTTAAAAGGGCGACACACGACTCCCAACTGCCTCCATTGTTGGAAAAGGCCATAAACCAGATGTGTTTCCTTGCAACCGTCTCTCGCCTTTGTTACAATTCCTACTCAAGAATAATGAGTTAAATAAAACCTTAAGAGCCTAAGAATACTTTTTTCCAAATTAAAATACACATGAATACAAATAAAAATATTAGAATAATGATAACATAAAACACATATTAAAAATTGAAATTCGCGACATAACAATACAAATGTTCACACTATCCCACAGTACAATCAATAGTTACTCGTCAAACTAGTAAGTACATTCGATTCAATGCAGTACAAAGCGCATCTAAATGGCGAAGATCTCACTGATATCTCAATACTCCGAAGTCGCTCTGAACTGAAATTTGAGAAACTGGTGCTCTCTCCTGTCTTCTACAGTTTTCCTCCAGTCACCGAAAAATCTGCAAGTTTCTCTGCTTCTCGAAATTACTGGAAGGCATACCAGGCACGGTTACAGTTACAGATGATATAGGAATCATTTACAGCTATTTAATTACAATATCAGTTGCAGTTAGACAGGGTGCGGACCAAAACGACGCCAAATGTACACCAATTTTGGCGACTTTTGAAAATTTTCTACCCACATTTTGGCGGCAGAAAATTAGTTACTGAATCCGTTGCCACATTGCCGAAATTTCGCCGTATTAGCGACATAGTCGTTTACTCAAAGTTAAATAGTCTTATCCCTGTATTCTTACATTTCGGACACAGCATCGTTCATCGTTCCTCTCAGACGTTTCATGTTACTCTATATAGAATAATGCAACAATTTCACATATAATTTCACTTAAATTATCTATCTGTATTCAAAATTCTTAACATTGCCCTCTTCACGAGGACTGCACGTCTTAAGCACTACAATTCCTGAGCAAGAAGGCAGACTTATAATTAAGGCAAATCAGTGCAATATAGAAATTGCAATAAATACCAGAAAAGAAATCAAATGCTAAATCCTTAAAAATGCACAAATTAACACATTTATATGCAAATAAGGCTATGGTCTTTGTTCATCTGATGCGTGCGTGACTGCGTGAACCAATAACCTGCGTGGCCTTAACCAATAACTCGAATTTAACGAAATGTGGACTGTGATATCATTATTTTATTTTACAATTCTAATACATGCAAGCCAACTTTCCAAGCTATCACTTACTCAGCCAACAACAACAAAAAACTGAGCAAGCGTTACAGGGTTGCCATAAGGATAATATGATCCAGTTTTATGGTCATGAAGTCTAGAAGAGAAAAATTAATTTCCCTGAAGTTCTTCGAAACGTAGAGTGAAAGGGGAATGCCAGACAAACAGACAGGAATACGTATTTGCTTCCGATATGTGTCACGTCATTACAGAAGTTCTCACATGAATGCAAAGGACCATATATTCATATGAAAATGAAAAAAAAAGGAGTTTATTTAGTAAATATAGAAGTAATTTCGACGTCATTAGTGAGTTTTAGAGGTATGTGCCAGGAGACTATTAATTGCTTTATTCTTCAAATATCTAATTGCCCGGAAGCAATACTGATTGAGGCAATTAAAACCTATGTTAATTCAAAAATTTGTTATATACATCAAATCTTGGAAACAATGTCATCCAAATGTGTTTGAAAATTCTAAATTTGAATCCTTCACCATAAATCACGATACCGACACACTTACTCAGAAGATAGAATGGTATAAAAAGTCTGGAAAATAGAGAAAAAAATAGCTTCCGCGTAACGGCCTAGCCTCTTTTAGATATCGCACCACATAGGATTTTTGTCGAGAAGACAAAAAGTTTTTTTTGCGCTACGCACTCAAGAGCTCACTGAAGAATTTTAGCTGTCTGGAAAATACGTAATAAATAAAATTCATGTAAAAAATAAAATAAAATAGTAAAAATAAAGTCTCATAGATTAAACATTGGTTGCTGTTCAGTTATGTTGACCTAATCTCTTACTCATTTTAATAAATTAATTGTACAATGGTGAGTTACTTTTTTCAATTTTCAGCATCATAAAATCTCTTACACTCTGATTCTATATCTGTATAAACATCCAATGCATATGTCTAAACAACAGGTGACAGGTGACAGCAGGACAGGGCACCCGGATGGCTTTCTATGACTACTCGGGTATTACCCTGGCCCTGCAACCATCTTGAGTCTTCACAGTTGTAAGATGCTTTTATGTTTATTGCAGGTGCCCTATTCCGGCCTGCAGAGGTCTATGCCCATTTTTCTAGTTTGGCCATTATGCATTTAAGCTTTTGCCGCGTGCCTCGATGTTTTATGAGAAGGCGTTTGAAAGGCAGAACATTGGTAGTTGGGAATTTTATGTGCCATTCTGCTGTTAAGGGGCACTCCGTGACATAATGGTCTGGTGAGCCCACGTTGCCACAAACACACATATCAGTTGTTGCTAGACCCCTTTCTGCAAAGTACGTCGGAAAAGGGCCGTGGCCTGTTATATATCGCGTGAGGTAGGGCGATGAGATGAGCCAGTCCACCTCTACCTTGGGCAGGAACTCATATGCTCTGCGGCCTTGCGGGATTTGGTCCCATTCATTCTGCCAGTTTCCAATGGCGGACTCCTCTATTTGCCTCTTTAGGCATGACCGGGGCAGGGGCATCTGAATCTGCTCCGTTTCCTCAGTTTGGGCAGCCTTCTTGGCAAGAGCGTCTGCTGCTTCATTTCCCTGGATTCCAGCGTGCGCCTTCACCCAGGAAATTTGGATTCTCATTGACTTTTCTTGTAGACGGAGGACTTCTTGCAGGTGCGAGATTAGTGCGGAGCGCTGGAGAGGGTTGTTGATAGCATAAATGCTTGACAGGCTGTCAGTAAATATCGTAGCTCGACTCTGCCGTGTGTCAATTGCCCATTTCACTGCCTTTGTGAGGGCAACTACTTCCGCTTGGAACACTGAGTTCTGTGCTCCCAGACGGCCCTTCCATTCCTTTGCTATGTTTCCATTTATATAGGCTATATAAGCACTGCCTACAGCGTTATCAATTTTTGACCCGTCTGTATAAAGCACGGCCCCTGGTCCGTCTAAGCGCGGGGTTAACGCTGGTGAGTGGAAAGTCCTTATGCTCAGTCCATATTCCGACGGATGTGTGCTTAGTTTGGACCTGCGTGTTTCCTAGACTTCTGGCAGATAGCATGTATCCCCATATGTGCATGGCTGTTGGAGTTGCGTCACCTTTGCAATTGAGGCTTCTTGCTGCGCTTTGATTGGGAGCGGCATAAGCCCTGCTAATACCGAAGCGGCCGCAGTCGACGTTGTCCTGTAGGTCTTCGTTATGGCCAGGACAAATGGTCGCTGTGCACTACTTAGCAATTTTGCCTTTCTGACTGTCATCGGGGCTGCCCAGATGGCTGCTCAGTAGGTTAGGACCCTCTCCGCGACAGTGGAGTAAAGTATCTTGTAGATATTGGGCCGAAGGCCCCAGTGCGGGCCTTACATTTTTTGCAGATTGTTTGCGATTCGGCGAGCCTTTTCTCTTTGGGCTTTAAGGTGAGGCAGCCAGGTGAACTTTTCATCCAATATAATACCCAGGAGTTTTAGTTCTCTGACCCTTTTGAAGGTCTTCCCATTAAGCTGGATGGTTGGGTTTCTTATTAAAGTTTGGCCTGGCTTATGATAAATTATATATTTCGATTTTGCCTCAGAAATTATTAGCTTTTTCTCCTGACATAGCCGAGAGAAGGTATCAATTACGTCATTGCAGTTTTGCTGCAGTTCATCTCTACTCTTGCCGCCCACCACAAAGGTCGCGTCATCCGCAAAGGCTACTGTCTGGGTATGGGACGGCCATTCGTATCGTAGGATGGAATCGAAAGTTGCATTCCACAAGTCTGGACCCGCGCACGATCCCTGTGGACAGCCTTTTGTCTGGCTTCTGGTTATGACACTGCCAGTGTGTGTTACTATGAACTTTCTATTGGACAGGTATTGCTTGAAAACCTGCAAGAGGTTATCAGGGATACTTGCCTGGTGCAGTGCCTCTAAAATTGAGGGCCACCACAGAGAGACAAATGCGCTTTGCAGGTCCAGACTTAGGACCGCTGCATGCTGTTTCCTTTCATGCAAGTGGCTGATATAGTCTCTTATCTTTGATAGGGCAGCAATCGTTGAGCGTAGCTCTCTGAATCCATATTGTGCGTCAGAGATTGCCCCACTCTGCGTCATATGAAATTTAAGCCGCTGGACTAGGAGCTTCTCATAGAGTTTCCCTATTACCGGGAGAAGACAAATCGGCCTAAACGAGGATGGGCTGTTTGGATCCTTCCCTTCTTTCTTAAAGAGCACAACCTGCCCCGTTTTGTAAGGTTCCGGAAAGCTTTGCAGTGCTAGCAGTTTGTTAAAATAACGCGTGAGAAAGCCGGATCTTGCTTTATGTATTGCTCTCAAGATTGGATAGTCTATTGAGTCCGGACTAGGGGCTTTAATTTTCGGGAGAATTTTGATCGTTGCGGAGACTTCCTTCTCCGTAAATGGCATGTCATCTGGGACAGATGTGTGCAGCGTATAAGCCTGGTGGTCGGACGGATCTGTAATATCCTCTTCCGGAAGTACGGCGTCAAGAATTGTCCTGAGCGTGATTTCTGTTATGTGTCCAGCCTGCTGCCCTGCAAAGGCTCTTAGCTCCGGTGGTCTGTAAACTTTGTTCGAAGCTATCTTGTGGAGAGCACCATAGACTTCTACATTCTTAGTACAGAACTCCCTCCAGCTGGCAAGTTTTGCGGCTGCAATTGCCCTTTTGTACTGAGCTTGCTCTTTATTATAAAGAACACTAAGTGCTTGCCTCCTGTCTGGGTCTCTTTCGCTCTTCATCTTACGCCTAAGTGCCCTGGTGCGACTGCGCTGTGCACGGAGCTCTTTCGTCCACCAGTTTGCCACTCTTAAAACTTTTGGTGATTTCAGGCCTAGGGTGGCATCACAGATAGATTGAATATCTCGTATCATTCTGGTGGTTAAGTCGTCAGCATCCTTTATGTTCTGACATTTCATAAGTGCCTCGTCCACCTGCTCTAGTACTGGTCCTAGCCTGCTTACAAGTTGTTTTAATTTTCTGCCATTGGTTCTATAACGCTTGTTCATAAACTGCGCATGTGGCTGACCTATCTGGAACGTTATATAGCGATGGTCCGAGTTTGAGGGAGTGTCACTTACGGTCCAGTGCTGTATTTTCTGAGCCAGACGCGCTGTTGACAGAGTGATGTCGGGCCATCCTTTTCCCATTTGGGTCTCGAAGGTCGGCAGACTGTCCGGCACGTTATGAAGAATGAGTCCGTTGCATGCAATGAAGTCCACAACTTCTCTACCTCTTGGGTCTGTGGTCGGATATCCGAAGTCCTCCGCATGAGAGTTAAAATCTCCTGCCAATACATGGTGTGCATGCGGGTAGGACGTAAGGATATTCTGCAAGGCATCTAATGTGGGAGAAACGTCTACTGTAGGTGGAATGTGAACATTCGTGACCAGGACACTCAGTCCCATAGCCTCGACTGCAATTGTGACCATGTCTCTTGACTTTGCTAGCACAACTGGCAACCATCTGCTGTGGCAACAAACTACTGCCGCTCTTGTTCCCTCACTTCCTGAATCCTGGATGACGGTCCATTGGAGGGGAAATTCTGCTGCTTGCCCTGCATAAAGAAAAGGTTCTTGAATTAAAAGGAAGTCCGTCTCTTCCTCCATAGCATATTGCACTAGCTGTGCAGTAGCCGCGCGCGCTCTTTGGAGGATGATTTGGACAAACTTGAGCACATTGCTTTCCTCTGTTCTTGAATTCACTTCCATTACTTTTGTAAATTAATTGACTTTTAAGGTAAAGTTACTAACTATGAAAATACTTGACTTGCTTCCTAGAGAGTTGCGCTTGTTATTAAGTGAACTGGCTGTTGTAGTAGGTAGACGATGCCTTGCTTGCTGGGCTATGAAATTAGTTGTCCTCGCCGTAGTCAGTACGTGCTTTAATCTTCTGGATGTGCGCATGGAATGTTGGGCAGTTTGCTGCGTACGCTGCATGGTGTGTATCCACTTTAACTTTTGAATCTCTGTTTGCTATGATGCAGTTAATGCATTCAGGGCAGTCCGCCTTACATTCGTTAATGTCATGACAGCCTCCGCAGTAAGCGCAGTAAGGCCTGTGGCAGCAGTCTTTCGACGTATGTTCCAGGTCCTGACAGCGGAAACAGCGCTTGGCTCCTGTAAACTCGTAGATACTATGTTCCCTCCATCCTTGGAACAATCTTCGTTTGGACATGAAAGGCACCAGGGGTACATTCAATCACCCACTTTGTGGCTCTATTCCTTCTGTCCGGGCGCTTGAAGAGGACTCTACACTCTTCATTCCCAAGATTGCAAGACTTTTGTAGCATTTCTTGTACTTCCACCTCCGAGGTGCCGTACGGTACATTGTCGATTGTGCATTTCGGTGTTCTCTTCCGTGGTATACGCGTGCGTACTGTATCCTTTAGGTTATCGTGCTGAGCTAGGAACTGACTTACCTTCTGTACTTCATCCTTGTTGTTGCATCGCACCGCCACACCTCCACTACTTAAGTTCGTAATGCCCCGAAGGTTGACACACAGATCTTCAATTTGGACATGCTTTTCTAGTACCCCGCGTATATCCGCACTCTGTTTATCACGTTTAGGGAGGATCAGCAGTGTCGGCATATTCGTGACTTTCCTTTTCCATCTCCGCTTTACCGCTTGCGCGTACGTAGGTTGGCCATCTTTGCCCTCTATAACCGGGTGCTCATCCTGCTGTATAGTATCTTTGCTTGCATGGAGCTGCTTCACCTGTCTTTTTGCATTTTGCTGAATCGAGTGAGCAAGTTCACAACAAAGAACCGTCGACGTGTATACTCCTATGTCTGCTAGGGTTGGACTCTCTGCAAGCTGTGGGCCTCTCAAGGCTAGCGTTTCCAGAGCGTCCAGAGCACATAGCAGTCGCTCACGAAGATCTTGAGGTAGGAGGAATTTGCCCCTTCTATGAGTGCTGGCTGTCTTTCTTATAAATTCGTAGAGCAGGTGAACTTTGCCTTGATGGTCTTGGTCACTGTCGAGTATCTCTTGCGGATCGAAATCCGACCTTTGCATCTGAGGCTCTCCTTCCGACTGTGCAGATGAGTTACGTGTCATTCTTGAATCACCGATACACGTTGAGCACTTTTCACTTAATAACACATTTACATCACTTTCACGTTAACACTTGTATCACCTTAATCACTTTAAATCAGTGTTGATGGAATTCACTACGTAATATCACTTTCACGTAAACACTTTGGATCACTTTTAAATACGTTAAAACACTTTAAATCACACTATAAATCACCGTTGACAGAACGTAAAATTTTAAATCACTTTTCGCGTAAATCACTTAACACTTGAAAACACTTTCACCATACAATATCAACCAACACTTAATAACACTTTAAATCACTTTTCACCTGTGCCACGTACATAACTTTCACGTTAATTTGACACAATAACACACTTTTCCACTTTAAGAACACCACATAAATGCCTTGTATATTATTAGAAAGTTCTGGAATTATTGCTGGGTTGGATGTAACAGGTACATTTTAATACATAAATATTGAGTGCTATAATCAATAGTGACCAGCAAGTAAATTGAAGACACGTTAACACTTTGGATCACTTTTAATCACGTTAAGTAACACTATAAATCACCGTTGACGGAATGTAAACACTTTAAATCACTTTTTGCGTAAATCACTTAACACTTGAAAATACGTACACCATGCAATATCGAAACTTAATAACACTTTCACGTTAACACTTTAAATCACTTTTTGCATAAATCACTTAACACTTGAAAATACGTACACCATGCAATATCGAAACTTAATAACACTTTCACGTTAACACTTTAAATCACTTTTCACCTGTGCCACGTACATAACTTTCACTTTAATTTGACACAAAAATATACTTCCACTTTAAGAACACCACATAAATGTCATGTATATTATTAGGAGATACTGGTAATATTGCTGGGTTGAATGTAACAGGTACATTTTAATACATAAATTTCAGTGCTATAATCTATAGTGACGAGCACGCAAATTGCAGACACGTTAACACTTTGGATCACTTTTAATCACGTTAAATCACTTTAAATCACACTATAAATCACCGTTGACGGAACGTAAACACCTTAAATCACTTTTCGCGTAAATCACTTAACACTTGAAAACACTTGAAAACACTTTCACCATGCAATATCAACACTTGATAACACTTTCACGTTAACACTTTAAATCACTTTTCACCTGTACCACGTACATAACTTTCACGTTAATTTGACACAAAAACACACTTCCACTTTAAGAACACCGCAAAAATGCCTTGTATATTATTAGCAAATACTGGTATTATTGCTGGGTTGAATATAACAGGTACATTTTATTACATAAATGTTGAGTGCTATAATCAATAGTGACTAGCAAGCAAATTGCAGAGAAATGCGCTTGGCTGCGATACTTCTTCTGTGCATCAGCTGTACACTATAGGTAGTTCTGCGGAGTAATCCAATTGATAAACACAGGCACAGAATTAATTAAAAAGCACACACACACTGCATTAATCACTATTGTAGAAGACGATAATCCTAAGTCCTGGTAATGCCGGAAAAACAGTAACGTTTGAAGTAGCAGACCGATCTTCTTCAAATTTACAATCTCATACAGCCCATGGCTTGAATCAGAAGAATCCGTTTGAACAAAATCGCTAGGCCAATTAGGGGCTTAATTAGCGATTCGTTTAATTGCCTCCAGTACCTCTTTCTCCCTTTGTTGACAACAGGAAATCACTCGGGTTAACAGGCGACGGGGGGTCGAATGCTTCTAACTGACCGTAGGGACGGGGAAAAGGTCAAAGTTCACGGTGAAAAACTTGTAAAAGCAATTAAAAATCAATTACTCGGCATCCATTGACCGCACACTTACATAATTACTGTCAAATTGCTCAGCGTAAAATACCGCATCCGACGATACTAAACACCAGTGACATTGGGCAACGGCGGCTGTTATGCGAATCTGGAAGCACAGTTCGATATGAATTACCACGTGCACGACGCGTTGAGGCAGTAATTAGTCTCTTAGTAATTACTGGATGATCCGATCTTGACGAACTTGGTGTCTAATTAAAGCTGAACGTCTTGGCTATACATAGCAATTAAAATTAAGACAATCCGCTGAATATTTCCGCTTCTAATGAGGAAACTGCCGGAGCTCATAGAAACAACCTACACTCGTCCCTGTCTAAACAACAGGAATACAAGTGGTATATTTAATACAAATTCAAGTAGAGATCAAGTAGTTACTTTAGTTTGAAGGAAAATATTTTATTTCGGGCAGCGATGGCGACGCTTGTCTTTTAAATTACTGAGTTTGTTAGCTAAAATTCCTCTATTAATTACTGTGTTTGTCAGTTAAATCTCCTTTATTTATATAGAGCAAAACAATATTTAAAAAAAATAACAAAATTATTTAGAATTCGGGCTTCTAGCTGCATATATTTGAGTTAGGACTGTAAGGATCTTAAGTTTTACTAACGTTTATTTTATTTTAAATCTTTACTATCACTTCTTATTTTCTACTTCCGGCCAGAATTATAAGCGTTAAAGTATTTTATGCAAAGTTTGTCTGGCGAACGCCAAGTATTTAAGTTGTGGCTTTTTGCCAAGCGAGAGAGAGGAAGCAGTTAGTCGAAGCAGGCCGCTTACCTTAGAAGTTTACTCAGTTGCTGGCTGCCTTCCAGGCTAAGAGGTTTTAATCCTCTTGATAATTTTTAAACGTATTGTAGTGTTCACAGTTCTCTGTACTACATACGGCTTCCTGTTAATATAAGGCCAATCTTCCACGTTTATTATTTTAAAGTTAAATTAGAGTTTAGTTCTATTTTTTATATTTTTACGTTAGACCCCAAGTAGCGGGTTTGTGTATTCCGAAGTACGGAAGTTATTGTAAATAGAGAAAAATAAAGGATTTTGTATACCCTTCCTGTGTATCCTGTCTACTTCCCACAGTTTTGAACATAGCTTTAGTAAGCTCTCTGTTCCGAGTCAGGTCCTTGCATGTTCCCGAAGAAGGTAAGAAGGAACATTGAACCTGATAGTGGCGCCCAACGAAGAAGAATAACCATGGCCGAGTTTCAAGAAGAACCTGTGCTGCCTGCAGAAGCGCCTCAGAATCCAGAAATGCCAGCTGCGGCCCTGGAAGGATTTGGTTACATCGTCCAGACCATGCGCGCTTCGATGAAACCAGAAGCAACATTTAATGGAAACTCGCCGGAAACCAGTTTTTTGAAAAAACTGGATGACCACTTCATGTTCTACCCCGTGCACGAATTTCAAAAAGTTACCTTAGCTACCAGCGCTTTGAGGGGCCAAGCGCTTAATTGGTTCAAATGTATAGGCTGAAGTGTCTTGGGTCAAGCAGGAAGTCCCACCTATACTTACGACAATTTCAAGACTGCTCTAATAAAAGCCTTCCCTGTTGTAAGGGATCGTGCGAAATTAGAAACTGAACTTTTCAGCATATATCAACAAAGAATCGAAAATCTCTCAAGCTTTATTTTAAGAAAAATTCACGTCTTCAAACTCTTGTATGGAAACCGTCCGGATACTGAGATAATTCAAGTGATTTTGCCGAGGTTACTGCCCCAAGTGCAAGACTTTATTGAATTAAGAAATCCGACTACACTGGAAAAGTTATTTGAGCTAACAATCCAGTTTGAAAGTAGAAGAACGGCGGACGTTGAAAGAAGACGCCAATATCAACAGCGAAACCAATTTGGTGCGCCAAGACTACAGCAAACTCAAGCACACGGCTACGGAAGCAAAGCGAATCAGTGGGCAAGGAAACCCGAGCATTCAAAAACAGCCGGCGAACGTCGACAGTTCAATAGCAATCCAGAAAAAAATTCTCAAGGCCAGGGGAAAAGAAGGAAAGCACGGAAATGAAAAATAATTTAAACTAAAACGGATTTTTGCTGACGAGAGGGTGCGGAAATCCGAAGGCCAAGAAAACCCCTCTTCCTTCAAGTTAAATACAGTAATGGTGAAAAATTTGACTCTTCCGAAGATTGAAGTGTTGGTGAATAATATCCCAGCCACCGCACTCCTGGATACAGGCGCGCAGTGTTCCTGTGTGGCAGAAGAATTTTTTAAGAAGTATTTTCGGAAATACCGCATATATAATTCGGATAATACGACAGTGTTAGCGGCGTAAGGAGAAAAATGTAAGTGTATAGGTAAAGTACCGCTATATGTCCGTATCAAGGACGAACAAGTAAAGGTGATGTTTTTTATAGTAAAGAATCTGCAAGCACATATAATCTTAGGAATAGATTTTCTTTCAGATGCACAAGCAACGCTGGATTTTAATGAAGCGTCCCTTAAGCTGACAATGAAACCAGTGCGTGCAGAAAAGGCTGAACCGCCGATGTTAAATCTTGACCACCTGCCTAATGACGAGCAAGAAAGAATCCGACAAGTGGTAAGTGAATTTGCTTCGTTATTTAGTGATATTCCAGGATTTACTCAGGTTACTAACCATAGTATTGACACCGGAGATTCAATGCCAGTTCGCCACAAAGCATACCGGTATGATAAGAATAAGGAAAAAATTATAGAATGGCATATCACCGATATGCTACGTAAAAAGATCATAACGCCCATCTCAAGTAGTTATGCTAGCCCGGTGGTTTTATGTAAGAAAAATAATGACTATCCTTTGACACATCCAAAAAGGTGGAGATTCGCGATTGATTACCGTAAATTAAACTCCATAACTAAATATCCGGTATATCCGTTACCTATAATTGAAAAATTCTAAGGAACATAACATCCACCAAATATATGACGACTTTAGACTTAACGACTGGTTTTTTTCAAATAGGGGTTAGGCCTGAGGACGTGCCTAAGACTGCTTTTATAACCAAGTCTGGCACTTATGCATTTTTGCGTATGCCGTTTGGCCTTTCAGGGGCGCCGGCAACATTTCGGCGATGTATGGACATTGTGTTAAGACCTGTTCTTGGAAAGTCCACATTTATCTATTTAGACGATATCATTATTACTAGTGATAATCTCGACCAACATGTACAGGATTTAAGACAGGTGTTTTCTTTATTAAATGAGGCCGGTCTAAAAGTTAATGTCGAAAAGTGCAAATTTGCAGCCCCTGAATTAAAATATTTAGGTTACAAAATATCTCAGAAAGGAATAGAGACAGACGAATCAAAAATAATCGCTGTACAAAAGTATCCGACTCCAAAGACGGCGAAGAAGCTCTCTTCTTTTCTAGGCCTTTGTTCATATTATAGGTCCTTTATAAAAGATTTTGCAGCTATCGCTGAGCCATTGTTAAAATTAAAAAGGAAAAGGCAAGATTCTCGTGGACGGCCGAAGCCAATAGTGCTTTCGAAAAATTAAAACAAGCATTAACGCAAGCCCCTGTGTTGAAATTTCCTGAAAAGGATGAGAATTTAGAAATTTCAGCGGATGCTTCGGATTATGCGGTAGGAGCGGTACTTTCGCAAAATCAGCAGCCCGTGGCATTTTTTAGCCGAACTTTAAATCAAACACAAAGAAACTATTCCGCGACCGAGAGAGAGGCACTTGCAGTTCTGTTAGCAGTGCAAAAGTTCCGGGTCTATTTTGGAAAGGCGCCAATAACAGTGTACTCTGATCATGCGGCGGTAACTAGATAGTACTCAGGAAAAAACTTATCCCCAAGATTAATAAGATGGGCACTCAAGCTACAAGAATATAATCTGGTAATCAAACATACCCCCGGAAAGGAAAATATCGTAGCAGATGCCCTATCAAGAATTAAAATAGATGAACAAGGTAATACTGTAAAGGTGGCAATGCTCACAGCATGTACAATGAATTCCCGAGAAACTGTAATAACCGAACTGGGTAAAGATCCTGAGTTTGGAAGCATTTATGAGTATTTAAAGGATCCTGAAAATTTTAGCCACCAAGATATTGTGGCGATAAGAAATAGGGCGGCCCATTACGAACTAATAGATGGTCTATTATTTTATACAAAAACTACGAATTCCAACAACGAATTTCGACCTGTTATCCCAGCTAGTCTTAGATTAAATATCCTGCAGGAGCTCCATGACAGCCCTTTAGCTTCTCATGCTGGTATTCGAAAAACTATCCAACGCGTACGCGAGGCAGTCTATTTTCCTGAACTGCAAAAGTTAACAAGGGCGTATGTCCAGTCCTGCCCAACATGTCAAGCAGTTAATTATATTAATTTCCGCCCGGCCGGGTTTCTAAATAGTATTAAATCCGAATTTCCAAATGAAATAATTGGCATCGATTTATTGGGCCCTTCCCAAAAAGTCATTTAAATAAAAGTCGCTATCTCCTTGTTATGGTTGATCATTTTAGTAAATGGACCGAAATTGTTCCCTTAAAACGAGCCTCCGCGAAATTAGTTACTGATTCTATTTTAAATAAATATATTTTAAAATACGGCGCGCCCCTAAAAGTTATATCGGATAATGGTCCTCAATTTGTAAGTAATATATTTGAAGACATGTGCCAAAAACTGGGCATACGTCATTTAAAAATGGTCCCGTATCGGCCGCAATCAAATATAGCGGAACGTGTCAACAGAAATATAGTGAAAATTATCCGCAGTTATGTTAAAAATTTTCATAAAAGCTGGGATAACTATGTCAATGAATTTGCTTTCGCCCTTAGGACCGCAAAACATGATACAACGGGCAAAACTCCTGCTGAGTTATTTTTAGGCAGAAAGATTATAACGCCGTTAGATAAATTATTTTATGTGCAACAAAGAGCCCCAGAATTTAAAATGGGTGATATAGAAAAATTAATTAAGGAAGCAAAGAAGAATACTGAAGTAGCACAGAGAAAACAAAAATTATATTATGACTTGAAACGACGGGGAGTAACTTAGAAAGTAGGGGATGAAGTTTTAAAAATTAAGCATTCACTTTCTTCAGCACCAGAAGATAAAACTGCCAAATTTTTTCCACGATTTCAAGGCTCATATGTCATAGAAAAAATAACTCACGCTGCAGTAGTGTTAAAAGCTAGAAATGGTGAAACCTGCTCCGCAAACATTGATCAAATCAAACCCTACTATGATCGTAATAAAATGCAAATTTTCCAAGATCTTTTGCAAGATCCGGCCCGGCAGACACGGCGGGCACAAGCTCCAGAGGTGGAACAACGACAAGTACAAGGGCAAGCCATTAAGAGGAAGGAGCAAGTGAAAAGAAAGTTTCCCCGCGGGAAAATTAAAAGTAACAAGAAAAAGAAGCCGTTCCACCGTCCAGAAAAGAGAGCTCACGAACACCCCCAGAATGAAGAAGGGAGAAGGACGACGTATGCAAAGAGAGCCAGGAGAAATGACGGCAACTATAACCCGGCTCTAAAACGGAAGATCTACTCATCCGACAGGACTCTCCGCAGCAAATGTCGCCGAACTGCGGAAGGGCCATCAGCGGCGGAGGAAAAGTTACAAGGAAAATTTGAACGGCCAGCAACGAGGTCCAAGCAGGAACACGAAAGAAGTTTCCCGGTTCCGCCAAGACCAGCTGCCATCAAACGACCAAGACCACAGGCAGAAGCGAAAAAGAAGGTATTCAAGGGTGACAGAACTGGAGAAAAAAGAAAGCATCTAGAGGAAGGAACTGAAGGGCGAGCCCGTACAAGAAGGAGGATAAATCAAACAACTATCTGCACTATCTTTAAGTACTGGGCCCAGAAAAGAATGTCCGAATATCACAAAGATAAGTGAAATTTTATGTTACTTTGCAAACTTAAGTTAATCTTTCATTCTTACTGCAAGTGGCAGATTTCAAGACGTTTTACCTCATGCGAGGTCTACCTTTATCGCCAAAAGGGCGAGAAATGAGTTGTTACCGATTTTGGTATTATGTTTTTCAATTACTCGCGCGTAAAACTAAAGTTGATGTATAATAGCGTTGTGTAAAGACTTAAATATTGTAAAAAGTTATTGTATAAATATTATTTAAAACATTCTGGCAAGAAAGAAGTTTTAGTCTGAAAGACTTTTTGAAATGTATTATTTCAATGTAGAAAGAATTGGCACTTGCTTTGAAAAGAATAGAAGTTAACAATGTACTACTAATGTAAGTTTTCAAATGTATAAAATTAACGGCATGTTAATATGTTCTTATATACAATGTGAACTGTTATTTTAAATGTTAAGAAATACCGTGATATGGTAAAAGTGAAAGTAATGTTAAAATTTTTTTTTATTCGTGTGACTGTAAAAAGACTAAATCATGGTAAATATGTGTTAAAGGTTGAATGATGTAGTTAGGCTCTCTGACGCTACACTTCAGAGTTAGTCACTTTCAGAATAGTACCTCAGGGTTTAGAGTTGAAATTAGGGTGTGTTACGAGGTCTTGGTATGTTGAATTTTAACACGTTAGTGTTTTGATTGTAGGAGGAAGTGTTGAACACATAGACATAAACACATTCGTGTTTGGTGTTCTTTTACAACACATGTCAGAGAGCACGGGAAGAGATAACTAAAATAGTTATGAATGAAATAAGAATGTTAAGAGAAATATAATTATACATGTTACTTGCCATTTCGTTGTGTAACATTTCATTAAACTAGTTTTCCTTCCAGATCTCTAGAAGGAACCAGATTTGAATAAAAGCTCCTGTTTAGATGCAGTACAGATGAAAAAATTGTGTCCTGGGAGCTGCTATTGTAAAAACAAATTTCTTTCTTTTAAATTTCTAGTTTCCAGCGAAAAATGTTTGTAAAAGATTGGCCTCGCGTTAGATTCTAGAGCTAAAAGTTTTCAACAAGGTCGTTTTAGACCTCAGTTTCAAACTAATTAACTCTGGCGGGAAGTATGTAAGGATCTTAAGTTTTACTAACGTTTATTTTATTTTAAATCTTTACTATCACTTCTTATTTTCTACTTCCGGCCAGAATTATAAGCGTTAAAGTATTTTATGCAAAGTTTGTCTGGCGAACGCCAAGTATTTAAGTTGTGGCTTTTTGCCAAGCGAGAGAGAGGAAGCAGTTAGTCGAAGCAGGCCGCTTACCTTAGAAGTTTACTCAGTTGCTGGTTGCCTTCCAGGCTAAGATCCTCTTGATAATTTTTAAACGTATTGTAGTGTTCACAGTTCTCTGTACTACATACGGCTTCCTGTTAATATAAGGCCAATCTTCCACGTTTATTATTTTAAAGTTAAATTAGAGTTTAGTTCTATTTTTTATATTTTTACGTTAGACCCCAAGTAGCGGGTCTGTGTATTCCGAAGTACCGAAGTTATTGTAAATAGAGAAAAATAAAGGGTTTTGTATACCCTTCTTGTGTATCCTGTCTACTTCCCACAGTTTTGAACATAGCTTTAGTAAGCTCTCTGTTCCGAGTCAGGTCCTTGCATGTTCCCGAAGAAGGTAAGACGGAACATTGAACCTGATAGGACTATGTTAGCTCAAAATTTGGTGGCCTCTGCGGACCTTTTTTTCTGTAAAAACGAAAGGCCCAATTATTCCGTCGTGCATTACTCCACACCACACATTAATGAATGGGTGATTCCCTTTGTGCCTCACGGTATTCATGGGGGTTTACAGATCCCCATATGCGCACATTATGACGATTAGGAATGCCAGAAAGATTTAAATGCAATTAATATGCAGACGATATTTAGAAAAGTACATCTATTTAGACTGAAAAATGAAATTGTCTGAAATTAACCACACGAGCAGACGATATTTACAAAAGTAAACATATTCAAAACTGAAAAGGAAATTATACAAGTTATTCCATCAATAAATGCCCTACGTTTGTTTATATCTTCATTATTTTTATGAGTTATTAAACATCAAAATGGGTCTGGGATTCTATAAACACCCTGTGTTCAAAAATTCTCACCAAATTTGTTACCTCAAGAACTATTTATTACTCGGGAATAACTATCTATATCTCTTTAGTTATTTATGACTCTACAATAATTAAATAATTCCTTTATTCATATTCTCAAATGAGGAAAACAAAAGTTACACTAACTCTCTAAAAAGAACAACATCATAGTATGTTGCCATTCTCTGAAACATAAACTGTTACAAAACATAGATAATAATAATAATATGAATAGATAATGAATAACAAAAAAACCTATAAAGAAAATGATTACATCTGCTTGAAGCTTGTGCAATATTACTCAGAAGCTGCAGTTAGAAAAATATAAACAAAAATATTAGTGTCAAAATATTGTTCATCCTCCCACCTTGCAATATGAAATTTGGGATTGAGTATAGCAAAATAATAAAAAATTAAACATTGTTCTCACAAGTCCAATCGATGAGGAACTCTAATTGTCCTTCCTGATTTGGTTATCGTGGGCGATTTTAAATGGGTATGGATTATTCTATTTGTTTCTACAGGTACATCCTCAATTGGAGTTTGCTCTACCGAAAAATTTTCGCATGGTTGACTTCCGCTGAATTTCGATGGAAGTTCCTCGGCAGTCGATAATTCCAAAGGATAAAGATTTTGTATAGCTCTTATGACTACTCGATTTTGCACTTGTTATAAGAGGATGATCACTTGGCAAAATAGCGGGAGTTCTGAAATCAGATGTATCTTCTCTTTGAAATATAGCTATATTAGTTCTCATGAGACCACAATCAATGAATGGATTAAGACTTAAAATCCGTTTATCTTCTATTCCATTAAAGGACTCCTTTTGTATTAAACGAATCAAGATATTTTCAGCTTCATTTAACTCAGATACAGTAAGTTCATTCTTTTTCTTGTTTTGATGTTTACACTTGTAAACAAAACGACACATCCACGCTACCAGTCTGCTTGTCTTACGATAACTTGAGAATCTAGTAGCAACTATTTCACTAGCATTAAGATTTATTAAGGACGAAATAATCCTTTTCTTTTTCTCAAGAGCTATTTCTTCTTCATCAGCACTAAAGTCTTCTTTTGGCCATTTTTCTGGTGATAAATATAGCCATTTAGGACCTTCCCACCATCTAGATTTAATTAAATAAGAAGCAGAGCATCCTCTACTGGGCAAATCAACAGGATTCAGTGATCCTGGTATGTGCCTCCAGGATTCAATAGAAGTCAGTTGCTTTATTTCCTTAATCTGTTGTGAACAAATACGTCCCATACTTAATTTCTGTGTATCCAAGCTAGCACAATAGACGAATCTGTCCAAAAATATCATCAGCTTGAAATTCATGTATTATGCTGGATGCTAAACGTGTACATATTGTAGCTCCAAGAAGTTCCAATCGAGCTATTGCTGTGTTTTTCCTTCCGCTGGGTGCAACTCTCGCTTTAGCTTGCACCAAATGAACTTGAACCGAATCTCTTGTTTGTACTCGAACAAAGGCCACAGCATATTCAGCTGTGGCCTTTGTTCGAGTACATTTCTTCACTGATGCGAGTAAACTTGCATATTCAGCAAGTTTACTCGCATCAGTGAAGAAATGAAGTGAGATATTTTCAATCTCACTATCACAGTTTAACCATCTTGGTATTCTCATTCTTTCCAGACTGCAAATCATTCAACCATTTACAAAATTGTGATTTTGAATTTGAATCAACTTCTTGGTCCCAAGATAATTTAACTTCCCATAGGTGCTGAAGTAAAAGTTTCGGCACAAGAGTTACGGGGCAAGCTATTCCTAAAGGGTCGAATATTTTGTGTGTAGTAGCTAAAATATCTCTTTTAGACAAAATTTCTGGTAGATAGTAGGTGATGTTAGTAATATTACGGCAAAGGTAATCTCCACATCGTTCCCAAATCATTCCTAATACATTTGGGGTACTAGAGGAATTATCTGTTGGGTCACTATATTCCCAACCACGTAATTCTAGCTTTCTTGTAGCTAAAGTATCTGAAGCAACTTGTATGAATTGTTGCAATTCTAAATCATTTTTCACACTCGCTAAACAGTTATCTACATAAAAGCTCTTCTTCAATTGCTCAATAATATCCACTTTATACTTTGGGTTTCCATTTAGTTGTTTCAAAGTGGATTCTAGAAGATGGTGAATTACAGAAACTAGCAAAAAAGGGCTACTTGTAACTCCAAATTTTACCCTACAGTGTCTGTAATACTTCAGTTTTCCATCAGTTCTATACCATAAGAATTCTAGATAGTCTTAATCCTTAGGGTTGAGACTTATTTGTAAGAATGCTTTTCGTATATCTGCAGAAACTCCTATTCTGTTCATTCGGAATCTATGAAGAATTGAAGGAATCAGTTCGATAAGGTTCTGACCTTTTTCTAGACAATCGTTGAGACTAGGGGATCCTTTTTGTTTGGCCGAGGGATCAAACACTGGCCTGATTCGTGTAGTACTGATTTCTTTTACTACGTGTCGATGTGGTAGATAATGGCATGTTACATCAATTTCGCTGTTTGGTACTTCTTCTATGATGCCTTCTTGTTCCCATTCACTAAAAACTTCTCCATAAGCATCATAAAGTTTCTCAGCTTTTAGTTGTTTTACTGTAGAAGCTAATCTCTTTACAGCTAAGTCATAGTTATCTTTTAACGGTAGATAGTTATCAAGCCATGGCAAGCTGACTTGAAAACGCCCCTCTTCGTTCACCTTTACAGTAGACAAGAAATGATCTCTTGCTTCTTCTTGAAGTTCCAGTTTACTTTTCTTCTCTGATGGATCTAGAATTCCAAGTGAATCTAGAGACCATAGATCGGATATCAATATTTCAACATGGATGTGACGAGCAGTGCGGAATTGTCCGAGATCTCACGCATACCATTTTTCCCGAAAAGAGTCCAAGTTTTGTTTCTATAGCCGCAAAGCCTGAAGTAAGCAATTTAAATCCTCCGGTCATCAACTTTCCTGTAATGACAGCGCCAATAAGTATTTCTATTGGTCCATTACTATCGTCGCATACGGATATATTGTTCTCTTTAAGCTGTTGAATCCACTCGCCATTAGCAACTGGTGGTATACTTCCCCAAATAATATCTTGGCTAAGAGCTTTGAAGTTACAATGATAAGTTCCATCCGTTTTAGACAAGAACACTGTAAAAACATCGTGGTTTATGACATGAGTACATGACCCGCCAAATAATGAATGGCTCAATCTTTCTTTAGATGTACTCTCAAATTTCATTTCATCTGCAGTGCTTTTTAAAATATAAGAACTCTGTGAAGCTGAATCGATAATAGCACGGGCCTGGCGCTTTCTATCTCGCCCTTTCAATGTAACCGTTAAAGTTTGCAAAAACACATTTGTTGCTCTCGCCAAATTGGCGAGGGTTTCATCTCGTTCAGGTACTGCATCCGTATTTTCATCCTTATTCATGCTAACAGGAACTGGAGATTTTGATTCAGCTTGGATATTTCTACATAAAAGTATGTGGTGTTTCTTCCCACAAATCACACACGATGTTCGTTTTTTACATTTAGCTATTACATGTTTTCTGTCTAAACATAAAAATCAGCTGCGACTATTTAGAACTGCTTTTTGCCTTTCCTCAAACGTCATCTTTCTCGCTTTAACGCAATCACCAGATGCATGATTTCCGGCACAAAAAATACATTCAGTTGAATTTTGTTCAGATGTTGCTATTAGAGTACAAGCAGAAGGTGTTTTGGAAAATTCTCCACGGTTTTTGAAACCAAAGTGTTTAGCATTCCCAGGCTTAGGTGTCTGATATTTAGTAAAGCACTGAGTAGCTATAGATACTCTCTCTTCCCCTTCAATTTCATCGAGCAAAAATGAAAGCAAACCATCTAAATCCATGCGATGTGTTGACGCATTTTTCTCTTTTTGCTCACTACTTTCAGATTCTCTAATAACTCGGAATCTTTGCCATGCTCTTAATGTATCATCCGGCAATGACGATTCGACTAGAGGATATATTGCCGCATATTTATCTCTAGCAACACCCAGAACTTCTAACGCTCTTAGTTTCGATTCTAAGTTATCATAGAGTTTTCGTAATGAAAATTTCTGCTGAGAGTTTTTTAATAATACTAACGAAAGTAGATCTCTAACATAGACTTCTATGAGAAGGTCTTCTTTCCCAAAACGCGATTGTAGTTGTTCTAAAGCTTTACTATAACTTTCGCCACCGGGCGGAAAGCTTTTGATTAACTCTTCAGCAGACGACCCTTTTTCCATAGACTGCAATAAATATGCAAATTTATCATGATCATCTAAATTGGGATCATTATCGATCTTTTTAAACTGGCCCCAAAATCCTAACCAGCTTTTAATATTCCCATCGAATATCGGAAGTTTAAGCTTAGGATAACGAATAGTAGCATTTTGAGTTAAGCTTTCATTAACAACAGAACCGTTTTCCTTTTCAGCTAAAAGCGAAACTAATTTACTTTCTACCATTCTCCACTTATCAATATAGCAATTCGACTCATCAAACTCGTTATTTATCACAGTTTCATCTTTTTCAATTTTAATCAATTCTTCTCTATAAGTCTGTTCTATTTTAATCATAGGTTTTGCTTTGTCCTCAACTAATTTAAGTTTCGAAATTTTTCCGTCTAAAGATAAATCATTTTCATTCTTCTCAAAATCATTTAAAGCTTTCGTAAACAATCTCCTAAATTGAGATCGTTTGCACTTCAAAACATCCATTATAAATAAACGAAAGAATTCTACTTACAGATAACAATCCTGTCGCGAACGCCAAATGTACAAAAATTCTCACCAAATTTGTTACCTCAAGAACTATTTATTACTCGGAAATAACTATCTATATCTCTTTAGTTATTTATGACTCTACAATAATATAAATAGTTCCTTTACTCATACTCTCAAATGAGGAAAACAAAGGTTACACTAACTCTCTAAAAAGAACAACATCATAGTATGTTGCCATTCTCTGAAACATAAACTGTTACAAAAAATAGATAATAATAATATGAATAGATAATGAATAACAAAAAAAAAAAAAAACCTATAAAGAAAACGATTACATCTGCTTGAAGCTTGTGCAATATTACTCAGAAGCTGCAGTTAGAAAAATATAAACAAAAATATTGTTCATCAGTCAAATATTAGTCAAAATATTGTTCATATTTATTTGATTATATGATCATTAAATTATTAACATTAAAGTGGATTAGTTATTTTAATAATTCATAAAATTCGGAGCATAAAATTTTCTGAGCGTAATGAAGGGAAAAAGAAGATAAAATAAAATCTAGAAGCACTCAGATTTTATATTACGCCCAAAAAGAGCTTTTTTTAAAGATTTGTGTGCTACCTATATTTATTGAGTATCATGTTCTTCGCCCGTAAACCACATACATTTGAAAACAGTGTATCTTTAGAATTTCCGCACTGGAGATAAAACTGTTATTTTCTGCACGGTGCTCGCTCTGAACTCTCTGAGTTTGTTAATCAAAAATTCGTTAAAGTTTTACAAAATATGAAATAGATTAAAACAATTTCGAAATTCGGCTGTCCAGATGCCCATGTTCGGTGGAGGATAACATTATTCAAAATTTGCTGTCGTTTTTGTGACAGTGCGAAAAACATACATGTAGTCATGCAGATTCTTCATTATTTAAATTTTGTACATATAATACAGGGCGATAATATATGGTAACATGAATTCCAAAGGAGACACGGACATTTATAGTGAAACAGCGCAAATTGCCGCTTTGAAACTGACAGCCTTTCTAGGTTACCGCCCCTTTATGCTACTAAATTAAATTAACAGTAAATAAAAAAATCTTATGCAGAACTAAAAACAAATTTAAAAAAATAATCACTAGAAAATACAAGCAAAATTAATTACTACGGTTAAATACAATTTTAATATTAGAATTAAATGTATAAAAATTTTTAAGGAGTCAAAATTTATCACTATGATAAATTATGAAATATAATTGAAATAAAATTCCTGTATAGAAATTGTGCTATAATACTCATCTATAATTTTAAAAAAGCAGCACAATTTAGAATTTTAAACAAAATTTTCAAAAATTCGTTTTTAAATATTTTAGTATTTTTTCTTATTTACACTAATAAAAAGCATAAAATTGCAAGAGAAAATTGCTTGTTTAAAATTTTCTATTAGTCCACATTTAAAATATTATTTTCTAAAAGAAGTAGTTACAAATTTCCTTACAGCATAGGAAAAGCTAAAAATATATCTAGTCCTGAAAGCTTTATAATTATTTGGAAAGTTAATTATGTTTGATAAATATGCTAAATTTTTAAAAATCTATATCAATTTCAAAAATAAAAATATGTAGAAATTCTAATTTGTGAAATGAGGCGCTACAACCAGCATTTTCTTGACAATTATACACGCTGCAATAGGCAACCAATGTTAAATTTCTGCAAGTCGTCCCTACTCCTCTGGATGTGATCAAGGTGACAGCCGGCAACGCCTCAGACGAGGGAAAAAACCCTTTTGGGTTAGTCTATTTCTTATAAGGTCCATGATTTCACCCTTAATATAACGCATTTGCATTCTACGCTTTGGCCTAGCTGGACTGCAGACTGTTTGCTCCTTCTTTCTTACTACACATTTATCAAAAACGTATTCGACTACAGAATCTATTACATAAATATGATTTGATGGTTGCGAATTCTGACTTTGATTGTATATTTATTATTGATTTGATTATAAATATATATATATAGTACTGTATCTCACTACTTATATTGGTATTTAAGTTCTTTAATTTGGAAATTCATCAATGGCATGAAATCACATCAGCTTGTTTAACAATTTGATATCTAATGAGAAATATATTGCCAAGGGATTGTGATATCTGGCGACTGTTTGGCGATCAACAGAGCATGCTTGGCGCAGGTAGCTCTTCTTCGAGAAGGGTTAATGTATTTATTAGGAGTTGCATGTTAGCCTCGGAAGAGGAAGGTAGTAGATTGTACTATGCGGTAGGAGCGACGTACTGCTCTGAGTAACTATTATATTATTATTTGAATTATATATTTAATAAATGTTTGTTTCGTCTTGCTAAATGGTGCCTTATTAAACCATGAAGTCATCACAACACGCTGTCTTTCGAGAAAACCAGAGAGGTTAGAAGCTTAGAGCGTTGAAAACGGAAGAGGCGTAAAGTTAAGCCTAACTAACGAAAGAAGTGTTCATTTGCAAAAGAGAGTAAAAACGTGAGAATTATTTAATCGAGAGTTTGAAAGGGCTTGATTCTAAAGGAAAATAGAAGAAAATGTTCAAAAACGCAAAGAAAGAGGATTTAGTAACAGTTCTATTGGAAATTGGCGAAGAAGCATCCCCAGATTTGAAGCTGGTAGAACTGAAACACAAACTCCAGAATAGCAAGGAATACATCGAAGATGCTGATTTCGTGAAAGAAATTCTGATTACTACAGTGGAGAATAGAAAAAGAAAAGAAGAAATGGAAAGAATGCAAATGGAAGAAGAAAGAATAAGAACAGAAAGAGAACACGAAATAGAACTAGCGAAGATTCGAGCAACTCAAAATGAAGGAAGTAGAAGTCCAACACCTTTAATACAAAACACAGAACGAGAAACCGAAATTTCACTGGACAAGCTGATCAAAGGAGTAGAAACACTGACTATACCAGTACCGAAGAGAGCAGAAGAATGGAATATATTTTTCGATTCTATCGAAAGAGCATTTAAGCACAAGAAGGTTCCCGAAGAATACAAATCAGAAATATTATTGAAATTAATTGGAGAAAAAGCTTCAAATGTTCTTGTTTATATAAAGGAGGAAGATCTGCAAAATTACGAAAAAGTGAAAACTCTTGTTCTGAAGGAATACCAACCTACTCCTCAAACCTGTTTAGAAAACTTCAGGAGAACTAAACGTTATTCCGGCGAAACGCATATCCAGTTCGCTTCAAGACTAACAGCTACATGGGACTATTACTGCAAGTCAAGAGAAGTAAAGGATTTCGAAACACTCAAGGAGCTAATTATTTCGGATAAATTATTCCAAGCTTTAGATGAAGAAACAGCTGCACACGTCGCAATACGCCAAGGAAATAAATGGTTGAAGCCTCAAGAATTAGCTACAGAATGTGATATTTATTTCACGGCCAAAGGAAAATCTTTCGACGAAGTTCGAAATGGAATTAAGCGATCACCGAGATTCCTGGATACGACATGTGCACAAGACAGATATATTCCGCCACCCATGAGAAAAGAATATCCAAAACACGAAAGATCTCACGCGAGAAGAAAAGAATGTTATATTTGTGGAAATTATCAACACATCGCAAGAGATTGCCCAGACAAAAGAGGAAAGAACGAAACTGCAGTAAATAAGAAGGGAAAGGATGATTCCAAAACTCAAAAAAATTCAAACAGAACATCAAAAGAAGAAGCCATCGTAGCTAAAGTAGACTCATCCCATCTACGATCTGAATTCGCAGAACACATCGTTCAACCACTGCAAAAAGTAGATATTTTTATTAACTCTGAGAAAATCGAAGCTATCATAGACTCTGGAACGCAGATAACGATCGTACATTCATCGCTCATTCCAAATTTCGAGGAGAGAGAAGGAGGTAAAATATTGCTAACACCTGCTTTCGGACAACCAATTGAAGCAAAAGTTTGCCGTGTACCTATTTACCATAAAGATCATGGAAGCAATATATTTAATTTTGTGGATACATTAATTGCAGTGACTGATAAGCTAAATGTGCCTTGCCTAATAACTCCAGAAATATACGAACAGTTGATTAATCCTACGGCAGAAGAACCAAACGCAGAAAGAAATAATTATGGAAGCGAAAACTTACAAACATTATTCGCCAATGCACAGTGAAACGACAGCGTCGATTCCCCCTCGCTAATGCTTATGGAGGAGAAAAACGAAGAGGAGGAAGGGAAGAAGGCGAGTGTTTATGTAAACACAGACTTATCGTCTGCTGAACGCCTACGCGAAGAGCAAGTTAACTTCGCTGAGAGAAGCATGGAAGCTAGCAATAGAAAAAAAAGGAAATTATTTATTTATTGATCATCTTTTACATCACCAAGAAAAAATATTAGGACAGAATGTTTTTCAGTTAGTGCTTCCACTTAGTAGAAGAGCACAAGTGTTGGAATTAGCACATAGTTCCATTTTCGGTGCACATCTTGGGATAAGAAAAACAAAGGAGCGAATACGATATTCATTTTATTGGCCTGGATTAGCACAAGATGTTGAAACCTTTTGTAAAACGTGCAAAGATTGTCAGTTGAAAAGTCCAGAAAAGCGATCTGACAAGATTCCCATCACACCGGTCAGAAGGCCAGGATTACCTTTCGAAACAGTTAACATCGACGTTATTGGACCCATTGAAACTCCCTCTGCTAGGAAACATAAATATGTGTTATATCTGGTAGATCAACATTCCCGATGGCCAGAAGCCATTCCACTGAGAAGCTTGACAGCAAAAGCCACTTGCGACGCGCTTTTGGAGATTTTCATGAGAACAGGAATCCCTAATACAATAGCTAGTGACAACGGAAGTAACTTCGTTTCAAAATTAACTAAAGAATTCCAGAAAAGACTAGGTTCTCACCCTAGGTTCTCTACACCTGCTTACAGTGCTTCAAATGGATTAGTAGAAAGATGGAACAAGTCCTTCAAGCAAATGTTACATCATGTCATCAGGACTGATCCTTCGAATTGGGATAAGCACATCCCATACCTGCTCTTTGCATACAGAGAAGTACCAAACTGCACCACGGGTGTCTCACCATTTCAGCTGATGTATGGAAGACAACCAAGAGGTCCTTTAGCAGTACTGAAGTCTTCATGGTCAAGAGAAATACCTATACCACCTAATCTAAGTGAATCGGCAGTGGATTACTTACAACTTTTAAAAATAAGGTTAGAACAAGCAGCCAAACAAGCCAATTTAATTGTAAGTGATAAACAACAAAAATATGCTGAGTACTTTAATCAGAGAACAATACCTAGCGTCAATGCAGTTGGAGTGATATTTGAAAATGAAGAAGAATTTGGAGAAATTATAACTTTACCAGGAAAAGATCTCTCGATCCCCCTGGAAGATTTTAAAATAGATGCAAATCTGAATTTAGAAAATTTGAATCCGCAGCAGAGAAGAAAATTGATAGCTCTTACCAACAAACACCGAGCACTATTCACCGGAAAGCTGAAAATAGCTAAAGTTGAAGCTCATAAAATTAGATTAATACCCAATATGGAGAGGAAGAAACCTTACATTTATAGGATTCCTGAAGCATTGAAACCCAAGGTCGATGAAGAAGTAGAAGAATTATTGAAATCGGGACTAATAGAAGAAAGTAATGCAGAAAAAGCTCATCCAGTAGTTTGTGTAAGCAAAAAAAATGGAGATATCAGATTGTGCTTAGATTATCGAGCTTTGAATGCAGTGACGAAGCCAGATGACTTTCCTATGCAAAATGCCATTGATTTAATGTACAGTATAGGAAGAGCCAACGTCATACCAACTTTAGGTTTGCTGAAAGGATATTGGGCAATTCCCATGGAGGAACAAAGTAAAGAGTACACATCGTTCAAAACTCATCGAGGTCAATATACCCTTTGGATGCTACCCTTTGGATTAAGGAACGCAGCAGCAACTTTTCAGAGAGTAATGAATAACGCGCTGAAAGAATTTCAACAATTTTCAAGAGCCTATATTGATGACATAGCTATATTTTCCACGGATTTCGACACTCATCTCCAACATCTGGATAAAGTTTTTACCAAATTAGAATCACTTGGATTTACTATCAATTCGAAGAAATGTTCGTTTGCAAAACCTCAAATTAAATATTTAGGACACATCATTGGATCAGGAAAACATCAACCAGATCCCGAGAAAATAGAGGCAATCAAGAAGCTGGAAACGCCGAAAACGAAAAGAGATCTTAAAAGTCTGTTAGGACTATGTAATTATTATCGCGATTATATCCCAGGGTATGCAGAGATCGCCTACCCACTCACAGAACTCACGAAAAATAAACAACCGGAAATACTCGAATGGAAAGAAATTCATGAGTCAACATTTCAACAACTGAAGGAACGATTAGCGATGTCAACGGAGCTGATCACCCCAACACTGCAGGATCCGTTTGTCATTCATTCTGATGCATCCCAAATCGGAATAGGTGCATGTTTGTCATAGTAAAGGGGAGAGAAGCAATTTCCCATCTGCTACGCGAGCAAGAAATTATCGAAACCTCAACAGAGCTGGCCGACTATAGAGCGTGAAGCTTATGCTATAGTATGGGCATTGAAGAAGTTTGAACCTTGGATATTCGGTTCATCGGTGAAAATTGTGACTGATCATAATCCTCTAGCCTTTATAGTGAGAAATGCTCCGCAATCGTCCAAATTACAACGATGGGCCATAGCTTTGCAGAAATATAATCTCGAAATAGAACATTGCCCTGGAAAAAAACTGTCAAACGCGGATGCATTATCCAGACTTCCCACTTGTGAACTTTGAACATTAATTTACTGTTCATCTTCACGAACATTTTGTATAGTTAATAATTAGATAGTTTCTTTGCTTTTCATAATCATTTTACAATTTTGTGCAAATAAGATGTTTATGTAATTTGAAATAGATAGAGAAATTATTGGATAACAAATATTCGAGGTAAGTGGTAAATTTAGATATTTGTCTCCCAAGGATTTAAATCATGCTGCAGCATCATTAATTAAAAGGAATGTTAAGAATATAATTTTATATATATATAAGAAACTTAATAATTTTACTGTCATCATTGGAATAATACTAGGGTATATTTTAACATGTTTATAAAAGAAAATATCAACTTGGTTTCTTTGAATTAAGAATTGATAAATTGTTACAATAATAATAAGGTTCGGAACAAGTGAAGTTAAAAATGATTTATCTATGTTTATATATAAAAATGTGTTATCTATGTTTATGTAGTAAATTGAGGTATGTCTATAGTAATTGAGATTTGAAAATTAGGATAGAATGTATAAAAGTATATGTAGTTTTTGTTTCTTTTTCACGTTGATCGCAAACAGGTGCTAGATTTTAGTTTCCAGATTGCTGATTGATTTGTAAATAATATCAACAACAATCTTACGACAGGGGTGTGATATCTGGCGACTGTTTGGCGATCAACAGAGCATGCTTGCCGCAGGTAGCTCTTCTTCGAGAAGGGTTAATGTATTTATTAGGAGTTGCATGTTAGCCTCGGAAGAGGAAGGTAGTAGATTGTACTATGCGGTAGGAGCGACGTACTGCTCTGAGTAACTATTATATTATTATTTGAATTATATATTTAATAAATGTTTGTTTCGTCTTGCTAAATGGTGCCTTATTAAACCATGAAGTCATCACAGGGATGGTACTTTCTAGGATCTGCTTAAATTTTAAGTTACCTACAATGCACTAACCCTAATTTTCAGGAAGAGAAACACTATGAACAAGCAAGCATAAAGAATAAGGGATTTTAAAATTAGAAATTTAATATACTGTTCAAATTTAGCATACATGCTGTCCCCTTAAAGCTCGCTCACCACTGATAGCAACAACCTGCAGCTTATTATGACACGCATAGACATAGATGTTTTTCATGGAAGAAAGAATGAATCCTAGAATATAATGCAGTGAAGAAATAATAATATACAAACACTGTTTCGACCCCCTTAATACAATACTTTGAATGTTACATGTATCTCTCAGAAGATAAATGAGACATGAAGATCAAATTTAATAAACTTAATGATACCCAAAATGCAATAAATAATATTGTAACAAAACGAACTTAAAAAAAAAATTACAAGTCTCAACAAATACCAATTTTCAATGCAATTCGGAAATTAAGAAAATATCTCATAAGCGGATATAGCACATATAGTTTCATTTGTTTACAAACAGTTTTATTTACGTTAATATCTATCCAAACAGATAAATTTAGTGCAGAAAATGTTAACTACCATTTCTGCAGTATAACTAATGAAAGAAAATGATACTTAAATATTACTATAACTATATTTGTAAGCAATGCTAAAAGAGTGCTCTTACAAGACTCATGATCCGAAAAGCTTTGGTTTTAATTCTCTTCTAAAAAATTTCAATTACTTCTGCAAAATTTATACCCAAGTAAAAACTACTACACCTAATTCAATTGATTATACAGTGAAACTTTCTTAAAAGAATCAACTCCACAATTCCAGATAATGCCAGTTTCCTGTAGCCTGACAAAACTCAGGCACTCATATTGCATTCCTAACAAAACTGCGAGTGATTTTAAGTACTGATATTTAATTATGTTCCTGACGAATGTGTCACTGTCAGAGGTGGTCATTTAAGAAAATAACCATTATATGAGGTTTCACTTAATGTAATTTTTTTCAAATAAATAATTCACTTTTTATACTCGCAAGACTAATACATTTAATATTACATAAATCTAATTCACAAATTTATTTCTATTTCAAAAGCAATTTATGAAAAGCAGATTTGAAATTTTCTTCATCAAATTAATAATAATGAAAATTAAAGTATGCATAAAAATGATTATATGTGTTTCAACAAAATAGCTCAAAATATTTAATGTAAAAATGTGGTTCTAGTCTCATGCTTGTAAAGAAAAGTAGACCACAAAGAAAAGCAATGTAAGCTACTATAATCATCTAAATTTTCGCATAATTTCATTAAAGGAAAAAAGATTCCTTAAGCTTGTATTTCTTGTTAACTTCATTCAATAAGTAATAAACGCATTAACTATTTCAATGTTTACTTCATTAATAAAACTTACCTTTTTTGCTCGCGAAATATAATTAGTACATTTTTCAAGACATAAAAAAAATTCTTTTTGCTCGGACACATCACATTAGTCGAAAAATTGAAAATTGAATCACCCAATATCATTTTTAAGTAAGGTATGCTCAAATTTATTAGTACGTAATATTCAAATGTTAAAGCATCTACACGAGCAAGCTTTAAAAAGTATTTCTAAACTGTAATAAAAAAAACAAATTTCCCAAAATACAATTTCATTACAATGCGAAAACTATATTTCTGCATCTGATCTAAACACACTGAACCAAATTATCAAGTCTGAAATTATCACTTTTCCGTCTTTAAGCACATTTTTTTTCAGGATGAAAGTAAAGATGGAAAATCAATTTCACGCACAGAAACTCCATTTCACAACTAGTCAGCTATCGACACTCTCAAACATTAGACACTATTGCACGTTCATGGCTTTAGTGGTATTTGCTTTCATATTCATAGTCAGCGCTGGTATTTTGTTATTTATTGCTAATTTCTAAACAGTAAAACATAGTAAAATTTGTAATACAGTAAATCATAGTAAATTATATATTGCATTACTACTCTCATGAAGAAAGGAACACCACCATCGCACAACAATAACCAGAACGGAGCCATATTTCTCGTTTGGGAAACTTCTGAGAGTGGGGGAGGGAGCATGGGGGGAGGGGGACATTTTTTTCCTCACGTCAGCGTTAACACGGAGAAAATAGTTTTGCGATTGTGAATGAACTTGTTCGCGTTAAAAAGATGTTGGTTGATATTGGTGTTTATTTGTAATATCAGAAATATAAGTGCTTATGTATGTGTATTCAGAGAACCACTTCCTAGCAATAACCACCTCCCTAAGACTACCGCCTCTGAAAGGAACCAGTATTTCTGAAAACATAAGTATATTTTGGTATTGAACATTCCCTTTATAAGGAGACCATTCACAAAGAAAATTCTGCAAGTGTGGTTGGTCGCCTTAGAGAGGTTCATTTCGTACACGCAACCTCCCTAAGACGACCACCTCTAAAAGATGAACGTATTTCTGAAAACGTGAGTGTATATTGGTATTGAGAATCGCTTTTCTAAGGCGACCACTTGCAAAGATGAATTTTTATATGCGGCTGGTCGCCTTAGAGAGACCTCGTTGTGTATGGTGTATATGATTACTGTTATTGTTTCCGGAAAAAAATTAATCAAATAAATAAACATGTTTAGTAAAAACCCTCTCTAAAACGACCACCTGCGTGTCCAGGTTACTCTGATGGTATTAAAGAGAAAGATCATATTTTCATTCTATTAATTTTATTGTTTACAAGAAGTCTGTTAATATCAGATAGAAAATTACATAGAAAATTAACATAAACCCATATAAACCAACAGAAGATTTATTATTATATCGATACCATTAAGAAAACCAGTATAGTCAATATAAACCAATACAAACCAGTAGAAAGTTCTGACATTAATGTTGGCTGTATGGGTGTCAATTGATACCCGTATGAAAAACCCACAGAGATCAATAAAAACCAGTAAAAGTCAGTAAAGGCCAATCAAAATTTTATAGGTACCAGAAGAAAGTTTTACTAGTTTTGCATGGGTCATTTTGAAACTAATAAGAAAAACGCACAGAGACTAACAGAAACTACTAAAAGTCGATAGAAAACCATAAAATGTTATGGGTACCCATAAAAAGTTTTACTGGTTTCTATGGGGCATTTTTAGCAGGGAACCTAAATAACGATTGTATTATTTTTATTGTGTTTCTAAAGTTATAATTTAGTTGTAATTTTGGTTTAATTAATAAAGATATTTGTTTGCTAATCTAACAGATCGTTCAGTTAATAAAGGTGATTACGGTAAGGTGTTTCTCATTAAAATCACTAATTAGTAATTTCCCTAATTTTCGCATTTACGCAGGACATAAAACGTAAGGTTTGGAGGACATAAAACGTAAGGTTTGGAAGACATAAAACCAGTCTTACCAGTCTCATGTTGAGAGGAGGAATGAACGTTGTTCGAATCATAATCTGACAATGGCAATAGAGCAGCATCAATAACTGCACTACACAACACTAGGAGAGCCCTTATTACTAACTGGGCAGGATTTAACACAGCCCTAGATCACACCCAACACATTTTACCGCACATACATAAGAGGAATAATTTAGATGATTTGATTGACATGATTTGATGATGAAGCATTTATGAGTGAATTACACTCGGCTCTCACTAAAAACTGCAAAGATGTTGCAGATGGAAAATGATATAAAATTTCGTTCTTAAGAGAACTGAGAACTGATTAAAAAACGAAGAAAACCTTGCAAGGATCACGTTGACTTCAAGACGAAAGAATCCTGAACATACTCAATCATTAGGTCAGAAACCTTGAACAGGCACAACTGGAGCGGACCAGATACTTAGAACCACTTTCAGCGGATGATAGTTCTGTCTGGAAGGCTGTTTCTAAGTATTAAAGAGGCAACACAATCATTGCGCTACTTAATTGCTGTAACGGGATCGCATACACTGAAATTGAGAAAAACGAGTCTGTAGCGGATCATTGCGCATCATAATTTTGCACTCACAACATATCCCACCCTCAAACGGAACATGCCATGTCAATACACAATGCACAGTTCTTTCCAAGAACATACACAAACAACATCCTTATTGTTATGCCCTCGGAGACGCTTATGGGAAAAAGAAAAAAATTCAAAAGTCCATAACTGGATCACATCAGTAATACGATTATCAAGTAAATGAATGCGAAGATGTTTTGCCAGTTCACCAAAATTAATGTTGTTAATTTTGGTGAGTTTTAACATTTAAAGACCAACTGGAAGAGTGTAATCAATACTCCGATTTCGAAGCCTGGAAAGATCCCAGTTGTCCCGGCTTTATATCCTCTGATTAGCTTACTTTCCACGCTCAGCAAACTGCTGAAGCAATTAATTAAAATCCATCGTGTTGACAGCTTCATAGATGTCAGCAAAGTTCCTTATTCTTCAGTAGCATGGGTTCGGAAGGCAACAAACCCTCCACGACCCTCCAACTTTAGAGGATGACGGAAGTTTTTACACAAAGGCTTGGAAATCACGAAACTACTGGATCACACTTTCTCCGTATATCGAAAGCTTGTGGCTGCAGAGTCTTACCTACAAACTAATTACTCTGGGATTCCCAGATTAAAACCATTAGGATAATTAATTCCTATCTTTATGACGGATAATTTATCTTTTTCTATAATAACACACATTCTCTACTCAAGAATATCCAAAACGTTTGCTTCTCTGCTCTGTCCTTTTATCACATGTAATAAACGATATCCCACATTTACCTAACACTGACAATACTGCGATCCTGGCACAAATGCGCTAGTCGCTACAAGAACATATACATACACTGGAGTCCTGGCTCATCAAAAGGAAAATAAAAATTAATGTCGAAAAGACTGTCAGTTCTCGTAACCAGAACAAGAAATATTAGTGTAACCAACCATCAACATATCGAATTCCAATTATTCCGTGGACCAAGCAAGTAAAATAACTATTTGGTCATATTACATTAAACGTTGTCACAGATCCCTCACATTACATATATTATTAACAAGTTTAGGGCTTCTCAAATTTCACTCTAGCCCTGACTTTCCCGAAACTCCGTTCTCTCTCTTGATAATAAGTTACTCCTGTACTCCATGTTGAGGCCAATCATCACCTACACCTGTCTCGTTTGGAGTTCCGTTAATGATACTCAATTTTAGATTAGTAATTCTTCATAATGTCACATGGAAACAAATTATTAAACGCAGATAGTTTATTAGAAATTCTGCTATTCGCGACGAACTAACTGTTGAACGCATCCGTGCATTGACAGCAAGAATAGCTAAAGCATTTTTCAGAAAGATTAGTCTTACTAACAATGAATCTATCCCTTTCATTTTACACAAGTCTAATTTTCAAGTTGTTTTCTAGCTTATAAATAAAATCCGATGTTCAGTTCTGCAAGATTCTATTTCTGACTTTAATTCTTGTGGAATAAAATCGCCTTTAAAATTCTACTAACTTAACCTCTTCATTTTTCGTTAGTTTTTCTGTCGAGAAACGGCGCTGCCGGTCCAAATATGATCGACATTCACTTAATCGCCAAATACAAGGTTTTTGGTTTGCCTGTTTTACCTTCGTATTCTTTAGTAAAATCACTTTGAGAACATTTAGGATCTTCAGCTAACTACCTAATAATTTATTTTTCTACCGAATTCAGCAGCGACCATTTTTTGTCTAACTGCGCCATTAGGATATCGATTTCTTCTATATCACGTACTCCTTTTCCTAAACATTCATCCAATTTATTGGATATTCGTGTAAAACCAATTCTTAAAGGAGTATGAAATTTCTTTAGACCCTCAATTTTTAATCAATTGATCGCAATCAATCGATTGCGAAATTAACAATAATTTGGTAGCAGATTTATTAGGTAGATTATAAGTCTCCTTTTGAACGATTCAACAGTGTTTCTTTAGTTAAAATTCTAGGTTCGTCTCACTCTAAAAAATCTTTAATATGCTGAAGTAGAGGATAACGTCACAGATAAAAAAGAGGTTTTATCGAGAAATAATCCTGAAAATTCTCTCCGAAGCAATTTCACAGAGAAATTCCTTCGAAGCATATCGCAAATTTCAAGACAGTTCCTGAGATAACGGGAATTTAAAAACTTTTCTGCAGTTAAATAATAATATAACAAATTTCAGATATATTTATCATTTTTTTAAAATTTCTGTCATACATGTTGCCTTATACACTGGCAGACAAAATTAAGAGATGTTCAACATTTTCTCACATTTCTCCTAAAATAGTTCCGAGGTTGCAGAGGACAGTTCGTTGCCATATAATGTCACTGTGGCACTGGTATCGCTTCGATGATTTTACGTACTCCTGCGGGCGTCGCTACGCGAGCAGGTGGTACAAATGTCCGCGTCCTGCTGCTCAGCTCATTTCGCTCTACAGCAGAGCAGAGAATTTTAAAATCTTTTTTGAATAATCTCATTGTTTTTATCTGTTTTTGAATGAAATGATGTCATGCCTTCGTTTAGCATCATCGCTTAGACGAAGACATGAGATGGAGAATCTTGCGTACGCTTTTGGTAGGGTAACCCCAAGCTTAGGTTGCAAGAGATTTCGTGTGTCATATTGTACGTGTATTCAAGTGCTGGTTTCAGATCATTGTTTCAACCTTCGACCATTACTAAAACTTGAAAATTATTTTCTCTTAGCTTTGGAGATACCATTTTGTTACCAAAATTTGAACATTAATTTCACTTAGTTGAAAATACATCCATTCATTTCATTTTATTTCAGCTGAAAAGTGTTTAGAAAGAATGGTTTAAGAAAACGTCAGGTAGAAATATTTTGGGTATTACACTTTTTTAAACATTTCTGGTTAAGCTGAGGAAATCGATTGCGAAATTAAGAATAATTTGGTATAAGATGTATAAGGTAGATTATTAGTATTTTTTTAATCACGTTTCTTTAGTTTAATTTCTAGCTTTTCTTTTTTCTTTTTTCACTCTAGAAAATCATTAAGATCTCTTGAAATAGAGGGTAATGCAGAAGATGAGACAAAGGATTTATCGAGAAATAATCTTGAAAATTATCTCGTAAGCAATTTTATGACGAATCTCTTTCGGAGTATATCTCAAATTTCACGAATAAAAGATTTTTTTCCCTTGCGGTTACAAAACAAAATTTCAGATATATTTCTCATTATTTTTTATTCTCCTTTATGCATGTTGCTTTAAACTTTATGTTTAAACATATTAAAAACGCAAAATTAATTAAATTTTAGTATATAATATATCTCAAAGCTTTTCGAATCCACATTTCCTTGAAGCCTATCGTGATAAATTTAAGTCCTTGAAATTTTTAAATATCAAAAATATTTCATTCTTTTCCAGCTGCAATCATGGTTTCAAAAATGAGTGCAAAAGATTTCTGAGTATGGGACGAGCACAAAAGAATTTCTCGTTTAGAGAAGTGATAATTATTCATAAATTTTACTAACACGTATATTTTGAAATGTTCTGTTCTTCTTTGCTTGTTTCAAAATTTTCGCTCACATCAGAAAGTTATACAAATTTAATATCTATTCCAAAAAAATTAAAAGCCGAAATTTAGCTCGGCTAGTGTAATGTTCGCCAATACGTCACTAAAAGGTTAATACAGCTATATCCTTTTGAGGAATAAAATTAGATAGTGGTTAAGCTACTTGTAAGCTGCGTAAGAGATTAACTGCAGTGTAGACCTGGACTTCACGGCCAAAATTAGAAAGTGGCTGTGATACTTGTAAGCTGTATCAGAGTTTAACTGTACTGTAGACCTGTCAGATGTTTAACTATAAATTAAATTTTGTGTTTATATTTTTTCAAAATTTAACTCCAGGTGAAAACAAACTCAGCTCGGTCAACCAATTTCTATGCCACTCAAATTGGACACTGGTAAGTGACTAGGGCACTGGTACGAATTCAGCAGAAGCCATAGAAGTTTGAAATGAGTAGTGTCTTTTCAGCATGGGGCACTCTGTATAAGTCTTCCCGAAAGTCATCTCGAGAGCTTGGTGGTACGGAAATGATGTGAGAGACCCTCGGATCAAGTGAATCATATTTCGTGCTACCTCTTACTTTGAACTATTAAATGGCTTAACACTCAACTGAAATTTTTTTGTGCATATTTCAGCTCTTTCACAAGGTGAAACCATCTAAAGCGACCAGTTTGCAGATTCGGTTATCATGCGGTTTGTATTGTGTCAGGTTAACAGAATGAATGTAGTTTTCGAGCTGATAACACAACATAGTAGAGTCCATGATCTATTAAATTAGAAGTCTCTTAAAACTTAATATTTCATTCTGCGCAAAAAAGCACTAATCCTGTAAGCTAGTGGTGTGAACTTAGAGGCCGTTCAAGCAATCTTTTGCAGCTAGAGAATGTATTTTCCGTTTCGATAACAATGCCACGTTTTCCGTTTCGATAACAATGAAAATCTACAAACTGTCATATTTAACTAATTCAGAGATTTGAAGATATGCATTTGGTCATTTGAGTGATTTAATGATCTATTAGATTAAAAGCTGTTAAAATTAATATATCATTCTGCGCCAAAAACACTGATCCTATAACGTAGTGGTCTGAACTTAGAGGCTGTACAAACAATCTTTCGCAAGCAGCGAATGTATTTTCCGTTCAGTTAATTAACAGTATTATGATACTAATTATTATGACAAAGATATGAAACAATTTTAGGAATTAAAAGATTTTGAGTACAATTTGTGATTATTTTAATTATCATTATAACCGAACATCAGCAACCCCTCTGAAAATCTGCAAACTATGATCTTAAATTAATTCGGAGATTTGAAGATATGGATTTGGTCATTTGAGTGACCCTTGGCATTAAAAACGTAGAATATTTTATTTTTTTAAATTATGTTTTGCATTATTATGTTTTACATTTCACATTACTCCTGCTTGTATAATGATGTTTGAGGAATCTGTGAACTTCCGGGATGAAATAAATGCACACATTGACAACAGACATGTTGATTCAAAAAAATTATTTTAAGGAAAAATATCAAGTAACAAAATCCAGATCAAAGTTTTCACACTCAATTTTCTGTTACCAGTTGAGACAAGTAAATTATATCAGATTTGTAGAGAATAATAATATAAAAATAACAAAACTGAGATTTGGTCTTGAAGTAAATCTCACAGATACTTCGTTTTTGTTTCTCTCTTTCACTGCTGGGATTTACCTCTGACAGCTTTATAAGAACATCTGTGATAACCTTTTACTAACGTTTAACAAATGCATGCAGCTTAGCTTATTAAATACTTAGTAAAATGTGTTCAGATTTCTTCTTGAAATACATGTGAAATGGAAACATGTTTCGAATCATGTCGGTGACGCCATGGATTTTTAGAATTATATTTAGAGCATGACATTATAATAATTAGGACAAATATTATAACGAATTTGTTACATACTAGTTTTTTCGTATACTTTTGCGGGATATATATATAAAAATTCGAAAAAAAAAAAAACACTATTATAAATCATGACATTCTCATTTTAAATGAAACTGCTTTGCCTTTTTAGGCAGAGTGGTGGCTATGAAACAAATTGTGCACTTTTAGTCGATTGCTTGGTTCTATCCTTAAGTTTTTATTCAGTTTGTTGTTCAACGTAAAAGCGTTTCAAAACATATTTCACATCATTGATTTATAGCGTGGTGAAGATTTTAATATATTTGAAAAAAAAAACTGATTTCTGCTTTCAGACGCTAAATTATGTTTAATTGAGCACCACTTTTCGAAAGCTCTACAGGAAAGTTTTACGTAGAGTATCTACGTGAAAATAGCGGCTTAAAAAGAATTTTTTTTTAGTGGACCGCTAAGACAATCAGATAATCCGCTAAGATTCGAGATTTCCTTCACGTGCGTGATCGGAGATTCTTGTCGCATATCGCTATATAGCTCGTTACGCAGAGTTAGTTATTCCGCGTAACCATGGCGAGGAAAGTGCTATCTGGGTAATTTATGTGTTTTGCGAACATGGACCTTATAAGAGATAGACTCACCCAGTGGGCGGAATGCGCGTCACCGACATGTCGGCAAGAAAGAGTAGGGACGATCTGGTTTACTTTAACACTGAAACCTATGGCGTTTGTATCACATAACTCTTTTTAATTATTAAATGTGATACATTGTATACTGATAAGATTATGAAAGCCGCAGTGTTTTCCCAGTAGGATTTAATATATCTCATTAAAGCAATTTTACTGCATTTCGCGCATTTTTTTCACGCGTAGTTCTTGTACAAACATCTTTACTTTGGTAAAACGGTAAACACTCTAGGCACAAAATTTATAAACTTAATTTTGGGTACAAATAACATAAAATTAAATAAGAATGACGGTACGTGATGCTTTGAAATAAATAAGGTAAAATTAAACAAGATCTGATAACTTTTTTTAAAAAATTTAATGACCATTTTCAGGCAGTGATTTTCAAAACTATAATAACATTATGAAACAATTCTTTATTTGATTATATTATTATTAAATTATTAACATTAAAGTGGATTATTTATTTTAGTAATTTATCAAATTCGGAGCATAAAATTTTCTGAGTGTAATGAAGGGAAAAAAAAGGTAAAATAAAATCTAGAAGCACTCAGATTTTATATTACGCCCAAAACGAATCTTTTTTTTAACGTTTTGTGTGTTACCTATATTTATTGAATATCATGTTCTTCGCCCGTAAACCTCATACAATTGAAAACAGCACATCTTTAGAATTTCCGCGCTGGAGATAAAACTGTTATTTTCCGTACAGTGCTCTCTCTGAACTCGTTGAGTTTGTTAATCAAAAATTCGTTAAAGTTTTACAAAATATGAAATAGATTAAAAAAAATTCGAAATTCAGCCGTCCAGATGCCCATGCTAGGGTGGAGGATTACATTATTCAAAATTTGATGGCTCTAGATTGTATAGATACTGTCGTTTTTGTCACAGTGTGAGAAACATACATGTATTCGTGCAGACTCTTCATTATTTAATTTCTTTAAATATAATACAGGGCGATAATAGTTGGTAACAACGATTTGCAAGGAGACACGGACATTTATAATAAAACAGCGCATAATGCCGCTTCGAAACTAAGAGGCTTTCTAGGCTACCGACCCTTTGGGCTAATAAATTAAATTAACAGTAAATAAAAAAAATCTTATGCAGAACTAAAAAGAAATTTAAAAAATAATCAGTATAAAATACAAGCAAAATTAATTATTACGGTTAAATACAATTTTAATATTAGAATTAAATGAATAAAAATTATTAAGGAGTCAAAAGTGTTTATCACTATGATGTATTATGAAATATAATTAAAATAAAATTCCTTTACAGAAATTATGCTATAATATTCTTCTATAATTTTAGAAAAGCAGCAAAATTTAGAATTTTAAAGAAAACTTTCAAAAATTCGTTTTTAAATATTTTAGTATTTTTTTCTTATTTACACCAATAAAAACCATAAAAATTGCAAGAGAAAATTGCTTGTTTGAAATTTTCTATTACTTCAGATTTAAAATATTATTTTCTAAAAGTAGTTACAAATTTCCTTACAACAAAGAGAAGGCCAAAAAAATATCCATCTCTCAAAGCATGCAATAGCTTTATAATTATTTGGAACATTAATTATGCTTGATAAATATGCTAAATTTTTAAAAATCAATCTCAATTTCAAAAATAAATAAATAAATAAATAAAAATAAAAAGGAGAAATTCTAATTTGTGAAATGAGGCGCTACAACCAGCTTTTTCTTGACAATTATACACGCTGCAATAGGCAAGCAATATTAAATTTCTGCAAGTGTCCCCTACACCTTCAGATGAGATTAAGATGACAGCCGGTAACGCCTCAGACGAGAGAGAAAACGAATTTGAGTTAGTCTATTCCTTATAAGGTCCATGGTTGCGAACCCCGCTTTTTTGCAATTTTGTGAGTGATCTTTTTGCTATGTATAAAAAGCTTCGATATTTTTGGATTACCATGAATATTATTTCTGCCAAAGATAGTGAATTTGCCCCGTCGGGAAATGCTTGGAATATTATGTGTGAAAATGGCGCTAGACTAATTCGTCGGCCGATACCTCGTGCTCTTTGCATGAACATGATATGTGCCTTGATGGAGAATAATCCACTAATTTTTATGTGCCTGAATACTCCAGATATTTTGAAATTCCTGAATAATAAGATGTTTGACGACTATTATTATATAATTTAATATGTACGGATTTTTTAAAATGTGATACTTGATACTATGCAGGTGTTGACTCTCTCATTGAAAATTATCTCTCTCTTTTTGAAACACAAGATAATGGTAATGAGGGTATTTCTAATGATGGTATCTTAGATTTCTAAAAAGGCGGTTAAAACAATCAAAGGCACAAAATTAGTTAAACATAAGACACAATTAACGTTACAAAGACGATTTGCTATTATTTATGCGCATGGCACTCCGATCAATATTGATAACAATTGTAATGTTGGTACTCGTAATTATTCTGTATTGAAAAATGTCAAAGACAAGCTTAATCCTAGTAAAAATGATGTTGATAATTATAAATGTAAAGGTTGCTAGCAGTAATAAACCCAGGAGCCACAGGCGCCTAGTAGCTGCCGGATCAGTCTAGGACATCCCTATCATGGCTCATTCCTCATAGGGGGTTAATTATTATGCCTTTCGCAAAGACTTATCTAGGCAACGTCCTGACTGTAAATTTTTGGACGCCTTAGTAGTTAATTTCTTAAAGTTATACTTGCATCGCCGGATAATCATCGTACACTTAGTAATTTTTTGTGGATAAAAACATTGAACATAATGCTGTGAACCCAAACCATAAAAAACCTGTGCAGGTTCTTTTAATGGGTTCCCCTCAAACTCAGATATCAATATAATACGTGAATCTCTAAGTGAACTTGAATACAGTGTGCATAAGAAAGTACACCTCACCAAATATAAGACCAGGGCTCCGATGCCATTATTTCAGGTGCAGGCACATCCCTGAGGAGAGTTTCTGATTGTATATATAATGGTATTCACCTTGTGCTTTTTTCATATTGAAGTTAAAATTAATATACCGAAAAATCAAGTGCTCCATTGTCATCACTTTTCCGAGAATTGTCATGTGGCACCTAGATGTGTAAATCTGCTGGTTTTCACAGAATTAGCAATTGTGACCACCAGGGGCATCGCGACAGGCCTAAACGCGTAAATTATTCTGTCCCCCATGTAGCCTTGTATAAAGGATGTTCGAAATATCGTACATACAAAAATAAATGCTATAAACGCTGCAAAGCATTCCACAATAAAACCATGAGTTTTGAAATGTCAAACCCTTAACGCAGCCACTACTGAAAGTTTCTATTACCCAAAATGTGGGTACTGTCCCCAATACCAGAATTCCAGCTACTGCTGAACCTTCTCAAGTTTACAAGCTTATTAATACGCGAAATATCTCCAACAGAAATGAACGTTCAGGTCTACTAGAATTGCTTAAAGTTATGAACGAATTTCAAAAAAGAGTAACGTCTAAATATTGTCACCATTAATAAAGTCTTTAAGAGTGAAATTCATGCTTTGTGTTCTTAATCACACAAATACTCACTGAATTTACATTAGAAATTTCAGTTTATGAACATAGTTCTCATTTGATTTTTCCAGCAGAAATTTTCGTCCTCTATACCATAAAGACTTATCAATATCTTCCGGGCTCAGACCAAGAAATATTAGGCGAGCAGGATTGTCTGCGGTTCTGACATGCTGCCAGGAGAAATCCTTAGTTAGCTTTTGGATACGATCCAGTTTATTTGACACGAATACTTTTAGAAGATGAGGAGATGTAGCAATCCAGGCTAACACTATTTTTGAATCTGTATACAGAATAACGTTGTGAATTTGTAAACTCAAACATATTTTTATCTTACATACTAGTTTGGAAAGGAGCTCTGTTGCCTACAACTTTAGATGAAGAATGGTTGTTACCTTGATAGGCGATACTCGAGATTCGCTGCAAAGCAAAGCACTTTAACTGCTCCAGCTTCAGAAACACAGCGCAAGTAAATAGATCTCAACTCTGGTAAAGCCTTTTGAAATGTTTCCACTCTTGTCACTCATTGAAAGGAAGTGGATCATCCCACTCTAGATGTAAAAGCCACAGCTAACAGGAATATCTTAGCACGCATGATTAGAGGCCCTAGAAAATCTAAAGGATCAAACAGTTTAGCAATATTTGCCAAACCTGAGCGTTTAGTACAGATGTTACATGAACTGGACACAATAAAACTAAAAACGTCTTCTGGATTCCATCTTTCTGGTACTTTGTGAAGATTCGTCGAAGTGATGCTCTGATTTTTTGAATTTTAACTTGTTCTAAAAGAATTATTTCGTTTCAGCACCACTTGTGCAATTCTATTTTTGGAAATTTTAGACTGGCTATTCACTGGCGTTGCAATTCTATAGAAGTGACATCTTCTGCACCAGAAAAAATGCCATGAACATAAAAATCTTTGAGTGTCGTTTTAGAAGCCAATGATTATAATTCTTTTTATCTATGGCTAATTGCCTCAAAACTCTTCTTGCTTAAAAATGTGATGATTTTGTTCCTGTGTTATGGTAAAGATTTCATAAAGTTTAGATGTATCCTTGAACGTACTTCCCGAAAGGATGCGTTGAAGTTTGCTGTGCTCAAGATCAATACGAAGCTTTTTCTTTGCATTGTTTTCTTCGTGACGTTTTCGTCTGCGCTGTTTTTGCTGTGATGTTTTCGTCGGACAGCGCCCGGTGTTTGGTTCCCAAACAGATTTGATACTCATTTTATCCACCCACTCAAGGGATGAAAAGCTGAGTCATCCTTGCCCAGCCCGGGGAAATACTGATATATTTTAATTAAACTGATAAATAGCTTAAAATTCATACTATACTTAAGTGTATTGAAAGTAATAACTAATATCAAGTTTAGTAGTAAATAATATCACGTTTTGAATAATGAAAATGCTTATAATAATAATGCAACCCTAGAGGTTCAGGTTGTATAGCAGCAGGCGAACAACAGCAGGCCTGCCCCGTCCATTCCTCCCATCTTAGTTCACACTACCAGTTTATCATATGGAGGAGTTTTTGTAAAAGCTGACAGAGAGTACTGATGTTAATTTTGTGGAGAACTTAATGGAGAATTCATGAAGATTCTTCCTCATAATGAAAATAATCATCGTATACTTACTGTTTCTTAAAAAAAAAAAAAAAAAAAAAAAAAAAACATGGTGTTGAACATTATGGCTTATGTGCCAAATAAGCTACATTTATTAAGAGTGTGTTTCGTGGATTAGTCATCAATTATTTTCTACGAAACCGCGATTTAATAACTCAACTACCTTTTTATAATTTTCTGAAATGAATAATAGACTTCCTACGGAAGTTTTGACATCAAGTGTTAAATATGTTTTTAAGTAATTAAACTATTCTGCATCATTTAACAATTCGTTATCGTGAATAGTAATTTTAAACCGAGCCCAAGAATTTTGTCATTTGGGTGTTTCGCCGTCAAATGTTTTATTACTAAATTTGAAATTTTAAACTGGACAGAATTCAAACCCGATACTGGCCAATTTGATTACATAGAGTTATTGGGCACTTTAATTTCACGACATCTGTTTATATAGCTGATTTTGCGCGTTTTGGAAATTAAAATCTTTTCTTTATAGTAATTATAATCAATTTAATAAATTACATCAATTTTCTACTCAATTAGTGCTCGCTGTGCCACTTGAAATGTTATATAATAAGATCAGCTCTGTCAAAGTGTGCGTCGAATAACTGTGCCGGGATTCTAAATTGGGAAACAGTAAAGACATCTTCAAAAAATTTAATAAAAGTTTTATCTGTAAATTCACTGCTAACGAGGATGTCAAAAATACGGACATAGGCTATACAAAACACATCTCTCAAGAAAGCGTTCACAATTAATCCATTCTCCCTATTTTAGGTAATATTATTCAGCTTTGTATTCATCCCATCATCTGATATCTATAGAGTTTAATTTTTCTGCATGAAGAAGAAAAAAAGAAAGAAAGGACTGATTATCTGTTTGTGGAATTCGATATGAAACAATTTAAATAAATGTTAAAGTTATCGTAGTCAGAGTAGTGCTTAGTATTCTCCTAAATTCCAGACATTTCAACTCAAGATATCAAACGTTTTCCAAAAACTTTTAATGCATAACATAATTTCCTATAAAAAGTATTAAAAAGAACGTCGAAAAACACTTGCACTGTCGATCTAGTGAAGAAACTCATTCATTCATGATACTGATTAGTATGAGAAATGAAAATAAATTCAAACTGATATGATTAATAACATAATTATAAAAGGAAAAAATTTAAATATCGACTTCATAGTCATTTAACAAACTATTAATCATCCCTTGGTAGGAAACTCTCATAAAATATCATCTCTGCAAGATGCTATTTTTTTGCAAGGCTGCTTTCTGACTGCGCGGTGACAATCAAAAATATTTATTCGAGATTACCAAATAAATATTAATTGAGATATTAGACTTAAAATTTAGGAAATATTCGTATGTACCTGACAAATGTCCCTTCCGGAATTACTTTCATTCAAACACGTTATTCACATATTTCCGAAATTAATTTTATACTTAGCTTTGTGGGAAAAAATTACGAGTCATTTGAAACTATTGACAGTTTGAATGACTAATCGTATTCTTTCACTATTTACAAATCCGGTTTATAAAAATTTAGATATATTACATGCAACGATTCCCTTTGTTAATGAAGGAGTTTAACCATTTCAAATATGGAAGACAGAAGATTTTCCCCCACGGCCGATAGCCTACTACACTTACTACCTACTTTGTGTTTGCACTTATTTAGGGGTCACGTCGTCCTCTTTTTATAATTAAATTCTCCACAATATTTTTTTTTTTTTTTTTTTTAGTTCTCTTTGCTTTTTTTTTTTCTCATTTTGTACTTATAAGCCCAAAAGGGACGTTTATCCCTAATGAAATTTCTGTCTCGAATTGGCATTTTGCGTCGAAACACGTGCACGCGCTTTCATTGTACGTGGCGTAAATGCGAAAGAAATTATGGTTAAGCTAAAAGAAACAAACAAATTTGGTGGTAGGAATGACTCTAACAGTAGAATTGTGTACTGCGAGCTGCGCGACTGCGTAAAGAAACTTAATGAACCCTTTGTGCGATCGTTACATTCGGAAACCTTTCAGACTTCTCCCTGGCCCCTCCATTTTTTCTTTTTTTAAATTTTTCGATTTTCAGCTGCAGAACGTTTGCGTTTCCTCCTTACAAAAAATGCGTCGCCTATAAATCACCGACCAAAAATGTGTGCTGATTATTTCTAAATGCTCGTTGAGTAAAACAACGATAAAAAATTTTGCAGCGGAGAGAAACAACTAGCATTTTTTGTTATTTGGGTTCTAACCCGTATCACGTTTTCCATAAAATTTTTTTGGATTCCCTTCTCTGCATTTCAGTTCAACAAAAATGTTGTATACTTGAAAGAGAAATAAAAAAATGCCTCTTGAAACGTTTTCATGTACATCTATTAGTTCATGATACCGCACTGATATTTTCGCTGATATAGTAGAAGAAACATTTTCTCTAGAATAAATCTATATATGTAATGTTTTAATAAAATTTAACATAAATTAGGAGAATTTTGAGTAAAAATGCAGTCATATGTTAGATAGAAATCTTATAAATCGGGGGAAAGGGCTTGCATGAAAAAACGTTATATGTATACATATTTATTCTATGCATATTTTAAAATATTTATTCCGAATACATCCATTTTTCAAAGGTGAAAACTGTGCTTATTACCTTATTTTCCCTCTTTTACTGCTGTTGTTTATAATTGAAAATTGGGAGGGGAAAATATATTCTGTTTTTGAAAAGACGCCGTCGATGAGAATGCAATCAATCTTTGTAAAAAGGTTTATCCATCTCAAGCCAATATAGTTGGCAGATTAGGTTGTCGTGCTATTTGCACTGTGTCAGATTAACAAACTGAATGTGGTTTCTGAGCTGATAATACAGCATAGAAGAGTCCATAATCTATTAGAGTAAAACTCTGTTGAAAATCAATATTTCATTGTTCGCAAAAAAACACTAATCCTATAAACTAGTGGTCTGAACCTGGAGGCCGTCCAAGCAATCTTACGCAGCCAGCGAATACATTTTCCGTTCAATCAATTAAGCATTATTACTATACTAATTATTATGGCAACGATTTGTGACAATTTTAGGATTTTAAATATTTTGAGTTCAATTTTAGATTATTTTGATTATCAATAAAACCGAAAATTAGTAACGCCTCTAAAAATATGCAAGCGGTGATATTAAACTAATTCAGAAATTTGATGTTCTGCACTTGATTATTTATATGACTTGGCATTAAAATCGTTGAAGAATTTTTTATTTTCATAATTACCTTTTACATTTATTGCTGCTTGTATACTGATGTTGGAGGAATCAGGGAACTTCCGGAATTAAATAAATGCACACATTGACTACAGATATGTTGATTAAAAAAATTAAATTTAGAGAAAAAATACGTAGCAACAAAATGGAGATCAATGTTTTCCAACTAAAATTCCGGTATGCGTTTGAAACACGTAAATTATATCACACTTCCATAGGATAACAATATAAAACTATTAAAATTGAGACCCGGTCAATTAATAAGTCACACAAATACTTCGTTTATGTTTCTAAACATATGCATGGTATTCTCGTTTACTACTCTCGATCAATTTTAGTATTTCTCTCTGATCGCTTTTTAAGGAAATCTGTGATAGCCCATTACAAATTGTAATAAAATGCATGCATCTTATTCAGATTGGACTGTTAAATACTCTGGAAAGTTCATTCTTCAAATTTCAGATTTCATCATGAAATACATGTGATATGGAAACAGGTTTCCATTCGATCACACCATTTATTTTTAAAAATATATTTATAATTTGAGATTATTTTTATTATGAAACAAAATTGTCATCAATTTGTTACTTACTAGTTTCTTCATATAATCTTCCGGTATATACATTTTAAAAATTGCGTAAACACTCGCGTAAATAATTACACCACGTTGCGTTTCTTAAATGAAACTGCTTTGCATATATTAGGCAGAGCGGTGGCTTTGGCGTAAATTGTAGTTTCTTTTATTCATTCTGTACTTATTGTGGCCCACTAGCGGCCGAGCGGTAAAGTCGCTGAACACTGGTAGTTCGGTCCGAGGTTTGAATCCAGCGAACGGGCTGGCTGCATAGGCGTTTTCGTGGTTTTCCCCATGTGTAACGTGTATACGAGCCAGTTTCCCTTAGAAAGTCCTCCACGAAGGCATCCCTCCCCTTAGGCAGATAGTTCTAGTGTGCTTTGCCATAATCTCAATAAACCAAACCAAACGTTCTGTACTCATATTGTTTCTCAGTTTACTGTTCGCCGCAAAATGTTTTAAAGACGTAAGATATTTCGTAACGTGTATACGAGCCAGTTTCTCTTAGAAAGTCCTCCACGAAGGCATCCCTCCCCTTAGGCAGATAGTTCTAGTGTGCTTTTCCATAATCTCAATAAACCAAACCAAACGTTCTGTACTCATATTGTTTCTCAGTTTACTGTTCGCCGCAAACTGTTTTAAAGACGTAAGATATTTCGTAACGTAACGTAAGGTAAGATTAAACGTATGGATATTTCAACTGATATTATCAAACGTTTAGTTCAAAACAAATTAATGAAATAATATAATTTCCTTTAAAAACGCTTTCATGCCAAAAATTTTCATACGTTTTTGAAATTTCATATTTAGCTTATTAGGAAAACGTTTGCCAGTCGTATGAGACTTAGGTTTCAAAAGAAATTAATGAATAATATAATTTCCCATAAAACAAACCTTTAAAAAAAGAACTTCGAAAATTTAAAACTTGCATTCTCGACGTGTAAATAAACTCATTCATTCATGATACTGCTCAGTATGAGAAATAAAAATCAAATTTAAGCTGAGATGCAAAAATTTAACAATATAATTATAAACGGGAAAATTTTAAATATCACCTTCATAGCGTAAGCGATAAAAATGAATTTAACAAACTATTAATCACCCCATGTAATAAACTCTCATAAAATATCATGTCTGAAAGTTACTAATTTTTCCGAAAGCGTTCGATACGTATAGTTCTAGCCCACCAGCGGACGAGCGTAAAGTCGCTGAACACTGGTAGTTCGGGCCGAGGTTCGAATCCCGCGAACGGGCTCGCTGCATGGGCGTTTTCGTGGTTTTCCCCATGTGTAACGTGTATACGAGCCAGTTTCCTTTAGAAAGTCCTCCACGAAGGCATCCCTTCCCTTAGGAAGATAGCCCTAATATGCTTTGCCATAATTAAATACGCCAATACTCCGTATAGTTCTAATGTTCATCTTCGCAAGGCCCCTCCCTACCTGCGCTGTGACTGTTAAAAGTATTTATTCGAGATTAAGACACCGATGTTAGTTCGGGTATCAGACTTAGAGCTTAAGAAATACTCTTATATAATTAAAAAATGTTCCGCGCACCAGAAACATTTTCCTGCAAAAGTGATTCTCATACATTTCCGAAATTAATTTTATTATACTTAGTGGGAAAAAGTTTATGAGTAGTTTGAAACTAACAGTTTAAATGATTAATCGTATTCTTGCACTGTTTACAAATTGTGCTTTTAGAGATTGAATAAAATACATACAACAATTGTCTTTGTCCATAAAGGAATTTTAACGTTTCAAACGTGAAATGCCTACGATTCTCGACCCCGCCCATAGCGTACTCATCTCTCTTAGATTACACTTATTTTAGCATCATCCTTTCCTGCTTTTATCATTTGACATCTCTACAATAGTTTTTATTTTTTTTGTGTTCCTTTCGCATTTGGTTCTTAATGAGAAGAAAACGGCCGTTTGTCCCTGATGGGATATTAGACTCGAAAGAGCATTATTGTCGATGCACTTAAATGCATTGTATCACTTTTTATATTGATCCCGCTAGATATTATCGCTGTGTATTATATTTAAAGAAATTATATAATGAAGCATCTGCGTGAATGTATGAATGTTTCTCTATCTGGGAAAAAAAACGGCACCTAGAGCCGTCAAATTTTGAATAGTATAGTCCTGCTCCCGAACATGGCCACCTAGAAGGGCGAATTTGGAATTTGTTTTTTTTGTCTCTTTCATATTTTGTAAAATTTTAACGAATTTTTGATTAGCAAACTCAACGACATTAAAGCGAGCAGTGACAAGACTATACGCAGTAAAACATTTTCATCTCCAGCGCGCGAGACTGCCTATTGAAAATTACTATTCAAACACACGGAATAAATTCAGAGTTAACTATCCTACTGCGAAATCTGCTGCTGAAATACTGTATCCGAACTCACTTAGTTTTGCATATACGCTATTAAATTTACTTTCTGGTAGGAAATTGAAATCGGAGAGAAGTTTCTAAAAAATATTTAAATGGAACATAATAAGGTCTTTACAAATTTATATACCTAATTACAGTAAAATTAAGTGTGGTTGCGTAATTAACGAGTATGAAACTACCTCTGCACAAATCTAATTTTAAGAATTATTGAGAAATAGCTTATTTAAAAAGAAATTTGAATTTTCGTAGGTGCAATACAGTATTGATAGATATGATAGCAAAATAAGTCTCAAATTACAATTCCCCCTCATGTAGTAAACATTAAACAGTAGAAAAAGTTTATATGAGCAATTGAATATTATTTCTGTGCATTCCGTCTTAATAAATTAATTGAAACAAATAAAAACATCGAAAGAACCAACTGGATACTGATGGATTCCTCTATGTGAACATAAGAAAATTAGTTATAAGCATACATTAAGTTATATGTGTGTGTGTGTGTATGTGGTTATGGCAAAGCCTCGAGGGCTATCTGCCTAAGAGGAGGGATGCCTTCGTGGAGGACTTTCTAAGGGAAACTGGCTCGTATACATACATTAAGTTATAACAAACAGAAAAACAAATCAATTTCGAGGTAAGAAACAAAAACAAAAGGAATTTATTCTGTATATAGTAATTTTCTGCAATTATTTGAAAACTTTCAGAAAAAATATTACATAGTAAGTGGTGATTAGAGCAATGTTCTTTAAACCATATAGAATATAATGCATCGTTTAGAGATTGCTGTAACTCTAATTTCATGTTATTTAATTTATGAAATTTGTAGAGCGATGATCTGTTTGAAATAATGCTTTCGTCAATGTCGCGATTAACATGCAACATGCGTTGAACTCCGCGGAAAGACCATTTCTTCTAGGTATCTGCAGAGGATTCCGTACCTCTCCTACAACTGCATTAAATGTATTGGCTGGGCTTCTGCCCCTGCACTTGATAGTACAGAGCGAGAGTGTTGTGGTGAGAGTGATCAGACTAAACCAAGACGTTACTATTTGGAGTAAGACTTATGTATCCTCGGACTACGAGAATCACATTGCCCACTCTCCTTGACACCCTGCAGACTTCGATATAGAAGCAAACTCTAATCCTCCAAGTGCATTACAATCCTTAGCCGTATATACTGATGGCTCCAAAGGAGAACTCGGGACTGGCAGTGCCTGGTGTGCAGTGGAGGGTGACCACATAATTCATTCCTGGGCTAACAAGCTTCATCCCAGTAACTCGGTGTTTCAGGCAGAACTTACAGCCCTAAAGGCAGCTTTGGACTTTACTACTAACAATGGCAGGTATAAAGCAATTTACACAGACTCAATATCAAGCTTGCAGGCCGTCCAGGGCGGCAGCAGTAGATATCTCATTATCAGAGACATACAAAAACTATTAATTTCGATTCTTGCAATGGGATCCAGCACATACGGGAATTAAAGGAAATGAAGCAGCGGATATGATTGCGAAAGGCGCAGGCCATGAACCCCACGTGAGTAGCACTGATGTGCCCCTTCCGCACTCGTATCTGAAAACTACTCTTAAATGTGAACTAATGAAGCAGTGGCAAAACTACTGGGAGACAAGCACCACAGACAGAAGACTGTATGATTTCCAACCAAACGTTAACCGCAATTTAAATAGCAGTTCTTCGCACCTCACACAGTATCTGACAGGGCATGGCCAATATATGTCCTTATCTTCACAGATTTCGCCTAAGAGACAGTGACCAATGTATATGTGGCAGTACTGGCGACCCAGATCACTATCTGTTTGACTGCTCGCACACAGGGAGTTCACATTTAAAAAAGACCAACTGCAATCAATATGGCGGCATGGTTGAAGAACACAATTAAGAATAAATATGCGCTCAGCCGCATTAGAGACTGCACTACCATTGCTGAAAGCATTGTTGACAACTTAGAGTGACATTTTTTCTTGGACATCGTGCCGTCAGCAGCCTGCTCTGTACATATATTAATCTACTTAATGCCTTGTGTTTTTTTTTGTTTGTTTTGTTTTTGCTGTTTTTAACTATATTTAATATTATGATTAATACAGAACTCATTTAATGTACGATAATAGTGAAAAGTGTTCCGCTTAGTCTCAGCAGACCCCACCATGCACCTTCTTTCCATGTTCTCGTCCTTACTTCAATGCTTCTCGTTTCGTGGCGAATCCCCGGAGGACACAGTACTGAGCTCTTTATTTATGTTTATTCATGTATATATTTTTAATTCCATCGACGGGATCCAACAGGCTGAAAAGCACCTAACCCAGTGGGCCGGCTGTTCCGTCGATGGTGAAAAGAAAGATCATACTGAACTATTGTTAATAAACAGGCACTTTTATCTACCTCCATTCTTAAATTCCAATTTGGTTATTATTTTCTCTCGGACAATATTCAACTTACAATAAAGAATTCAAAAACTTCCTTTTCTATCAAGACGGTTTTAACTTGATTTCTCCCAAGCATTTCGTTGTAGTTAGTCAGCACATCAGTGGTAATTCAAAAAGAATCGTAAAAGTTCGACAATTTCCTCTAAGTTTGGAAACGTTCTGAAAAAATATTATGTAATAAGTTGTCATAAGAGCAAAGTTATTTAAAACTTGCGGGATAAAAATAATAATGTTTGTAACGTAGTAAATTATCTCCCTCAATCCGTTCAATTAAACGAAATTATCCAAGAAAGTGCACATATCAAAGCTGGTTCTAAGGGTTACCGAGTGAAAAGAAAGATCCTATTAGTTCGGGAATCTGTAACTTTTGAGGTTACCTCAGAGTTTTATCTTTATTCCCGTAGAAGTAGTGAAAACTGGAAACCAGAAGCCTTAATATTACATACTCCAACTTGAACATATATATAAATATGTAAGATATAAAATATGTAAATATATATTATAATTTAAATAAGTAATAGCTACTTAAAGCTTAATTTTAAATAGTTTATTGCATTTCTCTATTTTAAAAACAAAAATCTTTTTCTGCACTGAGTCACGTTGGGATTAATCCTTGTCATATATGACTCTTACGTGATATAAATTTAACTAAAATAGACAATATTAATTTTTCGCCAGAAATAATTATCCAGTCAATTGCATTGTGTACCAAAAATAACTCATTCTGAATTAAGATTTCATGCTGAATACTACTGCGCTTGCACTCTACACTCCAGCCTTCGCTGGACTGCTAACTGTTGTCTCTTGTTATTGCGAAGCTAGAAAATGCAAAAATTTGTAATAAACGTAAGTAATGCGTGAAGCTGTTTGTGGACACAACATGCTTTTAAAACGCAGAAGAATATTTAACTTTCTTGCTCTGCCAAGTTTCCTAGTGATTATGGATCAACATTTTACGCAATGAAATTTCTTTCTGTTCAATACATATTCAACATTCGACATTCTATGCTGTCTACGCTACATATTGTTGCGTTTGTCGATTTTGAGTGATTGATGACACACATGAAGAAGGTTCATTTGCGCTTTTGCAGCTGAGGATGATGGTTCGGTAAAACCATCGAAACTAGTCCTGTCAAAATTTGAAAACATAACGCTGATTTTTGTTGTTTTACTTCTAATTTAATACTTGTTCGGCGTCTTATTGTACCTTAATCACAATTTATTGGTCAGTATTATACAGGGAGTTACAAAGACACGTATATAACGGTCGAAAAACTACTATACACAGGCTGAAAAATTCAGCAACACAGCCTTCAGGCTATAAGACTATAACAGCGAAAACGGCTTCATGGCAAAGGACTGAAGTACTCTTCTCGGGTTTCAATATCTTGGATTTCTTCTTCTGGGGCCACCTGAAATCGGTTGTAGGAGGCTCTGACAGCACTGATCGTCGTTGCTTCAGCTGATATCCCAACTCACAGGGCTTGTTTGAATGCGTCCGCAATCCTTCGTCCGTCGATATCGGCTATGCGGCCGCAACTTCGAACAATTTCTATAAATCTGTCTCGCCATCTCCTTTATGACTTTAAACTGTGATGCATTGCAATCCTGCTTTTACGTGAAATAAATATTTTTCTACTTATTATTGGCTAGTTTTGTTCCATTCGACGTTACACCCTTCATAAATATTTTTACGATTTTCTCCCACTAAACTTCGTTTGTGACTCCTTGCTCTATGGCAGTTTTTCATTTTCTCGATGCCTACTATCACTCCTCTGAATTTCTCGGTCGAATTAGGAAACGCCCTGTATTTGATTAATTTTGGTTCAGCCACAGTAGAGTCTCAAAGTTGGGTAAAAATGAACAATATTGTGATGACGTCACAAGTGCGTGCGCTCGAGTTATGTTAAACAACTTCAGTTCTATGTTTAGCTCGACAAGGAGCGGTTGTAGGAGTAATGGGCTTAATTTTTTGTGGTGCAAAAATAAATTTTTACCAATGTATCTAAATATCATTTATTTTATTTTTAAATATTTATAAATTTTAGAACTGAAGACTTACATAGTTACAGAACAATTTGCAGTTTCCCAGAACAATTTTTTTTTATGCCTGAAAATTCGTCGTAGTGGATTTTTATACTGAGAGGTTTTGATAAATTGTTATAGTACTAGATAATCACGTTAGAATATTCACGTCCGTCTGGGTTAAAGAAATCAACAAAATGTTAATGAAAGTTTTTGCCCTAGTCACTTGCCTCTTTTATCTACCTTTAACGAAACCTTTTTGACGAATCACCGCTGCTCAAAACCAAACTAGTACAAAAGTACGGAAGTATATTACCCTGGGAAAATTACTGATCTTAGAGGAGGTTAGCATTAATAACTTTCACTACAACGATCTCATCTTCGTTCTTCAAACTTGCGAATATATTTATCAAGAGTGTCCCAAATTGAATATCAACGAAATATCGGCTAACACGAAATAATGCAACGGTCCCGAGAAACTGCTATGTATTTTGATATATTTTTTCTTTAAATATTAAACGCAACTATCTTAATACGAAAAGATTTTGCTTCTGGGAATGAACAAAATACGGAATACACCAGCCGCGTAGACGAGGTTTAAGAGGCGTGTGAAATAAGAGAGAGGTGTTTCGTAGAAATGTTTCACAAGTTTAGTAGAAAGCGGACAATCTCTGAATAGCCTGTGACGCGAGCCAATTTTGTTTATCAAAGATACCCCTTCACCCGTACAAACGCTACACAAAAAAACCTCATCCCTCATCAGTTGGCTTTGGAATTCGGTGACGTGTAGATCGCGAGTTTCGTTCGCGCCAAAAGAAATGGAGAAGGACAATGTTGAAACTGAGCCGAGACTTAATTAAATATTTGAGGAAGTTTATGTTTTAGTGGACTGTCCAACTGTGTCATCGAAAGAATTTGTTGTAGTAGATGATAATGTGCGTACAAACCCAATTATGGCAGAAAAAGACATTTTGGAGTTTGTTCAAAGCTCAAAAAGTATCATTGATGTAGATTCCGATGATGAAAATGAAATGAATAATGCAGCTCTTCTTCATCAGAAATGAGGAACATCATGAAAGTAGGCGCAATTATTTAGACGCGCATTCCAATGGATGGCGAATAAATAACAAAATTTTTTTATTAAATTAAGTCCATGCAGATGATTTTTGTTTCATTGATTTTTATTAAATACATGCGTTCATACATATCTATGCAAAACAAAATCTAATCTAATAAAAGTAATTTTCTTGAATATATAATTTTAGTTAACAGTAATAGAAAAAGTAAAGAGATAATTCACAACAAAATGCTTTTACTGAATCTTAGTTGCTAAAGATAGCAAGATATGTAATATTCATTTTCAAAGTAGATGTGCTTGATTTAATCCCAAATATAGAAGTTACTCAAACATTTCAAACTTGCAAACCATTAGCAATCATTTACGCTTTTAGTTTCTGATTAGCTATCAAATATCTACCAATTAAAAATGCAGTGAATCCTTTTCTAGCGACTGCTTCTGAAAGGCGACAAGCAACATTCAACCTTACTCTGCAGGACTGAAAGTCCCATTTGTACCACCGCTAATGTGGTTACATTATATTTGCAAATATTGATCTTTATTTTTCGATTTCAGCAATTTTGCTTCGCTATACTGGTCATGTTCCTGAAGTCAAAACAATTACTATTTATATCGGCAGCTAATGAGCAACAAGAAAATAAGAAAGGAAATCATCGAAAGATTCTCATTGCTTAAAAATGATTACATGAGTCAATACAACACCATTACAATACAACACCATCACTGGTGTGCAAAAATTAAGGACGAAGTCGAAAAATTAGCATATCAGCTGAACGAAGAGGCAGAGCGGACAGAAAGACCAATCAGGAGATTAAGTAAGGTGATGTACGGTAGCACATGCGCAGATATGCAGGTAGACGTAATGGGGGAATGTCTGAGTAGTATAAAGCATGTTGTTGGTTTAAGATCAGTATTTCTGGCAAAGAGATGGCACGCCGTATAGCAGTTAAAATCACACCGAGTTGCTGCCTCAGCGAGAAATGGCGAATAATCAATCTGTTAGATGACATCTGCATGCTTTTACCCGAGGTCGAATCATTGGGAAGTTGGAGGAAGGCCGCAGTGTGACAAGTGTGGCTGCAGAGTTCGGAATTGCTCACAGAATCGTTTCACAACTTTGGAGACAATTTCAAACTACAGGAACAGCTATCCGGGGTTTAGTAGTGGTCGTCCACGAGGAACCACACCCGCAGATGACCGGTATATTGCCTTACAGGCCAGAAGAAACAGGCGGCAGACAGCGGGAGAAATCGCTAGACACACGACACAGGCGACTGGACGACCGCTATCGCGTTTTACCGTGGCCAGAAGACTGCACGGTGGTGGTCTGTTTGCACGACGCCCTGTACGGTGTGTACCTCTAACGCCTGCCCATCGGAGAAGGCGTTCTCTGTGGTGTCGGGAACACCGAAATTGGAGAGACAATGAATGGGGACGAGTACTCTTTACAGATGAGAGCAGATTCAGTCTGAGTAGCGATTCTCATCTCATACTCACCTGGAGAGAGCGGGTAACCCGCAATCATCCCTCGAACATCATTGAAAGGGACAGGTATGGAGGTGGCGGTGTTCTCGATTGGGGAGGCATCATGCTTGGTAGTCGTACAGACATTCACATCTTCGACGCATGTTCAGTCAACGGGACCCGTTATTGTAACGAGATTCTTCTTACATATGTGCGTCTTTTAAGAGGCGCTATGATTCCGCAGTTCCTTTTCATGGACGACAATGCAACATGTCATCGCACAGTAGCTGCTGAACAGCTCTTAGAGAGTGAGGATATTGAACGAATTGATTGGCCGGCACGATCTCCGGATCTCAATCCCATCGAGCATGTATGTGATTTTCTAGGCAGACGCTTGGCAGCTCGTACCTTACCACCAGTAACGATTCCGGAGCTTCGATTGGCGCTGCAAGACGAATGGGCAGCAATGCCTCAACCACTCATTGACACCCTCATTCTCAGCATGGGCAGACGCTGTGAAACCTACCTAGCAGTCAGGGGAGATCATATCCCCTATTAAAGACCGGATTTTTCTTGCTGGACACCCATCACAGGGATGTTTCGGCCTTCAGTCGCATTGCGCTCCATGCTACTTTTTCAATAAAGCTTCTTTTTATTCCTCTGATTTCTCTTTTAGTAAGTGTTGCTTACATTACTCATGTCCTTAGGTATTGGGCATCTTACGGTATTAAATGTGTTGATTTGGAAAGCTTTTGTACAAAGTTATATTGAAAAAACCGTCTTGTCCTTAATTTTTCCACACCAGTGTAATTCAAAGTATAGTACTCGTTTCCTATCTAAAAGTGTCGCGAAAATTTTACTGTACAGACTTCGAAACTGTAATTTTGGTGTGACAGTTACGAAGTGTTCCCTTGCCCTGAAGATATCTTTCACACTGTTTTCGCATCCATGAGAAAGCATCAGCTTTCAATGCATATCACAATTTTTTCAAAGCGCCATCTTTGAATCCAAACCGTGATTTGTTTAAAGTATCGACAGAAGAATATCTCTTGAATCAAGTACAACAGCAACTTGCTTTTTTCGTCGTCTGCTGTCAAAAAGAAAGATGAAGAAACATTTATTCAAGAATTCCCTAGGAGTTTGTTGATCAATACGTCTGCTGATCTTAGTCTTGCGCATTTCATTTGAAAGATGACTATTTCTCACAGCGTTACTTTAAGTTTCTACGATATGATGAGTTGATACTATAAAAAGGAATCATTCCGGAATCCGCATTTTCTTACCTACATAAACGAATAAAATAATGAATCTAGAATTTTACACAATTTTCGAGAATTTCACAATATTTGACACTATGGAGGAAAAGGCTCAACGAATAAAATCAGCTGGGTACTTAACCACAATTTCAAATTTAATTCAGAAAGAATTGTCTGCAAGAGTTCCTCACTAGGGAAATGGCTTCATCCTGAAAAAATTGTTTGCAGTGGTTCCTCAACTGGGGAACGTCAAGTTTTTTTTTGGCAGTTAATATTACCTTAATTAGTTATTTTTTCAGTTTCCGTATCTATTTTCAGCCTCAGAAGGCATTACTTTAGTTTTTCTTCATGCACTCCACTGATATCCATATAAGATATATTCCACAATACCTTTTCAATTTTTGTTTTATTTCCTTATTTTTACATTTTTCTCTTCTTTTAAATTTTTCTTCTAGTTCCAAAAAAAGATGCTTTGTTTGTCTTTGAAACTGGTAAAGTTAATTCAAAAATTTACGACAAACTATCTTTATTCTAATTTTACATTAGTCAGAATCTCTAAAACGGCTTTTCTTAAGGTCTTAAGCAGAGTTGCAAATAATACTAATGTTTAGACACTCTTTTGCAAAAAAAAAAAAAAAAAAAAAAAAAAAAAAAAATCGAAGCGCCAAGAAGGACTTTTGCGATCATGACGAAATTTTGTATGCGAAAAGATCTTGATCGAACATGCAAGTGGTCAAATTTTCAAGGCAAAAGAACAGGAACTGTAACCATAACGCGCATTTCTAGTGCGCAATTCGCAAAGTATAAAACCAGTAACAGAGGGTGGATATATTACCTTTTTTTGTTGCTTCCATTGTAATTCTGTAAAGAAGCGGGTAAAGATGCCATTACGACGACTAAACGACTCCAAACGTAGTCGCATTGCAGGCTTGAGTGAAGTTGGGTGGTCAAACCGAGCAATATGCCGCCAGATGCAGCGTACAGACACTGCTGTGCAACGATGTTGGCAGCAATGGTTGCTACAAGGAAATTGCCGACGAAATGAAGGCTCTGGAAGGCCAAAGATTACAAATGCGAGGCAAGATAGGATTCGCCAGGCCCGAACCGCCCCAACGTTATCATTGTCGCCTATTCAACGCACTACAGCCACGTCTATACCTCCCGTGGTACCTTCCACCACCTGACGGTGCTTGTCTGAGGCGGGTTACGCTCGCAGAGGCCTTTAAGACGTTTGCCTTTGACCCCACAACATCGGCGGAGTCGTCTGGAGTAGTGTCGCAGCCGATCACCATCGCTGCCATCAGACTGGCATCGTATAGTGTTCAGCGATGAATCCCGCTTCACTGTTGAAGCAGATGACCACCGTGTTCGTCTCTGGAAAGGACAGGGCCAGCGGTCCCAATCAGCCTTTGTTTTGCAAAGGTAGAGAGCCATAACCCCTAGTGTGATGGTGTAGGGGATATTTCTTATGACAGCAGGTCATCTTTATTCATCCTCCGTACATCTTTAAGAGCTCAATGATATGTTGATACAATACTGCGGCCGGAGCATTAACCTTCATGACACGTCATTCTAGAGCCAATTTCCAACAAGGTAATGCCAGGCCACATGCCGCTCGCATATCATGTCAATCGAGCATGTCTGGGATATGGTAGGCCATCAGATTTTGATACCACAAAATATCGCAAATGTGGAACGACAACTGATGAATGCCTGGCAAAATGCGTGGCAGGATAACATTAGGAACCTCCACCACTCTTTGTCTCGACGAATTCAAGCATGCTTTACCGCCAGGGGCGGTTCGACCAACTACTAATTTGAACAATCAATGGCTGATTTGGGGGCGTCAACAGGTACTATGACCTTGATATTTTAATTATTTTATTCTCTGTGTATGATCTATACACATATTCAGTTTCATCAAAAAGCAACCACTTCCGCCTTGGTGCTTTGATGTTTTCGCAAAAGAGTGTATTAGGTGATCTATAAATAGATCGAGGGGAGCTTCTGCTAATAAAAAAGAATACTGCCCTCTGAACTTATATTTAAAAAATTACGAATTCAGTTTAAAAAAATGTAATTTTTTTGTAAAATTAAAAACATCTAAAGATATTCAAAAGACAAAAATATTATTTTACTCATCTAAACTTCCTTAGTTAAAATTAATTACAACTAAGGAAACTTTTAAACTATTAAACTTTCCTTAATTGTATTTGCATTAAGCAAATTTGCTATATTTAAATGTGTTATAGCGAAAACATTCACGCAAAATGTTACATTGCATTTTGTACAAACCACAAGAGATCCTCCCTTACATTTTTAAAATTGGCATCTTTGGCTTTTGTCTTTTACCTGCAGCATGGTCTTTTCTATCTAAACGTACAGAGTATATCACTTTTGGTCTAGATGACATCACCAATGGTCTTGCAACGTTTTTTTTTTAAAGTTTGTTCTTATCGCAACCGCGATGTATCTTCAGATATCTTTTATACTTTCTTTTCAGAATTTGTTAAATTGAACAGAATATACATATCATATAGGATATCCATGTCAATAACTCTTGTAAATATTGGCCATTACCAATTTTGGCACAGATATAAATTGTTCGTTTTCCTAAGAGCCAGTCCTGCTGGTCGACATCACTTATATTTTTATTTTATTCGGCTATAGGTTGCCAAGTTTAGGATTTTTCTTTGAAACCGTTCCGATGGCTTGAATCTTGGGTTAGAATCTGTATGTAATCAAAAATTTTTGCTGTTGTTACACACTAGCTATTCTTTCCTTAACTATAGTTATTTTGTTCCTTTAGTCGAAACAATATTCACGATTTTTCTTTTCTAATATCTTATTGGGCATTAAAGGGCGAGAAGCAGTTCTGTTGTTTCTAATTGTGCCTGTGGTTCTGAATCTTGTGTTTTTAATTAAACCAGCATATTATATGAATTAAAAATTTTTCAAAAAATATGATGAAGCTATTAGGATCAATTACTAATTGTGGCACTTTTCTTCACCACTTGTGTTCGAATGTTTCGAAAGATGTTTCGAAGTTTGAGGAGTATTGTCAAACCTCTCCGCACCACAATAAGTCAAAATTATAACAATAGACTTTTACACTACACATGGCCAAAATATAAAGCCAAACGGTATGGGTTTATCTTGAAGAAACTGTTTGAAAAATGATGATCGTAATATATAATCATCATTTCATCAATAGACAGAAATTTATCGAAAATTCCAAATCTTTGAAAACTGTGATTAATATGCATGATTAATTTTCTTTGAATGCCCGGTCTGATTTTCGCATTGCTGCATAATTATGGTTGGCAAAATGGATTACAGATTTAATTTATAAATATTTATTTCGAGACATATCATTTTTTACTCTCTGTACCATGAGATCTTCCTCTCACTAGTAATCATGTTCAGTACATTAATCATGTAGTAATCATGCATATTAAATCATGTATTTTATCATATTAAATCATGCATATTAAATCAAGTAATCATGTTCAGTACATTAAGTATGGTAGCCAAACCGATAAAACTCTTGAACCCTTCAACTGCAAATGAAAACTCTGGCTTATGTTTCCACTTTTCGTATATCAATTTGTTTAATTTATTACAAATTCGTAAAATTCGAGAGTTAAAAATGCTTCAAAAATTTCAAATGAATTCTTATTTTCTAAAATATTTGAAATAATCTCTAAACTTTTGGTAGATAAAGTTACCTTCTTCCTTAAAAGCATAAGTAGGGTTATGTTTTGTCCAATTTGCATTCGGCTCCATTTTTTAATTTTTTCAAGCATTTTTTTCTTTTTTGATAATTTCCAACTAACTCATTTCTTATTTTCATTTTCATTACTGGCACTAAATGTGGATGACAGTTGCTCCATAATATGAGCTTCAAAATCAGTTATGTTTTTTGATTCACTTTGTTCTTTTACCTCTATTTCTTTCATGGGTAATCGACTTTCTATATTGCCTGACAGATCTTTTACCTGATGGAGAAATCATTTCACCATCAACAAAGCACTCTTCGCCAATTAACTCATCCAAATCATGCAGTAAAGCAATTATATCTGACTCAATCTCCTTAGAAAACTTATATTCTAACGCTTCTTCGGCGGCGTGAAACAGTTTACATGTGGAAATTCTAGAAAAAATTAAAGTAGTATGAGTTACCCCTAACCTCCAGCGATCTCTTTATAGATCAGCATGTTTAAACTAAAAATGTATTTATAAGAACACTTATTTTTCTAACGTAAATAACGCAAAATAATTAAAGAGTCATTGAAAATGTAGAACACGTAAGAAAAGTATAACTTTCGTTTAATTTTCTCCCCTTTGGATAAGAAATCCAAAGCTGCGCTATGAAGCATCACTTGGCTAACTTCATACATTATCTGCTGAAGTGATGTTTCAACACACAGCTTCTTTGGGACGCCTTGCATGTGTAAGAAAATCAGCCGATAACAAGAAGAAGCGATTGAAACTTATCATTCTCAGTGGACGGTCTAAAAGTATCTGATTTGTAAATAGATCAATGGGCGGTAACGGTATAATTTCAAACTGCTTCTGCTGTAAACAGCAAAGAATAGACACAATTTAAATTCAAAACCCAACGTTAAAAACAAAAGTACTACAATTTACTCCGAAACCACCACTCAACCTAAAATAGGCAAGCAGTTTTATTTAAAACAACAGTGATTTTAGTATACAATTTGTTGTCTCTTTCGTAATTTTAAAATACATATACCACAGGAGTATACGAAGAAACCAGTAGGTAATAAATTAGATTTGAATTTTTAATAATAGGTATAATCTCAAAGTGCAGCTACAATTACAAAAATTGACATCATCGTCGAATCGAGTCCAGTTTTCATGTCAGGTGCATTTTATGAAGAAATTCACATTGTTTTGTAATTTGAAGATCTAAGTTTCCTAAGTATTTGACACTCGAACCTGTATAAGCTGTATTCATTTGTTCAGTGTTTTCACAGACATTCTTAAAAGGTTATGAGATGTAAATGCTAATATTGATCGGCAGCAATGAACGAGAATAGCATACATTTGTTTAGATAGTGAAAGGAAATATTGTGTGATTTCCTGCACTATCAACTCAGTTATTATACTTTTATATTAGTGTCTACAAGTCTCACATAATTTACGTGATTCAACTAGGTATGCAAAATTGATTCTGACTGTGAAAAAAAACTGATCTGCATTTGGTTACTAGTCTTTGTCTCTTAAATTTTGAAACTTGATTCATCATTATAAAAGCTGCAATAAAAGCATAATTACGAAAATAAAATATGCTAGCAGTGATTGCAATGCAAAGTTATATAAATAATCATATCTGTAACTTCAAGCCTCTGAATAAGACATATATCCGAGTTTGCGGATTTTCAGACACGTCACTCATGCTCGTTTCAAATTGTCATCAAAATAATGCAAAATTGGACTTGAAAGCAATAAAATCGTAAAATTTCTCTAAATGCTTACTGTTATAATTAATGTCATAACAATGCTAATTAACTGAACGCAAAACGTATTCGCTGCCCGCGTAAGATTGCTTCAACGACATCTGATTTCAGATCAATGGACAATAGGATTAGTGCTTTTTTTTCCTATTAAATGCTAAGTCTTAACTGACATTCAGTCTGGAAGATCATGCCTACTATGTTGCACTATCAGCTGGGAAACCACATTCATTTTGTTAACCTGAGGTAGCGCAAACCGCATGGCAACCTAATTTGCAAACAATCTTGTGTTCCATGCAGGTGACAGTGCAGCTTTCTTCAGTTCCTCCCAAAAGTTTAAAGGAGCACCCCACTGGAACTGCTCCGAGTGCCTCCACCTCTCTTCAACTACCAAAATCTTCTAGCGAGGACTTCCGTCTCGCCGCATATATAGAGCGCCCTGTGCCTCATAGGCAGCTAAGCGCTCTTCCTGTTGGATGGCATAGAAATAGAATGACCAAGGTGAGATTGTTTTCTCGTGTAGTTAAATTTGTATAACATTCGGATATGAAATACATTTATATGTTTGCATAACTTTCTGATAGGATATGTGCTAAAATTGTAGCATGAGCAAAGAAGGATAGAACGCGTCAAAATGTAAGTGTTAGAGAAAGTTATGAATAGTAATCACAAACTTTCTGAACATGGAATTCTTTTATTCTTTTCCGCAACACAGAATTCATTTGCTTTCATTTTTGAACCCAGGATTCCAGATGGAAATGAACGCTTTTAGTTATTTGAAAAGCTCCAGAAATGAAATTAGTCGCGATATGCTTCGAAGAAATTGGTATCTGCGTGAGAGTTATGCAATTAATTTGCAAAAAGAATGCTTGATTTTTATACCTCAACATGTAAACGGATCCTCCTTCTATAACATTTCACCCGCAGGCAATCGAAGTAGCCTTTCTACTTACACTCCAGTTCTTCAAGAACGTAAACGCTCGCACAGTGGGGACTTTACAAATGTCTAAGTACGTATGATTTTATAGAGTTCATTTAACAATTTAGCGCAAATTCTGTGATCCAAAGTCAAGGCAAAGGTTCAGACTTTATGTTCAGACTTTACAGTAGAATAAACTTTGAAATATGTTAATTACCTGTGTATATACCTGTGTAAATTTAATTAATATAATAATACTTAAACGTATTTAGAAATAATGTATGACTCAGTATATAAGATGGAAAATAAATATAATGAGAAGTATATCTGATATTTGTGAATTCGTTTGATAACTACGAAAGGAAATTACATTAGCGAAATCTCAGGGATTCTCTAATAATCTGCGAAATACAAAATTATTAAGAGAAATTTTAAGGTTGTTCTTCGATAAAATGTCAGTCTTGTCTTTAAGGTTGCCCTACAATTCAACATATTCTAAAGTTTTCTTAGAGACGAAACTAGAACTTTGTCACATCGCCGAGAACATCGTCAAAGGAACACCGGAATGGGAGAACTTCATTCGCGATAAAGGAAAATTTTGCTCTTATTTTGCTGGATATTTCAGGGGACGCATTCAAACTCTCAGCCCATGTCCGATGGTAGGACATTGGATTCTGTTTCGAAGACTTTCGGTTTGATGGCATTTAGCTCCCTCCAGTGGTCTAGCGATAAAATCACTGAAAACAAACGGTTCCGACCTGGTTTAGTTCCAGGCGAACGGGCTGGCTGCATGGGCGTTTCTAGGTTTTCTCCATATGCAACGTGTATACTAGTCAGTTTCCCTTAGAACGTCCTCCGCGAAGGCATACTTTCACTTAGTCTGATAGGCCTAGTGTACTTTGCCATAATCAGCTAAACAAAACCAATTCAAACCATAGACTTTCTGGTGCCTCCATGACGCAGAGAGACTATATACACTTAAATAGTACCCATACCTTCTTCGGAATTCGAGCATGAAAACCAAGGCTGTAGCAACTGGCTTCCCTATATGCATGACAGAAAGATCATCAACAGAAAATATTTTAATGTTTTTGACATCAGCAAGCGAAGTAAATTCATAGATTATTCATATAGTTGCATAATGATCATGTTTTGTAATTGTAGCTGCACTTTGAGATTATACCTATTATTAAAAATTCAAATCTAATTTATTACCTACTGGTTTCTTCGTATACTCCTGTGGTATATGTATTTTAAAATTACGAAAGAGACAACAAATTGTATACTAAAATCACTGTTGTTTTAAATAAAACTGCTTGCCTATTTTAGGTTGAGTGGTGGTTTCGGAGTAAATTGTAGTACTTTTGTTTTTAACGTTGGGTTTTGAATTTAAATTGTGTCTATTCTTTGCTGTTTACAGCAGAAGCAGTTTGAAATTATACCGTTACCGCCCATTGATCTATTTACAAATCAGATACTTTTAGACCGTCCACTGAGAATGATAAGTTTCAATCGCTTCTTCTTGTTATCGGCTGATTTTCTTACACATGCAAGGCGTCCCAAAGAAGCTGTGTGTTGAAACATCACTTCAGCAGATAATGTATGAAGTTAGCCAAGTGATGCTTCATAGCGCAGCTTTGGATTTCTTATCCAAAGGGGAGAAAATTAAACGAAAGTTATACTTTTCTTACGTGTTCTACATTTTCAATGACTCTTTAATTATTTTGCGTTATTTACGTTAGAAAAATAAGTGTTCTTATAAATACATTTTTAGTTTAAACATGCTGATCTATAAAGAGATCGCTGGAGGTTAGGGGTAACTCATACTACTTTAATTTTTTCATGACATGAGGATGATACGATCTTGACCAGTAATCGACGTTATCCGTCACAGTTTTTTTTTTTTTTTTTTTTTGCTTTTCGTATATATGATATGAAGGTCGAATTTTTAGCATTGAAACATCTTTCACAGTCTTATAATTAGAACATTTGTACAGATATGTCTTAAGATTGCGCAACTAAGAAGAGATCGAAGAAATGAAGTTCTAGTCTAGGATGTAGATATTTTTTTCTAAAATCAATAACTTGAACACGGTAATAATTTGGCATTTAAAATTTCCTAATTTTTTTATGCATAAAATCGTGAATATTCTAAACATGAACTTCTAATACTACAGCAAAAATGTGTCGATATGCCGCAATATAAAAATCCACTGAAAATAATTTCCAAGAATGAATTTTTATTAAAAACTGACTGATATATTTACATTGAAATGAAACTGCATATTTACATGTATAGGAAATGAAAAATAGCTAACATCTCATAAATAACAAGTAAATAAATTTTGCTCCAAATACGAACGTTTCGTTTTACTACAATAATTCCTGCAAAAATTTAGAGTGCTGTTGACTAAATTGCAAATTTCTGTTCTAAAATTTATAAAGATATTAATATAGAAGAATTTCTATTTATAAATATTAGCAAAGTGGCTTTCCTGAGAACTCTCATAAAAGGCACTTGATACGTTTGGTGTACATAATTTGTACAGCCAAAAGCTGCGAATAAAGTTTTGCAATTACTTCAATTGCTGGTTTGTTTACATTGCCAGAAATGTTCTCATCGCATATTTGAAGGGCTGAACGTGTAACGACAAGAACGTGGTATCCAAAAGCTGTCCTCAGCAATCGTTCCGCTACTGTGAATGTGCATACATAATATTTGCATATTTCACTTTGGCTGCAAAGAAACAAAATATAAATGTCTACGTAGCAAATATATTGGATTTGATAGCTGCATTGAAATTAAAGAAGTATTCAGTTAACATTCACTAAAATTCTTCAGCCGTGTTAATGTTTGGTTTTAAAAAAGGCCCGAAATTTCCAAAAATGCCATGAAAAGATCGTGATCGTAATTCAAAAACGTGGATGCTGATTTATACCTGGATTCTTTCTCTTATAATAAAGATTCTTCAGTCTTATAATAAAGATTCTTCAGTTTTTCGTGGTTTTCCCCATGTGTAACGTGTATACGAGCCAGTTTCCCTTAGAAAGTCCTCCACGAAGGCATCCCTCCCCTTAGGCAGATAACCCTCGAGGCTTTGCCATAATTACACACAGATTATTTTGATTATCATTAAAAACGAACATGAATAACGTAGCTCAAAATCTAGAAGCCGTGACTTATTGAAAGATTTGGAGATAGAGATTTGCTTATTTATATGACTTGGAATCCAATCGTTATTAGAATATTTTATTTTCATAATTATGTTTTACTTTTATTGCAGCTTGTGTAATGGTTATTGAAGCTTAAGGGCATTAAATCACTGCGAACATTGATTACAGACAAGTTGATTAAAAATAAAATTCAAGAAAAATGTCTTATAACAAAACGCAGATCAACTTTAAACTCTCAGAATCAATTTTCCATTCCAAGTTGAGACACCATTAATCTCTTCAAGTCAAACTTGTAGAGATTAATGGTAAAATGTTATAATTTTGAATAGTTCTCCGGAAATCTCACAAGTACTTAGTTTCTGTTCCTTAACAAATGTATGATATTCTCGTTCACTGCTATTGATCAGTATCTGCAATTATCTGTGATAAATATTCAAGAAACTCTGTGATAACACTTTACTTACTTTTAAAAAATGAATGCAACTTATATAGGTTCAATTGCCAAATATTTTGGAAATTTAGTTCTTCGGATTCCAAAATATTTCAAATATCTTTTGAAATACATCTGACGTGACCACAAGTTTCGATTCGATGGTGTCATAGACATTTTAAATCATATTTAGAGTTTCAGATTACAATATTTATGACAGGAAGTGCAACCAATTTGGTACTCACTAGCATTTTCATACACTCTTGTGCTTTATGTATTTTAAAAATGCAAAAAGCTTCAGAGTTATTCGTATAATGCTGAAGTTGTTAAACTAAACTATTCTGCGTATTTTAGACAGAGCGGTGGTTTTCGAGCGAATTGAAGTTCCATTATTTTTAGTGTTTTATTTTTATCACGCTGTCCTTCACCTCAAAGCACTTTCGGAAATTTGAATGAAAGCGTGTTTCGATGACTGTGCACTTGACTTAATATTCTCAGAATTTAAAGATGTTTTAAAATTCTTATCTATGGGCGCATTCCTAGATGTTTTATTCAGGAGCGCTTTTCTAATGCCCCACATGAAGTCTTTATTAATTAAAGTACTATTTCAATAACAGTTTAGGCTTTCTGCTAAACTTTCAAATATGAAAACCTGTTAACCACGTGTTAATTATCAATATATTTGTTCTAGCAAATTTTCTACATTTTTTAACCTTCTCGAAGAGCCTTTCTTTTTCATTTTGTGATTCGACCTGAAACAAACTGAGTTCGGCAGTTCCCGCCCCCCTGTGCATATAGACCAATCTGCCCTAAGCGTCTGTACACGGTCTGCCATGAAACTGTCGTACCAGTGGCTGAAGAGAGCTGACGAGACAGGTCTGAGGCTGTGCTCCGCCTGTTCCTTTTGGCAGTAACTGCCAAATATCGGTCCTCATTCGGCGTTGTAACTCTGGGGCGACCTGTGCTGTTACGTCTACTCACATTACCATCATCTTGGAATCCTTGTCAAAGCCTGGAGATGACACTCTGGGCAATTCCAAGTTCGTTTGATTCTTCCAGTTGGGGACGCACACATTCCAGATGGCCGATAATTCTACCACGTAAAAAATCATCCAAATGCTTCCTTTGTGTCATAACTATTCGGTTATTGCACTGAAATGCTTACAAAGCGCCTGCGAACAATTTTACTTCTTTGCACGTATTCCTTTTATATCACTCTCTTACACTCTCGTCATTGTGATGTACCATCGGTGTCATCTGGTTACTTCCTGAAATTTGCATATGATTCTTGAAGATGTGTGTAGTGATTTTACAGGTGATATATTTATTTTAGAGTTCGATTTCCACGTGACTCCGAATTATCCTTAATTTATGGACATGAGTGTAGTTGGAGCATTTTTCTTCGCGACTTGTGTTCGAAGCGGCTGTTTCGAAGTTTCAGGAGTATTGTCAAAACTCTCCGCACCACAATAAGTCAAAATTATAACAATAGCCTTTTACTCCACACATGGCCCGAAATTTACAGCCAAACAGTATGGGTTTATCTTTAAAAAACTGTTTGAAAAATGATGACTGTAACATCTAATCATCATTTCAACAGACAGGAATTTATCGAAAATTCCAAATTTTTGAAAACAGTGATTAATGTTCTTACTTTAAATGTCCTGTCTGATTTCTGCATTCATGCATAATTATAGTGGGCAAAATGGATTAGAGATTTAAATTCTAAATATTTTTATCGAGGCATTGCATTTTTTACTATCGGTACCATAAGATCTTCTTCCTTTGACCGGTAATCACATTAACTACATAAAGTAAAGCAGCCGGAGAAAATCAAGAAGCCAATAAATCCTTTCATCTCATCATTTGTAACTGGAAACTTTTTCTTATTGTTCCCCTCTGTCCTATATCTTTTTGTTTCATTTATTATAAATTCGTAAAATTCGGGAAGTAAAAATTCTTACAAAATTCCATGTAGATTCCAATTTTCTAAAAGATTTGAAATGCTCTCAAGGTTTTCACTAGAGAAATTATCTTCTTCGTTAAAATCATAAATAGAGTTATTTATGTCCAAATAGCTTTTGGCTCCAGTTTTAATTTTTTGCAGCACATTTTTTTTAATAATTTCAGCCTAACTGGTTTTTTATTTTCATTTCCATTACTGACGCTAGATGTATATGGAAGATGCTCGTAATATTAGGTCCAAAATCATTTATGTTTCTTGATTCCCATTGTTCTTTTACCTCTATTTCTTCTTCGGGTAAACAAATTTCTTCATTACCTGACAAGTCTTTTTCAGATGGAATAATCATTTCACCATCATCAAAGCACTCTTCTTTAGATAAATCATCCACATCAGGCGATAAAGCAGTTATACCCGGCTCAATCTCCTTAGAAAACGTATATTCTAATGCTTCTTCGGTGGTGTGAAACACTTTACGTCTGGAGGTTCTGGAAAAAATGGAAAGGAAAAAAAAATAGTATTAGTTGCCATTAACATCCAGCGATCTATTTATACATCAGCATGTTTAATCTAAAAGATTAATTATTAGAACAGTTATGTTTCTAATTTAAATAATATAGGACAATTACGGAGGTTTTGAAAATGTATATAACTTACTTTTACATTCCCCCGTTGCATACAAAATGGAAAGCTGCGCTTTGAAACATCATTTGGTAACTTCAGAAGTTATCTGCTGGACTGATCTAGAAAAGAATATTAAAAGCACCGCCTTTGGTGGGTGGCCACATATGTAATGAAACCAGAGAATGACAAGAAGTGATTCAAAGATACTATTCTCATTGAGCAGGCAAAAAGTAACTGATCCATAATTAGATCACAGGGCGTTAACGGGATAATTTCACACTGCATTTCTGGAAAACAACAAAGGGAAGACGCAATTTAAATACAAAACCCAACAGTAAAAGCAAAGAAATTGCAAATTATCCCAAAACCACCACTAAGCCCGAAATAGGCAAGCAGTGTTATTTAAAAGAAAAGCAAAATTATCCGTTTTCCAAGTGTAAATATCCGTCATTGTAAAGTACATGTACTGCAAGAGTATATGAAAAAACTAGTAAGTAACAAGTTGGAAATATATATTTTTTTATTAATAGGCGTCATTTCTTTAATGTTTTCGCAGATTTTCTTAAAAAGTTGCTAATATTCATCGGTAACAATGAAAGAGAATATCATACATTTGTTTAGAAACTCAAAGGTAGTATTGGGAGATTTCCTCCATGTCTCATTTATAATAGGGTTACGGATTTGGTATTTAAATAGCTTATGTTAGTTGAATTGAAAATTAAATGGTTTTATTTCCCGCGCTGTGCAGCGCGTGACGAATATTAAAAGAAAGTTTAGCCGGAAAACTGAAAATACAAGAGCGCGTGCATGTAACAATAAATATCTTTTTTTGATTTCGAGAAAGTGCTAGAAAATTCTCGCGCGCGATTTTAAAATCGTATAAAAGGAGGAAAACCTCTCAGTTCGTATCAATTACTTAGTTTGTTGTTGTTTAGAAAACTGCTCTTCTTGACTGTAGCGAATTCGCGGATTAGCTTTCTTTAGCTGTTTTGAATTAAGTTCTCTTGAACGTTTGAGAAGTTAGAAGATAACTACGGTGATATATTGTGATACTGCACGATTATTTGAGGACATTTAATCATATTTGTTGTGATAATAATAAATTTTTGTTCATTTTTCATTGGACTTGTGCATTCATTTCGTAACGAACCCGTACGGACGCAATAATTTTTGGTGTCAGGAGTGGGGTTTAGTTTAGTTTACTTTAGTGACGGAGGACGTGGGCACCACCCCTTTACCATTATGGTTAATTGTGGAGTGGGGTTTGAATTCCAATAACAAAAGCAATGGAAGAACAATTGAGGCAGCTCATCAGTGCTTTTGCTGCGTTTTCAGAAAAGATGGAAGCTGGCCAAACAATTTTAAAGAAGAAATTAGCGAGAAAATGGATGCTGTTCAAAAATCCGTTAAGGAAGAGATGAAATCCGTTCAAGAGAAGACTGAAGCAGGTCATGACGAAATAAAAAGAGAAATTACTAGCGTAATAGAAAACAAATTCGAGTTTATGGAAGGCAGAATTGACGGAGTTGAAAATAAAGTTGGACAAATTGAAGAAAAAGTTTCTTCGGTAAAAGATCAAATTGAAGAAAGAGTTTCTTCGGTGAAAAAAGAAATAGAAGAAAGGGTCTCCTCAGTAAAAGAACATGTAGAAGAAAGAGTTTCTGCCGCCGAACAAACTGATGATAGGGTTTCAGCCGTTGCGAAAGAGGTGGATACTTTAGGGAAATTCGTAGCGACAGCAGGGAGCAAGAGTGATGATTTTAAATTCTTACCGATGCTTGCTCGTCCATCTCTGAAGCTATCCACATATGATGGGAAGGCATCCTGGCAAGTGTATAAGACCCAAATTTCTATAGTTGCGGATGCAAATGGATGGGATTCCCAAGCTAAGGCTTGTCATCTCGCCTCTTCTCTGAGAGCAGACGCAGCTGATATCCTGCAGACGCTTCCTGAAAACCAGAGATTAGACTTCGAAGCTCTATCCGGCGCACTAGAGCTGCACTTTGGGGAGAAATGCCTGAAAGACTACAGTAGGCTTCAATTAAAATCCCACCAACAGAAGCCAATCGAAACACTTCAAGAGCTCGCTACGGATGTTGAAAGGCTGTCACATCACCCCTTTTCGGAGTCCCTGACAGAAACAAGAGAAATCCTGTTGCTGTAATATTTTATCGATGACATCTGGGATCCCGAAATACAGAACGCTGGGCGAAAGGCGGATGTTAAAGATGTAAAAAGCGCTCTGTTGTACGTCGTAAAATTGGAGGCAGTCCAGCAAGTAACTCGTAGAGATCGCTACCCAGTCAGAGCTGTGCGATTCCACGAGCCAGGGGATCAACAGATGGCTCGTTTAGATGAATTAGCCAGAGAAGTCAACGCCTTGATAGGGAGTAGGAGTGAGAACAAAGTGGCTATAAGATGTTGGAAATGTGGTATTGAAGGGCACATACGACGGCATTGCAGAACACCCCAGGGCACGGATAATAAAGCGGATGATTTTATAAGACAGTGAATGCCTTGAGATGGAATACTAGTGCGAAGAAACCAGCCCTAAAGTGTTGGAACTGCGGTATTGAAGGCCTCATACGAAGGAAATTCAGAAAACCCGAAAGCATGGAAAATAAGAAAGGCGGGTTAAACAGGCAATTAAATGTCATGGAACGGAAAAGGAGTGACAAACAAAAGTGCTGGTACTGTGGAGCTGAACCCGACGTACGAAAGAATTGCAGAACACCCCAGGGTATGGAAAATAAGATCATTTCCCAGCAACGACGCAGGAAACAAATTAATGGCCATATCGAGGAACGGAGGTTGCCAGATAATGGAAAACCTTGTTTTAAAGCGCTAAAGATTTCTATAGTGAGTGGCAACAGTAACGGATTGCCCATCAATGGGCACATCGATGGAGTTGCTTGTCATATGATCCTTGAATCATTAGGAAAGATGTAGCTGAACAGTTTAAAGATAAACTCCTGTGTTACCCTTCGGACTGCATCTGGTGACAAGATCGACATAGCTGAGAAGTTAAACGTGAACATCACGTTTGGAGGTGCCGCCTACCATCACAGGGTATACGTGGCTGATATTACAGATCCATGCATACGCGGACTGGACTTTTCAAGAAAATACAATTTTACCTTAGACTTCAAAAACAACAAACTGCTTTCAACATCTGAAGACATGACTATCCATCCTCAGAAGGGATCCTCACTTGGAAATGCGGACGCCTTGTCCGAAAGACCCAGCTCGGGAAGCTGCCGAAATCATACTAGGGTCGAAAAGAAACGCAAGACTACCAGCTATTCCCCATCACAAATGCTCTTCGGTAGTGACCTTCGTCTGCCTTGTGACCGCCTGTTTGATGGCCATACGGATGCGCCTTCATCGCCTGAGGAATATATCCATGATGTCCAGGCCGGTTTTAGCGCCCATCAGCGGTCGAGCGGTATAATCACTGAAAACTAGCAGTTTCGACCTGGGTTAGTTCCAGGCAAACAGGCTGGCTGCATGGGCGTTTACTAGGTTTTCCCTAGGAATAACATGTATATGAGTCAGATTCCCTTAGAATGTCTTCCACGAAGGCGTATTTTCACTTAGGTAGCCCTACTGTACTTTGATATAATTAACTAAACAAAACCAATTTAAACAATAGTGTTCTGTTGCCTGTGTGATGCAAGTAGTCTATATACTTAACGAGCATCCATGCCTTCTTCAGGATTCGAGTACGAAACCAAGGCTGTCTCGACTGACTTCCCTATATCTATGACAAAAGGCGAATCAACAGAAAATATTAAAAAATTTTCTGACATCAGTCAGCTAAATAAATTAACAGATTATCACGTGAGTTACATGTTAAGCATAATGAGAGGATGATATAATTCCGTTATAATTATGATCAACATTTATAACTATCCTCCACAGTTTGGGACAGCTTATGGTCTATACGAGTCGGAGTTAGCATTGTTACCATTAACGCATCTTTCACAATTTCATAATTAGAAAATTCGTATAGATATATAGGAAGACTGCGCAACAAGGAAAAGATCTTAGAAGTCAAGTTCCATGATGTCAACTTTTGTGCAGTCAGTAGCTTGATCACGTTAAAAACTTGCATTTAAAGTTTCTTGATTCCTTTTATTCAGTAAATCGTGAATATTCTAAAAACCAACTAATGCTCGAACAAAAAATCGTCGATATGTCGCAATATAAAAATCCGCTACACCGAATTTTCAAGCATATATTTTTATTAAAACCTGGCTGATAAGTTTACATTATAATGGATTTGTATATTTACGTGTATAGGAAATGAGAAACAGCTAACGTCCGATAAAAACAAACAAATAAATGTGGCTCCAAATATCAACATTTGTTTTTAGTACAGTAATTCTTGTACAAAAATAGAGTGTTGTTTGTTCACTAAACTGCAAATTTCAGTTCTAAAACCTATAAATATTTTAATATAGAAGAAATTCTGTTTATAAATATTACCAAAGAGGCTTTCTTGAGATTTCTCAAAAAAAAAATATGCAAGGAAAGATAAATTTTTATTTCGTTTTCATTCGTTGGAACCCACATTTTTGCTCTGCTTTTTGATTTTAGAGTTTGACTTTGAATGCATTGTTGTGCATATCTATTAATTTCTGTGGTAAAAAAGCGCAAAAATTGTTATAAAAAAAAAAAACTCATTATATTCCCTTTCTTGTGTGAAATTTGAGGTATCAACTACTGCACCTACTTGTGTTGGCCTGAACGGAAACCTTCCAGAGACAGAAGGAAGTTTATCTAAAAAAACGGCTTCCAATTTCTACAGTAAAAATATCACTATGACCATCACTTTCCGTATGTTCGTCTGTAGATATATCGTCATCCGATCCAGAAGGAGCTAAACTATATTCCTCAGCGACGTTTGAATCAGATATTGCAAAATAAGACAAATTTTGGTATCAAATTAACGCAAAAACAACCGAAATAAGAGTCGAAACTAAATGTCTGAACGCGAAACTTTTATTCCCAACACGTGTCTGTGTTTAGCTGAGCTGTTGAACAAGCCGAGGCCTTCCCCCAAATGAAATCGGTGAAGACGTAGGACCAATAAGCGCTAACTATTATGAAAATAGTGCATTGCGTCTTAGTTGAATATCCTAAAAGTGCTTATTAACTCAATTCTGTCTTTACGAAATAGAAACACTAATTTATCTAGTGACCAAAGTCAGTTAGGGGCAGCACAAATACTGCCCACAGTAGTCGCCCAACTGTACTCCGGCAACACTGGCAAGGGTTTAAAGATCCTTGACATCATCGAATTGGTTCCATGTCATATATGTCATGAAGAAATTTGAAATACTTTCAAATTTGAAAAGCTAAATTTCTGAAGCATTTGAGAGTTCAACCTGCATAAGCAGCGTTCATTTGTTTAATAGTTAATAAAGTGTTATCACAGACTTTCTTATAACGTTCTCAGAGAAAAATTATAAAAATTGATAAATAGAACACCATTCATTTGGGTAGAAACAAAATTGAAGTATTTGAGAGATTTCCTCCACGACTAAGGAAAATTGATTCTGAGTGTTAAAAAATCGATCCGCATTTCGTAACAAGAATATGTGCCTAAATTTATTTTTTTTTCAATCAACATTTGTATAATGAGAGGATCCACTATCAGCCAAAGAGTAAAACTGCTGAATATTACAAGTTTGAATCAGCTCGAATCAAGAGAAGGTGTGTGTGTGTGTGATTATGGCAAAGCCTCGAGGGCTATCTCAGGCTATCTCTATCGTGGTGGACTTCCTAAGGAAAACTGGCTCGTATACACGTTACACATAGGGAAAACCACGAAAACGCCCATGCAGCCAGCCCGTTCGCGGGATTCGAACCTCGGACCGAACTACCAGTGTTCAGCGACTTTACCGCTCGGCCGCTGGTGGGCCGAATCAAGAGAAGGAATCAGGTGAATCTTCGTGGAAATTTAAAAATCTAGACATTTCCCTGAGAAAACTATATAAATGATTAACATATACGCTTTAGCATTTTAAGTTTGTAGAATGGATTTACGGTTATTTAAAACTTTAACTGATAAATCCTTCTTGTGTAGATTTTGAAAAGCTCCCCTGAATAATTCAGCTTTTTTAAGCGAAAATCACTTTTTTAAATATTTTAAAATCTTGAAACTGATAATTTCTTAATTTGGTTTTGCTTGAAGTATGTGCATTTACGCTTAATAATAAGAATGCATCCTTAGAAAAGAACTTTTAGAATTTCTTTAAAATTCCCTCTACTTTACATCAAGAGCAGAATCATCGTCGCACAGCTTCTAAAGCACATATCTAAACTAACATCCAGAATGTTTTTGCGGGGAATAACAACAAAAGAAACAATTTTAAGCACAAAACAAAGAAATGTAGGCTATTTTATTCCAAAGCCACCGCTCCGCCGCAAATATGCAAAGCAGTTTCATTAGAAACGTTTGGGAAAATCATACTCTTCGTGCCCATCTACAATTTTAAATTACATAAATGGCAACACAATATGAGAAAACTAGTGAGTAACAAATTGCTTATATTTTTTACCATAATAATGGCAAAGCACACGAGGGCTAAATGCATTTTTAAATATCGATGCCATCATCGAATGGAAGCCTGTTTCCATGTCAGACGTATTTCATGAAGAAATGTGAAATATTTTAAATAATTTTAAGAACACAATAATTAATAAATTCCGAAGTACTTGAGAGCACAACATGTATAAGCTGCATTCATTTGTTTAAAAGCTAGTAAAGGGTTATTGCAGAATTTTCATGAAAAGTTATCAGATATAAATGATGATATTGGTCAAAAGCAATGAACATATACATCATTGCTAAAAAGTGTATATAATTAATACACTTTTTAGAATTTGTGAGATTCTCTGCCTGACCCAGTGTCAGATTAAATATCAATCAATACAAGGTCTGACATAATTTACATGACTCAAATAGGCATGAAAATTTGAGTCACAGTGGGAAAAAGTTGATCTGCATTTTCTTACAAGGTTTCCCCCCCCCTTAAATTTTATGTTTTTAAACAACATGTCTGTAATCAATGTGCGAACCAATTTAATACTGGAAAAACACTGAAACTTCAGTCATCATTATAGAAGCTAAAGAAAAATATAATATAATTGTGAAAATAAAGTATACTAACAACAATACAGTGATATAAATTTATAAATATATTAAATTAAATATAAGACATAAATTTCCAGATGCATTCCTCATTTTAATGGTAACCAAAGTAATGTGGAAAAGGATTCAAAATCATTAAAAATCATAAAATTTCAACAAATGATTGTCATAATTTTTAATATCATAATGATGCGAATTAACTGAACGGAAAATGTGTTGACTGGTCGTGAAAATGTCACCAAGGGCCTCTAGATTAAGAACATTAGCTTTTAGTCTTCGTGCTTTTTCGTCCTATGAAATGCTAATTTTTAGGAAAGTTTCAGTCTAATAAGTTGCATGATCAGCTCGGAAATCACATTCTATTTTTAACCTCAGATAGCAGAAAATGTAAGGGAGTCTAATTGCAAACCATATTCGCTTGAGTCGGGTAAAACAACTCAAGCGTTTACAATGAAAGTTTACATTAGTTTTTACAATGAAAATAAATTCTGTGAAACTGTAAACACACAACATAACGGGTTAAAATTAAAAATTATCCTAATCTTTTGCAATATTAGGCAAATTAACAACTGCTAAATGTAATCACAATGCAAGTTTGGTGAAAATCCAAACAAAAAATGATTATGTCATTCGATTCTTTGATGCATGGTCAGTTTACTGGCTTGGAACAGGTGATAGTGATCCCGACTCTTGTCAGTTATTAAAAGAGTCCCATTAAGGCCTGACTTGTGATACAACCGTAAAGAGTATTCTCCAAAATAGATAAGTACCTGACGGGGAGGGAACGGTTGAAGGGTTTTGCTTCTAAAAATTGAAGACCGGGTAGATCTGGAGACTGCTCGATGTCGATGGTGGTGTTCTCCCAGAACTCATACATTTGCAAAGACACAATATCATTCTAAGTAGTAAAAGAACTATGGATATTAAGCCATTCCTGTGGTTTATAACCAAAAACATAACACAAATTCAAAACGATGACAGGTAATAAAAGAAGTATGTCAAGGAGGAGGTTGTTTACGCTTGTATTTAAGTTTCAAATACTTGAAATACTTAAATGAAAAGCTCCACTAAAAGTTTAACATATTATAGGTATTAGTTTTAATTTTTTAACGCAAGGTTTCAGCCGGAAAGAAACGAATGTTTTTGTTTTTTAAAAAGCTCAGTCACTTAAATCAGTAACGATATGCTTCGAAGAGATTTTAATCTACATGACAAGATTTACACAATTAATTTACTAAATGAATGCTTAGCATTTATTCGTCAACAAATGGGCAGATCCGCCTTCTGATAGACTTCACTCGCAGACAACCGAAGTAAACGTTCTACTTAGACTTCACTTCTTTGAAGAATCAATGGGTCGCATAATATGAACTTGAACAAATGTCTAAGTACGTATAAAATATGGAGATCGTTTAACAATTCAGCACAATTGTTATCCAAAATTAAAGGTTGATGAGAGTTGAGGTAAGTAGAGTTTAATTTCTAGGATTCAAAGTTAAGGTAATGTTTTATCAGATTTAAGGCTCAGACTGGAATAAAAAGACACTGAAATATATTATCCCTGTAAATTTAGTTAACATAACTTATAAATATATTAAAACATGAATCATTAGGCATCATGTGTAGCGGAAATTAAAAAATAAGTAAAAATATATCTGAAATTTGTTAATTCACTGGGTAGCCGCTAACAAAATTCAGTTTAATAGGAATTCTCCTGACATTTTAAATTGCTTCGGAGAGAATTTGGAAATTTTTTTTTCAATAAAATTGTTCTTTTATTTGTTAGATTTTCCTCTGGTTCAACATATTTTAAAGATTATATTAAAATTAGGGGCAGCTAGAATTTAAAATAAAGCCATATCATCCTGATATAGACATTGATCAATAAGAGGTGCATAGATTCCCACTCAAAAACTGCGTTAACAACGATAACAGCGTTAACAGCGCTTCTTTTGACTAACAAAAGAAGAGCGCGTAATTGGCGGATCAAAAGTATGAATGAGACAGAAGCGGAGGGAAATATCAAAACCCTAACTTGATAGAATGGCTGTTCGGCGCGCCGAAATGGATTAAAAAATATGAATTCTGAATGGCCAGGTAAAGCAAGCTTAAATAAACACGTATAATTATTTACATATCAACACGTTTGATAAACGTAACCGTAAAAATGGTAAGAAATGTGCAGCCTTTCTTTTTGATTTTGCACATGAATATAATAAAAATTTCAAGATTTTATCAAAAGACATAAGGTATTTCTCGCGCATTCTTAGCATGCCTTCGTAGTGTAGTGGTTAGTACGCTCGGTGCGTATTCGAGAGGTCCGTGGTTCGAGTCCCGGTGAGGGTATTGCTAATTTTTTATCTCTCCTGCTTTATAAAAAATACCTAATGACCCTACAGTGGCGCCTGAACTAAAAGCGTTGGCGGATAATTCTCCACTACCAGGATTTGACGATTGGGTCCCCTCATCGCCCTCGCCCTTTAAAAGGGGAGACTGTATAAGGTATTTCTCCCCCGCCTTCTTAGCGTGCCTTCGGTGCAGTGGTCAGCACTCTCGGCGGGTATTCGAGACGTTCGTGGTTCGACTCCCGGCGAGGGCACTGCTCATTTTTCACATATCCTGCTACAAAAATACCTAATGTCTTAACATACAAATTTTTTTTTTTTTTTTTTTTTTTTTTTTTTTTTTTTTTTTTTTTTTTTTTTTTTTTTTTTTTTTTTTTTTTTCCCGATTCTATTTAAAATCAATACTGGTATTTTAAACAATCTTCGAACAAAAATACCTAATGTCTTAACAAACAAATATTTTTTTTTTTTTTTTTTTATCTTTCGATTCTATTTAAAATCAATATTGGTATTTTAAACAATCTTCGAATATAATGGACAGATTTGCTATCTGATATTCAATTTAAGGAAAAATGGATGCCATCTCTTTGTTGGATTTTATAAATTATGACTAGGAAGAGATAAATCTGCCTCAAGGCATAGTCACGAGATATTCTTTGTCACCACTATTTGGCAGTACGCATGTTTGTGAGCAAATATTTTGAATAGGGAAGCAAACTAAGAGTAAAATTAGAACCAAAACATCAGATAAACGTCTTAAGAAATCTCTAAGAATTTAGCCACTTCATTCGAACCAGAAATTAAAGTATTAATTTCTAAAATTTAAGGTCGAATAGTACCTTAACTTTATGATTTGTTGTAATTACAACCAACATTTACAATGAAATTTTATACGTAAAATGTCAAGTAAAATAAGAAAATAATTCCCTTTCGCTATCACTATATTAAAAAATCATAAATTGAAAATATTATTTAATTTATTATATATGTTTTTAAGTTATTTTATGTCATCAGCCATCATTAGTATTGCGCGGCGTCGACTCGCCGAATCGGTCACGTAAATGAGAGATTCACTTACATTTCCTATATCTGTGATATATTATATGCGCCTTTCTTATATAAAGCATTTATTAAGCAAACAGTAAAGATCCTTTCCTTATTTCAATATAATGGATATTGAACCTTGTAGGAAGGACAAAGCTAAATTTTCAGAATGAAAAAAATACTTTTATTTGAATTTCAAAACAGAACCAAAAAAATAAATGCTGCAGCTCTTAACTATCAAAATTTTAAACTCTTAACTACTACAGTTAAAACTCTTACCACTATTAAAATACTCAAAATCTTAAACTCTCTAAAACAAAATATATAAAAATCTTTCGAATCCTCTTCTTGTTGCCACACCGTAAAATGCAAGTTCTTGTCCTATTATTTATATTTCACGTTCTATTTAAGTCACGATCTTCACAAGTCATGATCTTTACAAGTCACGATCTTTACAAGTCTCCCCACAAGAAGCACATTCGTCACCGTAGAGACAATGTTGCTCAGAGTTCATTGAGAGAGAAAGAGTTAACAGCTAACCTTGACAAAGCATCAGCATTCCCATGTGAACTTCCTTTGCGGTATGTCACAGTCATGTTATACCGTTGTAACGCTAAGGCCCAACGAGACAGTTTAGCACCATGAGGGGCGCTTTGGGTCAAGTAGGTGAGGGGATTGTGATCAGACACAATCTGCACTTTGGCACCGAAAATCCATGTGTCAAATTTTTTCAAGGCTTCGATGACACAAAATGCTTCTCGTTCGATGGTTGACCATCGTTGTTGACAGGGCGTTAATTTCTTGCTGAAAAATGCTATGGGCATTTCTTTGCCATGTTCGTCGTTTTGAGCTAAACACGCTCCAATTGCGAAAGCAGATGCATCCGTATAGAGTTGAAAGGGCTTGCTGATGTCCGGAGTATGCAGAGATGGCATTTTAATCAACTCTTCTTTAAGTTTGTTAAAAGCTGCTTCTTTTTCAGAGTCCCATGGAATATTATTTGGAACACTCTTCTTTGTAAGGTTTGTTAGAGGTAAAACAATCTCAGAAAAATTTGGGATATAATCCCTATAGTAGCTTGCTAGCCCTAAAAGACTCCTGACTTCTTTTTTAGTGGTAGGCTTAGACAGATTTCTGATGACTTCTACTTTCTCAGGATCTGGAGAGTGAGTGCCAGAACCTATTACATGTCCTAGAAACTTCACGTGGCTCTTTCCGAAATCACACTTTTCTAGATTTGCGGTTAGACCTGCGTTTCTCAGTGTCTGAAACACTTGGTCGATGTGATAGGGGTGGCCATCCCAAGTTTCAGAAAATATTGCCACATCATCAATATATGAACGGCAGTAGTTCTTATGGTTTGCAAGCACCTTATCCATCGATTTTTGGAAGGTACTTCCAGCATTTTTCAAACCGAAAGGGAGAACTTTCCATTGGTAATGGCCGGAATGAGTGATAAATGCTGTGTAGGGTTTAGCTTCTTCTTTCATAGGAATTTGCCAATATCCCTTGGTTAAATCGAGAACTGTTATGAATTTGGCTTTCCCTATTTCGAATAGTAAATCTTTAGCAATCTTCATCGGATAGGCGTCCGGAATTGTGAAGCTATTTAAAAGCCTGAAGTCTATGCACAGTCTAACGCCGCCATTCTTTTTTGCAACACATACTATAGGATGTGCCCAGTTACTGTCACTGGGTTCTATAAGATCCCATTCTAACAGTTCTTTAACTTGACGATCGACTTCCTCTTGAAGTGAAACAGGAACACGGTAGGGCCTCAATCTTTTCGGATTACATCCTTCTGTAACCTTGATGTCATGACCATCAACATTGGCTTGACCAGGTTTGCTACTGAAAACATCTACATAAGATTTTAGTACTTTAAATAGTCCTTCCCGTTGGTAATATTTTAAGTCACCTTTCAAATTTTGTAAATGGGTCCAGATATCATCAGCAGATTTATTCATAAGATCTGCTGGTGCATAGTGGATATCTCCAAACTCTTCATCTTGGTCAAAAATGATACCAACGTGATCTACACGAGCAATATATGGCCTTAACTTATTTATATGGAGTTCCCTAATACTTCCGTTTTCCATTTCGATTTTGGCAGAGTGTGGCCTGGTAAGTTTGATCACGGTAGCTGGTCCTTGCCACGTGTTGAGCAATTTATGTGATGATGATGGCATTAACACGAGGACTTTGTCCCCAACATCGAAAGTCTTTTCTTGAGAACGTAAATTGTATCTTGAAGTGTACTCTTCTTGAGATATTTTGGAATTTGCTGATGCAATGTCATGAGCTTTTCTTAATTTTTCTAAAAGGTCTTGTAGATAATTTTCAATTGAACGGGAAGCTGTAACTGGAATGCTACGTTCACCTGTCCATATTTCTTTCAGCAAAGATAATGGTCCTGGTGGTATTCTTCCATATACCATCTGGAAGGGAGACAAACCAGTGGTGCTATGTGGCACTTCTCTGTAGGCAAACAGCAGATAGGGAAGATTCAAATCCCAGTTTCTGCCATGTTCTTGGATATTTTTGTTCATCATCTCTTTTAAGGTTCTATTCCAACGCTCGACAGCACCCATACTCTCGGGGTGCCCTGGAGTGGAGAATCGTGGAGACACACCAAGTAAGTTCTCAAAGGCTCGGGTGAGTTTGGCTGTGAAATTAGTTCCCTGGTCGGAACAAATCACTTTTGGAAATCCAGTTTGAGTAAAAAACCTCATCAAAACGTTGCATGTTGTTTTCGCAATTATGTCTTTGACGGGGGTGGCTTCTGCCCATCTGGTGCATAGGTCAACTGCACATATCACAAACCGATGACCTCTCCTGGATGGAGGTTCTAATGGCCCGATACAATCCACGCTCCATACTTCAAAGCGTGTTTCCGGCCTAACAATAGGTTGAATTGGGATTCGATCTTTGTACGTAACTGTTCTCCTCAATTGGCATTCTTTACAACTTTCACAGAATTTTTTAACATCTTGCTTAATAGTAGGCCAAAAGAATGAGTACTTGATTCGTTGAATTGTCTTTTTCTCACCGAGGTGGCCGGCAAGAGGGATTTCATGTGCCATTCTTAGGACTTCCCTTCTTTTTTCTAAAGGTAATACAACTTGCTTAATGTTTTCACCACAGATATATTCGGAATGAAGTAATATGCCATCATCGAAAGTATATGAATTTTGATTTTTATTTGCCCATTCAAAGCATTTTGCAGAGTTTCGTCTTGTTCTTGATGTGTCTTGAATTCTAGTCTTACCTTGTTCGTTGTTTTCAGAGACTCTATGTTTTCTTGGGAAATCTGATTAACAACAGCCAAATTTGTAGTAATGTCTTCAACTGGTGAGGGTTTATCATCTGTCTCTTTGTACTCTAAGGGGGATGCATCCCAATGACGATCACAGTTCCACAGTTCGATATTTCCACAGAGTGTTTCATAAGCTGAAGAACTCAATAGCAAGTCGGTAACTAGCTTTTTTGAAACAGCACACGTAATGGACACTCTACCGTGAAAATCATCGTCAATTTTCATCTGGAAAATCTTTAGTGGAGTAATTTCGTTTTCACCAAAAGCAGAAGATATCTCTATTTTACTTTCTCCTTCGCAAGGTATGTTGTCAACCAATTTCTCACGGACTACTGAAATTTGTGCTCCCGTGTCTACGATTCCATTTAGAATAATATCTCCACATTTAACTTTGACCAGTTTTAATTCATCTATGTTTCTAGATACGTCCACTGATTTTGAGACAGGAATAGAGATCTTGGCAGTTAGCACTTCTGGTTTTTCTTTTTCTGCTAGGGGTGCTTGTGTTTGTATTAAGTTGTTTTGTGCTGTTGCAGAAACACTTCTTGGTATCCGATTTTTGGTACATAACTTAGATGTATGACCTTCTTTTCCACAATTATAGCAAGTTAATTTGAAATTAGTCTTTTGTGGTTCGTCACTCTTACGGGATGGGTACACTCTTGGCGTGTTTTCAGCGTACAGCGATTTATTTCTGAAAGCTCTTTCTGGAAGTGGAGAACGAGGTTGCCATTTTTTATTAGTTCTGTCTGCTGATGGATTACCACCATTCTGTTTTGAGATATTACGAACACTGTCATATTCGTCAAGTTTATCAGCTAATTTGGTTGGAGAAACGAATTTCGCCCAGTCGTCAAGAAGATGGTCTCTTACTTCATAGGGTACTCTTTTCTTAATTTGGTCAGTAATAATCAAGTCTTTTAACGCGGCAAAATTTGTGATTTCAAGACCATTGATCCATTCTTCAAAATAACTTGTAATTTCGTAGCAAAAATCTCTCCATGATTTTTCAGCGCTCTTTTGGTGCATCACAAATTTTTTTCTAAAGCTTTCAGGATTTAATTTAAATCTCTTCAATAAAATGGCCTTAATGTACTCATAATCTTCAAAATTTTCTTCAGATTCCCTACCAATTAATTGAATGATTACAGATGGCATTAAAGTCAATAAACATGAAACCCAATCTTTAGGATCAATCTTTGTCCTTTTAGCTTGTCTTTCAAATAAGGATAAATAAATCACAATATCATCGTGTCTTAAATTGAATTTGGGAATAAGCTTAATTAAATCAAAATTATGATGTCCATTTTCATTTGTTGGTGGAGTTTGTGTTAGTCGAACACGAGATTCAATTTCGAGTTTCCTCAATTCAAATTCCATTTGCTCTCTTTTCTGCTGTGCTTCTAATTCTTCTTTCCTTCGTCTTTCCTCAAGCTCTTCTTTCTCCTTTCTTCGCTGTTTCTCAATCTCTTCTTTCCTTCGCCTTTCCTCAAGCTCTTCTTTCTCCTTTCTTCGCTGCTCCTCAATCTCTTCTTTCTCCTTTCTTCGCTGTTCCTCTTCTTTTCTTTTCCTCTCTTCAATAATCGTTAAAAACACTTCTTTAGCAAATGCTTCATCATATGTATCACTTTGAATTATTTCATTTTTTATCGCCACGATTTTCATACTTGGATCTACTTGAATTTCTAATTCAGCAGCTAAAGCCAGCAAATCCTCTTTTTTCCCACGTCCCATAAAAGCCATGTCTCGATTTTATTCAGCCAATAGACTTTTAGTTTTATATATATATATATATATATAAAAAAAAAAAAAAAAAAAAAAAAAAAAAGTTCTCTTTTCTTTTTCTATTTAAATATAATTCACAATGAATTTAATTTTATTCGGCACGAAAATCAATCAGTGGAATCAATACTTAATGTGTTGTTCACTTACTCTGGCGAGTCAAACGAAATTACATTTGAACACTGGCGTATTCATTACTTTGACAAGTAAATAAACTAAGATTCCATGACGGAAAAAATAATTAACTTTTCATAATCTTAATTAATTATTTTACGTTTACAAGGTAAATTGAGCTCTCACCTGAGTTATTTTGGTTCGTAATTATATGCGGGTAAATCCCGATCCTACCGGCTGCGCCAGTAAAGATCCTTTCCTTATTTCAATATAATGGATATTGAACCTTGTAGGAAGGACAAAGCTAAATTTTCAGAATGAAAAAAATACTTTTATTTGAATTTCAAAACAGAACCAAAAAAATAAATGCTGCAGCTCTAAACTATCAAAATTTTAAACTCTTAACGACTACAGTTAAAACTCTTACCACTATTAAAATACTCAAAATCTTAAACTCTCTAAAACAAAATATATAAAAATCTTTCGAATCCTCTTCTTGTTGCCACACCGTAAAATGCAAGTTCTTGTCCTATTATTTATATTTCACGTTCTCTTTAAGTCACGATCTTCACAAGTCATGATCTTTACAAGTCACGATCTTTACACAAACTATAAATAACACAGTCAAATTCCTACATTTCTCTCTTAGAGGGAAAGTTAAAAAAATTCTTTCAGCAGTCAAACCTGAGCAAACTGGAGAATTTTAAATGAAACATATGCAAGTAATCTGATTTGCTTATTTCGAAGCTCACGAGTTGGCACTTATATTCGAAATTATATTATCTTTTCCCAGTGCGGTACTTGGCGGCTAAATGCTCGAACGTCTCTGCTCCAAATCATCAAACAGAAAAAACTCTATATGCTCTGTCTGCTGAATGCCTGTATTCAACGGAGTGTCCGAGTCTGGTTTCTGTCCGTTTGTTTATTTGCTTGGGTAAATATGCAGTTTCGTGTATTATTATTAGACCAAGTGCAAAATTAAATATTTGGTCTTTTTCTGCTTATAGACGCGAACGTACCAGTAGCAGAGGTTTAAATTTGCTGAAAACTGATAGTTTGATTCAGGTCGAATCACAGAAAGAAATAGGACAGATTTTCGTGATGATAAAATGTACGAAACTTTGCTAACATATCTATATTAATACTTACCAAGTTAGGCTTACAATATATGTGTTAAGGTTTGAAAGTTTAGTAGGAAGCCTAAACTGTTATTTAAATATTTTAATTGTTTAAACTTTACTTCGGGGCTTTAGAAAAGCGACCCTGAATGAAACATCAATGAATGTATCCCTAGATAAAGATTATAGAATTCCTACAAACTTATTTTGATTTCATGTTAGATGTTAAATTTTTGACACACACTTTAAATCGAATTTCTTAACTAAAATCCTAAAAGATTTTTCGATGAACAAGCCCACGGATAAAAAGGAAATAGCAGAATTTCAATTTAAGCGAAATCCACCGCTCTGACTAAAATACGCCGAGTAGTTTGATTTAAGACCTCTAATTATTATAAAGAAAACAAGGAAGCTCTGAAGTTTCTAAAATTTATATAGCGCGATAATGTAGGGAAAAACTAATGAGTAACAAACTGGTTATAAGTTTTTTTTTTTTTTTTTTCATAATAAATACAAGCTCAAACCGTAAACATAAAATATGCAGTTCATGCACACTTTTTAACATTTAAAATTAAAATATTTTAATTTTTAAATTTTAATGGTTAATTAACTTTACTATTAAAATAAAAATTTCATATGTTTGATAGTAATCTGTCTAGAAGATATTAAAATGTTTCCACCGCAAATTTTTATCTTTTTACATTATTTTTTAATTTAATATTTTAATTAATTTATTCAAATACACTTTTATTTATGTTTTTGGTTTCTTTTAAATAACGTTCATTTCTTGATATCCAACGTTGAATACGCGAGAATTTTGAATTTTCCTGCAAGTAATATTACGCCACAACGAGCTGCCCTAAGGAAACTGAATCCTTACATTCAGGTCCAACGAATTTTATTCCCTTGTAATGTTCACGTTCATTGACAAAGTAACATTCTTTCGCCTGTTTTCATTAGCAGAAAAACTATTTCTGAAAATGTGAAATGTATACATTATCATTTCCTTAAACTAATGCATTCTTTCTCTTTCAGAATCGATATTTATAACAGCACGCAGATGGTCTATTTTCCAGTTGGCTAAGATACGTAGAAAGTAAAGAGCATTTGAGATGACCACAGCTAAAAAATTAACTGTTTGTCACGGCAGTTCAGTATTAGTGAGAACTGTTGATTTCGGTCCCATTGATCGCATCATCCAAAAGGGCTTGTCACGCAAACAATGTGATCAGTCTGCCTAGAACAGGGATGACAAGCCAATGACGCGCGTGACACTAGGTATTTCCGTGGCACGCCACAAGTGCTTAATTTATTAAATTGTTGAATTGCTTTTTATTATTATTTACTATTATTCATGCTTTTAATATTTATACTATTAATACTATTTATAGTACCTGCTTACTTAGGGTAAATATTAGGTATCCCCCTCACTTCTACATAACATAACATAACTATTTACAGTGTTTATATTATTATTCATATATTAATGTATTTACTATTTATTATCAAATTTCTAAGTATTAAATTACTTTTGTTAACTTATATTCATTAAAAAAAATAAAAAAAAAAAAAATATTTAAAAAAAAAAAAAAAACACCATTTTCAAGTGTAGCGGCCATTAAAGGCGGATTCAGAGACGAGAGTGATCATGGACGCCTTTATGACATTTTCCAGAACGGAAAGGTGACTCTTCCACCCTGGAAGCGCTGTAGGTGAGGCTGACTTTCTCTTGAGAAAGTAAGTGAGTGGGATGACTTGTAAAGAAAGAACCGAATTATACTGTAAAATACGCATGGACCTTATAAGAAATAGACTAACCCAAACGGGTTTTCTCCTTCGTCTGAGGGCCCACCAGCGGCCGAGCGGTAAAGTCGCTGAACACTGGTAGTTCGGTCCGAGGTTCGAATCCCGCGAACGGGCTGGCTGTATGGGCGTTTTCGTGGTTTTCCCCATGTGTAACGTGTATACGAGCCAGTTTCCCTTAGAAAGTCATCCACGAAAGGCATCCCTCCCCTTAGGCAGATAGCCCTAGTGTGCTTTGCCATAATTAAATACACCACACCACCTTCGTCTGAGGCGTTGGCGGCTGTCACCTTGATCACATCCGGAGGAGTAGGGACGACTTGCAGAAATTTAACAGTGGTTGCCTATCACAGCGTGTATTATTGTCAAGAAAAAGCTGGTTGTAGCGCCTCATTTCACAAATTAGAATTTATACATATATTTATTTTTGAAATTGAGATTGATTTTTGAAAATTTAGCATATTTATCAAGCATAATTAACGTTCCATATAATTATAAAGCTAGTGCATGCTTTCAGGGCTGGGCATTTTTTTAACTTTTCCTATTCTGAAAGGAGATTTGTAGCTACTTCTTTTAGAAAACAATATTGTAAATCTGAACTAATAGAAAATTTCAAACAAGCAATTTTCTCTTGCAATTTTTATGCTTTTTATTGGTGTAAATAAGTAAAAAATACTAAAATATTTTGAAACGAATTTTTGAAACTTTTGTTTAAAATTCTAAATTGTGCTTCTTTTTAAAATTATAGATGAGTATTATAGCACAATTTCTGTAAAGGAATTTTATTTCAATTATATTTTATAATAAATCATACTGATAAACACTTTTGACTCCTTAAAGATTTTTATACATTTAATTCTAATATTAAAATTGTATTTAACAGTAATAATTAATTTTGATTGTATTTTATAGCGATTATTTTTTTAATTTTTTTTTAGTTCTGCATAAGATTTTTTTTTTTATTTACTGTTAATTTAATTTATTAGCGCAAAGGGACGGTAGCCTAGAAAGGCTGTTAGATTCGAAGCGGCCTTTTGCGCTGTTTTACCATAAATGTTCGTGTCTCCTTGCAAATTCTTGTTACCAAATACTATCGCCCTGTATTATATGTAAAGAAATTAAATAATGAAGAATTTCCATGAATACATGTATGTTTTTCTCACTGTGACAAAAACGACAGTATTTAGAGCCATCAAATTTTGAATAATGTAATCCACCACCCGAACATGGGCATTTGGACTGCCGAATTTCGATTTTGTTTTAATCTATTTCATATTTTGTAAATCTTTAACAAATTTTTGATTAAGAAAGTCAACGAGTTCAGAACGAGCACTGTACGGAAAATAACAGTTTTATCTTCAGTGCGGAAATTCTAAAGATATGCTGTTTTCATATGTATGTGGTTTACGGGCGAAGAACATGATATTCAATAAATATAGGTAACACACAAAACTTTGAAAAAAAAGAGTGCTTCTAGATTTGATTTGATTTTTTTTCCTTCATTACGCTTAGAAAATGTTATGAATTATTAAAATAACTAATCTACTAATGTTAATAATTTAATGATCATATAATCAAATAAATATGATCGTTTTGCAATGTTATTATAGTTCGGAAAATCACTGCCTGAAAATGTTCATTAAATTTTTAAAAAAGTTATCAGATCTTATTTAATGTTATTTTTACGCAAAATTAAGTTCATAAATTTTTTGCTTAGAGTTTTACCGTTTTACTAAAGTAAAGATGTTTGTACAAGAATTACGCGTGAAAAAAATGCGCGAAATGCAGTAAAAAGTGCTTTAATGAAATATATTTAGTCCTTTTCGGAAAAACTGTGGCTTTCATAATCTCATCACTATACAACGTATCACATTTAATAATTAAAAAGAGTTATGTGATCCAAACGCCATAGGTTTCAGTGTTAAAGTAAACCAGATCGTCCCTACTCTTTCTTGCCGACATGTCAGTGACGCGCGCCCCGCCCACTGGGTTAGTCTGTCTCTTATAAGGTCCATGAAAATACCACATACATTGGGTTACTTAAATTTGGCAATGAAGGTAGTGTGCAACAAACCTGACCTTTCGAGATAGAACGGATCAATGTTTCGCGTATGGATCGTTTTCGAAATACCTATGAACGCTATCATCTCCTTAAATATAACAATCAGAAAAAATGACAAGATAAAAGAGTTCTAGACGATATAAAACATGAATTTTTAATTAAATGTCTCCGAAAACCTTTATATTAGAGCTGTAATTTTCACACTGTCCCAAGGAGACAAAGAATAATTTTGATAATTAAACATTTTTACGTATATTCAATTCTCCTTGTCAATATGAGAAAGAATTCGGAGTTTGAAATTTCCGGTCTTTTAAAAGATTATTGAAATGAAATTATTATTGAAATCATTACTGGTTATTGAATTCACACCAGGGTTTAATCATGATTTTTTAAAAAGAAATGTAACAAGCGGCACACTATACATGTGATAATAATGAATTTTAATTTAACTGGCACACTAATCCGAAACGATTCGTCATCTCTGGCGAAGCTACTTTGTCGATCTGATTACGTCCCAGCTTTCACAAAATTCAGCAAATTCTTAGGGAGTAATTTTTATATTTTACCCTCGATGTTATATTTGAGTATAGTTATTGTCATGTAAAATTAACGGTTTTTTATGAGTGCATGAAATTGTGTCATATCACAAAATTTCAGATTTGAAACTTTAAATACTATCTTATTCTGAAGAAGATAGGCAATTGTCTAAGAAAACAAAAAATTAATTGCCATAAAGATCTTAATATTTATAGTTATTTTTAACTTTCTGGTTTTCAATACACAATATCTCTCTTATTTTCTGCTTCCAAATGCTAACTTAAGTTCTCACAGAATGTTTTCTGAATCCGTAAAGTCTTCCCTGCAGTCGGTTGTTTAAGTTAGACATATAATATGCAAAGGTTCCTGCCAATTCTTACGAAAATTGAATCTGATTACCTCATCTATGCAAAACATTCAGGATGAAGGGTTTTAAGAATATTAGTATGACCTTTAGCATAAGACGTTAGTTTCTTTCAGCATTTATGCTTCTCAAATATTGAATAACAGCTCTTATCAGAGAGGTATTTTATAACGTGTTCTTTCTAAATTAGTTTTGGTTATATCTTTAATTTGGTAAAATGGTCTTATTCAGAAACTAATACTCGTTCTTATGTTTATAAATGTATAGAAACATAAATTGTTTGTAATTGTAAAACATAATTTTGTTTTCATTTTATTACTATACGTTCAGAATGACAGCAATTAAATGTATTCTGTTTTGGATTTTTCAAGTTCATTCAAAATGTGAATACATCCGAGGTAAAATTTTCTGCCATATGATTTCAGATTTTACATGACCTTTTAATCTTTCTTCATAGTCTGCGTTAAAACTAAACCGAATGATAAAATTAAAATATTCCAAGAATAGACGTGTATACAATTATAAACGTATATAAATGTATTTTCGTTTAAAGAAAATTTTCATAATAGCAATAATGAATTTTTATTCCTAGCAGAAATGAATGTAAACTGCCAAATACCAGTATTGCATTCCTTAGAAAATACATTTTGGAACTTTGGAACTTTGCGGTTTAAATGGCTTTCAGCAGGAAATTAAAGTCTTGCTCTTGCCAGTTCCTGATGTGATCCCATGTGGGGCCTGACAGAGTAGAAACCTGAAAGAAATTTTCTCTCGTGGAGGTAGAAGTGTGCTGGAGAGTAGAAAATACAAAAGAGGTGTTTGTATCATAATTTAATTTCCCAGTTTTTTTACCCGTGACTAACGTTCGTTTATCGCCTAGATTTTATTTCTTTTACTAAAGGTGAGATTGAAATTTTAACTTATATGTCACATCAGATGGTCAATAAAAAACTGCATTAGCAAACTACTTTGTTAACCCGTAGGTTCATATGTTTGTCTGTCGCAATTTCAAATTATTTAAAACAGTGGTATTGAAATTATGGGTGCCATTTCCATTTGCAATTTCGAAAATTTACAGTGGGGTTGTAAAGTGAATAAAGCTCTAAAACGTCTTAATTTATGGTATATAACTAAGGGTCGAGTCTGATTTTCGATCACATAAAAGCTTTAGGAAACAGTTCAAATGATTTTGAAATTTGATTTGTCATTTTTTTTGGCCCCTCGAGAATCTATGTGCACAAGTGTTAAATATGTCTAATGTGATGAGAGTTGTTGTCAAGGTAAATAATTCAATTAAAAACAATCTATTGAAGCCTAGTCAATTTCAAAAATATCTTAGAAAACTGGAATCTAAATACGGCGATCTCATTTATTACACCAAATTCGGTGGTTAAGTCGCGGATGCTGCTTATTGCGATTTTATAAATTAAGGGAACAAATTGAAACTTTCATGAACAAAAATGGTCTTTCGGATAAGTGAACTTTCGGATGATCAATGATATCTTGATTTTTGTTCTCTAACCTATATAACAATGAAACTGAATGAGCTAAACCAAAGGTTACAACCTGAAAGTAAGTTGATTACCGATTGTTATCAAGATATAAAAGCCACTGTAGCAAAGCTTCAACTTTATTAAAATCAATAGCGGTCAAACAATTTGATTCATTTTCCATTGCTAAATGACTAAATTGACCATAAAAACTTCTTCAAATATTCTACGGAAATTGGAAAACTACTGAATCTGGTGTTGAAGAATTCAACACCAGATTCTCTTACATACAAAAGTTTGAGGAAATGTTTACAAATCCTTAGCTCCATTTAACATGGTTTAAAACTAAACCCTGCAATATGCGTACTGGGGTAAACAGCTATCTCATTGTTGGGTTGCCTAGTAACTCCCTCTGGCTTTTAGCCCTAATTGGGAAAAGCTAAAGTTATTGCTGATTTCCCCAAACCAGAAAGTATATCCCGATGCTTTCTTGCAGTGGTAAACGTGTATAGGAGATACCTTAAGTTGCAAACACTCAGGCTCTCTTTGATGGGTTTCTCAGAGACACTAAGAAAAACGACAAGCGTCCACTCTCTTGGACTGAGGAGACGTCCACACTGTTTGAAAAATGCAAAGCTGATCCCGCGGAAGCCACTATCCTTTGGCCAGAAATTGTCCCTGATTGGAGCCGTTTACAAAAGTGTCAGCGACAAAGGTGACCAACCAATCGCAATTATTCACGGAAACATACCAGAGGAGACTGATACAGCACATATGACCGCTAATGACTTTCTTATACTGTGCTGTGAAATATTTTCAGCATAAAAATCACGATGGTCCGTAAAAATTTAAGGCGAAATTATTGAGTTTTGGAAGTATAAAAAATGTTAATTTTTTTGAAATACGTGCGGATAAACACAGAGTGAAAATACTAATTGCGTCTTTCAGACATTCAAATAGAAAATTATGAAACAGTTTCGAAAATTATCGAACAGTTTTGTTTTTAAACACAATAGATATAGATTTTTTGCTTACAACGTGCTCCGCCCTTTCGCACTGTACGGAAAGAGAGGTTATGACCGTGAAGCTCTGTTTAACCTACCAGCATGCGCGCTTCGTTTTTTTTACGTCATCCGTTATTCTACAGTTTTGGGGAAAAAAACGACAGAAATGAGTGAATATTGATAATAAATTTGTTAAGAAATAAAATATTAATCTTATTATTGCAAAATGCAAATGATATCACATTCAAATATAAGTAAATTATTTTTAAGTTCTTATGTTAGTGAGATGGAAATGTAATAATGTATTTCATTACAGAAAATTTTTAATTTAATATTTAATAATTATACTTTAAATTCGAAGCTAATTTTAATATTCACCTAAGACAAGTATGGACAATAAAGAAGGAAAACACCTTGGTAGAAAAAAAAGTAAGTTTAGCATTACTTACTTCTGCAAGGAAATTTACTTCTTACTGGTTACAAAAACGCACTTTAAACTAACTTTAATGTTTTTATTTCTAAAACATAGAAATATAATAAGGAATGGAAATCGCTATTGTTCTTCCAGCCAAAGGTTTCCTCGTCTTCCTTTTCTTCATCAGATAATTTTTGAAGAATCCGAGTAAAATCAGCTGGTTGCACATTTTTCTTGGCATGAAAACCGATGTAAAATTTACAGAACCAAGTATTCAAATTAAAATAATACACGGCAATTAATAAAACAAAATTACGAAAGATTTGAGAAAAAATATTTTCCGAATTTTAAAACACGACCATGCGGGTATCGTAAAAGTTATGAAAAAGCTGCCACGTAGCACAAAAGCCCAGCTAAAATAAATGTCAAATAGCTTCCTGTTGGCACATTCCATGATGTGGAGAAGGGTGGAAAGGAGGAATAGAAATGACCTTCAGACACTCAGCTTCGATATTTTTAAAATGTGCATTAAAACCTGAATTTGTCGTAAATTTTGCTCATACGCGCGTGCTGGAAGGTTAAGGGAAACTGGCTTCTATCCGCTTTACACATGGGGAAACACACTATCCCGTTCGCTGGGACTCCAACCGCGGACCAAACTACCAGTATCCATCGGCTTTTACTGCTCGGCCGTTGGTGGGCCGATATGGATACTGCTGACACATTTTCAGATAATGTACACAGAATTGCTGTCTCACAAAGAAATCGCTTGAGAAAAAATTGATGACAAAGAATCAAAGCAAAAAACATCCACTGCTCGGACCGAGGCAAGTATCAAAGAGATCAAAGAAGAGAGAACGAAGCGGGAGAGAAATATCCTGATCCCTCTCCTATGACATAATTTGTCATTGCGATCGTAATTCGAGGTTGCCCTTTAGAATGACGAACGAGCTCTTTGACCCTCCGAATTGGAATGTAACCAGATAAAGCAAATTCAAATAAATGCAAACAATTTTTTAGTACATTTCAATACATTGGACAAACATAACCCTAAAAATAGGAAAATATACATGATATTACCTTTTCATTTTGCACAAAAATATAAAAGTATATTTCGAAATTTTCTGAAAACAAATCAAAACGTTTCTATTTGGCCATCCTATTTACAGTCGATATAGGTATTGGGAACAAATTTACAAATAGAATACTCAGAATCGCTATCGGACATTTAGCTCAAGGAAAATTCATGACGTCTCTTTGTTGGAATGCTATAAATCGTGCCTAGCGAGAGATATATATTCCTCCCTACATAGTTATGCATATTCATTGTCATCATTATTTGGCAGTAAGTATGCTTGTGAGCAAACATTTTCAATACATAAGTACAGTAAAATTAGAACCAGATTACTGGATAAAAATCTTTGTGAACTTCCTGAGAATCGCAACTACTGTAAGCGAAACAGACATCAATAAATTAATTTCTCAAATGTGAGGTTGGACACTACCTTTTCCACTGTCCAGCTTATCCTCCGGACCCAACTTGATCATTCAACTCATTGCATCGCTCGTAGTAGCACATTATGTGACGACAGCTGGAGCAAATTTGCAAACTGCTCGCGGTTTAACACTGGAACTGGTTGAACTCTATATTAATTTAATGATTCATTATAATTACAATTGGAATTTACAATGAAATTTTATGAATAAAGTTTAAAGGAAATGACAAAATATTTCTAATTTGCTGTCATTACACTCAATCAATCATAAATTAATAAAGTTTTAAAATTGTTTAAATACATTTTACTTTTTTTTTATCATCAACTATCGTAAGGTAGTGACGACTCGGCAAATAAAGCAAGCAAATCACTGATTCGCGTAAGTGTTCCATATATATATGTATTATATATGCTTTTTCTTATATGTGGTACACACTAAGCAAATTTGAAATAACGCAGTCAAAACTGTAAAATTCTCCGTTGCAAGTCAAATAAAAAATTTCTTTCAACAGTCAAACCTGAGAAATCCAAAAATTTTCAATGAAATGTATGCAGTTATGTGATTTGCATACTTGGAGATCATGAATTGCCACTTATAATAGATTATTTGTGTGCCTCAAAATATCTCATGTTCTTTCTGTGTGACCCAGGGTAGCTAAAAGGTTGGATTCCTTTGCACTAAAGCAGCAGGAAGTAAAGATATTACTTGCTATGGTGTTGAATGCCAGAGTATCAGAAGTTTTTGTTTCTTTGATTATTTGCTAGAATAAATATGCAGGTTCGTGTACTAATGTAACTCGGGGTAAATGAAATGTTAAATCTTTTTTCCTTATAGAGAAGCCCCACCAGCAGCCGAGGTGAGTAATTGTGAAAACAGGTAGTTAGATCCCTGTCGAATCACAAAATGAGATGAGGCTTATTTTAGTGAAGTTAAAAAATGTAACAAGCAGAAAGCCTTTACTGTTATTTAAAACTTAAAAGGCAAACCCTTCCTGTCGGGGTTTTGAATGTCGCTCCGGAATGAAACATAATTTCGGTTTTTCAAGCCTAAATGAATTAATTTTTGAAAAATTTTAAGTTCTTCAAACTGTTAATTTTATTTCACTCGAAAAAAATGCATCTCTAGACAAAGTTTTTAGAAGTGTACAATCATTTTCACACACGCTTTAAATCAAATTTCTAAAATTCCTGACCACTTTCTACTTTCTTGAAAGCGCTTGTCTTAAACAACAAACTGAACAAAACCATTCACGCACAAAACAAGCACGAAAAATAAAATAACTACAATTAAGACTAAATCCACCACTCCTGCATGAAACAGACAAAGCAGTTCATTTAACAAATAATACAAAATGTATTGCTATTATGGGTTTGTAATTTTAAAATTTATGTAGCACATGATTATGCGAAAAAACTGGCAAGCAACAAACTGGCTATCAATTGTTTTCCTAATATGTATAATCTCAAACTAAATATAATTCTAAAAATCTACGCCTTTATCGAATTGAAATTTGTTTTCAAGTCAAATTTTCAAGTTTTAACATGTAATGAAGGAATCTGAAGTTTTTTGAAACTTGAAAAACTAAATTTCAAAAGTATTTCAGCTACATTCATTTATTTAAAAGTACGTAAACGGTAATCACAGACCTACTTAAACATTTATAAAAGATAAATTCTAATATTGATCTATATCAATGAACGCAATATCATCACGTTTTTCATTCAGAGGAATAAACATTTGAATAGTTATCACAAATTATCTAAACGTGAAAGTCTTTTATTCTCGTCCGAAACTCAGAATTTGTTTGTCATCCTTTTTGAACAGAGGTTTGCAGCCGAAAAATATGAATGTTTTTCGTTATTTAACCTTTTGAAGACGGGATGGCCATTATAGTGGGCAAAGATTCCTCTCTTTGAAAAGACGGGGTTGTCCACTTTAGTGGCCATGTCTTTTTACCCCATTTTCCAGGCTGAAAAGTGGGGTGAAATGTCAAATTTGATGTCCCTGGGGTTTTAACCACTTATCTCGTTCAAAGGTCTTCCTTTTGCGACATAGATGCATCTCTCTGAGAATCCATTAAACTACCCACAAGAATCTTTGTTGCAAATAAGAGGTGATTTCTTAAAGAAGTTAAAGCATTCGGTTCAAGATGCCCCGTCCATTGGTAGCTTTTATTGCTACCAAAGCCCCAACCTCAAAATGTTAAAAAGCTCAGGAACTTAAACTAATCACGATACGCCTTTGAGGAAATTTGTGTCTTCATGACAGAACACCGAAGGCGAACTCCTGCGCTGGTTATTTTCTTTAAAGAAAAATCGTCTCATTTCCAGAAGACCATCCAAGCGGGCGTATCACCCGTGATCACCGCGGGGATTTATACATAGCACTGGACGAAAGAGTTTTCAGTCAATAAAAGGTACGATATTACCTTTGCAACCGGGCAGCACCTGCATTCGCAACGATTGAATTCGATATGGAGTTTTTATCGGCTGAGTCTCGCAGCAGAAAATCGACAGGAGCCAAACCCCCCCCCCAAGGAAAGCATCCACTCTAACCATATTGCGACCCCTCTGAGAAGGGGTAGACAAGACATATAATCGCTGCCAAGCCTGAACCATCCTCCCAGTCAACGGAGGTTCTAGCCGTATGAAGACTGATAATGTACACAATGCTGTTCCACAGTGGCTGGGATGTAGCTGAAACCGCCTAGGTACATATCCGAGCCACTACCTTCACGGGTTGTCCGCTGTGGTCCCCCGGTGGGGAGCTGCGTGACAGGTGTGCGCCTTTAATTTGCAGGAAAAGTACTGAAATGTTTTCCTTGGCATGTGCCCCATACTTGCTTTGGTCCACGCATTGGACGCCCCTGTTTGATTAACGCTGTTTTTGAGTTTTCGTGGTTAACGCTGTTTTTGAGTGTTATCGGACCATGTCCATATCAGGGTGATATGGCTTTATTTTAAATTCTAGCTGCCCCTAATTCTAACATAAGCTTTAAAATATGTTGAATTAGAGGATAATGTAACAAATAAAAGAAAAACTTTAATGGAAGATAATTTCCAAATTTCCTCTGAAGCAATTTGAAATGTCAGGAGAATTCCTAAGGTTTCACGAATTGAACATTGCGGCTACCAAGTGAATGAACAAATTTCAGATCAACTTTTACCTATTTTTAATTTCCGTTATACATGGTGCTTAAATTATTCATGTTTTAATACGTTTATAAGTTATATTGATTACATTTACGGGGATAATGTAGTTCAGAATCTTTCTACCCCAGTTTGACCTTTAAATGTGATCAAATATTATTTAATTATTTAACTTTGATTCACAGAGTTTAAACTCTAGTTAACTTAACTCTAATCAAACTTTACTTTAACATTCATAACAAAAATTGTGCTGAATAGTTAAACGAATCTCATATTTTTATACATATTTAGATATTTGTCAAAGACCATATCGTGAGACCCACTGCTTTTTCAAAGAATTGGATTCTAAGCAGAATGTTTACTTCGATTACCTGCGAGAGAAGTCTGTTAGAAGGCGGTCTGTTCATTTGTTGACGAATAAACCTAAGCATTCTTTGAGCAAATTAAAGACGTAAATTTCATCATGTAGATGACAATTTCTTCGAAGCATATCGAGACTGATTTAAGTCCTTGGGCTTTTTAAATAACAAAAAACATTTAACATTTCAATCCAAGCCGCAAGCTTGGATTCAAATATTAAAACTAATTTCAAGCTTCTCAAGCAAATAGAAGAATTTGACATTTAGGAAGTTTGCGACAACTATTTACATGTTTCACTAACACTTACATATTAATGTAGGCAATACTTCTTTTCCAACATTTTTTGCTCAGATCAGAAAGTCATACAAAAGTGAACTCAATGTGGCACAGCTCAAAAGTATAATTTAGCTCAATTAGTGGGGTGTTCGCCACTGCCTCGATAAAAAGATAGCTCCTGCTAGATTCAACTCAGAGAAAAAAATAGATAGTGATTGTGCTACTGGCAAGCTACGTAAGATTCGCGTAGACCTATCGGGTATTTAAATTTTAATTCAATTTTATGTTTATAAATATTTAACTAAAACTACAGAAGGAAATCAGCATTTTCCTTGTCATACTACTTTTATTACAACAAGTCTCCTTTTTATATTTCTGTTGTATTTCCGGTTATAAACCACAAGAATGGGTTAATAAACCTTAATTTAGATTTTCACCAAACTTGCTTTGTTTGAAGTTTGTAAGATTCTCTACTGTGTATCTTAATTTGCAGTTGAATGTGTAGAATCTTAAGAACTAGTAAGCGAATAATCGCTCGAGCTCGTTACACTGTAAATAAAACTTGGAAATGGTTCAAAGACCCTTTATTATTCAAATAAGATTTAACAGAACACCGTCTTGGAGTTTTATAATAAAGCCGACACTGGAGCTTGAACTTAAGAAACTAAGAATTAAAACTTAACTAATCTTAACTAAAAAGATATATCCGAAGCTATCAAGATTCTAACGGAGTTGGCCCCTTAACGCTAATTGACTGCAAAGCTATTAAGGGCCTAAAGTACGGCCGAGCGTAATAATAGCTTAAGAGAGAGTAGCCTAATAAGGCGGACGCGTGCTAGCCAGAATCTCTGGTTCTCTCTGGACTAAGACAGTAGAACTTCGCGGTTAAATAACGCTCTTCCTCAATTTGCATTCAAACGTGATTCTAAACCTACCTTCTAGCCGGAAGTGGTAAGTTGAAATTAAGAAGCGATAGGAAAGGAAGTTTAACTCAAAATTTAAGTGTTAATAAAATTAATATAATCTTTACAAGTTAAATAAATTTTAATGGGACTAATTTTTCAAACGTTTAGTTAATTTTGAATCTTAGTTGTTAGGATGGGTGTTTACAGATAGTTCAGGTTTGTAATAAGTTTTAACTAATTCAAGCGAGCGCAGTTTTTAAATTAGGTTCCAATATTGTTTGTGCTATTTCAGACTAACAAAGCGAATGTGATTTCCGAGTTGATAATACCAGCATAGTAGAGACCAAGTTGAATCTCGTTTCATAATTAGCATTTCATAGTACAAAAAACCTCTAAACCCATAAGCCAATTGTCTGGAAGTAGACAACCGTTGTAACAATCTTACGTGGCAGAAGAATACATTTTCCCTTCAGTTAATTAGCATTAATCTGACATTAATTATTATGGCAAAGATTTCCAGAAATTTTAACAGTTTAATAGTTTTGTATCAAAATGTAAAACTATCAGAAAGGAAATAAAACTATTAAAAGTTCATTAAAAAGGAACATGAGTAACTTCTTTCAAAATCTACAAGCTGCGATATAAATCTTATTGAAAGATTTGAAGATAGGGACTTGATTATTGATATGACTTGGCATCTAATTGTTATTAGAATATTTTATTTTCATAATTATGTTTTACTTTAATTGCAGCTTGTATAATGATGATTGAAGCTTAAGATATTTTCCGGCATTAAATCAGTGCGCACATCGATTACACATTTTGATTAAAAAATTAAATTCAAGAAAAAAGTCTTATAACAAAACGGTGATCAATTTTTGAATATCAGAATCAATTTTCTATTCCTGTTTGAAACACGTAAATTATGTCAAATTTATAGAGATTAATGTTAAAAGGTTATAACTGTGATTTGGTCTCAGGAAATCTCACAAGTACTTCTTTCTGTTTCTTAACAAATGTTTGATATTCTCGATCATTGCTATTGATCAATATGAGCATTTATCTGTGTTAAATTTTCAAGAAACTCTAACAATTTACTTACTTTTGAAAATGAATGCAAATTATATAGGTTGGATTGTCAAATATTTCTGAAATTTAGTTCTTCGGATTCCAAAACATTTCAATCTACTTTTGATATATATCTGTCATGACAACAGGTTTCAATTCCATGGCGTCATGTATTTTTAAAATTAGAGTTTCAGATTAGAATTTTTCTGAAAGGAATTTCAACAACTTTGTTAGTCACTAGTTTTTTTGTACACTATTGCGCTTCATATATTTTAAAACTGGAATCTTTCGCAACTGAACTGGGAAATATCGGAAATTGTTAAAACAAACTGCTCTGCGTACTTTAGGCAGAGCGGTGTCTTTCGAATAAATAGAAGTTATGTTATTTTCAGTGTCTTGTTTTTTTCACGCTGCTGTTCTCCGCAAAATATCTTAGGGTTTACTTCGGAAATATTATTGAAATGGTATCTGTTGTTAACTGTGCATTTGAAGTAAAATTGATAGAATTTTAAAGAAGTTCTAAAATCCTTATCTAAGGACGCATTCATTGATGCTTCATTGAGCGCTTTTCTAAAGCCCCACAGGAAGTTTTCCTTAATTTAAGTAATTTAAATAAACGTTTAGGCTTGCTTTTTCAAATATTAAAACATGTTCTAAACCTAACGTATTAATTACCACTATAGTTGTTCTAGAAAATTTTCTACACATTTTTACCTTCCCGAAGGTCCTTTCCCGTCCGTCGTTAATAGGTCCTCCCACTATAAGTAAAAAGAAGGACCATTTCATTTTCCACCTGCTCCAATAATACACGAGACTGCATATTTACGGTGACAAAAAAAAATAAAAAAGAAAAGAAACGGAAATACTCAGATACTCGCTTGAATGTGGACTTTCAACAGTTATATCATGCAGGCTGGTTTTTCTTTGAAGCTTTAATCCAGAAGTGTCCAATATTTTAGCTTCCTTGGGCCATACTCTCAAGAAGATGAGATATTTTTGGCTTCACATATATTTACCAACATTAGTGGCAACTCGTGAGCTCTCAAATAAGCTAATCACCAAATTGTGTACGTTTCATTTAAAATTCTCGGATTGCCTGAGGTTTTATTTCTGAAAGAATATTTTAAAAAGAAATGTACGAGTTTAACTACTTTATTCCAAATTTCCCGAAAATGTATAAAAATCTGAATGTCAAAAATCGTAATGATAATACCAGTGTATCTAATTCTACTTCTGTTAATAGTGTAAACAAAAAATCAACTGTGGATTCAGGTGTTACTTATGCCGGTTTTACCATATCTGGTTATCTGTCTATTATTTTCTTTCTTTTTAAGGAAGATTTTCAAAAATTCACCATTAATTTTGACGGCAATATGTGGTTTGGTTACATTTTTTAATATTTTAACTGAAAATTTAGCAATCGGTTTAACCATGACTGGTTCAATTTTAGGTGGACGAACTTCCATAACTTAAGGCTCACCCTGTATATTAATTTCATTTGCAGTATTTATACTTTCGTTAGTATTTAGTCTAGGTTGAACAAAGCCATCAGCATCCTGTAACTCATTTACACATGTTTCACCCTTTTTTAGGGCCCCTTGGTCTTTAACTTTCTGTAACATGGACATATCGATGCGCTTGCTGGATGTTGTGTGTCGAAGGTGCTACTTGACTTCTCGTTCGCTAGGTTGCAGTTGACACCGTTCATGGTAACTGAGTCGCACTTTTCTATCAGGTGACCTCTACCACACTTGAAGCAGGCTGTATCCGACTTGCAGTAACGTCTAAAGTGCCTAAATTCTTGACAGTTGTAACACCGTTTCACTTGGAGATATTCTTTGAAATTGCAGGTGCAAAGTCCAATGTAGACTCTTTTCTTTTCTAATAGCTCTTTGGCCTGTGTTCTTGCAACACCCACTAGCCAATGGCAGGTGTTGTCCTCCTTTGGGTAGGAACGAATAGGGAAAATAAACTCTTTCGTGTTACTTGGGAACACGTTGGAGAAAGCCTCTGTGATATCTGTAGCTGTACTGTCCTGTGGCACTCTAAAGACTATTATGGTACGCCTAGGTGGTCTGGGCACTCTTACACTTAATGAGTTATCTAATTCCAAAATTTCATTGATGGCGGTCCTGAGTTTGTCTAGGTCTGTCTTCTCTCTACACCTGAGGAGTAGTTCCTGCAAGCGCTTAGGCCTTACTTGGACGACGTTAATCCCCACTTTGTAAGGCTTAATACTACTCACTAGCTGCTTCTGAACACTTTCAGTAGTGCGACTCGTGTCTTTACTCGTTTTCTTCGACTCGTGTCCTAATAAGGAGTACGTGGTCAGGAAGCTTTGTATCTGGAGAAACTTGTTTTAATCTTCTGCATCTATTAACTACAACGGTAAAGCCTTCGTTTGCTGCTGCTTCTTCCTGCTGCTGCCTGCCCTGTGCTTGCTGTGCTGGTGAAGTTGCTGCTACCTATGCTGAGGACTGTCGTTTAAAATGTAAATGTCTTGTTAGTTCCAGAATTTGCCCCTCTTGGTTAGCTAAAAGGATCTCTCGATGTGAGGCTAAATCCAGAATCTCACGAATAAAATCCTGTAATATCTCGTGATCCGCAATCTTAACCCTCGATCTGATCCTGCACACTGTAAGGTGCTCCCTAATATTCTCCGTAATTGCGTTCATTTTCTCCAGTCTTGAGGCCTTAGACCATGGATTGTCAGGAGTAATCGAGTTAGTAACATATTTGCCTGAAGTAGAAGAGGTTTCGAGTGTCCCCATTAAAGTTGGGAAAAGAGCACTGCTTAGTACACAGTTGCAGCAAAAGCGAAACTCCATAATCAAGAAACCTGAAGCTGAATGTATTAAGTGCTGTGATCAAATATGGCTGCTGATAAGTACTGGTACTACTGATATGAAAGCTGTAGTGAGAGCCGACTGCAGCAATTATAGGAACTAAACAACTATTGTAAGAGCTTATTACTGCAGTAATTTTAATACTGAGAAACTAACAATAGTAAGTGATATGCTTATATACATACTTGCATCAAATAAATTAATACATCAAATAAAGGGGGTAAAAATAAATTAATACACAAAAAGCTATGAAACTAGGTACCAAAATGTTTAACAATGATGGCTGAAATGTGCTTGTGTTGCGAAAATATCACAAGACCAGCGAAAATAACAGAGCGCTGTTATCCGAATTGCACATAATTTAAGTTACTTTACATATACACAGAATACACTTCAGTTATGTAAGAAACCAAAGCAAATAGACACACAATAATGAATGATGATTACACTAGTTATATGTTGGTAGTAACTATCATAAAGTTAAATTGAAAAAGAAAATTGTGCAATATTAAATTGCAACAACAAAATAAAAACAACAACAAACTTTTATAATTTATGCTTATGCGCTTTTATAATTTATGCTTATGCACTATGCTTAAAAAAATAAAAAATCAGAGATCGTAAAAACAAGAACTGCAAAAATTAAAAGAAGGGAAATAATAATAATAATAATAACTAAATAAATAAATAAACAGTCCAAAAATTAGCAGTGAATGTGCTACAGGAAAAGTGCTTATTGATGAGAAAAACACTGTATTCAGAAAATGGACATGACGTGCTACATTAAAAGCTCTAATTCTAAGCTCTGTAAATAAACAGTAGTAATTCTAAGCTCTGTATATAAACAGTAGCACATGGGAAATTGTACTAGAGCAATCCCAGAAAATTAGAACTATAGTAGCTAAAAATTTAAAATGCACATCAAAATGTAGATAATAGAGTGGCCTACCTTTTTACTGTTAAAACGCTGCAACACTCCCAGTAGAACAAGAGATATTAAAAAATTAAACGTGAAAGTGGCACTTGTAGAGACACTATATAAAAACATATCAATAGCACTCACGATCAGACTACAAATTTGAGACTTGTAACGGAAGCAAGCGGAAGGTACCAGCTTACTGTTGGTCTCACCCCGTAGAATAATAACAGGACTGTAAGAGCAAAACTATTGTAATGTAAGCATATTACTATCCAGTTTATATGTACTTGATAAAAATAATATTGTAAAGCAGTTTAAATGATATTGAAAATCCAGTCAATGTGTAAATGAATTACAAGTTTAATTTTGATTATCTCAGTAAAAGTATTGTAAATATGAATTCATATAATGTCTAAATGTACACATAGCTGTCATGATTTTATGTATCTGTCATATGTAACTTGTACAAGACAATGATTGTAATCAACATATCTATGCTTATTCACAGGCCTTGTATGCCCATGTAATATTTATATGTACATTCTTACACGGAGGAAATTTTCCCTTCTGCCAGGATGACTACTAACACTGTAAGACTTTTACAACAAAGTTAGGTCAGTGGTTATCTCAGGCGGCGCTCGGTATGTAGATTGAAGTTGGATGGCTAAAAGGTGCCGAGAAATCCTTTAATATAAATTCGCCTCTGAGCGGCACTTCACTGAGCGGATCACTCCCCAATTCCGTTTACAATGGTAATCGCAAAGACAATGGAAATAACATTATATTAAACCATATCTCTAGAACTATTCGGCGTAGTCACGAGTAGTTGACACCAAATTGAAGTTCTCGACAAGATATTTTCGTTCATATAAAAATTATGCACTTTTCACTTTAATACAGCGCTTTTAGCAAGTAAAACGTGGAGCTCACTTCTGCACGCACGCGCGGGCAAAAGTCTTTTCAAATATTTTAATAACTGTAAAAATATTACTAATTCCTACGGAAAATAAAAATCACATACTATTTAAGCTACAATATTTATATCTGTTATTAAAAGTACAACTGTATAAAATATACTGTATATTACACATTTGATAAAATCACACGTTTCTTCCGAAGTGTTTTTCTCAAACACTTTAGGCAAAATATTTATATGACAGATATTTTTACTTTGATGAGCAATGCGCTTTTATAATTTATAAATAAATCAATATCTGGGGAACAAAGTCAGTAAAATGTCGTGCAATATCATTTTAGTCCACTTTCTAATTTCTCCGGGTTAATTTCTCCGATGCACACTCTCGTACGCTGGAGAAAAAACATTTTTCAGCGTTCGAGACTGGTCATCGAAGAAATTAAACCCGAGAAATTAGGAAATAGACTGATATGATTTTTTTTCGTAAAGTGTTGCCATTACTCGCTTTGAAATCGTTGAGTTTGTTAATCAAAAATTCGTTAAAGTTTTACGAACTATGAAATACGTAATAAAATAAAATTCCAAATTTGGGCTTCCATATTTCTATATTCGGGTGGAAACGTGCGTTATTTAAAATTCGATGGCTTTGTGTACCGTTGCTTTTTTAGTGCAAGAAATATACATGCATTCATGCAGATTCTTCATTATTTAATTTCTTTAACTGTAATGCAGGGCTCTATTACTTGTGGCAACGATTTGAAAAGGGAACCGACATTTATAGCGAATCAACGCAAAATGCCCAAACGAAATTAATAGTTCTTCTGGGAAAATTGCTCCTTTGGTTAATAAAACTTTCTGTTGCTGATTATAGGCGCTTGTTACAAGAATTTTTATGGACAGTATTTTAAAATAAATTCATTTTACTTACAATCTGAAAGCTTTCAGGTTTTGCATTACGCCCAAAGGGGCATCCCTTTAACGTTTAATGTGTTACCTTTATTTATTAAATATCATGTTCTTCGCACTTAAATCATAAAATTTAATTCAACAGCAATATCGCAAAATAAGTTTTAAATGGGTAAAGCTTTAGAATTTCCGATATACAGACTCGTGCGCTGGAGATAATTTTTTTTTCATAAAGTATTGCCTTTGCTCGCTTTGAAATCATTCAGATTGTTAATCATAAATCCGTTAGTGTTATAAAATATGAAATCGATCATAAAACAAATTTCAAATTCCAAGTTTGGGCTTCCATATTCCGTAGAACATTAAGTTATTCAAAATTGGATGGCTCTAGGTACCGTTGTTTTATTCAAATGCGAGAAACAAACATACATTTATGAAGATTCTTCATTACTTAATTTCTTTAACTATAAGCCATGGCGATAATATTTGTTGGCAACGATGCGAAAAGTAAACCAACATTTATAGTGAACAAACGCAAAATGCCAAAACGAAATTAATAGTCCTTCAGGGCAAATTGCCGCTTTGGACTAAAAATAAAAAGTCGTCTGCGACTTTAATCAACTTTAACTTTCCATGGCAACTTTAATTGTTTTCTTTTTCTTGATCGCGCTCCCACAATAGAAAAGTACAACTAAAAGATGTTACAAAACGGTATATTTTCACGAAAATGAGTTTGTCTTGTAGGAAACTTGTGCAGGTTGGGCTGTCAAACACTTCGGATTTTGTGTTGAGATTTAATTATTATGATAAAAATTATTTAACCAATTTGTTACTCACTAGTTTCCTCATATACTCATGTGATTTATGTATTTTAAAATTACAATTTAGCTACGTCATTTCATGAGATCTCTTTCGTTCTATTTTTAATGAAACTGCTTTGCCTATTTTTTTAGGCAGAGCTGTGGCTTCGGAATAAAATGTCCTTGTCTTATGTCTGCTGCTTTGATTCTGCTTAACACGTAAAATAATCCTCATAGTTACCATTTCGATGTTTCATATACAGAAATTTTGGCTCTGATCTAACAATAATTTAGATTTGCTTTCTCAGCTTGTTTATACTCTTATAAAATTCGTTCCACACAAATGATTCCACAAATTGTTACAACATTTAAGCATAACCCCCTTAGTCATATTCATGTTCATTCGGCTCGAAAACTCACTAAAGGATTTCTCACTACAACGCCCACAGTGGGAGAATCTGAGGTTACAGGCAAATAATACCTAAAGCTGAAATAATTGCTTTATGTACAGGTATTCAAGATGTTTTATGGATAAAAAATGTAGTAAATGAAATTTCCATTGTTAAAAATGTTTATATTTTTGAGGATAACGAGTCATGTATCAAAAGTATTGTTAATGAAAACTTTTCAGGTAGGTTGAAACATATAGATATAAAATTAAAGTTCACTCGTAAGACTGTTAAGGAAAATATTATTAGAATTGAATATGTACAATCAGGTTTACAAATTGCAGATATGTTAACTAAGGCTTTGTCCAAAACAAAATTCTATAAACTGTTATCATTGAGCTGTTTAAAAATTGTGTAATTCTTTTATGTTTTGTATAACATGCGATTAAGGGGGAGTGTTGAGATATTTGTAATCGCATTCTTACTGGTTAAAAGGAAGTATAGCTTTCTGTCACGTCCGATACATTCATTAGCTTTCAGCCAGGTCCGAGTTATTCTGAAACTTAAATCTCATTCTGTATGTTACTTTTGATTGGTTATTTATTGTGTCTTGTTTATGATTTGTTAAACCATGATCTGTTATAAAGTTATATATATGAACTCTGTAACCGCTTATGGCTGCTAGTGCTTGTACTTACTTATTTCTGCTTGCATTTAACTCTGCGTGTATCTCTGCATATCTCGGTAATAAATATTTGCTTTGCGAACCACGGCATTTTCTATGTTTAACAGTCTTAGTTAATTTCATAAAACTATACATTACACTTGGACTTGAAAATTTACTGATGTCTCCTCACAGGAAATTTCTAAATCTATAAATGCTTGAGCAGAAAGAGGCTGTGTTGAAGTAGGTAAAGGATATTAAACTGGTTGATAAGGGCGTTATTTTAACAGCCACTGTATTGTCTATTAAACAGATAATTTATCTATTTCTATATAATATTTGGCACTGTTTCTTTATCAGGAACTAATTCAGAAATGTAGATATGTATGCATGTATATCGAGAGTGTGTGTGCCTTGTCTAGCGAGCTAATAATCATTGAGCGAGTGTCTCGAAGTCTAGCTCCAAGTTGGTCGTCGATGCATCGAGAGGGCCAATGCATCGTCAAGTTTTGTCTTAGACTGTGCTGAGTCGAGAGCTATACTCTTGTGTATCGTCGAGTGCATCGTGTGGAGAGTCTCGAGAGTACGTAGAGTTCCGAGAACAACCAAGCAGAGTTGGTAGCTGTACTCGGGTGCTTTGCAGTGAAGCTATCTCCACCGTGATAGCCTGATAACCTGAAGGCTGTGTCGCTGATTGTGTCAGCGTGTGTACAGTAGTTCTTCGATGACTGTAAAAGTGTTTTGGAGCTGTCCTGATTAATATTGTCTAAATAAAGTGTGTTTCGATATTTCATCAAGTTTCGTCGTTATTCACTCCAAATCTACGAACCCCGTACGAACGTGAAGGATGCACTATATGAGTCTCTCGATGCACTCGACTACCAACTCGGCGCTAGACTTCGAGACACTAGCTCAATGACTATTAGCTCGCTAGACAAGGCGCACACACACTCTCGATGAGAGACACACTTCCTGACTGCAGACCAGCACGGTTTATATAGCTTTCGGCTTGTGTTCGGGAACATTCTGGACTAAGCCGTAAGAATTCGTTCCAGAAGGTTCTCCAACCGTACATGGTATATTGCCAATTTTGTCGCCAAATGTGGCAACCCTGACTTCCCCTGCCATTTTATGGCAACCCTAAAAACTGCTTTGCGGGGGAGCCATCTCACCGCGCCTTTACATTTCCTAACATTGTTCTTCACACTTTTATTTATTGAGTATTTAAATCTTGAAACAGTCATGGATTTATTTTCTGTTTTGTAGCTTTGAAAAATTAAAAAGAAAGATAAGAAAATGTATCGTTGTTGAAAATTCTGCAATAGCAAATTATATTATTGATTGGTTTGTTGGATTATGATGATTTGTCTATAAGATATAATTTATGTCCTTTAAAACAATTCTTTTTCTGCATGCTTATATATTTTAGCAATATACCATTGCAAGTATCTTACTTACTAATACTCTTTTTAGCACTTTTTTTATAAATCTTTCTTTTTTCATCTCAACGTAGAATAATAAATGTACCTTTAGGTAACTTCTGTCCCATGCGAAGATATGTTTATTGGTAATTTATTGCTTCTGTATTCTGATTCAAAGAATAAATCACACGCTGTGAATATAGCAGATATCAAATAAATTAAAAAATAACCGCATCTCCTATGATAACATATATAAATTCAATAGAGTACAAAGTTTATTGTTTATTTTATTGAGATAACGGCAAAAACAAACTAGGGTTATCGGCCTAAGTGGAGGAAGCTTTCATGTAGGAATTTCTAAAGGAAACTGTCTCCGATACACGCTGCACTCGAGGAAAAACTCTAAAATGACCATGCAGCCATCCCGTTTGCCTTGGATCGAAACCAGGTCGGAACGACCATTGTTCAGCGACTCTACCGCTCGGCCGCTGCTGGGCTGGCCTGCTAAGTATTTAGAAACGATTGTAGTATTAAATGAATAAATATGCCATGAGTTGTTTAGAATATCAACATGATCTGCGATAAATTTTTAAAAAAAATATTTCCCTCAGTACAGTTATATAGTTGAAACTCATTCAGAAGTAGAAATATTATAAAGATGTCTACCTCAGAAAGGAACATTACATCATGTGTGATACTTATTAATGAACTAATGATTTAAAGGCCCTTTCTCGAATATTATTAATTACTTGCTGAATTCCTTAAAACGATTATATATATCTTGAATTTTGGTAATAACGTTTTCACATGCATGACCACGCATGTCACTGTTATTATCAAGAATTCATAAATCCGTGAGTTTGTCGCAGCCACAGATAGGAACAGAGTTGCCAAATTTAAAACAAATATTAATCGTCAGGCGCAGCCACGAGCATAAACAAATGAGTCGCAATTTGGAATATATCTTGGTGAACGAAAAAGAAATTAAAATTCTTTACAATTTTTGAGGGAATATTTTCATGTTTTTAAGTTAAATTCAAGATGAAAATTTGGAAATAAAACTAAAATTATTGAAATAAACAAATTATTAGCAATAAAATAAATTTAAATATTTTCATCGGGCTACAACTTACTTCGTCTCCCCACGAAAGAAACAAATCGTTATTTTCTGTAATAATAAATCAAAAAAACGCAGTAAGTTTGAATATTCACAAGAACATTGTTAGTGCTACAAGCCGCATAATTTATGAGCAGTAAAACTCTCAGAATTTGTGAAGCAATGATTACCAAATTCATCAAAGGCAAGATTTTTAGAACTCAAAGTAGTAATCGGACAGCAATACTTACAGGTGAAAAAATCCTTAGAAACGAGAAAGCATAAGGCAGAAAAATTTAGGATCAGCAGGATACTATTTTGCATATAGGAACTCAATTACGAAAACTTTCAACAATTTGAATTTTAAATCAATACCTCTCAATAATTGTCGCATATCGAAAACCATCGATCTGCATATTGTTGCAACTTTCAGCGCTACAACTTGCAGGTTACCAATTAAATAATCACAGCAGGGTTTATTAATATAAAGATTTCATATGAATATCTCACACAAGCTGAAAACGTTACATTGCTCTATCAAGTGCATACATATAACTGAGTGAAAAAGGGAATCTCCCCGCTTAGTTCGCAGTTAGAGGAAAAAATAAGAATAATAAAAAATAGTCCAATCAAATGCGGCGCTCCTTCTGTGGAATTCGCTCAGCCGTTACGTAATCGTCTGTCTACAGCAGCCGTCTCCAACATTCTCCCCCCCCTTTGAGTGGACTTCAGGTTGGCTCAAAGACATACAGTACCTCGTCGAAGAGATCCAATTTCTGAGGCATCTTGATCACACGTCCAAATCTTGACACTTTAGCACCTTGCAGGATGTTACTAGAGTCATTTGAAGAGTCATTAGAATCTGAATGCTCATCACTAGAAATAGAAGAAATAGGATTAGTAAAGGAGTTATCATGTATGGAATCAGTGGGCGTGTCCGTTAACAGCACTTCCAATGGAAAGACTCGCTGAATGGGACAAAGCAGCGTACTAGCTTGAGTCTTTAGTTCTACAGTTGTCACCTTACCATCTTTCCCAGATATTAATCCTATGACCTTAACTAAAGGCCAATGCATCCGGTTTTTGATGTCATCTCCTATTAGAACAATTTCACCCAACTGTAGCTCTGACGATGGATCCTTCTTATTTTGTACCAGAAGGCCTAAATATTCTTTCATAAATCTATGCCTTAAATCATTAAGTAGTTTTTGGCGATGTTTAGTCCGTTTCCGAAGACCTTTCGAATCGCAGAAATCAACATCGGGAACACCTAAGCTGCGATTCTCGATGAGAAACATGCCTGGGGAAAGTGGGATTAAATCATCCGGATTTTCGGACAGATAGGTAAGAGTTCTAAAGTGAATTATTGACCCGCAGTCGCACAATAATATGTACAAATCCTCCGTTGTAAGAACCGCGTTACCGAGTGTCCTTCTCAACAGTTACTTTACTACACGAACTAACATCTCCCACCAGCTTCCCCACCAAGCGGCTGTGGGGGTGATTAAACTTCCATATTATACGTTGTATAGCCGTTTGCCTCAAAATGTTTTCCCAGTCGATGTTACTAAGTTCTCTTTGCGCTCCTCTGAAATTAGTTCCATTGTCGGAATGGCTACGAATTGTCTCAACGACAACAAGAATGCGTCGGTAGAATGATGAAGTCAATTCCAAATGAATGGCTCTATATATTGCACATGTGAACAAAACAATCGAAACTTTTTTACCTCTCTTCACATACAAGGGTCCTGCCAAATCAACTCCTACCACCTCGAACACTGCTGCGTCATTGATACGATCGCCTTGTAGAGACACAGGCTCGCAACCGAAAGACTTGGCCTTGTATCGACTGCATCTTACACTATTTTTTATGACTTTCCTGACCGCTCTGCCCCTCACTATCCAAAATCGCTCCCTTAATATTCCGAGTAATATTTGTGTTCCAGCGTGACAATTTTGCAAACGATGATATTCTATCAGACGCTGGGTGAAAATGCACCGGTCTGATAAAATAATTGAACAAATAAATTCAGGGTCGTCTGATAGCTCTGTAATGCGCGTTTTCACCCTTTTTATACCCTCTCTGCCTGAGATGACACTCATATTGGGAAGAGAGTCGGCGGAGAGAAAATACTTATTTTGTACAATTTTTATAAGAGTTTTCTCGGCAGATTCCATCTCATGAACTGTTAAATCTCCAGTCACTCGAAATGCACGTTTACGTTTTGCGTTTTTCAGAAGCCGCAATATCCATGCGACTGCCGCCTTATCCAATCGAATGATGGATTGAAAATTCGAAAACCTAATTGCATACCAAGGTATTTCCTCTTCAACTGAATTAAGGTTACACAATCTTACCTTCCTTTTTTTATCGTTCTAATTCAGAGGTCTCGTAAGCCAAACGGTCAGGTGGCCAGTTGTTAATAGGTTCCAGGAGCCAGGATGGACCCTCCCACCAAAGAGAATCTGAAAATGAACAAGGGGATCTGCCTCTCGAAAGCATATCTGCCGGGTTTAAATCACCTGTAACATGGCGCCAACACTGAGAAGGAATCAGACTGTTTATTTCTTTTACTCTATTCGCAACGAACACTGACCAATCACCACGGTTCTTAATCCACCAGAGTGCTACCATAGAATTTTCCATGCAACAATTTGCAAATCAGGCAAATTTAAGGCGGCGTATACTGAGTGTACCAGTTTCGCGCCAATGCGACAGGCCATCAGTTCTAATCGGGGTATTGTCAGAGATTTTAACAGCGCTACCCTGATTTGGTTCTGATCAATCGAATTTTGACTCCCACGGGCGTTACAGTTCTAATGTAGACACATGCACCATAGGAGTTCTTACATGCATCAACGAATAAATGTATTCTCATTTATCTCTACATATCGTGGAATACTAATTTTCTCAAGATATTTAATTTCATCCTGCCACTTCTGAAAAGTTTTCTGAATGTTATCTGGCAAGGGATCATCCCATTTAAATTTCATAGTCCAAGCTTCCGGTAATAGTAACTTAGGTAACAAGGTAGTTGGACTCAAAACACCCTGCGGATCAAACATTTTATGTACCATAGCCAAAATATTACGTTTACTTATCTCATTATCCATTGAATAATTAAGATTACATTTTAATGTATCTTTATACAAATCCCATAAGATTCCAAGAAGAGAAGTTATACCTGAACTACGGGAAATACAATGATTTGGAGCATTACTTTCCCAACCCCGTAGGTTAAAACATCCCCCAGCCATTACTTCTGTCGCCTTAACTATAAAATTGTCTTGCTGTTTGATATCGTGAACCCCAGTGACACAATTGCCAACATAAAACGAATGCTTTAATTTTTGGGTCCCATCGTCAAATTCGGCAGGGAATTATCGAAGAGATGCTCTATCGATGCAGAGAGTTGAAACGGAGACGAACATCACTCTGCTGTGTCTGTAAATCATAGGTTCTTCAAGAGTTGGAAGAAAAAACCTCAAATAATCTCTGTGTTCGGGATAATACTCAGCTAAAGAAATGCTTTCTCAATGTCGGATAATAAACCAACGGAATATAATCTAAACCTGTCAATTTTATCAGATATGAGTTCAATTAAGTTCAGCCCTCTATTTAAACAGTCATTTAGGGATGGTTGATTTCTCTTTCGGGCTGAAGCATCGAACACCGGCCTTACCTTCATTGTCTGGCTAGTATGCTTTATAACAGGTCTATGGGGAAATAATAACTCAAATTATCAATTTCAGTTTCAGGAACCTTTTCTATTACTTTAAGGTCTTCCCATTGCTTATAAACTACCTTATAGTCATCTAACTGATTTTCCTCATTAATTCGTTGACATATTCTTTGATGCCTTTTAAAAGTCATAGACTTATTGTTGGGTAACAGAATTTCAGATTTAAAGGGTAGTGGCAATTCATATCAGCCATCAGGAAAAACATTTAAATTATCTTTAAATTGCTCAACGGTGTCAGAGTGAGCAAGTTTACGTTTAACGTCTTCAGTTGGGTCTGTTATGCCAATGGCATCTAAATTCCAGAGTTCGGTTACGCTAAGATTGGCACAGTGCAACGAAACTGCATTATTGCACAAATTATTTTGTAGTATTGCTGGAATGGTAGCTGAAGTAGGTTCTTTAGATAAGCTGTTTACTTTACCAATCACAGTGTATCCGAATTTAGTTTCAAGTAGAGTCACACCCGAGTTCAGTTTCAGAGAACTGCCAGTAATGAAGTCCCCAATGGCATCTGCTCCAAAAAGCAATTCAATGTCGTATTCTTTAGTTTGCAAATCAGACAAGGTAATATTTCTTTCTTTTAATTCTTTTAGGGTATTGGGATCAACTACTTTTGGAACACATCCACATATTTTGTTCTGAGAAAGTACTTCAAAGATATGGTCATAAGGGCCCTCAAAATTTCTTAAATTAACATCAAACAGTAAACGTGAATGAGGACTTGTGTCTCTCCCCCCAAACAAACCGTGTATAATGGTTTGTTCCGATTTAGCACACAGTTGCAAAAACGCCATTACCCTTTCCGAAAGATAAGATTTCTGAGAACCACTGTCCAAAATCGCACGAACTGTAAGTTGTCTACCTTCAAATACTATTTTAAAAACAAGTGCTTGCAAATACACATTTTTATTAACAGTTGACTGATTAGACAATGCATTACTTGAAATAACAGTACTGTCAGTTTCATTTGGCATTACAGGTTCGCCATTTGAGCCCAGAATGGTATAGTAAAATTTATCACAAGTTAAACATTTGACATTATTTTTGCATGCCCAACAAATATGTCCAACTCGTAGGCAGCGAAAACAGGCGCACTTGAGCACCAAAAGCTTTCGTTTATCTTCTAAAGACATTTTGCGAGCAGAAAACCATTCGGCAGAATTGTGGGATTTCTCACAAAAAATACAATGTAAATTTCGCCTACCTGTATTGTCTTGAACATTTACCAAGGCAGCAGCAGCTGTATAGCAAACCGGATCAACACAATGTGGATGCGAATGTGCAGAACGTGAAGCTCCCAACCCGGTACGAGCGAGCTTAATCATTTCCTCACTTTGCACTTCGTTTCGAAGAAAGCACAAAAGTTTATCCAAAGAACGCGCACTGTCTTGCTGTGACGCAGTATCTTCCATCGAGCGGCTTCTTTCCCATGCACGAAGAACAGTCTCGGGTAAACAGGTCTCAACAAGTGGTTCCAAAAATTCTGCAAATTTTTCCCTCGTTCTACCGAGGCTTTCGAGTGCCATAAGATTGCTCTCAAGTAAATCATAAAGTTCAGCTAAATCTACTTTAATCCGACCAGCAGCATTTTTCATTACTATGGAAAGTAGATCCCGTACCGTAAATCTGAACCAAAAGTTCATCTCTCCCGAAGCGTTCTTTAAGTTGTGCAATCACCTTTGAATAGTATTCTTTAGTTGGCGGAAAACTTGTTACCAGTCTTGACGCTTTAGAATCTGCTACCACACATTGTAACAGATATTGAAATTTGTCTTCATTCAGAATTGAGAGGTCGTTGTGAATTTTCTCAAACTGGGACCAAAAAGCAAGAAAGTCTTTCGGTTCTCCACTAAATTTCCTTAATTCAAGTTTCGGAAGCTTGAATTTCCTTTTTTGCTCGGTTGTACTTCCTTCCGTAACCGAATTTCCCTAATTTGCATTTTCTAAACAGCGAACAAATCAAGCACAACTTGTCTCGGTATTCTTCTGCTTTCAAAAAATCTGCGGAATATTCATCTTGAAGGGCATCATCACTCAGCAACAAATTCGAAACTTCTTCTTGAGTTGTTTCCAAACGTGAGAATTTGTCTTGAATCTGCCGAAACAACGTACTGACTTCGTCAATTGCTCAACTTTTGTTTTCGATCTTCTGAGCTATATCGTTGCAGCATACCGTAAACGCTGTTCTCAGCAACTTTCGTTTTGCTTTCAAAACTTTTATATTCATATTTCATCAAACATTTAAAGTAGCGGACGCCAGATTTACTATGTTGCAACTCTCAGAGCTACAACGTGCAGGTTACAAATTAAATAATCACAGCAGGGATTATTAATATAAAGATTTAATATGGATATCTCACACAAGTTGGAAACGTTACATTACTCCATCAAGTGCATACATATAACTGAGTGAAAAGGGAATTTCCCCGCTTAATTCGCAGTTAAAAGAAATAATAAGAATAATAATAATAAATAGTCCAATGAGATGTGGCGCTCTACTTCGCTAAGCCGTTACGTAATCGTCTGTCTGCAGCAGCCGTCTCCAACAGCTAGTCTATAGCACGAGACGTTCGCGGCTAGTTAAAATAGACAGCTGATCTTAAAAGACATAACAAAAGAAGCAGAAAAAGGAAAAAAATCAATGTCTTGGTGGTAAATGTTCAGTTTTCTGCACCACCGTATCATGTTATGGTTGGACCTTCATGACATCCTAACTTTCAAACTTCGTAAAGACAGATCAGATACACAGACAGATCAGAAACAGGCAGGATACACAGAGAGACAAATCAGAAAGATCAGATGTGACAAATATATTTCAATTATTAATGTTTAATGAAAGAGAATTAAGCTTACGCTCTTCTGTGAATACAAAACTGGGAAAATTTGTCCAGATATACATTTTAGTTTTGATGAAAAATTTGAAATCGAACTTTTCGAAATAAACTTTGATTCGATTCAATTTAATACTTAATTGTTGGCCACCAGTTATTGTCTCCTTTTGAAGTACAAAAACGCTGAAAATTAGCTCACAAAATAATCGGAAAGACTCATTGGTAGAGATGTTTTTTAAATAAAACTGCGTTGTCTCTTTGCGGCAAGGCGGTGGTTTTGGGAATTGTTTTAGATCACTGTCCTATTACTTGCTAGGTTCTGTCTGGAGAGGTGTTGGCGGTGTATTCTGGAGCATTGATTTGTAATGTGATTGACGACTGCCCAGTTAAATTCATTGAATAAAAATGTAGCAAAATTCCAAAACCGTAACGTAGACTTTTTTCCAAACAAATATGCTGAAACCAGCAGTGTTCTTCAATTGACATACAATTAGCAGGTTGACAGGCTTGAAGTCTTTACAGAAAATAAAGTTAGTGTAGATACTGCCGAGTTATGTTTTATTCAAGAATTTATTCAAAGCTAAACACTACACGGAATGATTTATCAATCAAGCCTGTTTACTAACAGGAGAGATTATTATTTATTTTTTCCAGTTATTAATTGGAGTTTTAATAGAAATTTCTATATTTACTCTTTACAGGCAAATTTAGACATTCAATTAACAAGTGCCAATCGTAATTGAGATAATAAATGATAATGCCAAATATCTTCAATATGATTAATATATATCCTCTAGACTACCTTGCAAATAAAGCTACAAGCACGCATAAAAAATTATGCAGAATTTACCTGTATGTATTAAACATTCTCCAAATTTCTTATCCAATGGCTGTAATGTAAGGTGGTAAAAAAATAATAAGTTTTGCTTCTGAAAGCATTCAATTTGATGTAAAAGGACACAGCTCTATTTTTAAATCAATCAAATGATTAGTCACGATATTTAAATAACTGTGGTAAAAATGGATTATATAAAATGAATTAAACAAATATTGTTCACTTTACTTAATAATCTAAAATTTATATTACTAATTTTACATTTTTAGTAATGAGTTAAAAATAAATATAACTATAAAAAACCTGAACCACAAACTTGAATGAAAATTTCTGTATTTTCCCGATTTCAATATCAATAAAAGAATATCCCAAGGAACACTATTTTATATCCTCTAAATGCTAATTTAGCTTCTTTGATTTGTAATGATATAATATGAACAATCATTTTCTTGAGGTTTGAGTGCTTTAAATGTTTTTTTTACCTACATCATATTATGAACACTAATACATCAATGTTTTCTTCAAATAAGAATTTGGGAATTAAAATCTACCTTTAGACCATAACATTTGTTTTGTAAAGACACATGATATAGATATATATATAATTAAATTATATAGGTCTTTCATATGGGCACCCAAGAAGGTTAAATATTTGAATTCGAAGCTGTAGCTCTTGTTCATTACAGAGAAATAACTAGTTTTATTTCGCGGTGCCCATTAATTTCAAACGGCTTTAGCATTATATTATCAAATAAGTATTAATTGAGATTATAGCGCCGTGAGACTGTAGCTTAGATTGATTGTGGATCAAATCAGCACCGCGTTCCCTGCATTATTGTAAGGACAAAATGTCTATTGATGCTTCTAGGAAAAACGACTGTGGTACATTCATCTCCTACTTTATACTTTGTGAACAATACTCGCTGTTCTCTTTCTATAATTGGATAGAATATATCATATTAAAAAACCTCTATAAAGAATATAGCTTGACATTTTACAAAAACTAAATTTGCGCTGTTTTTATTTTGAAATCAACTTAAGATATCAAATTATTGTTGCACCTAGTTTTATATCTAAGCTCTGCTCGATTGTACTTATTCTGTAACATGTAAGAGGCAAAACGTTTAGCATAGTTCTGCAGCTTATAAATTTAAAAATTGATGGGAAGCACTGTTCTTGTTAGAGGCTTGATCTCTTGTAGGTGTGTTCTTGATATAAAGCTTCAGCCAGGAACCCGTGGCTCGTGGCGTACGGCCATCTAAGGAGGCCTTATGACGACAGGCTTATCCATTACTGGGACTTGTTTAGCAATATTGCTATAAATGGTCTAATTTATGGAATTTAAGAAGAAATGTTGAAAAGTGATAATAAGTGAATAGGATATATCAGAAGTTTTCTACTGCTGTGGCAAAATCCCAGTTATTATTCTAGTATTCTAGATTCAACAGTTGTAGTGTGCTTTTAAGTCCAGCAAAATATCGCAAACGGTAGTAAAGAAAGTGGCAAAATGTTTGTTGAAATTGGAGACTTCGGCTGCTAGGTTAATGGTAATTCTAGAAATGTCGCTTAAGGACATAAACAATAGAACTTTGAACTGAACAAGAAATCATATCAGTCAGTAAAGACAATGTGTTATCCTCCCAAAAATCAAAGCAGTTTAAACGAATTACATTGAAAGAATTTTTATTAAAAGAAACAAATAAATAGTTAGCCTTTTTTCCGAATATCTTGTTCCACAGTTATAAAAGGTTTCATTATTTTATTAACAATCACTTTTTTCTATTTTTTATTTTACAATGCTTACGTGTCATTTGTATAAATTTTAATTGATCATAAAAAATCCGAAAATTTCCGAAATTTGGAACTACCGATCTCCCGGCGTTCCGGATCTCGGACTTGGTTTCGCTTTAATTGCAAAAAGTATAATTAACGGCTTACTTCCCAGCTCAATGGAAGCATACTGTAAATGTTCCTTTTTAAAACATAGAAAAGATTCTACGCTGCCGGTCAGTTATCACTTATCAATTTGCTTCCGTGCATTGGGAAAATACTGCAAAGGATTTTTCTTAAAAGACAATGAATTTCTAGTATATCACAATATTATAAATAACAATCAATTTTGGTTCAGGCATGGTCACCGTACAGCGTTACAAATTCTCAATGTTATGGAGACTATTGCGAAGGCTTTCACTAAAAACAATATATAACAGGTTACTTACTTGACGTGGAGAAAGCCTTTGACCGAATATGGCGTCAAGGACTCTAATATAAAATTTCAATCTTCAGGCTTCCTCCCATCATGATTAAATTTATCGAATCATTTACGCATAGTCGAACATTCCAAGTTCGTGTGGGAGACGCACTAATAAAGTAGAAAAATTATATATGCTGGAGTTCCTCAAGTGCCTACTCTTTTTAACACTTTTATAAATGGTTTTCGGGAATATATCATCAGCAAGATTGCAATGTATGCCGACAACAAGTTGTTATGACTAAATCAATTGATTAAAATCATGCAACAGAAAATTTACAACTTGGCCTAAATATAATCTCTCTCAGGTGCCACTTATGGAAATTCAAATCAATTGCAAGTAAATGCAGTATAATTTTATTTAGAAGGTAGAAGTGAAACCACACAGTTAACCTAAATATGCAAACTGGCAACCAAATTCTCCCAGTTGTAAATTCTACAAAATATTAGTGTGTAATCCTAGATAACTAGCTAACGTTCAAAGAGCAAGTTAACTATGCCTTAAAGAAGGTTAACACGGCTTTTATGGCATTATACAGACTCTTGGAATGAAGATCAATGTTTAACCTCAAAGTTAAAAGGACTCGCTACCTTAAAACAACGATTCGCCCAATGTTTCAAAATACACTACATAGAAATCTTACGAATCCATCCTGGTTTGTGCGCACGCAAGTTATTCCTAATGTTCCCGACATTTTCCATTACATCCTCGCATAGTAATTTCTTTGAAAGAATTGCAAACTCTCTTTACGTCCAAGCCATGTAACCTGTGTAGCGGAGTATGATCGTACTATTGAGCATCCGTTTAAAAGTCCTATGACAATTCAGCACAATGCTATATATTAATAGTTAATCTTTATATATTTGCATATATTTTTAAGTTGCACTATATTCTAGTACTTTATTTCAGTTTCAGCGCAAGTGAACCTTGTACTTGTGCGTTTTTACTTCCTTGTACGAACTAGAAAGGAAGTATTATAATCGCAAAAAATTTCAGGCCTCATATTTAAACGAAAATATCCATACTGAACACTATCGAATGCAATTTAACGTGTTTTTGCGTGACAGAGTACGTAAGGACAGACTAAAGGACACTTCTCCCCCAAAAAAAATTATAAAACTGATATAAAATAATTCTGAAGGGAAATTTTCGTGGCGCCTGTGCATACGTACTTATGTACGTATCTCGCATAACTCAAAAACGAGTAGCCTCAGAACGTTGAAATGTTGTACGTAGGACTGCTGTAACATGTAGATGTGCACCTCGCATTTTGGCTGCAATCGGCCTCACTAAAAGTATAGAATATATATATATATATATATATATATATATATATATTTCCACTCTGTTACTCAGCTCAGTGAGCTGTTTCTTTCTTCTCATATGTTTGTAAATTGTACATTTATTGCTTTAAGTAAATGTACTTTGTGATAAACAGCCAAATGTGGCTGATTTAAAGCAACCCCCATATCTTTGCGAAAGACCATGTCAAAGATGCATTTTAGTTTAAATTCAATGGCATTTAAATTCCATTCTTAAGAATTTGGTTTTAGGAGTCACTACTTCTAATTTATGTAGTCTTTGTTATTATTGATTTAACCTGGTTGTTCAAATAACATGAGTTACATCAATGTAAAATATTAGAGACATACAAATATACTATATGAAACAGTATCCAGTTTCTTCTTTCAGAGGCCTCTGAACATTAGCTAAATGAACTTTCTTTTGCATTTGATCACAAAAACTTCGACATTGTTTCAAACTTCGATCAAAAATAAAGCGTGGTAATTTCCAATATACCTTAGATACACCATTAACTGATTCTAATCATATGCCCTATAACCACCGCGTTGCTTCTAAGAGGCAATGCAGTTTCTTTCATTTAAGACAGATGCTGAAGAAGGCACCGTACTGAGGCTTTTTCAAATTTTAATATCACAACTCGAGAATAAAATAGTGGTGTTCAGTAGTTTGCAGTTATTCATATTAAGTACTACATTGTATTATTTTGATTTTAAAATCCACTACCTTTTTGAATGAAAGTTTGTTTCGATAAATTCAATTTCAAGCTGAAATCACCCAAACTAAAAATGCATATAGTGATTTAAAACTTAAAGAAAATGTTTACCCAGCTTTGTATTTACCAAACAATGTAAGCTTGCTTCACTTTCATTAAATATTCATAATTAAAATATATATCGTCCATTTCACATATGTAAAAGCTAAAATTTAAAATTAGAAGAATAAAAGAAGATTGGGTCCTAGCAAGGAGGTTAGAATACATGGAGATGGCGTCTCTGCTATTGCAGTACGAAGAAAGTGAAGCCAGGAGAAAGGAAATAAGCCACGCCACGTGAGGGCAAGAAAACGATTACCTTACTAAGCGAAGTGAGGTAAAACGCCAGCTGGTTTCAAGTTCTCAGTGGGTTTTCTGATTTTGTATGCGTAGATCTGAATTGTTACAGCGAAATATTGTCTACATTTCCGACTTCATGTCCTTGTAAAAGAATGTTTTAAAGCGTGCATATACAAGTAGAATAATCAAAACTTGTGTTTCAATGGCCTTCAAGAAAGAGTTTGAGTATTTTCTTTGTGTAAAGTACACGAAGAAACATATATAGTTCTCACATTTACCTTTTCATAATAATAATAAAAGCGGTACTCGTAATTAACATATATGTGATAGCAAAACGATAAGTAAACAAGGGGAGGGGGAGTGGCTAGCTCTCCATGAAAAAGAAAACAGTTTACTTTAATGTCTGATCATAATTACTTTACAGGTCTTACCTTTTATGTGTTTAACTACATTTTATTTTGTGCTCAAGCAGATATATAATAACTGGATTTGATTTTTAGTCACATTTGTTGTGTGAGTTTTAAAATAACAACGAAAAGTTTACATATTTCTATCATTGTTTATTCAAATTAAGTTTTTTCGAAACATAAGTAATATTTATAACATGAAAAAGTTGAGAATTATATATACATAAAATAAGTAAATTATAATCAAATAATAGTTTGAGTACATAGTTACTGTTCTGCGTTCACAATACTGTTAATGCTAGCATTCATTAATTACAGGATGCAATTACATAATGTAGAAATAAAATGAAATGGCGAGAAAAGTAAGGGAAAGAGGACATGAAGAATCTGCGATCCTTTACGACTACCAGGAACAAAATTGGGTGTGGTTAGAGCACGTCAATCATTCTAAGCCACGACTACTAAGGGCATTCTTCCCGTCCTTTTTTGGCTTCACTTGGACTGCGTGGAGGGCATCTCCATGAATTCCATGGAGGTAGGAAAGGGAGGAGGGGCCAACCCGCGCTAAAAGTGAAGCACTGCTTTGAAGCTTGAGTCACCAGATGGGGTGTTCTTTGTTTACATTCAGAAGCTCGCTTGACAAGATTCTGATAGTATTTCGACACACGACAGTTCCGTAGAAATCGAAAAAGGGACACTTTCGCATGAAAGAAACATTCATAGTGTGATGGATAATAGCAATTCGTATAGTTTAGTGACATTTACGCAAAAATCACATCTTGGTTATTTTTCGATAACTAACAACAGCGATTTTGATTATGAATTTGTTTTATAAAATTATAAGCTGTTGCTCTACAAAAATATAGATTTTAAGAAAAATGTTATGCTTAAAGAATGAAAAATACTTTACGGTACATTTAAAATTGTATACGTCTTTCGATACCCTTGATAGAGTATTCGCTACTTTTATTTTCCAAACGTCAAAATGCTTTAAAGAAAACAAATTTTTTTCACATCCATATATTATTGTAATATGTACCTTTTAAAATTTTTTAGAGGAGAGGCTTTAATGCTGCTCATTTTAAACCCATCGTTTTAATTTTATATATCTGAAAAATAATCACTTTGGCTTACACGTTTTATAAATATAAAATTATGTATGTTAAAATATTTGTAATTAGGCACATAGGTCAGAAGTTTTTTATTAAATAGAGTAACGCATGCAAGGGCTATCTGCCTAAAGAGAGAGATGCCATCGTAGAGGAATTTTGAAGAAAAACTGAACTTTGAGTGGGTATTAAGAATAATACTTATAATTTTCATTCAAATTATATTCATATATATTTTTTATGTAAAACTTTCGGGTGTATGCTAAATTAGTGTAAATTACTTTACACGAAAAATATAGTGAATACACAGAAATTAAAGATTTGCAGATGCCGGAAATGAAAAATAGGAAATATGTATGGGTATTTATGCATGTGCTTGCAAAAAGCATGTATCTGCCTTTGACAAAATACTTAAATATTCATTAAATTATTTATAAATGTATTTGAAATGAAGAATTTATTCACTTATAAACAACTGTGAAAGAACTGTGAAGAAATCTAATTATTAAATGTATCTAATTTATAATGATTATAAATGTTATCTAAATATATAATAACCTTAATATTGAATTGTAAACATAAATTGAAAACATGTTGACAAATAAGTTATAAAACTATTTAAGCAAGAATTGTTCGTCTGTTAAAAGGTATTGTAAAGCAAATGCTATGAGATGCGCACTTAAGAACGTAATAAAGAGTTTTGGAATATGTATTGTTGAAATGAAGGGTAAAAAAAAATCTGATAATTATAATTAAAAGAATTATTCCCCTTACATTTTATAATAACTCAGTTACAAGTTTTAAATAATACTTAAAAAAAAAAAATATTTTATTCCCTTTAGAAATGTTCAGAGAATGTCAAGTACTATTTAATACCTATTTAATTATTTAGCTAATTCCTAATAATTCTCTAATTTAAAATGAACCGAATAGAGCATTAATTATAAATTGACTTATATATTTAATTATAAATTAATTAATTATAAATTTTTCGATTTAAAAGATGCCTCAGAAGCCAAAAAATCATGTCATATTTAAGAAAGTATTTTAGGAAGAAGCTCTATAAATAAAAAAGAAATCATGCATAATTTTAATATTAATAATACAATAAACTTTCATCTTAATTTTTGTACCTTAACCGAATAAAATCGAATTACCTTAATTTTTTTCCTAATGTAATTAACGAAAACTTGTGAAAATATTTCATTCAAATTAAACCATTCTGAGAAAACTGTCCTGTGAAAAGTATAGCATTTAATTCCGTTCAGAATGAAATGTTGTTTATTTATATGTTGTTTTCACATACTTAGGACTCTGAAGTGTTGTAGAAAAAGAAAATATATACATTTATATGTATATTTACGACGTAATTACAAAATATTTACATCCGAACGCGTCAAATCCCATAGAACTCAATGGTAAATGGCCGAATGTTTTGGTCACCACGTAGGGATCGCCGGTGCTTCAGAGCAGGGTACGGGAGAAACTTGTTTAGGGCGACTCCATCTTACTTCCTACCTCCATGATGAATTCTAACCTCCTTGGGTCCTAGTAGACCCCACTCTCTTGGCGCGCCACTTTATATGGCGCGTATCGATGTGTACATGGGCAGAGTCAAGGGAGTGTGCAATGCCACGTTTGTGCAATTCTGGGATGTTTTTTAAGAGAAAATAGGTCGATGTGTACAGTCAAAAAATTGCACGAGTTTGTGCAATTTTTTGACAAGCTGCCGATTTTGAAAAACGCGCGAAGCAGTGGGTGATTCTGCACTCTCCCAGTTTGTCGCCACGGGTGTGGGCTCTCCTAGGATTTTACCTAAAAGTATATTGAGAGAGCGTGGCCTACCTGAAAGTGTAGGGGTTAGCAACAGGCGCTACTGTGTTGATAAAATTTCGAGTACGTAGTTCCCAAGCTTTACATGTAATACTTATTACGATGACAAACACAACAGATTATTTTATGGACGTAAGATTGATACAGTTGAAGAATGACGCTGTAAGATTTGCGCTCCTTTGAAGCTGCGAGATATGCGTCTGTACACATGGTGGGGTACAAGGCTTAACTTATACATTTTATTCTGGCGCGCGATTATAGCGCCATCTATTTACTAAAAGCTGAACACACTCCGCTCCGATGAGCAATTGGTTCAACATAATATTAATATCAAAACCTTTTAATTTAGATTCAAACATGTATAGCAAAGTGTTCAGCAATGAAATCTTGTAGAATAACAAGCACATATACAACAAAATTAAATTCAAATAGCAATACTAAATTTAGCTCAACAAATTACAAGTGTACTCACAATTCTTCCGAGTGCAAGACAAATATTAAAACTATAATGAAACTGCCAAATTACCATAAATCTAACATAGTTTATCCATACACTAAATCTAAAACAAAATACTGGATTAATAACAGTAAAGCAAAAAAAGCCAGGTAGTTTTGAAATGCTTCCTCAAAAGAAAGTTTAGTCAGGTATCTTTTCAATTCACGGTCAGCGCCAACAAAGTTGGTTCCTCTATCTGAAAAGGTTTTCTTGGGTTTTCCTGTGCGTCACACAAATCCTTTGAGAGAGGGTTTAAATAACTTCTATTGTTAGATCGCCGATACTTCCAGATGAATAGCTTTTGTGGGACAGCACATGTAAAGGTAAACGTAGCATTTACATGTTTTTCATCTTTTCCATTTCAATTCTTAATAAAGAATTGATTTTGCAAAATCAAGTCCTGTGTTTGAGAGTGCTCTATCTGGCACTACACGAAAACCTGGGAGATCGGCCCTTTTCTGACTGGCGGTAGTTGTTGGTTTTTTTAAAACACTTTATAAATTTCAAAATTATTTTTCTTACTATTTCACGACTGTTAGTTATGCAGTATTTTTGTCGCAGAAATGAGACTGTAAATGTAGCTCCTCCATGTGGATTCAATTCGTGAAATTGTCTGACCGGTCAGTTCAGTAACCTTATGTTTATTGGAAAGAATTGTTGGACACTTTTTCTGAAAGTTTCGAATTGCTGAGTCTACCACCCACCCTGAACGTTTCTTCTGTATGATTTTACTGCTGAGATTGAATTTCTTCCCTGATTTCAAAAGGTTAATTTCTTCTCTAAATTAGTAATTTTCTATAAAAATAAAAATCAAATTGCTTGCCTTATCCAGCTCTTGGATTCTTAAAAACCATAAAGTTTTAAAGATATAGTTTTACTATTGTTTTAGAACCTTAAATACTATGCAGTTACATGTTTGAGTTTATTCCAGGATGAAAACTTACTAAGAAGATCAAGTTTCATTTTGATTATTCGATGCAACGCACACCACAGTCTTTCGCTGCTCTTCATGAGAAAGTTTCTTTACTTCAGGATCTGAAATAGCTTCAACGTTTTTATTACTGAATTTACCTTGTCTTAGCCGAGGTGCACCGTGAAACATAAATTCGTTTTCGATAAGCTCTATCACATTTGCACTTCGTAATACAACATGCGCAGAATTTTCAGTTATTTGCAAAATTGCCATTTAAAAGGAACGATTAAACTCTGTATCCCTCTAACACGATTTGATACGAAAGTATTCCGAATATTGGCAGAATCCTTTATCCAGTACAGCCCTATTTAAGATTCACTAAAGCAATAAATATTGAATTTCTTGATATTAAAGACTGTTTTCAGATAGCTTTTTTTGCAGCAATAGGTCAGTCAGTTCCAAGCGAGAAAGTCTAAGTGGTATTTTGAAGATACGGTATTGTACCATATTCTTAATGCTAGCATCGGCGAAAACAATTAAGATCATATCTCCTGCATTAATTGGTGAGCCCCACAAGAATTATCTTCTAGGAATATTAATGTTAACAGTACCGTCGATTTCAGAATACTATGTCAAAAACTTCCTCCTTAACTCATCAAATCCTTGGCTATCCGATCACAACCAAATTCTCAGAATTCTTGAATCATAAACTTAGCTCCAATTACATATGTAGGAAATACTCCAATTGCATCATAAATTATGGCTACAGTTTGCAAAAAGAGACTTTTTCGTTATTGTGTGTTTATTTAGCAATTCCCCTGAATTGTATTACGTCTAAATTGGAATTGTCTTGATCTGTACTTCCTAGAACGTAGATCTGTACTTGATCTCTCTAAGCCCTAGAAAGTTTGACGGGTTTTTATTTAATATATTTTTCTCGATATCGATTGCGTTCTTGACCCATAGTTCTCTTAAAATTCCAGAATTCATTTCAGTTAGTATCTACTTCTCTAAATAAAGTATAACAAGTTTTAATATTTGAAACGTGTTGATATGATGAAGATTTTTGTCCACAAATGGTTTCTTCAAGCAATGTCGGAATTAGGAATAATGCATCCGATATTTTTCTCTTTAGGCCTGTTTGTACAGAACATAAACAATTCATTCCGATTGAAACGCTTATTTTTGTTTCACTGGGATCATCTGCTAGCCACCGTCTTTGCTTTTCCATAATTTCTAAAACGAAAGGAAACAGTTGACCTTGAATCATGCGATATTTTATCCGTTATGTAAACCTCAATAAATATGCTTTTTGACGAATAAGTTCTATATTGGGAGTTATGGAATTAACGGAAAATTCCTTTTCTTCGTAATTGTCTGTAAACGAATAAATTTTAAAAATTTCTATTCGTTTTAATGGCAAATTTATTATTATTTTTTTTGCTAAACCTCTAGAACAATAGCTCCATTCTAAACCTGAATCAATTAACATTCGACAAATCGTTTTCTTTTGTTTATATTGAGCGATGACCGAACATTTTTCTAATAATAGTTTTTAATTTTTTCATTTGTGAAATTTATTACTTACCTAACTTTTCTTTACGGGATATTTATAATTTGTAAATTTGATGTATGATCTTATAATATTCATACAGAAAATAACATAGAATACTATATAATTTAAATTACAATTCCAGTGCATTCCATTTTTTGAATTAATTAAAAATTCGTAATTTCCACCTTTACTGCTTTTTTCTGCTAGTTGTTTACTTATAGTATACTTTTTACTATGACGAATGACCTTATTAATGTAATGTATAAGATTAAATAGTTTCAAACACGAAGCAGAGGCTCGAAAAACAACCTGGCGTACTTCATTCGCCGCCCCTCTAAAATTGTGCCATATGCCAGCCCCTCCAACTCAGGGCTAAATTCTAACTCCAATCGAATGATCAAAAACGTTTCCGACAGAAACATGAAGTAATTTTGCTTAACCAAACCTGGCCAGTGCCGTTCAACCCTAAAAATTAAAGACCTCGCAGCCTGCTGTTAAATAGATATATGAATTTATATTGCTTGAACACTTGAATGGTTTCTTCCGGAACCAAAATAGCAATACCGATGAAAAGTTTAGATACCGAAAAGAAAATACTCTACACCTCACCAGCTTCTACGGACAGTGGAGTACATTCATGAATTCTAAATACATCAATAAAATGCTTTAAACTTAAATTTTTGTAAGATGTAAGAAATATAATTTATTTATTAATATACATAACGGAAGAGAAGCAAACTGACACTGTATGGTGGAGGAAAAACTCGACAAAATTATTTTTGATGTAAGTTTATGCGTTTTTACTTTGGACGAAGAATGTGAAATCGAAATTTTGGACATACGTTTTGATTTGAAGAAGTAAAACTTTTATAAACAATTATAATCCAAGCAGTTGCTTATCACTAGTTTCTTTGTATCCTCTTGTTGTATAAAAAAAATTTGAAACTTACTTTAGTAGCAATATTGCATACTTCCTTAAGGTATTTTCTTTACTAAAACTGTTTTCTGTATTTGAAGTAAGCTGGTGGTTTGCAATGTGGATTACCTCATTATTTGCTTTGTAGTTAGGTTCTATTTAGAATGCTTTTGGCTGGCAAACATATTTTCGTTATGTTTCGGAAATTGTTTTGGAATTTGATGATGCCATTTCAGTTACTTTAAAATTGACAGAAATTCTAAGAAAAACAAGAAACTTTAACCTAGACATTTATACAAAGAAATATGCTTAACACGCATCGTTTTCCAATTGAGAAACAATGAGCAATTTGAGAGTTTCTAAGCTTTAACTAAAAATGAAGTTAGGCCAGATATAACACTGAGCTACTTTTTATTCTGGAATTTATATACCACTAAACGGAATGATTTATCAGTCAACCCAGTTAAATAACAGCAGAGATTAACAGTAAAGTTATTTATGTTCTCCAAATATAAATTGGGATTTGTAATAGGATTTGCTGCATTTAATTTGGAGGCAAATTTCAACATTTCAATTAGCTAATACCAATTATTAATTAAACGATGTTTAATAATGCGAAGATTCATCATCAGGATTCAAACTCTGTAGATCAGCATCGCAAATAAACCTAGAAGCGGTCATAAATGATTACACAAAATCTACTTCTCAACATCACCTTGAATAACAGCATTTTGGAAACCTTTATTTAATGAAGGTAATGTACCATATGGCAAAAACTAATGCCTTCCCTTTCTGAAGCGTTTTATTGACTGAAGAAATAAAAAGCTGTGAATTTATTGGTGCATTTCGTTAAACTTATGGATTCATTGCAACATTTCTCTCGTAAGAATTACCAGCATTCGGCACGTATTACTCCTACTACACTCCTCCATTATTGGTTCTAAATTAAGTAAAGCACTCGAGACGTTCGGGGAAGGATGCCTTGGTGAAGGCCTTTTGAGTCTGTCTGGCTCGTCTTCATGTTGTTCATGAAACAATAATAAAACACAAAAATTGGCATCACACAGTTAGCCCTTTATCCTGGAGTCAAACTCTTATAACACTACCAGTTTTCGGCGGTGTTCGCCACTCGACCACTTGTGTGCACGCAGTCTTCGAACCAATTTTGTTCGTGGCACCCTTTTTTCCCTCACTTTATATTTGTTGCAGCGTCACACGGTTCCTTATAGACCAAAATTTTAGTCGTAACTAATAAATACTGATACCACATAAATGTCGAGCAACACAATATAATATAATTCGAACAGACGTTCATTGCCCATCACGTTATAAATCACAGAATTTTATTATTTCGTGAGTTTGAGAAGTCCATATCTCTCTTCAGTCACAGATAATTTTCACACACGATTCCACCATTCCCATAAACAATTACACCGAAAGCTTAAATCACTGAAATAAAAGTATAGTCAATTTTATCATGCGAAATAGTGAAGCAAAACGGAAACGACTTTTAAGACATAATTAACTTTCTAAGCAACATTCCCTTAAATATTTTACTTAAAAATCTTTACTTCACTAAGCACAGACTTCATATATTAAGCCGCCCTTAAAAAAGAAAACGTACGAATCGTTTTCTTTTTAAAATTTGCTATTATCTCGAAAAATAGTTGTGATTTACAAAAGAGAATTATCGTTTACTACATTTACTCCTTTTTGTTCATCATAATTAAATTAGCTTATTGTTTAGTAAATCAAACTTAATTATATTCACTTGTTTAACAGGAAAAGGAATACATATGAAATTGCTTTCTTCATGCAGTATTTTCGATTTCTATGCCAAATTATTTTAAATATAAAGGCATTGACTCTCGGATTGTTGCGATAAGTAATAAATCGTGCATTCAGAGAAACTATTCTTGCAGATATCAAACATTGTTTTCTATGATTACGATCAGATTACGAAATGTTGTTTATAAAGGTCAATATTGGAATTATTTCATCAAATATTTATTAATCTTTTTTATCATTAAATCTTTATTCTTTATTTATCTGAGGGATATTAAAAAAGAACGTTTGCAGAAAGTGGTCCTTTGGAAGATTTGGCTTCGTTTGGTTTAATTATTTACGGGACAGCACATGGATGCTATCAGCCTAGATGTAAGAATCACTCCGTTGAGACATTTCTGAGGGTTGGTTTAGTTTGGTTTTATTAGATTACGGCAATGCACTCGAGGGCTATTTATGTTAAGGAAGGGATGCCTTCGTGAAGGTTTTTCTAAGAGAAACTGGCTCGTATACACGTTACAAATGGACAAAACCACGAAAACGCCCATGTAGCCAGCCCGTTCGCGGGATTCGAACCTCGGACCCAACTACCAGTGTTCAGCGACGTTACCGCTCGGCCGCTGGTGGGCTCATTTCTGAGGCAATCTGGGTTGTACAAGTATAACATACTGGAAAAACCACGGATATGGTCGGGAAGACAAGCCCGTTAGGAATCGAAGATAAGTCGAACTGGAAGTAATGAGCTAATTTAGCGCTCGGCCGATGGGAAGTGGGCCGGTATACTTGGAAGGATTCGTTACATTTTATTTTGAAAGAGTTGAAAGATTGTTAGCATGCTGCGATTGCGAAAGAAACCATTCGCTCAGTAAAGATTTCAATGGAAAATAACATTTCTTACATAACAGACCTGCACTTATCTCTGCAAATCATCGTTCGTGAATACTTGACGCTTCGCCAAACATACGAAAGATTTTAATAATTTTACTAGTTTTTTTTTAACTTTCTAAAATCCATTAGAAGCACACAGGTATGTAAAATATTTATATAGCCTCCGCTTCGAGATTAAATGCTTCATTTTCATAAGTTATCATTGCAAAAAAACATCCGTTCCATTGGAAGTTCGTTGTGTTCAAGCTAAATGTTGTCTGAAAGTTCCGGTTCGATATGTTTCAAGTGAAAGAAGTTGTGGAATTCTTTTGTAATGTACTGATTCCTTTTGTGATTAGAATAGTAAATGTTCGTCAATACTACACTGCGCGTAGTGTACAATGTTGTTCCGCAAGGTTAGCTCTCTATGGAAAAATGTGTTGGATACAATTCAGATTAAGTATAGAGTGTCTATAATTAAAAGACCCTATTTCGAAGCTGCCTACAAGCTATACCAGTGATCAGAAAATTGTGAAATATTTGGTGGACATAATGAAGGGGTGAGAATTTGCTTCTGCGAAATAACATTACTTACAAATAGCGTCATCAGAGGGTGTTTTACTTTGAGAAAACTCAGTAAAAATGTGAATCTTAGTCGACACCATGAGGAACTGTTATAAAACCTAAAAACACTCTCGGAGAATTAGTTTCCAATGTGCATCTTGCTCACAATGACGATATCCACAAGATTGCGATTGGGTAGTAAAATTATTTTACCAAAACCGTAATTCCCCAGAAGTTACTCTACGATAATTTCGGACTTTCAAGAGGATTCTAAGAGGTTCAATGCATGTTAAACCCTTCGGAAAATGCAAACGAAATTTCAAGGAAGAGAATCGTTTTCTGTTCGTCCTGGAAGAGGAAGAAACACTGTCTACAGAAGCAGTGTACGAGGTTGCACTTCAGGTCGTAGAGGGCACTGCTTCAAACTTTCAGGCTAGCACCAGTGTTCGGGGTATAGCAGCGGGCGCTGGATAGACCACTTTCTGCTGTCTCTAAGATTTGGAATATCCTCTTACAAACTTTCACTAGTGCATCGGTTGCTTCCACATGATTTTGATGCTTGACTCTGGTTTTCACTTCAGTTTTTTGCTCGCTTTGAAGTCGATACGGAACGACCTTGGAATATCTTCTGGACAGACGAAGAACATTTTCATTTGGACGGTGCATTGAATACTCACAACTGCTGAAATTGAGAAATAGAAAATCCGGGCCCTGTTTTTAATGGAAGTTCCAAAAGGAGGTTCTAATGCATTCATCAAAAGATACGGTATGGTGTGGATTTTCTGCGTCATTGATTCTCGGCCCATACCTCCTCGAGGACCTAAGGTCTACAGGTCCACTGACATGCTCCATCACCAGATAGGGATATGCATCACTGTTAGAAAACGAAATTCTGCACGCACAATCTTTATGCAAGATGGAGCTCGGTTGTACGGTGAATTACAAATGCTCTTAATCGTCATTCTATAGTAAAACATGTTAGTAGCCAGCACTTTCGTAATATGTGGCTTCCCCTTTCCCCAGACCTCGAACCATGCTACTTTTAGCGCTGGCGATATTAGAAACATCTAGTTAGTCATGAAAATCCAAAAACGTTACCTTATGTTAAAGCCAGCATTTCACGCCACACGCTAAACATTTCTCAGCAGACAGCTGACGTGCTCTGCCTCGTTTTAGAATAATGGTTTTTGCCCACCTTGGTAGTCAGCACTTTCTCCTCCTGCGTAATGCGGAGTGAGATAACGGAGTGTCTAGAAGGCGTGGATTCAAACCCCTTACTGGCAACAATCATTACAAAACACCGTATTTGCTTTCAGCAGCAGGAGCGGTTATCCCCAAGGACCAGCGTCGGGAGAATAAAGCCCAGTCACGGGACCGGAGCCGTTGAAATAGATCGTCGCCACCGGCGCGCGTATTTTCAGCTGTTTTACCCCCCTCTCCCCAAAAAAAATCTGCTTTCAATGTGTATTTGTATAAAGAATATCACATTAATAGAAACAAATTAAGCAGGCAAAAAACTAAAAATTACAAAAGTATAAATTGAACTACGTGCTAACTAATTTGTATGGTTATAATATTACTTTTACTTACTTATTATTATAGTTTACACACCTGAAATTATGGTCCCGCAAGTGACAAAGACAGTTCACGTCAAGAATGAAAGAAGCAATAGTACTCCATTATAATGATATAAACCTATCTAAGTGCCATCTAAGTGCAATACAAGATGTGAAATATGAATATTCTAATATTCTTAGCATACATGGAGGAAAAGCGTATTCCGTATCTACATATAATAAAAGAAAGAGTCTCTCTCTGTGTGTGTATTTGTATTACGTTAAAAATCAGAAGTCTGGTAAACCCTAAATTTTTACCGGTAAAAACCTAGCTTTTACCAAAGTGGCTTAGTAAAAATCCGAAGAATGCTTTAATATTTCGGACTTTTACAGAATGGTAGTGTGACAAGAGTCCAGGCTAAAGGGCTCTCTCTGTGTGATCTTAATTTTTGCGCTATATTTTTGTTTCTTGCACAACATGAAGACGAATCAGATAGCCTCAGAAAAGCTTTTCCGAAGGCATCCTTCCCCAAAAGAATAGTGCTCATAAACAACAAAACTACGTAGGAGTAATACATGCCAACTGTTGCTAATATTTACGAGAGAAATATTGCAACCAATTCGTAAGTTTTAACTTGAAAATAAAATGCACAATGAATAATACAACTTTCTCTTTCTTCAGTGAATAAAATGTTTCAGGAAGCGAAGTTATTATTTTTGCCATATGCTACATCACATTCATTGGATAAACTTTTTAAAAATACCGGTGTTGAAAGTAATGTTGAGAAGTAAATTTTGTATAATGATTTACTAACGCTTCTAGCTTTATGTGCAGTGCTGGTGGAGAGCGTTTGAATCCTGTTGATGATTCTTAGCGTTATTAATCATCATATCAATAATAGCCGATATTTTCTAATTAAACGCCGAAAATCGCCTGCAAGTTAAATACAGCAAATCCTGTCAGAAATTTCAATTTGTATTTTCAGAAAATGAATAATAATCTTTACTTTTATTTGACTGGGTAAAATGATAAATCATTCTGTTTAGTGTTATATAAATTCCAGAATAAAACACAACTCGATATTTGGCATAACTTCATTTTTCGTTAAAGCTTCCAAACTCTCAAATTGCTTATTGTTTGTCAATTGAAAAACCATGCTGCTTTAAACATACGTCTATGGGAAAATGTCTAGTTATAGGTTTTTGTTATAATTTCCGTCAAATTCAAATTAATGAATTGTCCTCACTTATGTTCCAAATCAAAAATATAGCGGGAATGCATTTGTAAGCGAATAGCAGTCTAAAGGCCATCTAGCTGCAAAGCAAATATTGAGCAATTCTACATTCGATAATCACCACTTTGCTTCGAAAAAACAAAGCAGTTTCAGTAAATAAATGCAACAGAGAGAAATGAAGATTTAAAGTAATTTTTCTACATTTTATATTCCAAGAGGTTACGAAAAAACTGGTGGTCAGCAATTTCTTTCATTATATTTGATTGCAAAATTTTTTCTTCTTCGAATCAAAACTTATGTCGAAAAATTCAATTTCACATTCTTCATCCAACGTAAAACTGCATTAACTTGACTTAAAAATACTTTTGCCCAGTTTTAACATTCATCAGATAGTATAAGCAATCTTCTCTTTCGTTATATATTAATAAATAAATTATGTTCTTTACATCTTTTATATATATGCGAAAGCTTCCATGAACAAACATACTGCACAGTCCGTAGAAGCCGATCATGAAGTGTATTTTAAGTCGGAATCCAAACACTTCGCTATATTGATATTTTAGTTCCGGAAGAAAACATTCAAGTGTTCAAGCAATATAAATTTTTATACATTTGATAACGAAGATTGAAGACTGCGCTAGGTCTGTAATTTTGAGTGTTCGAATGGCACTGGACAGGTTTGGAATAGGCTTAATTAATTTATATTTCTGCCTTTCTGGAAAAAAGCAATGTACTTAATAAGCAATTAAAATTTGTAAGAAAATAATAACACTAATTTCTAATGTGTACATAAAGTTAATTAGCAATTATCATTATTATGGAGGGGAAAACAAATTTAGAGGGAACGTTTTTGATCATACGAATGGAGAAAGAGTGTAGTCAACGTGCAATTTTAGGCTTATAATTTTATTTAATTCTACTAAAAATAGCAAACTAAATAAAAATTCCAAACATTAAATATTCGGAAATGTACTTCCTTATATTAGAACTAGGCTTCTGAGTTATTAACAATTATTATGTTCGTGTATAAGAACTCTTCATAAAGAGTATCCATTAAATAGCATATCAGAACTGTCACTTAAACAGTTTTGCGACACTGTAAATTTTAATTCTCATTTGGTTGTACGATCAAAATATCTAAATTTTAATCTATGTCAAATTTTGTTAGATTTTACTACTTTGTACACTCACACATGTTTATTGCTAGTGAATGGTTTTAAGCCTAAATTTGTAAGAATAAGAGCGAAGAGGTACTTGTAGATCGCACTGAATATTATAAAAAACTGATTTGACTTTCCATAGCAAAACTACGTAACTTTTCAGTTTTTAGCTCTTCCATTTATCAGGAGCGTCACCTGGATGTCCTATACACTTTTTGTCTAATATGTAGTTGATGATTTACGCATAATTATATGTGAATTGAAACCACATATAATTACGCGTAAATTATAGATATTTACACCTTTGTTCCGTAAGGATATGGAACTGCATATCAAAGGTGTAAATTATAGTTTAGGGTACTATCATTTTGCCTCCTAACACAAAAGGAACGTCGTAAAATATCACGCAAACGCTTATCAAGGTGAATCAAAATGTTTCGATTTATATTTCCCATCAGAATTAATTAGCCATACTTAGTTGGAATGTATGAATTATGTCTGACTGGTAATGATTAAAATAAGAATATTGAAAGTGAATATTTTTCGATTAGGAAATCTTAAATTACTTCGCTTCTCTGTCTAAAGAAATATAGTGAGAGTTTCCGAATGCGACCCATAAATTCAAACGGATGATACCAGGCATCAGGAGAATGAAACATTCCCATAGAATGTGGGGTCGCAAACCACATCGTGTGCAACCACACTGTGTGAAAATCGAAAAAATGCACGTCGAGAGGACAGTGAGCTTGATGAAGAGAGTGGTCAAATAAATGCGAGGATTAGAACGGCTTTGATTCTTTGGATACTCATCATTAGGCTGGTGTCTGCATGAACATTATGACTCTATTACCAGCACCTCATATGAGCCTCGGCACGTGAAAACGTCACATAGTAAACCTCAATAGATAACGCAAATGGATGAATTGCAAATGTGCAAAGAAAAGGTTTAAGCCTGTGGGAGAAAGTAATACATTGAACAACGAGGTAAAACTAAATTAATATTGTAAAATATATTCAAATTTTTTAGGAATATTTTAAATTCAAAACTACTAAAATGCACATTCTATATTCATATTATTATGCTTCTCATCGACTCGCCAAGTGGTAATAATTTAAAACACCATAATTCGAACAAATAAGGAGTACAGACTTCACGTTTCGTTCCACGGGAATTTTTAAGCACCGGCAAATATGAAAATAAAAACATAATAATATTTAAAAACAATCTTTCTTCTTATGTAATGGCGGACCCCTTGCCTATTCAGTATTGCCCACAAGCAAGGCCAGAAATGTTCGCCATTTTACTGTGGATTCACCTAAGATAGGAGGCCTCGTTGTCTCTTACGAAGAGACTGATAGTTACAATAATGCACCGCCGGAATTCGATCTTGAGCCATATCTGCAATCTTGATGTCTGCGAATCTACTTCACAGATGGCTGTCCAGTAAAAAACTAGTTAAAATTATAAAAAAACTCGAATATTTAATGGAAACATGACTAGTTATTACAAACTATGAAATGATTACATGCGAGAGGTGGAAGTAGATGACATTATTTATATATAATAGTGTCTTATAGAATAAACGTCTTATAGTATTATAGTTATAGAACGGATATTTATCTTCATATCCAGTGTCCTAACAGTGTCTTACATCTTCATGCCGAAACGTCATAATGAGTAGTGAGCACAGGTACTCGTGCGGCGGAAGTTACGTCACAGAAAAGGGGCGTGGTCTCCGGCATCTTGGATCCCGTGACAACCGGAGGTGACGTAGACGGAATGACATCATCAAAGTTTCGTTTTGATTTTGTAGCAACGACCCTATTTATCAAAGTTTTTATTTTTTGTGGCATCGAATATATATTTTTAGGTTTTGTGGCAACGAACTCTTGAACCATGTGTTTGGAATGACGTCTCTTTTAATTTATTATTTTTGATTGTTTGACACGTGATTAATATTAGTTTGATATTTGATTAATATTAATACTATTTTGTATGTCATTAATTTTACTTATTTACTCTTTTTAATAAGTATCTTAATTATTTAGTACGTCATTATTTATTTAATTATTACCTTTAATTAAATTTTATTGAATTTAATATTATTTTCCCTGAATTTTAAAAATAACTCCACGAGCGGGATTCGAACCCGCCATCTTTAGTATGGTAGGCGATTGCCCAAACCACTATGCCAGCGAGACCTTTGAAAGAAGGTCAGATTATCGCGTTGAGTAGAAAAAAACCATGACGTCCGACGCTGGGGGCATGGACCTTATAAGAGATAGACTAACCCAGTAGGCGGGGCACGCGTCACCGACATGTCGGAAAGAAAGAGTAGGGACGATCTAGTTTACTTTAACACTGAAACCTACGGCGTTTGTATCACATAACTCTCTTTAATTATTAAATGTGATACGTTATATAGTGATGAGATTATGAAAGCCACAGTTTTTTCCAAATAGGATTTAATTTATCTCATTCAAGCACTTTTTACTGTATTTCGCACATATTTTTCACGCGTAATTCTTGTACAAACACCTTTACTTTGGTAAAATGGTAAAAACTCTAAGCACAAAATTTATGAACTTAATTTTGCATACAAATGACGTACAATTAAATAAGAATTGATAGTACGTGATGCTTTGAAATAAATAAGGTAAAATTAAACACGATCTGATATTTTTTTTAATTTAATTAACATTTTCAGGCAGTCATTTTCAAAACTATAATAACATTACAAAACGATTATTTATTTGATCATGTCATCATTAAATTATTAACATTAAAGTGGATTGTTTATTTTAGTAAATTATAAAATTTGGAGAATAAAAGTTTCAGAGTGTAATGAAGGGAGAAAAAAAAAATATAAAATAAAATCTAGAAGCACTTAGATTTTATATTACGCCCAAAAGGAAGCTTTTTTTTTTTTTTTTTTTTTTTAACGTTTTGGGTGTTACCTATATTTATTGAATATCACGTTCTCCACCCGTAAACCACATACATTTGAAAACAGCATATCTTTAGAATTTCCGCACTGGAGATAAATATGTTATTTTCCGTAGAGTGTTATCATTGCTCGCTTTGAACTCGTTGAGTTTGCTAATGAAAAATTCGTTAATGTTTTACAAAATATGAAATAGATTAAAACAAATTCGAAATTGAGCCGTCCAGATGCCCATGTTCGGGTGGAGGATTTCATTATTCAAAATTTGATGGCTCTAGATACCGTCGTTTTTGTCACAGTGCGAGAAACATACATGTATTCATGCAGATTCTTCATTATTTAATTTCTTTAAATGTAATACAAGGCGGTAATATTTGGTAACACCAGTTTGCAAGGAGACACAGACATTTATAGTAAAACAGCGCAAAATGCCGCTTCGAAACTAACAGCCTTTCTAGTCTACAGACCCTTTGGGCTAATAAATTAAATTAACAATAAATAAAAAAATCGCATTCAGAACTAAAAATAAATTTTAAAATAATCACTATAAAATACAAGCAAAATTAATAATTACGTTTAAATATAATTTTAATAGTAGAATTAAATGTATTTTTAAGGAGTCAAAAGTGTTTATCACTATGATGTATTATGAAATATAATTGAAATAAAATTCCTATATAGCAATTGTGGTATAATACTAATCTATGGTTTTAAAAAAGCAACATAATTTAGAATTTTAAACAAATTTTTCAAAAATTCGTTTTTAAATATTTTAGTATTTTTTACTTATTTTCAGCAATAAAAAGCATAAAAATTGCAAGAGAAAATTGTTTGTTTGAATTTTTCTGTTAGTTCAGATTTAAAATATTATTTTCTAAAAGAAGTAGTTACAAATTTCCGTACAGCATAGGAAAAGCTAAAAAAATATCTAGCCCTGAAAGCATGCAATAGCTTTATAATTATTTGGAATGCTAATTATGCTTGATAAATATGCTAAATTTTTAAAAATCAATCTCACTTTCAAAAATAAAAATAGGGAAAAATTTTAATTTGTGAAATGAGGCACTACAACCAACTTTTTCTTGGCAATTATACACGCTGCAACAGGAAACCACTGTTACATTTCTGCAAGTCGTCCCTACTCCACCGGATGTGATCAAGGTGACAGCCGGGAACGCCTCATACGAGGGAGAAAACCCATTTGGGTTAGTCTATTTCTTATAAGGTCCATGTGCAAATTATGCAAGAGACCTATCAAAGTAGTTTTTAGAGGATTATCCTCCACTACTAAAACTGATGATATAACTAACGCACTAGCAGCCAAAGGCTTCACCATAAGTAAAGTGACTCAACTGACTAGACGAAGAACACATGCCCCTATGCCTCTGAGGTACGTGCGACTAACGCGTGCCTACAAAAGTATAGATAACCTTTCCTAGAAAAATAGCTATCTTAATTGAGATAGGCATTTAAAATTAAGAATAAGATTTAATAAGAAGTAATATAAATACATGATAATGGCTTAAGGAAGCGTACAGTCCCAAATCGAAGTTACATATAACGTGGAAAGCACAAGAGTTGTTTCACAGACGCACACTTACAGACTGAAGTCGTTACCCAGATCTACCGGGAAAAATTCTTCTCTTCCCGTCAGCCCGTAGGGTTGTCAAGCAAGTTTACTGTTTCGCCAATTGGCGCTTTTGTCCAGAGTTTTGAGTCTGTATCGCCTTTTTGGCGCTGCCTCTACATACTCCCTCCGCAGTGTCAACGAAATGTGACATACCGCCGTGGGGTCGGATTAATTGTCCAGAACGGGTGATACCAATGTCTGAAAGTTTTTTTATATTCTTTGGAACTTGTGAAGAGTCCATGGTTAAAAAAGCGGGTTTCAATCTATCTATGGAAGATTGCTTGCTTAGTCCCTTTTATTTCGAGATCAAACTTTTTATCTCGTCGTTCTAGCACTTTAAATGGTCCATCATAGGGAGCTTGCAGTGGTTTTCGAACTCCGTCGTGTCGAACAAACACATGCGTCGATTCTTAAAGCTGTGGATGAACGAAACAGGTTCGCTGACTATGGCTAAAAGTCGTAGTCGGGCGGACACTGGCAAAATGGGATTTTAAATCTTCCACAAACTGTTTGGGGGACGCGTCCATAGGTGTCGAACTAAAAATTTCTCCTGGGAGACGAATCTTCTTTCCATAAACAAGTTCAGAAGTAGTTGCTCCTATGTCCTCCTTGAGAGCGGAGCGGAAACCCATCAGAAGCGTTGGAAGAGCCGCCATCCAGACACTGGTATACATAAGCTTTTAAGGCAGCTTTCAAAGGACGGCGGAATGTCTCGATAAGTCCATTCGCCTGTGGGTGGTACGGAGACGTCCTGATCCTCTTGATTCCCAACAATTGGGAAAGAGCTCGAAATAAGCCGCTTTCAAACTGTCGCTCTTCGTCAGTAGTAACAACAGCTGCACAAAGAAATTGAGTAATCCAGTGGTCATAAAAAACTTGTGCTACTATGTGTGCAGTTATGTCTGGTAAGGGTACTGCTTCGGGCCATTTAGTAAATTTATCTATCATAGTTAAACAATAATAATTATTTTGAGAAGGAGGTAGCGGACCAACGAGGTGAAGGTGGACGTGATCAAATCTCTGTGACTGGTCTGGAAACTTCATTAACGGGGTTATAGCATGTCTACTTATTTTTGCTTTCTGAGATGGAATGCATTGTCGTGCCCATTGTGCGCAGTCTTTACGGATGGAAGACCAAACAAACTGAAAACATATTAACTTCGTTGATGCACGAATGCCGGGTTGAGACAAATTGTGCAATGTGGCAAAAACTTTCTCACGGAATGCTGGGGGAATGTAAGGGCGGGCGGTACCTGTTGACAAATCACAATATATTGGTAAACTACAATTAAGTAAGGTAACTTTTTTGAGTTGCAGAACTTTTGAATCTTTAAGTAAAGTTTGTAATTCTGGATCAATTTGTTGCATTTTAGCAATTTCCTCATAGTCGATAGGGTTAGGCATGCTTATCGCTTCTATGCGCGAAAGTGCGTCCGCGGCGATATTCTCCGAACCTTTTATATGGTATATTTCAGTGGTGAATTGTGAGATAAAGTCTAACTGCCTAGCCTGACGAGGTGAACACTTATCCCAACGCTGTCGGAATGCATACGTAAGCGGTTTGTGATCGGTGATTAAAGAAAAGTTCCGTGCTTCCAACATATGCTTAAAATGCCTAATAGCAGCATAAGCTGCCAATAGCTCCCGATAATACGCACTATAGTTTCTTTCTGCTTGCGAAAGCTTTCGTGAGAAAAATGCGAGAGGCTGTAAGTTACCATCAACTATTTGTGATAGCGTTCCGCCTATCGCGATATCTGCCGCATCAACCTGTAAAACCAACTGGGCACCTTTCTTCGGGTGTGCTAAAAGAACCGCATTCGCGATTAACTGTTTACACTTTTGAAATTCATTACACGCTTCCTCAGACAAATTCAGGGTTGTCTTATCATTTTTCTTAGCCCCTTTTAAATACGAAGTTAAATGTATTTAATTCTGGGCTACGTTGGGTAAAAATCGACGGTAAAAATTTAAAAATCCTAAAAATCTCTGCAAATGTTTTACCGTTTTAGGAAGTAGGTAGTTAAGTATCGGTTCAACTTTGTTCGTCAGAGGTTTGATCCCATCTTTATTAATTAAATGTCCTAAGAAAGATATTTCGGGAACGCCAAAAACACATTTCGAAGCGTTTATTGTCAACCCATATGTAGTTAATCTTTCAAAAACAGTACGTAAGTGAGATTTATGATCATCTTCTCTGTCACTAAATATTAAAATATCATCTAAGTACACATAGGCAAATTTTAGATCTCTAAGAATTTCGTTCATAAACATTTGAAAGGTTTGAGCTGCTCCTCACAGTCCGAAATTTAAAAACGGAAATTCAAAAAGACCAAATGGGGTGCAAACTGCAGTTTTCGGTATATGATCTGGATGAACTGGTATATGATGATATGCCCGAACGATATCAATTTTTGAAAAAAATTTTCTTTCCGCTAAATGTATTATTAAAATCTTGTAAATGCGGGATAGGATATCTATCGGGTTCGGTGCACGCGTTTAATTTTCGGTAGTCTCCTACTGGCCGTATATCGCCCGAACGTTTAGAAACTACATGAAGAGGTGATGACCATGTCGAGTTTGATGGCCTACAAATACCTTGATCCATCATAAATTGAAGTTCTTTTTTTTACAGCTTCGTATAACTTAAGGCTTAACCTACGCGGTTTACTATGCTCGGGAGGATCGTTTGTTTCGATGTAATGAACCGTACTATGCTTTACTCTGCACAAATCAGATTTTAACTTCAGTAAATCCGGAAAGTCTTTCAAGATTCCGTGATACGGTGAATTACCCGATATTAGCTTTACGGAAAAATAATTTTCAGAATCGGAAAGAAAAACAGTTCGAGTTAATTTCCTAGTATTATCGATAAGCCTACCTCGTTTTAAATCGATTAAAAGATTAAAATGTCTTAAGAAATCGGCTCCTATTATAGGCACTGGTACATCGGCATTTAAAAGTTTCCAAGAAAAGTTTCGTCTAAGTCCTAAATTCACATTTAACAATTTTGTTCCATACGTAGAAATTCTGGAATTATTCGCGGCAAATAATTGTAACGAATCAGGATACATTTTCTTAAACTTAGAAGTCGCTGGCACACATGAGACATCCGAACGCGAATCAATCAAAAATTTTAAATTTAATCTCTTATCGTAAACGTGTAAACGACATGAATGCGCGACTGCCGACGAGTTTCGATCGACAGCCGCTACTTCTAGTTTTCCTGGGCCGTTGTATTCTGAGAAAAGGAACAAGGTGCTCGACATTTTCGTACGTTATTACCAAATCGCGAATGGAAATAACAATAACTGCTAACGCGCTCTCGAGAATGCCCACGTAAAAAACTACGTGGTCTGTTATGTGGATCCCGAGGGAATTTATTCCTCGTTTTCTGGCGGGAGAGTCGCTCGACCTGTTTACTTAGGGCAGAAATTTCACTCGTTAAGGCCTTAAACTCTACGAGGGGGCCACAAGAATCGTTCGGATCGCTGGGGGATATCGCCGAAGCTTCCTGGACAGCGAACACGCTATTGTTCGTTGGCGTGCGCACTTCAGCTATCTTGTCAGCCATTTTTGCTAAATTATCTAAGGTTTCAGAATTTATTGATAAAATGGCATGCACCTCGGAAGGTAACCTTTGCAGCCATAATGATTTTAAAAATTCGTCAGTTATACATTTTCCACCCAATTCTCTCATTTTTTCTCAATAAGTGAGATGGTTTGTCATCCTTAAATGCAATTCAGAAATAAGTCTGCATATTTGTTCGTTTTCCGAATCCGAAAATTCCGCTATTAACCTAGCTTTTAGGGCATTATATTTTTCCGTCGCGAGGGGGGGGGCTTAAATAAAATATCTGATACTGCAGAAAGAGTTTCAGGATCTATGGAAGAAATCACGTGGTTATATTTCGTAATATCGTTACTAATCTTTGCTAGAGCAAAGTTACTTTCAACTTGAATAAACCAAAGTTTAACATTATTTTTCCATAAAGGGGGAATTTTAACCGCCATGTGTGAGATTTGTGGCTCCTGTGCCACCACATTCGATTCGTCGTTGGTTTGGCCTTCCGATCCTGGCATCGTTAAAAATTATAAATATATCGTAAATCGTTAACTTAATGTTTTGCACTATGCTTTAGGACTTACGTATCAGTTTAGAATAAAATAATGAAGCCATTCAATATCTCAATAAAATTGCGAGCACCAATATTATACAAAGATTAGTTTTAAACAATGAATAATTAAGTTTAAATTAAAACTATAATTTTAGGGCAAAATATATCACAAAAGCACCTTAAGATCAATAACAGATAAGGAAAAAAATTTGACCACATACCTGTAAGTCCTCCTTAACAGTGTGATAAACCACGTGTAATCCGTACCATAAAATGAGAAAGAAATTAAGGAAAATAAATAGGATGGAGCAGTTATCACTCAGAAAAAAAAAGAGCATTCGCATCAAAATAAGGCATATTTTTAGCTTTATAAGAAAGATTGAGACAGATAGCCATTAGGAATCTGAAATAGAAGGAGCGAGAGACAGGGTCACCAGTGAGGTACGCGCGAGTAACGCGTGCCTACAAAAGTATAGATAACCTTACCTAGAAAAATAGCAATCTTAATTGAGATAGGCATTTAAAATTAAGAATGAGATTTAATAAGGAGAAGTAATATAAATACATAATAATGGCTTAAGGAAGCGTATAGTCCCCACACAGATCGGCGTTACATATCACGTGGAAGGCACAAGACGAGTTGTTTCACAGACACGCACACACACAGACTGAAGTCGTTACCCAGAACTGCCGGGGAAAAATCTTCTCTTCCCTTCCGCCCGTAGGATTGCCAAGCAGGTTTACTGTTTCGCCAATTGACGCTTTACTCCAGAGTTTTTGAGTCTGTATCGCCTGTTTGGCGCTGCCGCTACAGTTGTTTTAATTTATTACCCGTCGAGGGGTCGATTTGAAGCATTAAATTATGAATAATTAATTTGTATTTTCATAGTTTTTGTTTAAAATATTTCTAAAACATATCAATATATTTTAACATTTCATTTTACATTTGACTTGGTTCTAAAATTTTACAGTTCCTTACGATTAAAATTTTTAAAAAATTTAACTAATACATAAGGTGTAAGATATACTTTAGTTATTAATATTTAGCGAAAGAAAAGCAAGCTTATATTATTTGGTAAACTTAAAATGGGCAAATTTATTTATTTTTAACTCAAGAAACGCATTTTCAACATGAATGAAAAATATGAAATCGAATTTTTTAAAAGTAGCGTTGATTGAAAGAAGTAATGGATTTTGAAATCAAATGTAATCTAATACTAAAAAATATTGCTAAATTGCTGTCCACCACTTTTTTCGTCACTCTTTTGTGGAATAAAATTTTTAAAATTATTTACTACAATATTGATTTATGTATAACAAATTCATTTTTTTAAATGAAACTGCTTTGCTTTTTAGCGGCAAAGCGGTGGTTTCAGAACACATGCAAGATCATTGTTTTATTTGTAGCTGGTTTATCTTTAGAATGCCGTTCGCTACGTACTTGGAACTTTTATTCGCAGAACTTAGCTTAAGAGCGAAGACAGTTCAGTTAATTTACAATTTCCGGAAATCATAAACAAAATTTAAAAATACTAGTCTTTTTTTTAGGATGGGGAAATATGCTTAGATCAACATGTTTTTCATGTTTGATCCAATACGTTTCTGCCATTTCCAATTCGGTAACCTAAAAATAACCTGATCATTTCGATGTATTTTTAGAATTGTTGATAAACCTTAAGCACCACGCAGTAATTCGGTAAATTCGATGTAAATTGCTGTAATTTTGGGCTTTAAATAAATCTTCGGAAGGCTCGGTAAGGCATGAATTTACGAAAACTTTCTTCGATGTTTTCTTAATTCCTTGTTGGAATCTTGAATGTTCTTTGTGGAACATAAAATCGGTTTTGGCCAGTGTTCCATTTCTTCTTTTAAGCACGTGGGCCCTTCCCACCGTATGCTATTCTGCTTCAGATGTTTGAAATTTTCACCTCTAGTTAGTAAATCAGCTGGATTATTTTCACCAGACGTATATCTCTAGTTCAAGACATCTGAATTCTGTATTTCCTTCACTATGTCCTGAACGAATGGCTTTCACCTTTTCACATCACTTCGAATCCAGTGTAACGTTATACTAGAATCAGTCCACATAGATACAATTAAATCTATGTCCCGAAGTTTCTTTTGGATGTATTTTGACAAGCGGGAGCCTATCAAAGCACCCATCAATTCCAATCTGGGAAGTGATAATTTTTCAAAGGTGCTCGTGGTTTTAGCTTGTATGAATGACTCCATTTTTCGAATAATGAAAATATAGAACAGCCCCATAGGCCTTCTGACTCGCATCTGTTAAACAGTGTAACTGTAAACCATCCTTTATATCCTTTTCCGAGCACCTGCAAACTGATGTCTTGTTACCTATCCTTTTGGCATCTTTATCAAATCTTTAATTTCTATCAAAAATGTGTCATTTGATTTATTCCATATATATCCCAATACTTTTGAACACGTCGAATCTTGTGAAATGTCTTCTTCATTCCTACGTTTTGTAAATTCGTTTCATTTGTTTTCCACTCCGCATGTTAAATGCACCTTCTTTCAGTATACGTTTAATGCACTCACTTCCAAAAGTTAAGCACGGAGACGAAAATGCTAATTTCCGGAAGCCAATCAGAATTGAAGAGGATCCAATTCGCTGCAGAGATAGATGGAAGTATGCAAATATGTTAGGTAACAGCCAATCGCGTTTTTATGTCAAGAAATATGTAACAAAGGCAGTTTTATAAGAAGCCAGCTTTATGAAGGGTTACAGAAGTTGATTGTAAGTGCTGATAGAAGGTGTTTAAAACTTTCGTGCAATTTATTTTCAAGGGATACGTGTGTCTATGACTTCAGAAAACGATTGGAAGATTCTGAGCACTGGCGTGCTGGGGAGCGCATTGAAGCAGGACAGTCGATTACGGATGTTGCTCTTTTCATCGGCGTTCATCATTCTGTAATTTCACGTTTATGGAAACAATTACAAACCACACAGGCAGTTGTCCGAAGACCCGTAGCCGGTCGCCAAAGGTTACAACCCCCACGGAAGATCGATATATTGCTACTGTAGCCAAGCGGAATCTCAGAGCGACCTCCACACGTGTGACATCTATGGTTACAACGTCCATTGGTAAGGCGATATCTGCAGCTACTGTACGCCGAAGATTACATATGAGTGGACTGTACGCCCGGGTACCTCGAGTTTGTGTTCCTCTATTCGTCCAATCAGGAGGGGCACGATTACAGTGGTGCCGGGAACATGTCAATTGCAATCTGTCTGACTGGGGCAATGTCATGTTTACTAATGAGTCAAGATTTGCTCTGGAGGCAGATGACAAGCGTATGAGGATATGGCGTGAACAACGAACACCCAATCAGTCCCAAAACATCACCGAACATCATGCATTCCGAGTCGGAAGCACTATGGTGTGGGCAGGGATTACATTAGAGTACCGCACCGACCTGCACATCTTTAAACGAGGTTCTTTGATGACTGTCGAGATGAAGTCCTAGAACCCATTGTGAGATTGTGCGCTGCAACAGTTGGGCCTACTTTTGTTTTAATGGACGATAACGTACGCCCCCATAGAGCTGACACCGTCGATGAGTACCTGGAGAGTGAAGGGATTGCGCGTATGGCGTGGCCAGCATATTCGCCCGACCTTAATCCCATTGAAATTCTTTGAGATGTTCTCGGCCGTACTGTATCTTCACGTTTCCCACCTCCAGCCACTCTTATTGAGCTGGAAACTGTTCTACAAGAAGAATGACAATTGCTTACTTCTGAGGTGGTTGACCACGTAATTGAAAGCATGGTCACAAGGTGTAAACTTTGTATACAGTTGAGGGAGGATCACATACCCTATTAATGTCATTTTTCATTTTATGTGAGCCCACCAGCGGCCGAGCGGTAAAGACGCTGAACACTGGTAGTTCGGTCTGAGGTTCGAATCCCGCGAACGGACTGGCTGCATGGGCGTTTTCGTGGTTTTCCCCATGTGTAACGTATATACGAGCCAGTTTCCCTTAGAAAGTCCTCCACGAAAGGCATCCCTCCCATTAGGCAGATAGCCCTCGTGTGCTTTGCCATAATTAAATACACACATACACACACATTTTATGTGTTTATTTTTATATTATACATGTCTGTTTAAGTCTCCAGTATGTCATTACCTGATATTAAAAAAATTAATATTCTTTTCATTTCTGTATATAATTATTGATTTTGTTTTATGCATAAATATATATTCTACTTTCCTGCCGAATTTTGTATCAATCAAAACAGTATATGTGGATTTTTTTGCATTTTACATCTTCGTGCTTAACTTTTGGAAGTGTGTGTTTGTTCCGATTCATCGAATGCTTCTGATTCTTCATCTGCTACAGCGATGAAGTCGTCAACATACATATTTTCAGTTATCATGGAAAATACGTTCGGATACTGTGACTTGTATTTGTCAGCGTGTACATTAAGAGTTGCTCTGAGAAGAAACGGACTAGATGTTCCTCCAAAAATTACCCTTGTCATACGAAGAGCTTTTATTTTGGTTCCATTTAATTCATCATCTTTCCATAAAAACGTGACTGAGTTTCTGTCTTCATCAGCAAGAGAAATCTGCAAGAATGCTTGTTCGATGTCAGCTGTAAACGCCATTCGATTTTGACAGAACTTAAGGAGCAATTCCAGTAAGCCTGGGCACATCTTAGGATCTGAATGTAAAAAACTTTAATGACAAACAATTCTCCGCATGTCAAAAACCACACGGAGTTTTGTAGTTTCCTTGTTTTCTCTTATAACTGCTTGATGTGGCATAAAATACGTTTTTTGTCCAACTCCAATGTTAGTCTCTTCGGCGACTCCTTCTTTTAAGTACTTATCAATTACTTATCAATAACTTACTACGATATCTGTCATAGAACTGTTGATTATTCTGAAATCTGAAACTTAAACTTTTAAATCTAATTTTAACAATCTCCAGATTATCTTCAAGTTCATTTGAATTATGATTCCATGGAAGGCGGACAATATAACGATTGTTTTCAAATTTCACAGACCTTTTGAAATTATCGAAAACTAAATCATCTTCTAATTCGAGTTTCATAACCAAATCGTAATTTATCCCCACAGATTTGAGCTCCCAGGGATTCTTCAGAAAACTAGACAGTGATTCGTTATGCGTATCTTTATTATTATGAACCACAACCTTCATAGTATTCACATTAGTTGGTGAAATTCCGTAAACCCTTTCTGTTCCACTAATGGTCCATCCCAATTTTGTTTCAACCGCTACTAAGGAATTAGGCAGTCTGTGAACCTTACCCGTAACTATTTTCCAACAAAACTCAGCTCCTATCAGCAGTGCTGTACTCTTCTAATGTAAACTGAGATTTGAGTTTCGAGACTGCAGGTCATTTTTGTGGTTTTATATATGCGTTTCCGAAAATCTGCATCATGACTAACCCATTTTCTTCCCCCTAAATTCTCTCTGAAAGAATTATCAGCAGATTGCTTTTATATTTTATTTCTGCAGTTTCCTAGAAGACACTTAGAAATAATTTAAAGTATTTCATTGTGTAAAGAGCAAGGGGATTCCTTTTTGATTGAAATGAAAAGAATCTTTCGCAATGTAGCAATGATAGTGCAAACAGATATTCTTTCAAAATCTTGTAAAATGGAAAGGTCTGAAATGTACTGAATTTTGAAACAACTCTGGTTTGGTCTAGAAGTCGACTTTTGATGTAGTGCTTCGAATCATACAATAAAAATCCATTATTCCAGACACTTTGTACTGAATGAACAAAATTTCTTTTTCCCAGTGCGAATAAACTGAATTCTTTTTTTAAATAATTGTGAATTTTGTTTCTTGTTTTAGCTTTATTTCCGATTTTAATCTCTTGAGATTATTTCATTAACTGCCTCCAAATTCTGCAAAAATCCGAAGCTTTGAGCTACCTTCTCTTAGGACCAAACCAAATGCAGTTCTCTAAAGCAAGTGTATTTCTTTGTCCATTCAAACCAAATGATGCTGCATGTTAGCAGATTTGTACTACTCAATGTACATTAAAGCGGCAGGTAATGCAGCAGGATCGAAACTTGAATAACAGTTATGAATTCAGTGCTCTCATTTTACTTTTAAATGGATACTTTTATTATGTTTTTACCTAATTCTAATTTTTTATGTATTTAATTATATTCACGTTATACACTTAATTCATTTTCCGTTTAAGAATTTAGCATATTTACTTGGAAACGAATTTCTGAAACGTTCAGTGAAATTCAGAGTTTTCTGCAGTATCGCACTTATATCTTATTCTAGAAAACAATTATATCAGACAAAGTCATATACGGGTAAGAAAAATAAAGAATATTTAAAAAATAAATTATAATTTAAATAAGCAGAGTAAATTAATTTCCCTTCTCTGTTTTAAAAATTGCAATCCCTCTTTGCGCTGCGTCATTTTGAGACCAATCCATGTCATATGATCCTTACATGATTCTAATGCGGAAACCGGAATTAAAACACAATCCACCAATAATAATTTTAAAGCAGTATTATTTATCAAATGAAAACGCATTGAGAGCTAAAACTAATTCAGCTTGTTTTAAGATTTCATCTTGAACATGAGCTTCTACTCTTCGGCATAGCTGGTTTGTTGTCTGCTGCTCTCTTCTTCTTGCAAATCTATTAAACACGCAAACACTTTTAAATACGCACAATTAATATGCCAAGTTGTTTGTGGCAGCAATATATTTACTGAAAATAAAATAGAGATTAAATATGCCTCGGCTGCCAGTCTCCTATTCATTACTGATCAGCATTCTAGGCAATTTAAATTCTTGCTCCCCCATTAAGGTTCAACCTTCTACGTTCAATACCATCAGTATTGAAAAGTCCTTTTTATTGCGTATGCATGTAGTCATTTATATATAGATGACGTGCCACTGATGTAATATAGAGGAAAGCATGTAACGTTAAATACTTTTTTTCAAATATTTTGTACATAGCAAATGATGAAATCATGTTTTGTTTCGAAGTCGCAATCGTTTCATAAAATATTTTCTAAGAATAATCAAGCATTAATAAATCTCACATTTGAAGATAACACGTTAAACACACATGATTAGTATAGTGATCTCACAGTTGAAACATAATCAACATATAACTCACAGCTGATGAGCATATTGACACGACGATCCAAATATAATTTATTTAAAGCCATATTTTGCTCAAAATCATTTGACGATGTTTTAGTCACTTTGGCATAGCGACTCTCTAACTTAGCTATGAATTTACCATGAATTTATTCACGAATTTGAATTTATTCATACGCACACACACACACACACACACACACACACACATATATATATATATATATATATATAAACTCTTGAACACATAGGTCTCTCTTGTTCGTGTACTACTTTCTACTTATATATATATATATATATATATATACATACATACATACGTGTGTGTGTACACGCACATTAAAAAATGGCACAAAAATTTAAAAATTGGATTTCGTGTAATGTTAACAAGTTTTCGGTAGTAAATGCAGTACGGACACTATCAGTGATTAAATATATCAGTATGACAAACATTCAGCATATTATGTATTATTTCAGACGCCTTTTACATTTTTTCGGAAGCCGTTTAAAATATAGGAAAATTTTTGTATTTCTTTTCTTCCATTACTACGTTCAAGTATGAGAGATAGATATAAATGAATTTATACTGACATTTCCTTCTTTTACAGTGAGGACTTGATTTTTGGTGTTATGATTAATACAAGTGATTTTAATTTAAGTAGAGAAACGAATATTTGTATGATGCTGTGTTGGTTTGGCGAAAAACGTAAACAGCAGACTGCGTCGGTTAGATAATAACCAGTTTATACTTGGAACATGGAATATAAACATTCTAAGAGAATAAACTCGAGATCTGAGATTATTCGATAAAGACATTTTTTAAAAGGCGCGCAAAATATTCCGGTGGCCGAATATCCCTGCTGTAGTATATAAAATAATAAATATAGATTTATATTCTTTAAGAACTCGGTGCCATATAAATTCACTTAAATACGAATGGAAGTGATATCGCGCTGTTCTGTGATGCCTTTTGCTGTCCCCTTTTTTGAATTACACAGTCTTTTAGTGTTTTGAAATTTTTTACCAGTATCACCAGGCCCGTTGGCTGTTCTGTACAGAGAAGGTGACATACGCTAATCTTCTCCAATATTTAAAAGAATACAAATATATAGGGGTTACGAAAGGGAAGCTCCTCAATAAGGGTACAATTTCTTGCAGACTGACAGCTCTTATGTGCTTTGCCTTGTGTAAAGAACTTAACTTTGAGTACTGTGCGTCACAGAACGGCGGTGCACTCACTACATTCTGAGGAAACATTTTAAACGTGATCAACGTTTCTCGTCGGCATAAGGATCAGAACTGAGTTTGCTCCCTTCCTCTTCTGCTTCAATTATCGCGCGTTCCGCTTGTCGAATGTAGTTGCCTCTACAGACGTTTGATTCCGAGAAGCCAGACAGACAGTATGGAACATAACGAAAATTTTCTCCACCACTATTTCAAAAGCAGCCAAAATATTGGCTTTGTAAGAAAACTTTTACGAACACTCTGTGGCATATTTTTAACTTAATTTGAAATGAAAAATAATAAGTATTTCAATTTTATTCCTGTAGCGGTGATTTGAAAAGAAAATCTAAAATACATTAAACTAAGAATGAAATAGTCTTCCTGTTAACAAAAAAAGGAATGAGGTAGTTCACTACAATAATGGCTTTACTGAATCTTAGTTGCTAAAGACAGAGAGAATTATTAAGCAATATTCATTTTGAAAATAAATAAGTCTGCTAATAAATAATAATAATAAACTCTTAAATCGAAGTCGCTTCAAACATTTAAAACTTGCATATCATTAATATTGGCGATCATTTAATATCTTAGTTTTCGATTAGCTATTAAAAATGCAGTGACTCTAGTAGCGACCAATTCTGATAGGCGACAAGCAAAAAGTCAACCTTACTCTTCTGTAACTCAAAGTCATTTTTTATTGGTACCACCGTTAATGTGGTTACATTGTATTTCCAAATGTTGATTTTGTTACTTTGTAGTGGTCATGCTCCCGAGGAAAAAAACAAACACCTCTATATTCAAACAACAGATTGGAGAAACAAAAGATTTCAGTTCTCCAAATTTTAAGTTTAGGATCCGAATTAGCTACGTCGCCGGCATTACGCCTCTCATGCGCCACGGATTGACCTAGAAATGCCGCAATCCAGAAAATTTATCACAGTTTTTAAATCAGAGAGAGTGAATTAAGAACAATTGCTAACTGAAATTATAATTTTGATTTACATACATTTATCTCATAATTTTATAGTTTTCATTTATACATTTTTTAACTTACATATAAAATTTTCTTGTTACTGCTCTAATGCTTTTGTTAAAAAGGCTTTTCTGTCGCTAAGCCTTATTCTCTTTGAAGGGGGGGGAGGAATATGTACAACAAAGTTGCAGAAGGGACAAGTATGAATACCATCAGGCAAAATGTCTCTTTTCCGAGATCTAAACTCAAATAGTGAGAATACGTCCACAAAAAGGTATCCACTTGCATTTGGTGGAAGGGAAGAGTGAGAAGAATGTTATTAGCTCTCATTATTTGCTTTTTGAAACATTATCAACTGAATGAGAGACACACAGCGAAATTAAATTCTGTAGTGCACTAATCTGTTCTACCAAATTAGCAATGGACTGCATGAATAAATAGTGATCTTAAAAATTGCGTTGCTTTTTCGCCACCTTCATTAATTAATGTCGGCAACTAAACAGGGAGGGAAAGAGTACCCGACTGAGGAATTTTGGGGAAAAGAAAAAAACCACAGCATGATGTTAAAAATCTGTATTTTATTTCCTATTTTTTTATATAAAACCTGTAATTAATTTTTTTAATGACAAGCACTTTATTCAAGCATTCAACGACGTCCTAATTCTGATCCGCATCTCATCAAACTCTAAGCCTAAATTACTTCATTAAGATCGGCTAACCCCTTACTATAATCATAGTACGTAGTCCCCCGTAGTGTATATAATATAAATAGTAAATTAAAACCACACTCATACGTGTCTATAAATTTTTAAATTTATGTATTAATTTATTGATTTAAGTATTTAATATTTTATGTTATTTATTGAAATTTTTGTTTTAGTATTACATTGATTTTCCTTAGTTGACAGTATGGCTTCCTGTCCGAGGAATGTACTGCGCCTTACGTGCAGCTCTTTGGAAGGGGGCATTGGTACGAATTTTGTATACCTGCAAAATAATTTCAGTGAAATTATGTGAGAAATTGTAGTATTTCCTGTATAATCTAAAGGGAAAAGCTTGCAAGAGACGAAACTCTGCCTGAAAAATAAGATTAAAGGAGCAAGTTTATATAATATTGGTATAGAGAGGCTATCGCGCTTCGGCGATATCGCCAAGTTGGAGATGTTTTTGGTGACTTATTTTGACGCCAAATGTGTGTTTGACCGAATAGCACCCCAAGTTGCAAAACTTGGCGAGTATTTGTCATCGCTTTATGTAACTGTAACTGTATCCGGCCCCCCTCATATACCCTCCAGTAGTTTCGAGAGGTGGGAGGTCTCGGCGGCGAGGGAAAACAATATAAGGCCAAAGAGAGTATAAGTTTCTGAGTTGTTATTTCAGAGCTGTCTTCCGAGTATTGTGATATTCGTGAGAGCTCCTCCTTTTATAGACGCACTTTGCATTGCACTGTATTTAGCGTTCTGAGTGGTTTGAAGTGCAATTATTGATTGTGATTGATACTGATTGATGCTTCTCATTGATACTGAGAAGAGCTGTATGAGAAAATTCCAGAACTGTGAAATATGTTTTGTTTGGGAGGGGGGGTAAAAATAAATTTTATCAAACTATCATTTGGTGTGTGCATTCATTGCATTATGAACCCGTACACACGCAACAATAGATATACCATACGAAAGGATGAACTTTTTAAACAGAAGTGGAAAAAGGTTTGTGTGGTAGATTAAATCACGCCGGAAGAAGATAAATTTAGTACTTGAGGAATAATAACTGCGGATTTAGAAATCAAATTATTAAAATAATTTTAGATTTAATTTTTAGATGACTTTGTTTAGTACAAAAAACTATTTAGTTTGATAATAAATTAGAAATTTTCTTGGTAGCCATAATATAGATTTGATGGTCAAAGTTGCATTAGAACGTGTTAATCTCAAAATATTCTTTCCTTATCCTACATTTATGCTAATTTATGGTCTGCAAAATATCAGAAGATTTCGTCTTTAATTGTGACACAGTTCATAGAGTCATACGTTGCAGCTTGATAAACGTTATAGTTCGTGTCAGAATTATATCATCATGATTACTTAGACGTCGTTCGGAGACATGTTATCCAATAATGTCATCTTTGATAGCTCGTCACCTTGACAGATCATTGTTGTTATAACTGAAATTCATGTCTTTTAGTTCACTGGTAAGATGTCAAAGTTTTTTACCATAATTTCAGAAGACAAATAAATGGGATATTAAGGAAAATAATTGCGAGAAGTTTCAGGCCGCGTAGGGGGAAGAGAGGGATAATTTTTTCACTATATTATAATCCTAAGCGTAAGTGCGGAAACTCTCTAAGAACAAACTAACTTATAAGATTCCCATAAATATAAGAGCTTTAGACAAATTCCATAAGATGAACTATCTAGTGCGTCAGATTAAATTACTGCACTCTACTTCTTGCTCAAGATATATTCAAATCAAAATATTCATCGGGAAATGACGTAGTGGGAAAAATTTTGCAAGCATGGCCACGTTTAAATCATTTAAAACAAAATATGCTGCAACGAATCGCAAGTGTCTCATGATATTATAGAAGCAATATAATGTAATAATAATATTATCTTTCTCAAACCAAGTTATATCAACTTGCAAATACGGTCAATTCCAAAATTGCACCTCCAACCCACCCAACACACTTCTGCTATCATAGATATTCCTTCCTACTGAAGGGCATTAGTCACTCTTATAAAGCGGATATAAAACGTGATCTATAATCCAATCATAAACCTGAAAATATGGAATTTGATAGCATTTACTCTAGTACACCACAACATAAAGCCTTTGTTACTAATCGGGGTACATATGCCAATACTCTTAAAAACACACACAAATTCGATTTAGAAAGTTCTGAAGTTTTTATGGAGACATAAATTATTATTTACGTTACCGACAGTAGCCATTTAATTTCGAAATTTGCAACTTTATAAGCATTTAATTATCTACATATATATTTACGATTGAAGAGCAAACTTCGTTTCAGAACCAGGAAGCCACAAGGAGAATCTTATCGCTTTAAATGAGAATATAATCGAGTTGCATTATAGTGAATATTCCGGGAAAAAAATTTTTTTCCTTATTTAAAATGTGCGGCTAAAGGTTAACATTCTATGAAAAACTTTGCTGAAATTAAATATTTGAATACAGTTCTGAATCTAAAGCTTCTGAAGATATTACGACGGGAAAACGTGCAAAATGTTTCTGGTAACATAACCTTATTTTATAATATGGTTTTTAACTAAATGATTTTAATATTTAAGATATATTGTGTCGCTCTTGATTTAAGCACTGCAAAAAAATACTAGCACTGCTTTGTCATGAAGAATAGAGGATTTTACAATGCGTATTATCTGAGTTCAAACTGTGCAATAAAATGCACAATTAAAACAGGCAGTAAAAACTGGATAACTTGAAAGTGCATTGTCTTTTCCAACTGGCCTCCCCCGAGTTGCTTCACTACACATTTGTGTTTTGAAGAGTTGGTTTCTGTAAATGTCTCGTGTATTGCTCTCGCCAAGGAGCTTAAAAGGATTTTAAGAATAGGCTGAGAAGGATGAATTTCTATATCATTAAAGTATTATTATAATCTGAGATCACAGAGTTTGAGCTGAATTTTGTTAATAACACTGTTAGTAATTCATATATTCTGACGAGAAGCTGATAATTTTGTATAGCCTCAAATTTAAAGTGCTAGTTTTAAATATGTTCTATATATTAAAATGTGCTCTCACATTCTTATTCATAAACTGAAATTACGACAATGTTAAAGAATTTTTTCACAGTCTGCTAAGATGCAAAATGTCAAAATATAAAAATATTGGCATTTAATGTAACTTATCACATGTATGCATTTAATGTAATTGAGTATGTAATGTATTTTATCTCTTACTGCAATTTTTATCGCTTGACTTAGTTGTTTGAAAAGTATATTTTATATTTTATATTCTTATAATATTTTGAGTAGTTTTGATTTATCCCTTACATTGCCAAATATACTTTGTCAAGTTTTATAACCAGGTTTTTCAAAAATCATGAGATTGGTAGATTACCAGATATTGTATTGCTTTTTGCAAATTCAATAATTTAATTAAAGAATCAGATTTAAGTAAGAAACGCTTCAAATTGAAATTAGTCATAAGTGAAACTTAATCTAAACGAAACTGTTCTTTGAAAAGAAGCGTTCATTTAGTGCATCGAATTTACAAGTTCTGCGACATTTCACTGTTGCTGTTCGTTTCTTCTCGACATCGAGGAATCTTGATTAGTGCTTACCTGTTATAGGAACAGATCATTTACAGTTTTTGAAATGAATTCAAAAGTTGCTAATCATCCCCACTCTACTTCTTACAAAGGACATCAACTGTGATGCACTGAATATCTCTTAGCATAAGTCTCTAACATCTGGCAAGAGATAAATTTGTCTCTTGCCAGATGTTAGACACTTATGCTAATGTGTAGTAGAAGGTTTCACTATACTTAGACATTATTATAATAATGTAACATGAATAACTGTACTTCATTGTTATAATATTATAATAATGTAACATGAATAACTGTGTTTCTAAATCTTTCAAAATTTCCATAAAGCATTACTTAGACTTTGAAATGATGTCCTTTTCCTCTGATTGTATAAATATTCATCGCTCTCAGTTTTTTCAAAAAAGCTGAAAACTTAAAACTATAACTAGTATTAAATTTTTTAAAAAACATAAAATTTTTCACAACGAAATGCATCAGTTATTTCAAGTGAAGCTTAGAAAAGTCAAAACCTAAAAATTTTCAGATAAATTTGAATAATATCTGAAGAACTGATGTGTGTACACGTCTAATTATCTGGCACAAATCAAACTCCACTGTTTCATTTTGATTTCTCACCCAGATTTCGCATTCCGAATCTGGTGTGCGAAGTAAGAGCCTTTTACGATATTTTTTCCACTAGGTCAGCCCCACTCTGCTCACATCTCCCCCAGATCTCCCGAGCAACTAGATCTATTTATCCCCTCTTTCATCATTAGTTCTTTGTTGTTGCTGTTTAAGTGAGTTTTCATCTTTTGTCTTATAAGATTTGCTTGAAGGCGGATTTCAGTGTGCTATATATAGAGTTAGTTAAAGTAGTTAGAATGGTCATCAAGTTGGATAAAATCTCACATTTAGAATTATTCAATGCTTTCTTTTACATAACGTAACAAACAAGAAAACGCACGAATGGTTTTATAAGAGATTATTAAATCTTGATTTAAACCAAAAGATCTCCATTTATCATCTTGATCTAAAGTGCGTTCAGAAAATGGTGACGAAACTGCATTGCTAAATTTAATATTGACGATGGTGATTTGGTGTAATCATGTAATTAGTCAATCAAGAACACTAACACAGGATGCAGTTTGGCCGTCATGTAGAGAAAATCTCGTTCTGATTTACATCTTACCTAAAACAACACATTTTAAACGAATTAATTGGCCATCATGTAGAGGATATCTCTTTCTGATTTACATCTTATGTTTTTTTTTTTTTTTTTTTTAATTGAAAATTTTAAATCCTTGTGCACCACATAGTATTACACAAGGCTTACAGAGGTAAGCAAAAAAGAAAACAAACAAACAAATACAACAACACAACACAAAATAAAATAAACTTAAAAATTGACAGATGATACGTAAGAGATAAATTTACAGAAAAAAGAGAAAGCCATTTTATGTTGGACAAAAATTATATGTTGGACAAAAACATGAAGAGGGAGAGGAAATGTAACATTCACAGAATTTAACTTAGAAATGAGTTCCTTTCGTCCTTCCTTGAGCTTTGAACAATAGAACAACAAATGTTCGACATTTTGCACTCCCCCGAAACTGCATGAACACAAGTCTGTACTAGATAATTTAAATCTCTTCAGATATGAATTGAATTTACCATGTTCAGTTAGAAATTGAGTAACTTCAAAATTGCAGAAAAAGTGTTTATTATTCAGTCTGTGAGGAATGGAAGGAAAATATAGTTTAGTCAAAGAGGCAGTAGTAGAATTCCTGTATAGTTCATTCCACTCGAGTATTGTATCATCCCTACTTTTGTTCTTGTAAAATGACTTATAAATTATCATTGGAGTAATTACTTGAAGATGTGTAGCTTGTTTTGCCAACCAATCAGCCCGTTCATTTCCTAGATTGCCAGTGTAGCCACGTACATGAGAAAAGATAACATCAACACCTTTATTATTAAGGTCTTTAAGAAGAGCATGGGAAGTCACAATTAATTTATTATATGAGAAGATATTCCTAAGAGAAAATAAGGATGAAAGAGAATCAGTGCGAATATGAAATTTAGCACTTAGCGAACAGCTGTTAGATATCCACTTAATTGACTCACTAATGCACAGTAATTCGGCTTGGAAAACACTTTTTCCAAGCCGAATAAATTCCCAATGAATGATTCATTGGGAATTCTAAAGAGTTTGTATTCCAGTTCAGAACCATTATGGAAAACGACATAAGCTAATCCAACTCAATTATTAATTTTACTGCCATTTGTATAACACACAACAGGGAAATTATCATCAACATAATTTTCATAAATGATAGTTTGAATTGGCAAACGATTGGCAGGATGAGGAAGATCTTCAAACAACACCTTGGCATCGAACATAAATTTGCTGATGGCATCTTTAAACTTTTTGTCATTCAAAACATGAAGGTCAATCGGAGGAAATCCTGAAATTGCGAAACAGGCTTCATAGCTAATTGTTCTGTAGCCACGCACAACTCTTAGTAAAATTCTTCTTTGAATTCTGCGAAGTATACGGAAATTAATCTTCTTTTCTAAAGCTGTTCCCCACAATCTAGAAGCATAGCAAATAAAGGAGACAATACCCTGCTTATAAATCATATCAATAACATTAAATTTTAAACCAAAAGTATTGCAAGAGACACGATTAAGTCCTCTAAGTATATTTTCACACTTATTGGATAAATACATAATATGATTTTTCCAACAAAACTTATGATCAAGAATAACGCCTAAATATTTAATTTCATTCACCGTTTCGAGTCAGGTATTATCCAAGTACAGTTGTTGGTTTGTATAGCTGACATGCTTTCTTTTAATTATCATAATTTTAGATTTATTAGGATTGAATTCCAATTTCTGTTCTCTGGACCAATTGGAAATAATATTAAGGGTGTTTTGAGCCGTATTAAAGAGAGTAATGGGACACTTCTCTTGAAAGCTAATTAGTAGATCATCAGCAAAAGCAATTGTTTTACAACTCGGACAATGTGAGAATCTATTGAGTAGATCATTCATAATTAAATTCCACAATAAAGTTCCGGAAACCGAGCCTTGAGGGCAACCTCTTTCCAAAATGCGGGAGGAAGAAACGTGGCCAAGGGAGAGCAATGCAGATCTGTCATGCAGAAAATCTAACGACTGTTTTTAAACATGCTTTTACTGTCACTAAGTTAAATTGAATTTAATAAAGGCATACAATGGTATCCTGAATATATTTATTCTCTTCTATCGATTTATTTTAACTGTCGTCCATAAAGTACCGTATTTGACGGGATATAAGACGCACTCTTTTTCCTAAATTTGGTCTCAAAAAAAGTTACCTGCGTCTTATACGTGAAGGACACAGGTTAACTTTCAATACTGAATGCTATTTTTATCCCGGATAAAGGTCTAGACACACATAACTTTTTCTACATCATCATGTGTTTGGCCTTCTACATAAGGGTGCGTCTTATATGCCAGTGCGTCTTATATGCCGTCAAATACGATAACTGCAAGTTCCGTAAAGTATCTTTTATAAACAAACTAAGAATTATTTTATTCTCAGTTAAAGCAACTGAAGGGCAACATGAAATTATCATATAGAAATGTAGCATTCAGGTAACGCTTTCTGTGATTCATACATTAGAAACAGCAGCATATGCTTAGTTTCTTTGGCATTATAGCATTACTAATGTTCATTATACAATCCATACTGTTTATTTCGGATTGATTCTCGAAAGAATGTTTCAGCTTTTCTGATTTCTTTTACTTTCATTGTAGTCTTTGTAGAGAAAGTGTCTAACGTCGATCTTGTCTTAGCAATATTCCCACTTTAGCATATTTCATTAGTAACATTGATTTATTGGCATTCTTTAATTTCATTACGCAACAAATATTGTAAGCCATATTTTTTTATTTCTGCCCTTTTCAAACAACCCTTTAATTCTATTCCGTATAGCCATTCATCTATAAACCTCTGAGACATTTTTTAACCCATAGGTGCGTTCGCAAAGAAGGGCTATTAGTCTCGAAACACTGCACGGAAAAAATATTTTTAACTCAAGTGCATGAGATTGTCTATCGGAAATTCTAAAGCTATGCTGTTATTAAATATTTTAGCCCAAAGGGGCATTAGCTGAAATGTTCTCGGCAAGTGTAAATGCTTATAAAGAACTTATTGATCTATTTGTCAGTTAATAAACCCAGATCTAGGTGGACACTGCCTAACCTGCGTAATACTACAGCCACTCTGCATCGTAACTCAAAAGAGCATAAAAATACTGAAGTGAGCTTCTCATAAGTGAATCAAAAAGAACGATTTATCACGTCCGAAATAATTATCCGTACCATGTGTGGACATTTAATTAAAATAGAGCCTTAAGAATTAATACAAAAATATTAAAACGGAATATATCCGCCTACTCAATAGCAAATGTTACAAACATTTAGATAGCTCTTCATCATTAGTTCTCTAATTAAAAAAAATATGCACCAGTCCGATGATTACGATTTATCAAAATAAGCATTTATCTCTGATAATTTCAAAATATGTTTTAGAGAAGCTTTAATTAACTTTTAAGGAATATGAAAGTAGTTTACTGGCCAATTTGTACTTTCCGTTTAGGGGCTTTCAATTGGTTTGACTATTTTGACACAGAAGGTTTGGTAGTAGTCCTTAATTCGAAGAAGAACACAGCTTAAAACAAAAAGATCTAATCTTATTGTTGCGTGTTTGTACCCATATAGGTGAATTTAATGCAGTTACATGTGAAAAGGTTGGCTTCATCGTTGGTTTTCGCCATGTGTAATGTTAATACGTGCCGGATGTTCTCAGAAAGGTCCTCCATGAGGTCTCCATCAACCTTACAATGACGGACCTCGTATGCTTCGCCTTGTTAATATAACCTCATTTAGCTTTGAGGCAAATATTGCTGAAATACAGGAGGAAAAAATGAGCTGAAATTCGGAAAACTTATTTTGGCATGAAGCATAACGCGACCAGCGATTTTTCAATCGGCGCTTGTCCAGTAACTAGATATACAAATTTTCAATGATTATTGAAGATTTTAGACCACAGACCTCTTTATGACTGAAGCTACTGCAGAGTGCAACGTTGCCCGCAGGCACATGACGATAAAGAAAAAACGGGGGATCAAGAGGTCGAAAATAGGTGACAAATACTTTAGACGATCTATAAGAATAGAAATAACCCAGAAGCTTGACAGAACTCGGCGAAATTCTGGACATAAAGAATTCCGGACATAGCTAATGTCGATGGGGAAATTAAGAGGCAAGGGAAGCAAAAGAACAGCGTGTTCGAGAGGTTCGAAGATAGTTGACAGATGCTTCTTACGATCTGTAAAGAAATAATCCAGGAATCTACAAGGGTCGAAAACCTCCTATATAAATGACGGAACTTTACCAATTCATTTCATATTTCCCCTTGGGTTTAAAGTTGAAAACGTTTAATTCCAGACAGAGTGGAAAGTATTATGCGCTTTTGCGCAGTAGTCTCTTTGGAATTGTAACGTAAACAAGGAAAAATTTAAAAGTATCATGAAAAAATCCTATCACATATTTAAGCAACTTTAAGCATTTCACGCATTTCTTGGATAATAACACAATAATACTTGAATACGCAGCAGATTTTTTTTAAAGAAAAAATAAAAATAAATAATATTTACAAGTTCTCGCTATGTTTTATGATCGGCTGGGATCGGAAGTGTACGAAATGTTTTCCTCCGCGGAGCCTTGACTAACAACGCTTGGGTATTGAGTTCGCTGCGAAAAGGAGTAAACATCCAAAGTTGAAAACTTCACCAGTCACTGTTCTTGGATGAATGGTTCTTGGTCTTGTGTGAGGCTTTGGAATAGTATAATTGTAGTTCCCAATTTGGTTTATGACGTTTAGTATGTGTTTATCACAGTTACTATATAATTTATGGGTAAATCATAGAATTTCGGTGTCAATGGATTTCGTATTCAAATCATTATGAATAACAGTGTTTCTTGTAAGCTAAGGAGCATTGGTGATGATACGAGTGCTTTGTTTTGTAATTTTGGGGGTATTAATCTATTGTTTCTTCCAGCAGCTGCCCATGCAGGCGCACGGTATAGAAGAATAGGTCTAATTAATTCTGGTGCAGAATTATCTTGGTATTGAGATTAATTTGGGAATATTTTCCAATTAATCGATAATTACTCAAGAAAACTTTAAAAGCGTTCACTCTGGCTTCAATGATGTGCGAATTAAAGTCGAGTTTTGCATCGAGATACGCCCCCAAGTACTTTATCTCGGTGTCACGTGATATAACTGCTCCGTCGAGCGTGATGCCTTCATGGTGATGTCTTGTGGAGTATATTTTAAAATAGATGACAGGTGATTTCTCTTACTTGATTTTTTCTTCCATTTTTTGGTGTGTCAAGCCAACCTACAAATATGATTCGGGATGCAGCACAGTAATAAATATTTGAAACAATTCGATTCCCGGAGCAATGCATTAAAAGTTAGGGAAGAGAGGTCAAGAATACAGATTTAGAGTTTTGTTATATATATATATATATTAATTAAGCGTAATTTTAAAGCACTTATTGATATAAAATAAACAAAATAAAATATAACACTCCCATCAGTATTAAAGGAGTATTTAAATTATACGTATATTATGTATTATGTATCTTTTAAACCTAATTATTAAAATAAAAAATAAAGAACATACAGTTACAACATAATAACAAAATTAGGCGCGCAACATGATTCACTTTAATATTTCCATCAAGCGCAACTCTAAATGCAACAGTTTCATGTTGTATTTAGCGAACTCTGTTTTGTTATTAGATTATCTGCTATTTCAGTTATTCGTCTTTCAATACTTCAATACTTCAAGCAAAAGCCGATATGTTTTTTTTTTTTTTTTTTTGGATTTGGGGTAATACTGTCTGTAGATATGGTACACCTGCTAAACAATTTCAGCAGTTCTTAAAAGTATATTTTTTTAATATATTCGCCATATGTGAAAGTTTTGCCGTTGGCAACTACACAACGAGTAATTGCGAAACTACATTCATCGCTTTAAGTTTGGTTACAATTGTTTGATAGAAAATGCAACTTGTTTCCTCCACAAGAAATCGCTGCTTTTATAAATTCCAATTTTTCATCGGAATTCTTAAATGCGGACTGATGCTTAGCTTGAAAATGTCTCTGTATACTTAAGGTGCGACATACGATGCTTTGAGACCTAATACGCATAGAACACAACTCTTTGTATGTACGAATATGCATTCATTTGTACAGATGTCTTGAAAACCTGAAACATGTGGCTTTCTTTTTTTTAGCGGACATTGAATTAAGTATATAGGTAGGGATTGTCACAATAATTAAACAAACAATAAACAAGTTTTCACAGTAAAACTAAGAACAAGGTGTGAGGTTAAAGTTTGGTTATAATTGTTGTAATTTTGGTTCGTTCCAATGACGTGCATCGATTAAAAATCATACTCGATACTCGTTCATCGAACGAAAGGCGAGAAAAAGCGGTAGGTAGGTCGGTGCAGCGAAATTGACAAATCATTTCGAAGTACCCGTGGATCAAAATCACGCACCTCCACATCAGAAGAGGCATAAAATTGCGCAGCGTTGGGGAAAAATAAAAGAAAAGCATGGAGGTAGGAAAGGGAGGAGGGGCCAACCCGCGCTAAAAGTGAAGCACTGCTTTGAACCTTGGGTCACCAGATGGGGTGTTCTTTGTTTACATTCAGAAGCTCGCTTGACAGGATTCTGATAGTATTTCGACACACGACAGTTCCATAGAAATCGGAAAAGGGGACTCTTTCGCATGAAAGAAACATTCATAGTGTGATGGATAATAGCAATTTGTATAGTTTAGTGACATTTACGCAAAAATCACATCTTGGTTATTTTTCGATAACTAACAACAGCGATTTTGATTATGAATTTGTTTTATAAAATCATAAGCTGTTGCACTACAAAAATATAGATTTTAAGAAAATTGCTATGCTTAAAGAATGAAAAATACATTACGGTATATTTAAAATTGTACACGTCTTTCGATACCCTTGACAGAGTATTCGCTACTTTTATTTTATTTTCCAAGCGTCAAAATGTTTTAAATAAAAGAAATTTTTTTCACATCCATATATTATTGTAACATGTGCCTTTTAAAATGTTTTAGAGGAGAGGCTTTACTGCTGCTCATTTTAAACCCGTCGTTTTAATTTTATATATCTGAAAAATAATCACTTTGGGCTTACACGTTTTATAAATATAAAATTATGTATGTTATAATATTTGTAATTAGGCACATAGGTCAGATTAAGTTTTTATTAAAGAGAGTAATGCATGCAAGGGCTATCTGCCTAAAGAGAGAGATGCCATCGTGGAGGAATTTTGAAGAAAAACTGACCTTTGAGTAGGTATTAAAAATAATAATTATAATTTTCATTCAAATTATATCCATATATATTTTTTATATAAAACTTTCGGGTGTATGCTAAATTAGTGTAAATTACTTTACACGAAAAATATAGTGAATGCACAGAAATTAAAGATTTGCACATGCCGGAAATGATAAATAGGAAATATGTATGGGTATTTATGCATGTGCTTGCAAAAAGCATGTATCTGCCTTTGACAAAATACTTAAATATTCATTAAATTATTTATAAATGTATTTGAAATGAAGAATTTATTCACTTATAAACAACTGTGAAAGTACTGTGAAGAAATCTAATAATTAAATGTATCTAATTTATAATGATTATAAATGTTATCTAAATATATAACCTTAATATTGAATTGTAAACATAAATTGAAATACTGTTGAGAAATACGTTATAAAACTATTTAAGCAAGAATTGTTCGTATTGGAAAGCAATCTGTTAAAAGGTATTGTAAAGCAAATGCTATGAGATGCGCACTTAAGAAAGTAATAAAGAGTTTTGGAATATGTATTGTTGAAATGAAGGGTAAAAGAAAATCTGATAAGTATAATAAAAAGAATTATTCCCCTTACATTTTATAATAACTCAGTTACAAGTTTTAAATAATACTTAAAAAAAAAAAAAAAAAAAAGCTTATTTTATTCCCTTTCAGAAATGTTCAGAGAAAGTCAAATACTATTTTTAATACCTATTTAATTATTAGGAATTACCGAAATACTTTTTTAAAGTATTTCGCTAATTCCTAATAATTCTCTAATTTAAAATGAACCGAATAGAGCATTAATTATAAATTGACTTACATTTTTCGATTTAAAAGAAGCCAAAAAATCATGTCATATTTAAGAAAGTATTTTAGGAAGAAGCTCTATAAATAGAAAAGAAATCATGCATAATTTTAATATTAATAATACAATAAACTTTGATCTTAATTTTTGTACCTTAACCGAATAAAATCGAATCACCTTAATTTTTTTTTCTAATGTAATTAACGAAAACTTGTGAAAATATTTCATTCAAATTAAACCATTCTGTGAAAACTGTCCTGTGAAAAGTATAGCATTTAATTCCGTTCAGAATGAAATGTTGTTTAAAAATATGTTGTGTTCATATACTTAGGACTCTGAAGTGTTGTAGAAAAAGAAAATATATACATTTATATGTATATTTACGACGTAATTACAAAATATTTACATCCGAAGGCCTCAAATCCTATTGAACTCAATGGTAAATGACCCAATGTTTTGGTCACCACGTAGGGATCGCCGGTGCTTCAGAGCAGAAGAAAGAAACTTGTTTAGGGCGACTCCATCTTACTTCCTACCTCCATGAAGAAAAGAAAGGGGAGATAAAATAGAAAAGCCTACCTGACTTGAGGAGTAGCAGAAAGAGGAGAGACGAATCTCTGAGAAAACAGTAGAAGTGTAAGAAAAAAATCAGAGTTAGTAACAAAGGAGTAAGGAATCATTGGCAATGACGCATTTAACGTAACTTTAGCTGTGAAATGAGGGATTAGTGGGCGGAGTCTTGTGTTGAACGACCAATCGGATTTAATGATCGAGTTCAGAAAAGGATAAGATCACTTGGAGAGCTTGGAAAGTTAATTTTTCAACCTGATATTTAGCATTTCGCAATTTTTGCACAAATGATAATATACTTTGTAGAAAATGGAGATTACTGTGATTTCTGAAAACCTTAAGGCTAGGATCGAGACTTTCTTCTTCAGTTATATTTTTCTTAAATATTTCGCTGTCGGAAGATTTTTTTGCAATAATTCCTACCGCTTCTTTCCCCTTGACACTTTGAGCATTAACAAGTTAAAACAAAAATAAAATTAAAATTAAAAGAATCTGAAATCTTCCAGATTTTATATTACGCTAAGTGTGGATTTTCTTCATTTACACACACAAACAAGTTACGAAAGCATTTCGGCTAATGTCCCACAGGGCAAAAATTATTTACAAACAACATATCTTTAGAAATTCCAATAGACAGTGTAGCGATCTGGAGATAAAAATATTCGGAGAAAGAGCAGAATTAACCACTGCTTCGCGCGTTTCTCAAAAGAGCCAACGCGAAAATAACAAGTCAAAGAATTGCACAAACTCGTTATCCATGTACACATCGACCTATTTTCACTTACACAACATCAGTGAATTGCACTAACTTGGCATTGCACGCTGCCTTGACTTTGTCCATGTACACATCGATACGCGCCACATAAGTGGGCGATTCTGCATCAACTTGAAACTAGCAAGTCAAAGAATTGCGCGAACTCGGCATCTATGTACACATCGACCTATTTTCACTTTAAAAAAATCAGAGAATTGCACAAACTTGGCATTGTGCACTCCCTTAACTTTTTTCATGTACATATCATACGCGCTAAATGAGTAGCCCATTCTGCACTTTATTCAAAAATTCTGTCACTTACAGTGTTACCATTGCCACTCTGAAATCGCTGACTTTGTTAATCAAACATTTATTAAAGTTTGACAAATGTCTGAAATAGGGAATAAAAGAAACTCTAAATCCAAATTCCCTTTATTTAATTTTTTTAAATATAATACAGGACAATAGTATTTGATGAGATGCTGAAAAGTGAAAAAATTTGAAAAGTGAAGCGAACATTTATTGTGAACCAACGCAAAATGCCGTTTCGAGACTAATAAGATTTTTAGAAATTTCCACAAAGATAAACGTACAACTCTTTACAGCATCACAGAGTATAATCAGTAGTTACACTTGAAACTACTAAGAATGCTAAACACAAAGCAATGCAAAGCAGATCTAAAGAGCGAAGTTAACTGGCAGATATCACGTTGAACTAACAGCTAAGAACAACTGACAGAAGATGCTCTCTCGGATCTCATGCAGTTTTCCGACTGCCGCCGAGACATTTGTAATCTTTTCTGCTAATTATGCTTAATAATTAATTAATATTTTATAGTTTCATATGTTTTATATATCAATTCTTTTAAACTTTTCCCCCAGGATACTACAATTCTTTTTTCTTCTAATTTTAAATTTTAGCTTATGTATATATATATATATGTAAAAAGGAAGATATATATCTCAATTATTAATATTTAAGGAAAGAGAATCAACCTTACACTTTTCTGGTAAACGCCGAACTGGGAGAAATTTTTCGTTTAGTTTTATGTCAGCTTTTGCATTTCCAGGCTGGATAATTTTAGTCTGAAATCGAATTTATCGAAAGAACCTTTGATTTGAAAGAAGCAGTGCATTTTAAAATCAAAATAAACCAATCTAATATTTAATACGAATGATTGCTAAATTACTGATCACCAGTCTTTTATTCCGTTGTTGTGGTATAAAAATTTGGAAAATCTGGAAGGAGCAAACTTTCCTTACCTGCAGCGCTCCTAGGAGCACCAAAGTTCGATAGCCGGAACACAACCTGCAATATCGCAGGTTAATCGCGGGAAATAAAGCGAGTTGGAGAAGGAGCAAACTTTCGTGAATGTATAAGTATTTCTTTTAAATGAAACAGCATTGCCTTTCCTAGGCAAAGCGGTGGTTTTTTTAGGATGTATTAGATTAAGCTAGTAGCGTTTCACTGTATATTGAAACATCATTTTTTTTTAAATCCAAGTGAATTGAGAGTACGTTTGCGAAGGAAATATTAGAAATATTTTGCCCACTGAAAAAAAAAAAAATTGCGTACTCATTCATATAATATATTTGGCAGTCTCTAATATTTTGGTATGATGTATATCATGTTAATTAAACAACTAGTTTAATTAACATGACATAAGAGGAGAGAGAGTACATAAATTAGAATTGGTGACTGCTAAAACAAAACGCTTAACAATAGAATTTAAATGCCATTCAATAGAACCTAAAACACGTCTTTGACAGGGTCTTTATCCTCCTTACCTTGGAAGAGAGGAAGAATTATCTTTCCAATTAATTATCAATAATCTAACGTTTAGATGGGGAAGACACATTTCATTTTTTCTCCTAAAAAAACACAAGGACTGCATCGTGTATTCCACCCGGAAGATCAAAGGAGGGAGAAAAGAAAACATTCTATTGTAATACTTGTGATAGGAAACCCGATCTGTACCCCGGAGAATATTATAAAAAATATCATATTTGAAAAATTATAAATAGTTAAGGAAAATAAATTGGTTAAATACATATATATTTATATTTATTTACTATCCTACTACTTAATATAATCGAAAATATATCTGTTACACACTCTGCGCAGTTGCAATACAAAATTTTATTGAGACACTGTTTTATTATCTATTTCAGCGGTCGTCAACCCTTAGAACTTTACGGACCACTATATATATAATTTCATATCTGATGGACCACTAATATGAATTAAAAAAACCCATTAAATCAGACTTTAAAAACAACATATTACTACGCAAAAACAATATCCAACTTTCCAATACATGTAATTCCAATTTTCATTTGTTAATATAATTTTCGAAACATTCAGTGTTCAACAGCAGACCTTTATGGAAATTCAGGCTACGCCCATGATTATGAGTGTAATTAAAACACTGTTAACATCTCACTGATACACATATTTCGTTCACATTGAAAAATTATGAGAAAAATACAAAAAACTTACCTTCTTGTACAAAAAGCTTCACATTTGCATATCACTGAAAAGGAACTTTACGAAAAGCAAGAAGAAACCGGCAAACGCAAAACAATATCAATCTAAAGTGTTATGCGACCATTTTTAAGTATTGTAAACATAATAATCATCGCTTACTCAGAAATGGCGCGATCGATCAACAGTTAGACAAAACAAAAACGGAAACTTCCAGTTTTGCAATTATAAACCAGAATGCATATGGTTCTCATAAAAATCCAACAAATTGCCTTGTGACACGAAAAAAATCTGTATATTAACGACTATAATAGCATATGTTTGTAATTCAGAAGGAAAGAGAATTCCAGTTCGCGCTATTATTGATAGCAGCATATCCATGGATGATACACCTGCAAAAGTAGCTAAAAAGTCGCTAAATAGGAATTTCGCTAATAGAAGCTACAATTTAAAAAAAAAAAAAAGTATAACCCATATTCCAAAATAGGTTTCCTTGCTCATCAGGTTTTTAAACTGAAACTTCATAAAAATACAAATAATGTTCCAATTTTTCCGCGGACCATCAAAAAGACGGTAGTAGATAGAAAATGGGGGTTCTGCCACACGCGGTGTGCGGTGTGGGCGTGGTCAATGACGTCACACAGAGGGCGGGACCAAAGGCAACGTCATCACACTAGGAGGCGTGGTCACGAGTAGAGTTGAGGTGTTGGTAGATTGCTGATTGAGTTGTAGACCTCCTGCTTTTCATTTAAAGTTAGTTTTTTTAAATTGGCAACGGAGTCATGGGGACCTCTAGGGACGAAAAAAGAAAATAATGTATTTAGGAATTGCTTATGGCGTCCTCTAGGGACGAAAAAAGAATCTATTTTAGAAGTTTCTTTTATTAAAAAAATGTTCTATGATTCAAAATATAGGATTGAACCCTGAAATATCTGCTTTTCTGCAAAGAAATAACTGTTAAAAATATTGGAAAGAATAACATAATACTCATTAAAATTTCACACACACACACACACACATACACATGGGCTTTTATCGAAAGCCTCAGCTTTCTGACACCTGAGGGTCTCTCTTCACAGTTTCACAGTCATGGGGTTTTTTTGAATTCCCAGGTGCCAGCCCCTTCCCACAACTCCACTGTGAAGTCATTGACCAATGATGACATTCAAAAAAATATTAATTTACTTTTTCTTTATCAGCCTCTATTTTATAATGACCGTACGCTAATGTATGGATACCATCCTCCAAAATATACCTTTTATCATCGAATGGGGAGAGACTTAATTTATTCTGGCGAAGAGTGAAAAGATGATGTTCTTCACTTGCAATTCTATATTGAATCTCACGTCTAGACTGCAGGTTTTGAAGGCAGTGCTTGTAATTCTCATGCAGGATTTTACTTCGCATGACGTGACGTGAAACGCCCTTTGCCGTCTTCTTCTCCCCCGTCTCCGATAAAAAGGAATACATTTTTGCTCTCAGACCCACAAATTCATAAACCAATTTAGATGAAAATTCATCTTTCATACATCCAATTTTTTTCATGTTTTTCTGACTGTAAAGAGGATGATTAGGGGGATAGTCTGATGTATCGTAAATGTCGCTGCGATGTTTCATATCCTCATATACATCCTTCGTACGAATTTCATACGTGAGAGAATCTGTGTCAGTGAATAACAATAACGCATTTTCTCCGTATTCCTTCTTTATAATATTGTAATGGAAGTTGTACATCAGAATTTTACTTAATTCCAAAATCACAAAACCTACATAGATTGGTCGATTCAAAGTGAGGGTGTTTTTCAATCTCTCCACTGCAACAAGATTCTCACTGAAAATTTGGAATCGTTTAAAAGTGGGACATGCTACCAATCGATTTCATAAAATTGCAAACACAATTTCCTAAAATTTTCGAATACGTCTGCCAGTTGTAAAACGTCTGATTTCACGTACAAGTCGTGATATTCCCCCATTGTACGGATGTTGAAGCTGTTCCATACTGCCTGTGCATGTTCGTAATCTGACGCTGAAATCTCCTTGTCCGTTAAACTATTGTGAAAGGCGGCAGGAGGTGTCTCTTTAAACATCTCAAAGGACTGGATGTAATCGTAAGGGTAAATGCCCTTTTTCAAGAGAAGAGAAAGATCCCCTTCTCTTACATTTTCCTTTAAAATGTTGAATTTTTCTGCAGGCAGATTTTGTACCAGTTTTTCAAGAGATGTATTCAAAAACTGGAAACTGTCGATGAATTGTAAAGAAACTTTGATCTTATTGTGTTTCTTGCTAAGGGCAAAAGTGATATATTTTTCCATATTCGTAGCGATGACTTCAATTTGATGGTCTTCGATCTTTCCCAGTCCCTGCATTATATGGTGAGCGTCATAATGCTTCAAATTATGGAAGACCACAGGTATCTTTTTCTGCAAGCGATATTTCAGATTGCATAAACTGTGTAATGCTCCTCTGTAATGACCCGTCAAGTGATCGTGATCGCGAACGCGATCCTTATAAAGAGGCTTCTTACACAGATTGCAAATCGTAGCCGTTAAAAAGTCCTGCTCTTGTTGGGGTGTCATAATTAATGGAACGATGTGAGTTAATGTTTCCGCAAGTTCATCTTTTTCACGGATGATATTTTGCAGAAAATTATCTACGGCATCTGATCCTCGATACACGTGAGCAGGTTTTAAACTCTTGCCATCGGGACCTATTATGATGTAAGCGTACCCGCAAGCTTCATGCTTCATAATGGGTTGTGTGTATGAGGTAGCATGACTCGGTTCCGACGTATGCACTTTTTTGACGATAGCCTCAAAGTCAGCATATATGATATACGAAATTGGATGTTGTAAATGTTGATTTCTAAATGAAAGAAATTTGTCTTCCTCTGAAGGCATTTTAATATGCTGCGGTGAGTGTTCTTTGCAGAAAGTCATATGATTTTTTAAATTTCGCTCCTCTGAAAATCTGTGGAGACAGCGATAGCAGTAAAAGGTGCATGTCTTATGACGTGTTAAATCTCCCATTAACCGCGAAAAATTTTTAATGAGGCAATAATGACTGCCTCCTTCATTAGAAATGTAGAGCAAATTAATACAGTCCTCATTTTCTTGAGGGGATACATAGAGGGGGAACACTTCATCATCTTCATATCCGAAGACGTTAATACGGATATTATTCAGTCTTTCAATGACTGGTATTTTCGTGACTGGAACGGGACACTGGATCTTGCCTAATTTAATATCTGCTTCATAGGGTATGTAATGACTGACACGTTCAGGAGCATTTTTCCGGTCAATCTTCATTTTATGTGCTAGTAGACACCATATGAAGCATTTTAAGTCCATGTTCTGGATATTTAAAACGGCTTTCTTATCAGCCAGCTTTTTGGGAAGGGGGATGTAACTACTCGGGGCGAGCGGATGATATTTTGCCACACATAAATCTAATTGATTTATTTTATCGAGAATCCATCCCGATCCCCGCTGAGTAAATGCTTCGAAGGACATTAGAATTTTTTGAAATCCCTCTTCCACATGACCTTCTACGGTCTCCTCCATTAATTCAATAGCACATTTAGATCGGAAATGGGGAGCAATAGCATCTAATTCCCCATCCCGTGTTGTGCGTGTTAAATGAACTTTTGCCACGACATACCATTAATAGTGGATTTGTCGGCTAATTCTTCTTGTAATTTTGACGTAATTTGGGGGCGCATCTCTTCAAAACATAACAAAAAGTCGGACGCATTTTCCTCAGAGGGTGTAAACGTATGTACACTAAATACGTTTAAAGCACCTTCTTTCCTCATTTTTTTCACGGGACGATAGAGCGCATCGACCTTCCTTTTAGTGCAGTGAGCCGTGCGCACATGTTGTAGCAATTCACTCTTTTGAGTGAACACTTGGTCGCAAATATTACAAGAGTGTTCTTTAGAAGGCTTGATATGGGTCAAAGCATGACGTTTCAAGTCAGAATTTCTTGCAAATGCTTTCTGACAAACATCGCAAGTAAAACTTTTTTCTCCGGTATGAGTTTTCATATGTCTGGTTAAACTCTCCTTGCGGGTAAAGAATTTAGAACAGATGGTACAGACCTAGGAAAATTAAAGGGAAACCCTATAAGTATACATCTTTTCAAGGTGTATGTTACATATTATATAAATATGCGTCACGCAAAGTGTAATAAAAATTTCTCATCTACCCCAACTATTTCACATAACGCGCTTAAACATAACAGATATAACTAAACATAGTTTCCTCAAGATTTAAATCCTTTCGCATTTAACTCAAAGATACGGAAAAACATGAAGTGAATATTACCCTGAAAGCGAGCAGTTAAGTGAGAATCTTTACAAATACGGAAACGATCGCTGATAATGATCAGGTAGAAACTCTTCACAAAAGGGTCACGTGTGCAAATGAGGTTAAAGTCACAAAGCAAGATTGCCAATTGTAATGTTACTTAAAAGATAACAAATAGAATTCTTCTACCCCAAAACAAGATTATATTTTCAATAGAAAGTGTGTATCTAAAATATTTAACTAACTACCGATATTTTTTCTTTTCTAACATTTAATGTATACATGGATTTACGTTGCATTTCAAGTACTGAGAAACATAGTTATTTCGGAATTTAAGATTCATTCATGTCTTAAGCGTGTAACGGAGAAGAATTATTGTTAACATACTACATTTTCTGATACCGTACCGCTACCTTTCTTAAAACACAACAACTTTGCAAATTATATGCAATACATAAAACTGAAAATGTAATATCAAAAATCACAACTATACACATGTAATTAAATATCAATACCTCTTCAAGAAACATTTATCAGCGTTAACTAAGTTCACGTTATAAGTTTAAACTTTCGAATGAGGTACTAAAACTTCAAAACATACACTGATACTAAAAATTCACACCGTAAATCATGTAAAACATACCTAACAAACTGAAAAACTTAATCTGTAATAATCCATTTTAAAACTTTTCCCTCACATAAGAGGTCCTGAAAGAATGATCCACCCTAAAATAATTTTTGCAAAATAAAATATTTTATAAAAAAAAAAAAAAACTTACATGTTCTGGAACCATACTGATTATCAGATCTCCAGCAACATCATTTTCAAAAGTTGACATTTTCAATTTAGAAAATATTAATCAGGAAGACTTGCTATTTCCGAGATTGTCGAGCGAACTGACTTCTCCCATTTCTGACACAGCGTTTTATAGGGATTAAAGAATGTTCTCCAACATTCCAGATTTGTGTAATCTGAACCAGGATAACCCTTTCTTTCGAATACAACTTCAACTTCTATTAACCCTTATCATGACAACGTGAAGTCTACAACGCTTATCAAGGATCTTCCTTCACTTCTGTATGTATTGTCAAACTTGGAATAGCAACAACAACCTTAAGAAAATACATTCTTTCGCATATGATTATCAGAGTTTTAGAAATTTTCCATTACTCTATCATGATAAGTGGATGATGCTTTTAAGATTACCCTTATGCATATATGTAATGTCAAACTTAAGAATAACAACTCTTTCAAATAAGTTTTCAGTGATTATCAGAGTTTTCCATTAACCTATCTTACCATGATAATGTAATATACATATGACGCCGGACAGACTGTCCTTCCCAAACAAGGCAAGACAAGAATTTATTACGATAAGTGTTGATGAATTATATTGGTGAAGATATATTTTTATGTATTAATTTTAAAAATATAAGAGATTCTTTAAGGCAGGAAAAAATTGTTCATTTATTTTATGATAGGGTTTTTTGAATCGAAATGTTATGAAGATTATAAAAATGCATTGATATAAGTACAGCTATTCTATTTAAATTTCTGTGTTTGGTTGATGTTATGAGTATTTTTTTTTCCTTATGTTTTTAATAGAAATATATTGAAATTTTAGTTTTAATTTTAAAGCAAACGTGTATATCAAATGTCAGTAAATGGATATTGCTGTTAATTTGATATTAACTAATGAAAGAAAATTCCAAGTATATTTTATGTATAATACAGAAATTTATTCTTCGAAAATAAATGTATTGAATGGTAAAAGCTTCTTGGTGAAATGAATGTTTTTCATAACATTTAAAAACGATGTAAAACATTTTAAATGGGAAAAGTTTTAAAATGGATTATTACAGATTAAGTTTTTCAGTTTGTTAGGTATGTTTTACATGATTTACGGTGTGAATTTTTAGTATCAGTGTATGTTTTGAAGTTTTAGTACCTCATTCGAAAGTTTAAACTTATAACGTGAACTTAGTTAACGCTGATAAATGTTTCTTGAAGAGGTATTGATATTTAATTACATGTGTATAGTTGTGATTTTTGATATTACATTTTCAGTTTTATGTATTGCATATAATTTGCAAAGTTGTTGTGTTTTAAGAAAGGTAGCGGTACGGTATCAGAAAATGTAGTATGTTAACAATAATTCTTCTCCGTTACACGCTTAAGACATGAATGAATCTTAAATTCCGAAATAACTATGTTTCTCAGTACTTGAAATGCAACGTAAATCCATGTATACATTAAATGTTAGAAAAGAAAAAATATCGGTAGTTAGTTAAATATTTTAGATACACACTTTCTATTGAAAATATAATCTTGTTTTGGGGTAGAAGAATTCTATTTGTTATCTTTTAAGTAACATTACAATTGGCAATCTTGCTTTGTGACTTTAACCTCATTTGCACACGTGACCCTTTTGTGAAGAGTTTCTACCTGATCATTATCAGCGATCGTTTCCGTATTTGTAAAGATTCTCACTTAACTGCTCGCTTTCAGGGTATTATTCACTTCATGTTTTTCCGTATCTTTGAGTTAAATGCGAAAGGATTTAAATCTTGAGGAAACTATGTTTAGTTATATCTGTTATGTTTAAGCGCGTTATGTGAAATAGTTGGGGTAGATGAGAAATTTTTATTACACTTTGCGTGACGCATATTTATATAATATGTAACATACACCTTGAAAAGATGTATACTTATAGGGTTTCCCTTTAATTTTCCTAGGTCTGTACCATCTGTTCTAAATTCTTTACCCGCAAGGAGAGTTTAACCAGACATATGAAAACTCATACCGGAGAAAAAAGTTTTACTTGCGATGTTTGTCAGAAAGCATTTGCAAGAAATTCTGACTTGAAACGTCATGCTTTGACCCATATCAAGCCTTCTAAAGAACACTCTTGTAATATTTGCGACCAAGTGTTCACTCAAAAGAGTGAATTGCTACAACATGTGCGCACGGCTCACTGCACTAAAAGGAAGGTCGATGCGCTCTATCGTCCCGTGAAAAAAATGAGGAAAGAAGGTGCTTTAAACGTATTTAGTGTACATACGTTTACACCCTCTGAGGAAAATGCGTCCGACTTTTTGTTATGTTTTGAAGAGATGCGCCCCCAAATTACGTCAAAATTACAAGAAGAATTAGCCGACAAATCCACTATTAATGGTATGTCGTGGCAAAAGTTCATTTAACACGCACAACACGGGATGGGGAATTAGATGCTATTGCTCCCCATTTCCGATCTAAATGTGCTATTGAATTAATGGAGGAGACCGTAGAAGGTCATGTGGAAGAGGGATTTCAAAAAATTCTAATGTCCTTCGAAGCATTTACTCAGCGGGGATCGGGATGGATTCTCGATAAAATAAATCAATTAGATTTATGTGTGGCAAAATATCATCCGCTCGCCCCGAGTAGTTACATCCCCCTTCCCAAAAAGCTGGCTGATAAGAAAGCCGTTTTAAATATCCAGAACATGGACTTAAAATGCTTCATATGGTGTCTACTAGCACATAAAATGAAGATTGACCGGAAAAATGCTCCTGAACGTGTCAGTCATTACATACCCTATGAAGCAGATATTAAATTAGGCAAGATCCAGTGTCCCGTTCCAGTCACGAAAATACCAGTCATTGAAAGACTGAATAATATCCGTATTAACGTCTTCGGATATGAAGATGATGAAGTGTTCCCCCTCTATGTATCCCCTCAAGAAAATGAGGACTGTATTAATTTGCTCTACATTTCTAATGAAGGAGGCAGTCATTATTGCCTCATTAAAAATTTTTCGCGGTTAATGGGAGATTTAACACGTCATAAGACATGCACCTTTTACTGCTATCGCTGTCTCCACAGATTTTCAGAGGAGCGAAATTTAAAAAATCATATGACTTTCTGCAAAGAACACTCACCGCAGCATATTAAAATGCCTTCAGAGGAAGACAAATTTCTTTCATTTAGAAATCAACATTTACAACATCCAATTTCGTATATCATATATGCTGACTTTGAGGCTATCGTCAAAAAAGTGCATACGTCGGAACCGAGTCATGCTACCTCATACACACAACCCATTATGAAGCATGAAGCTTGCGGGTACGCTTACATCATAATAGGTCCCGATGGCAAGAGTTTAAAACCTGCTCACGTGTATCGAGGATCAGATGCCGTAGATAATTTTCTGCAAAATATCATCCGTGAAAAAGATGAACTTGCGGAAACATTAACTCACATCGTTCCATTAATTATGACACCCCAACAAGAGCAGGACTTTTTAACGGCTACGATTTGCAATCTGTGTAAGAAGCCTCTTTATAAGGATCGCGTTCGCGATCACGATCACTTGACGGGTCATTACAGAGGAGCATTACACAGTTTATGCAATCTGAAATATCGCTTGCAGAAAAAGATACCTGTGGTCTTCCATAATTTGAAGCATTATGACGCTCACCATATAATGCAGGGACTGGGAAAGATCGAAGACCATCAAATTGAAGTCATCGCTACGAATATGGAAAAATATATCACTTTTGCCCTTAGCAAGAAACACAATAAGATCAAAGTTTCTTTACAATTCATCGACAGTTTCCAGTTTTTGAATACATCTCTTGAAAAACTGGTACAAAATCTGCCTGCAGAAAAATTCAACATTTTAAAGGAAAATGTAAGAGAAGGGGATCTTTCTCTTCTCTTGAAAAAGGGCATTTACCCTTACGATTACATCCAGTCCTTTGAGATGTTTAAAGAGACACCTCCTGCCGCCTTTCACAATAGTTTAACGGACAAGGAGATTTCAGCGTCAGATTACGAACATGCACAGGCAGTATGGAACAGCTTCAACATCCGTACAATGGGGGAATATCACGACTTGTACGTGAAATCAGACGTTTTACAACTGGCAGACGTATTCGAAAATTTTAGGAAATTGTGTTTGCAATTTTATGAAATCGATTGGTAGCATGTCCCACTTTTAAACGATTCCAAATTTTCAGTGAGAATCTTGTTGCAGTGGAGAGATTGAAAAACACCCTCACTTTGAATCGACCAATCTATGTAGGTTTTGTGATTTTGGAATTAAGTAAAATTCTGATGTACAACTTCCATTACAATATTATAAAGAAGGAGTACGGAGAAAATGCGTCATTGTTATTCACTGACACAGATTCTCTCACGTATGAAATTCGTACGAAGGATGTATATGAGGATATGAAACATCGCAGCGACATTTACGATACATCAGACTATCCCCCTAATCATCCTCTTTACAGTCAGAAAAACATGAAAAAAATTGGATGTATGAAAGATGAATTTTCATCTAAATTGGTTTATGAATTTGTGGGTCTGAGAGCAAAAATGTATTCCTTTTTATCGGAGACGGGGGAGAAGAAGACGGCAAAGGGCGTTTCACGTCACGTCATGCGAAGTAAAATCCTGCATGAGAATTACAAGCACTGCCTTCAAAACCTGCAGTCTAGACGTGAGATTCAATATAGAATTGCAAGTGAAGAACATCATCTTTTCACTCTTCGCCAGAATAAATTAAGTCTCTCCCCATTCGATGATAAAAGGTATATTTTGGAGGATGGTATCCATACATTAGCGTACGGTCATTATAAAATAGAGGCTGATAAAGAAAAAGTAAATTAATATTTTTTTGAATGTCATCATTGGTCAATGACTTCACAGTGGAGTTGTGGGAAGGGGCTGGCACCTGGGAATTCAAAAAAACCCCATGACTGTGAAACTGTGAAGAGAGACCCTCAGGTGTCAGAAAGCTGAGGCTTTCGATAAAAGCCCATGTGTATGTGTGTGTGTGTGTGTGTGAAATTTTAATGAGTATTATGTTATTCTTTCCAATATTTTTAACAGTTATTTCTTTGCAGAAAAGCAGATATTTCAGGGTTCAATCCTATATTTTGAATCATAGAACATTTTTTTAATAAAAGAAACTTCTAAAATAGATTCTTTTTTCGTCCCTAGAGGACGCCATAAGCAATTCCTAAATACATTATTTTCTTTTTTCGTCCCTAGAGGTCCCCATGACTCCGTTGCCAATTTAAAAAAACTAACTTTAAATGAAAAGCAGGAGGTCTACAACTCAATCAGCAATCTACCAACACCTCAACTCTACTCGTGACCACGCCTCCTAGTGTGATGACGTTGCCTTTGGTCCCGCCCTCTGTGTGACGTCATTGACCACGCCCACACCGCACACCGCGTGTGGCAGAACCCCCATTTTCTATCTACTGACGGTCCGTGAACCACCGGTTGGCGACCGCTGATCTATTTGGTAAATGAATTAAAAAGCTCTGGGTTAGTAAGGAAAATATCATTAAGGCGTGGAAAAGGTAAATTGTCTATTATATTCTTTTAATTATAATATAGATTAATCGTTCTTGTTACGTCTTATTAAACTTCTGTCTGGATAACTCTGTTTTGGCTAACCGTGGATTGCCTTGTCTCCTTAATTGAGAATATAGTGTATATGAATTCATGGACTGTTAGGTATTCTAACTGGTCATAAATACTGGTCATAATAACTGGTCGTAACATGGAATATTGTTATGTATAGTTACTAAGAGTTTGTCCATGGAGTATAAAGAAGATTCATCGTGAAAGGGAACGTTCACCAGAAAAAAATCCGTGTTTTGCCTTTAATTTTACACAAGAAATTCTACAAGCACTCTGGTGTTACACAAAAAGCTATTTCTGCGTTCCATATGGAGCTTTAAAATAATCATATTAACAATTATTTAGTTGAAAAACCGTGCAGATTTACGCTTAATTTTGTGTAAAAAATTCCTCAATAAATACTTTAGATTTTTTTTAATTCCGTTTATTTTAGAAAATGGGCTAAATTGTCATCATGCATAATGTAATTCAAATTTCTAAATTTTCTGAAGTGTTTGCAGACACGGAACAATTTCGTTCTCTGACAGGGATTTCTATCGCTGCCCGGTGATCGAACATATCACTGGACCTGTGGAACGCAACTCCTCGGCGAAGTACCGACCAAGAATAAATTACGCAGATCCTCCACACCATATCGTCACTGAATGGTATGGTGTGGAGTGAATGCAGTGGAACCTCTAAGAAGGAGCGCGGATTTTCTGATTCCCAATTTCAGAAGTTGTGAGCAATCACTGTACCGTCAAATGAATGTGAGCAATCACTGTGCCATCAAATGAATGAATATGCACTTCATCTGTCCAGCGGTTATTCCAAGGCCCTTCTGGATCGACCTCAAAGTGAGCAAAAAACTGAAATGAAAACCGCAGTCGAGTATCAAACACATTGTGGAAGCAACGGCTGCACTAGTGAAATTTCATAAGGATAAATATTGGATAATATTCAGCAAGACCTTTTGGAACATGCTGACCTACGACATATCACGTGGTCTATCCAGCGACGGTGCTATATGTTGGACACTGCTGCTAGCCTGAAAGTTTTAAGCTTTTACCCTACGACCTGAAGCGCAATCTCCTGCAGTTGCTTTTGCAGAAAAGGCTTTTCTTCTTCCTCCAGGACGAACAAAAAATGATCCTGTTTCTTTAGAAATTCTAATAGACAGTCTAGGGAGCTGGAGATAAAAATATTCTTTCCCTTACAGTGTTGCCATTGCTCACTCTGAAATCGTTGAGTTTGTTAATCAAACATTAGTTAAAATTTGATAAGATATAAAATAGAGAATAAAACAAACTCCAAATTCGGGCTTCCAGTTGCCCATATTCAGGTGGAACACTACGTTATACAAAATGTGATGGCTCTGGGTACCGTTAATTTTTAACATTGCGAGAACATACATAAATTCATGCAGATCTTTTCTTATTCAATTCCTTTAAATATAATACAGGGCAATAATACTTGGTTGAAACAAGTTGAAAAGTGAAGCGGACATTTATAATGAACCGACATAAAATCCCGTTTCGAGACTAATAAGAGTTCTGGAACTTTCCACAAACACAGCCTTACAACTCTTCACAGTATCACAGATTAGAATCAGTGATTACACTTGAAAACTGCTAAGATCGGTAAACACAACGTAATGCAAAACTCATTTAAAGAGCGAAGGTAACTGTCAGATATCACATTGAATTAGCAACTCGCATTTAACTAACAACAACTGAGAGGCAGATGCTTTCTCCGAACTTGCAGCCGAGGTATTTCTAATCTTTTCTGCTAATTTTGCTTAATAATGATATTTGCTTAATAATTGCTTAATAATTTAATAGTTTCATATGTTTTATATTTAAATTTCTTTTAATTTTTTTTCCTAGGATACTATACTCTTTTTCCTTCTAATTTTAAGTTTGAACTTACACACAGAAAGGTAAAAGGGAAGCTATATATTTTAATTTTTGATATTCAAGGAAAGAGAAGCAATCTTACATTATTTGACAAATGCAAAACTGGGTAATCTGTTTCTTTAAGTCAATATATGCATTTCCAGGTTAAATAATTTCAGTCTGAAACTGAATTTATGGAAACAATCTTTCATTTGAAGAAGTAGTAGATTTTAAAATTAAAAAAAAAAAAAAAAAAAAACAGTCTAATACTTAACGCGAATATAGTTCGACCGCCTCATCCGCGATCATGAGCGTAAACAGGGATGCGCCATTCGGACCGAATTATTCTCAAAATAGGGTGGAAGGATGGGGACTTTTTTCCCCTCCAGCATAGCTCTTCCCGGAGAAGAGACCTTTCGCGTCGCAGCAAGTAATACCACCCCTTTTGGACGAGTTTATGTGTTTTGGCAGAACGCTAAATAGGGTTGCGCATGAGACGGTCGAAGTATAGCTACTGAATTACTGATCACCAGTATTTTATTCATCTCTAGTGGTATAAAAATTTTGAAAATAAGTAAGTTAATTTTAACTCTTTGAAATCCAGACCCTTCGCTAAGCTATATCCTCAAAATACCCGAACCGCCCGAAATACTTTTCCAGTTTCACAGCAATTTCCTCCCCGTCCATTAACGCAGAAAATAGGTATGAAGATTTCCAATGACATCCTTTGTATTTTCTAACAAAGATTCCATTAGCCTTTGACCCCGTTCTTTATAAAACTATTCTGAAGGTCAGATCAACAAGCCTTTCCGGCTTTGTTATTATCACGATTGTTTTATTTATTTCTGTTATTTTTATAGGAAGGAATAAATTCTTTAAAAATAAATATAATTCTTAAATTTTTAAACTACTCTTTTATTGCTATTTAAAGCTTAAAAGCACACTGTTCTACAAAAGAATCAACAACGAAATGTCACGATCAACCAAAAGATTAAAAAAAAAAAAAAAAAAAAAACTGTTAGGACAAGCTGTCTGCAGTAAACTGATACAATGCATTTGGGGAAAGTGCACCTGCTACTGCATATCTTAGGGGAAGGGAAGAAAAGAAGATTACAATCTCGGCCGTTTTCGGGCGGTTCTGGTTGTTTCAATGTAGGGCCGTGACAGGCGGATTGGATGTGAAGGAGTTAAACAAAACAGCACTGCCCCTAACATATGTTAGAGTGAATTAATGTTGTTTTACGCGTGCGTTTTCAGAGTATATTGAAGCTTATATTTTTTTATCCATGTGAATTAAAAGTATGTTTGTTAAGCAGATATTACGAATATTGGAACCCTCTGAAAAAAACAGATTTCCTTCTCATTCATATAGTATATATGACAGTCTCATTAGAGACTTTGTTTTCGTGGATCTCATGTTAATTGAATAACCAGTTCAAATCGCTGAGAAAATAGTACATACTAGAATACTACATAAATTAGAAATGGTAACTGCTAAAACAAAACTTTTAATAATATAATTAAAATGACATTCAACGGAAACTAAAATGCCTCTTTGGCACAGTCTTTATCCTTCTTACCTTGCAAGGAAGGAATAATTCTCTTTTCAATTCATCATCAATAACAATAATAATAAAACTTAATTATGAACTTTTATATGCCATGTACGTACCGTTTGCTTAAAGGCTTAACGTAAACGTTAAACAGAAATTGTGATATATAATGCATGGATAGATTACGTTTCGAAAAACTTAAATACAAAAAAAAAAAAAAAAAAAAAAAAAACTTGAAAGAAACACAAAACAGAAGGAATTTGATGTTCTTAAACTTTTATAAATCACAATTTCATTTAGGAAACATATCTTTAATTGACTAATAATTAATTTTAATAATACAGAACACCAATTAGTAAAATTATCTTTGCTATGAGATCAGAGTTACGCCTAAGACTTTCAGAAAGCATTAATTTATGATTAATTATTGATTTTTGATATATTAAATGTGCTTTTAATGCATTAGTAGCATTTCTCATTGCTTATTAAAAGAAAATACCTTTATATCTCTTTTTTCCTATGGGATTCGGAAAATGCTTATAAAAATCAAACTGATGAAGTCGTGATAAAAATACACATTATTTATTTATTTAGTTTTACATTATACTTCTCAAATTTACAAACCATCCCAAATATATAAAAGCAACAGAAAACCGAATTCATTTTTCCAAATTCAATACCTAAAGAGTAACAATCATTTAATCTTCAGGTAAGAACAATTACTAAAATAAGACAACTACAGTAAGACCCCGCTTAACGCTGTTTCGTTTAGCGCTGTTTCAGTTTAGCGCTCTTTTTTTTCAACCCGGGGATTCCACGAAATCGCTCGCAACATACGGGGATTCCCCGAAATATTATGCACGATAGGTTTCAAATACATATCCGAAAGAGTGTACTTGTATTTCTTGTTTGGTGCGGTATTGTACAGACATATTTTGAAGGGGTAAATGTGGAAGATGTCGAAGAAATAATTCAAGAAGCAGCGGCTAGTCTTTCTAATGATGAGCTCAAGGAATTAACTGAACAAGAAGAAAGCAAAAATGTTGACAGCAGTGATTTAGAAGAAGAGCAAAAAGAACTTTCAATGGCGTTTGTAAAAAGGAGTTTGTCTACCATAACTGAAATAATGGATCAATTCATTGAAAATGATCCGAATTTTGACAGGAGCTCAAAAGTAAGGCGTGGTGTTAGAGATGCTCTATCCGTTTATGAAGAACTTTTAAGAGAACAACGCAAAAGAAAAAGGCAAACAACATTAGATGCTTTTGTCACAAAAAAGCAGAACACTGAAAACGCGGAAGGCTAACTAAATATGACTGACTGAGAATTTTATTTGTTTTTTTTAAGAATATTCGTTTTGTTATTTATATTTTGTTTTTATTTTTGCAAGAAATAATAATGTGGTATTAATTTGGGCTTTAAGAAATAAATGTTTGGCTTTATTTTTATTAAAAAAACATACTTTTTAAATTTAATACCTAACCAATTTCCTAGCCATCTTCCCCTAACCCCAATATTTACATGTAAAGATAGCCTCGTTTAGCGCTGTTTCGCATTACGCTCTACTTTGATGGAACGTATCCCCCGCGTTAAGCGGGGTCTTACTGTATTAGTAAAATAAATATTATCAAAATATGAATCTTTTGAAAAGTGCTATATTGTTTTCATTTTTAATTTCGATAATCCGTATTAAGCAGGTAAATGAGTAACCCAAAGCTAAGTTCAAAACATCACCAGTCACTGTTGTGATAAATTGTTCTTGGTCTTGTGTGATGCTGTAGAATTGTATAATCGTAGTTCCTAATTTTTTATGACATGTGTGTTTATCACAATTATTGTAATTCTACGATTATGTATAAATCGTAGAATTTCAGAATCAATGAGTTTTGTATTCAAATCAGTATGAATGATAGTGTTTCTTGTAAACCAAGGAGCATTGGTGATAATAGAGTGCTTTGGTTTGGAATTCTTGGCGTATTAATGTATTATTTATTGCAGCAGCTGCTCATGCAGGGTCAGCATATAGCAGAATAGATCTAATTGATTGTAGGTGTAGAATGTTCTCGGTATTGAAATTAAGTTGGATATTTTTTCTAATTAATACGCGATAAAGCTTTAAATGATGTGGGATTTAGAGGCGAATGTTTCATCGAGATATACACAGTGATACGTTATCTTGGGGTCACGTGATATAACTGTCCCGACGTGCATGACGCCTTCATAGGGTTGTCTTGTGGAATGTTTCTTAAAATAGATGACAGATGATGCCGTTGCATTGACTTTTATCTTACATCCCTTAAACTATAGGGAGATTATATTAATAGTATGATGCAAGTTCTTTTTGAGGAATTTGTGGTTTGGGTGATTTGCAAAGTATTGCGGTATCGCCGCCTTGCCAGACACTTAAGGCATTATTATTGTTGGGCCTAATCATTAATGAAAATACTAAAGAGCATTAGCAGTGAGTTGACCCTTGGGGCAATGTATCATTACTTTGTCTGATAATTGAAGAATTATCTTTAAGGGGGCACAGTACCTTTGCGTTAACCGAAATACCGTTAAACACGACTAAATGATACCTTCTGATACACAAATAATATCATAATAATTTCTATTTTTTGCTTATGGTCAAAATCCTTTTAGAATATATCTAACTTTAATTTAAAACCAGAATATATTAATAAAACCACTTAAATTTATAAAATGGTAAAACAATTTAAAAAAATTAAAAATTATCAAAATATTTCGATACTTTTTAGTCAAAAATTTAAAATTTTTTATCAAAATATGATATTTTTTGGTTTTAACATGTAGATAATATAAAAATACACATATGATTCAATTTTCATGTATTTATCATATATAGTTTGAAAGCAATTATGCGCGCAATCTTAAAATTTAACATTTTGAGAAAACTCAATTAAAAGTTTTAATATTAATTATTCCTTATTTATTTTTTAGTAACATTAATCAAAATGCTCCAGGTGCATAAACAACTCCTTCTTTTAGCTTATTGATTTCATCTTGTTTCTTTTTCTCCCTTCGCTTAGCTATACGAGCCTCGAAACTATTAATCAGCGCTCGTTGCTTAGCAAATTTAAAGCGAAGTTCATCTGCCTTTTTAGCAAATGTTTTGCTTTCAGCACCAGATGTCAATTGTCAATTCCCTCATCAAAGATAAAATTACACATTTTCCATCATTGAAGATTGCTACAGCTAAATTTACTGCAATTTCCACAATGTTTTTGCAGAATTTGTTGTTTTGGGGCAAAATGTCCAAATCAATGAATTTAACGATTCATTCGCATTTTCCGTTCGCCCGCCAATACACCTTTTTAACAAGTCTGGGTGAGACAAATCTTTAAAAATAGGCTTTATGGCATCCATAACAGCCACAGGTACACATTTTTTATGTTTAAAATTTTTCGGTGCGCCAGTAAAAAAAGCTTTTTTTTGTATTGACCCCAAGAATCTGCTCCATCTGGACAAAAATCGTGAATTGCTTCGTTATTATTCCAGCGTTTATGATACCATATAAGCCCATATTGCTTTCTGCATATCACGATAGTTGTTACAGTGTTTTTGTATCGCATTACCATAATACGTAGTAAGTTGGTCGATCAAGACATCGGTAAGACGACCTTTACTACAAAGAGGTTTTCTGTCACTTAGCTTTTTTCGACGAAATTCACTTTTTAATTTTCTTAAACGTGTACCCATTCTTTTTTTGAAAATGACCAACACATTCTATTTTAGAAATGGGATTACTATATGTGTTATTATTCGAAAGTGATAAATAAGTTTTACAGTCACCATCACCAATATAGTTCACATAACGAACACCATATTTTTCTTCTGATCGAAAAAACATTTCAACCATCCCGTTCACTTCCATCTTGGCAGATGATCCCGAATGATTTTTTGCACACACTTTCGCGTGAAGACGTTTCCATTCTAAATAGTTTTCTGTTGAACGAAAATCTTTCGCAGTTTTACAACTTTTACAGTGCGCACTAGAAGTATATCTGTATATAACCTTGCCTGTCTCAATGCCAATAATAGACGTCACACCGAAACGTGACGAATGGCCCCTAGTTTTCCAGGTGCCATCGCCACTAACTGTCAAATCCATGGAACCAGTCAACTGGACCTCTTCATCAGCTGCATTTTCATACTTTTTTCTGCAACAGTTTATGTAGCTGCATGTATATGACTTACAATCTTGTCATAAGATTTTTGTGCGACAGTCGATGGTAAGTCCATAAGTCCACAAAATGTTTTACACTCTGCTAGTCCTTTGCCAATGCACCTCATGGCCAGAATAAATCGTCTATTTAAGTCAGAAGCATTCTGATTTTTCCAACCATCTTAGAGTTTTTGAAAGAGGAAATTATTCCACAAGAGCTGCATGTAACATTGATTTTTATCGTCAGCCCATAATTTATTCCTGAATTTATATGTATTTTATTATGGCATATCGAACAACATAAACATTGTTCTAATGCTGAAAATAACATTAGCTGAAATCATGAACATCTAATGCTGAAATTAACATTTTTTATCGAAAATAGCATAACCATCAAAATTATCATTCATGTTATCCACAAGTTCAGCTGATGCAGATGAATCGTCACCGATCTTTCTTGCTGATGCAGAAATGTTTAGGTTTATGTCAACACACTCACGCTTTGTATGTTGATTTCCGGTAAAAGCGCAGAATAGGCTGCATCAACAAAGTTCAGTAGGAAGAGCTGTGTGACGTCCATAAATGGGTGGGACTAAGCTTATGACGTCACAATGTAGTCTCGCATTCACACTACGTGTACTTTCTATTTTGTCTTAAAAATAACAATAATAAATTGTTTATTATTGTAAATTAATATCAAATTCTTTACTTTTAATTTACATTTATAACATTTAAGCTTAGGCGTTACTGATAATAAGTATAACAAATTGTTTATATTTAAAATTACCATGATACAGGGAGCGAATTCTACCAATTATTAAAACTATAAACAACATCGCAGTCTCTAATACTTGTAGAGCTTCAATATTTTCAAAGATTTTTATTAAATTATTATTATTTTTTTATTATTAATATGTTTATTAATTTTTTTTACTTATACAAATAAAATATATTTTTTAAATTTAAATTCATATTGTGGAACATTTCAATTTTATCATTTTTACAAATTACCTTCTTGCTACGTAACGACATAATTCCTTATATACCAATAATTAGACAATTTTCATTATTTCTAAAAATTTTAAACTTTACATTAATAAAAAAAGAATATTTTTTATTGCATATGAACATCGTTACACAGCTTTCATATCAGTTTCTAAAATTCCTAAATCACGGCATATTCTGTGTAGGCATGCTACAATTCTACGCATTAATAAATATAAAAATCTAATTTCTCAGAATGAAAGAAAATAATATAATAAAATAAATACTACAAACTTGGAACACAAACAATGCTTCACATACGCACACACACATATTATCAATGAACTCATATTATCAAGTGCAATTACGATACCAAACACTATGTATTAAAATATGAGGTAAACGTTACTTCAAGAGTTAAAGTTAACAATTTTGCTACTGTTGAGTAGATCGTCGGGCTATCGATATATGTCGTAAGTCTCAAAGCGTTATAAACATATCAAAGCCAAAAAATGAAAAATACAATTTCAATGAAAAATGACGTCTTAAATATAATTCACAATTAAAACAGCAATGCAAATTAAACTTTGCACATAAATAACGTTACATTACTGCTCGGCATCACACACAACCTCGTTTTCTCTTCTACACAACGATCAGTATTCGCTCGAAAAACATCAAAGAATTCCGCAAACTCGGTGTCCATGTGTTCATCCATCAATTTTCACTTAAAGAAAAATCAGAGAACTGCTCAAACTCGGCATTGCGCACCACATTGACTTTGACCATGTGCACATCGATCTATTTTCACTTAAAAAAACATCCGAGAGTTGCACAAACTCGGCATCGCGCACAACCTCGGCATTGTGCAACACATTTGCTTTGCCCATGTGCACATCGATCTATTTTCACTTAAAATGCATCCCAGAATTGCACAAACTCGGCATCGCGCACCACATTGGCTTGCCCATGTGCACATCGATCTATTTTCACTTCAAAAAACATCCCAGAACTGCACAAACTCGGCATCACGCACAACCTCGGCACTGCGCACCACATTGGCTTTGTCCATGTACACATTGATCTATTTTCACTTAAAAAATCCCAGAATTGCACAAACTCGGCATTGCCCACCACACTGGCTTTGCCCATGTGCACATCGATCTATTTTCACTTAAAAAAATATTCCAAAATTTCACAAACTCGGCATTGCGCACCACATTGGTTTGCCCATGTGCACATCGATCTATTTTCACTTAAAAAAATCCCAGAATTGCACAAACTCAGCATCGCGCACAACCTCGGCATTGCGCACCACATTTACTTTGCGCATGTGCAAATCGATCTAATTTCACTGAAAAAAACATCCCAGAATTGCACAAACTCGGCAATGCGCACCACATTGGCTTTGCACATGTGCACATCGATCTATTTTCACTTTAAAAAACATCCTAGAATTGTACAAACTCGGTATTGCGCACCACATTGGCTTTCCCATATGCACATCGATCTATTTTCACTTCAAAAAACATCCCAGAATTGCAGAAACTCGGCATCGCGCCCAACCTCGGCATTGCGCACCACATTGGCTTTGCCCATATACACATCGATCTATTTTCAGTTAAAAAATCCCAGAATTTCACAAACGCGGCATTGCTCACCACACCGGCTTTGCCCATGTGCACATCGATCTATTTTCACTTAAAAAAATCCCAGAATTGCACAACCTCGGCATCGCACACAACTTCGGCATTGCGCACCACATTGGCTTGCCCATTTGCACATCGATTAATTTTCACTTCAAAAAACATTCCAGAATTGCACAGACTCGGCATCGCGCTCAACCTCGGTATTGCCCATGTACACATCGATCTATTTTCACTTAAAAAATCCCAGAATTGCACAGATTCGGCATTGCGCACCACACTGGCTTTGCCCATGTGCACATCGATCTATTTTCACTTAAAAAAATCCCAGAATTGCACAAACACGGCATCGCGCACAGAATTGGCTTTGCCCATGTGCACATCGATAAATTTTCACTTAAAAAAAGCATCCCAGAATTGCACAAACTAGGCATCGCGCACGACCTTGGCATTCGCGCCACATTGGCTTTGCCCATGTGCACTTCGATCTATTTTCGCTTAAAAAATCATCCCAGAATTGCACAGACTCGGCATCGCGCACAACCTCGGCATTGCGCACCACATTGGCTTTGCCCATGTGCACATCGATCTATTTTCACTTAAAAAAACATCTCAGAATTGCACAAACTCGGCATCGCGCACAGCATTGGCTTTTCCCATGTGCACATCGATCAATTTTCACTTAAAAAAAATCTCACAGTTGCACAAACTCGGCATTGCGCACCACTCAAAATCGTCTATACTTCTCAAAACCGTCTCTCTACTAGTTTCATATTTGTTCCACAAATTGGGCACTTATACGATATAGCAATCAAACTTTTCTCCATACACCACTCAATAACGCTCTTTTTGCCTCTTCGCTCCAACTGATTAAAATAATTCAGATTCAGATACTCATCCATTCTGCAGTAAGCACCGATTTTGACACACTCGTCAATAATCAAAACATTCTTTTAGAATTCTTTTCTGTATTTTCAGAAGTTACGGTTATAATTTTTAACTCATGCATTCAGTATTTTCAATTGTTTGGTAATGATCGATTTCAATCGTTTGGTATCTTAATAATACATTTGTGAGAGATAATTCGTTGCGTTAAATGCTAACACTACCACACAAAAGTAGATTTATAATTAAAAAAGTCTCGCGCAGAACATTATAAACCTACCATTTCAACTCAGTTAAAACTTCATTTAAGTTTTCTTTAATACGAAGCTATAGCATACTTACAACTTGTTTTTAAGGAGAGGCGTAACCAATATTACGTCATAAAAAGGCGTGTCCAAGCATAAATGAAGTAAACACAGCATCGACTGATGCAGCCTATTCTGCGATTTAGCCTTGATTTCTATAATACTGATGCCTCTTCCGTCTTTTTGGTCTTTGACCAGACACCCTTTTAGCATTAACAGCATTCATTTAGCTTTTAAAAAAGAAGTTTTGTTTGTGAAAACGGCAATTCAAACTTTCAAAATTGAAAGAAAACGATAATGCGTAATTCTAACACGAGGTAAACAAACAGCTAACGGAAACGAAGATCTAATGATTAGTAGTTACCTTACTGCTTCTCAAGAGGAGGGAAAATAAAAAAAAAAAAAAAAAAAAAAAATGTGAGGCAGCAATCATAACGAAAACATTCGAAAGGAAAGAAATATCGCAGCTGCAGAAATGGAACGTAAACAGTCATGTGGGCGTGTCCGCCCCTTTAAATGGCAATGGCTGCCCTTTTATCAGATTGTCTCTTGCATAAGGGTTTGCGCAAATGGTCATAACTAGAGAAATAATAGGAATTTTTCAATGCCGGTTTTTGCATAGTGCTCAGAAATGTTAATAGAATCAGAATAAATAAAAAAACAAAGATTCATTTTTTGAATTTTTAGGGTGCTGTGCCCCTAAAATGAAAAATACTGCTATTTTATTCGCACGTACACCAATGCCAATGATTTGCGATTTTCGGAGTGCCTATGGTTCAAAACCATGTACCTCCACATCAGAATTACTGAAAGTGAGCAGAAATAGGAAAAATTTGGCATAAGTGAGTTACTTGATGCTCAATAGAGGGAGCCACAGGCTCGAGAATGTTTAGGGATAGGGATAAGAAAATAAAAACTTAAATAACATAATTTTTTTATAAGTTTTTAGGTTTTTATAATTTTTTGTACTTTTATATTTTATACTTTTTTTTTTTTTTGGTTTTTATAATTTTTAATACACGATACAAACACTAAAGCAAAAAGCGGATAGGAAAGAGATTACGATTAATAGGCTCATTGGCATGTGGCTTGTGTAGGAAAGTGCAAATAATAAATGGGAACGCGATGAAAATATTCTTAGGCAGATTTAGAATCTGCGGGAGATGTGATTCTTAGGTAAACAGATTGATAACTTTGCTTGAAGATCTTGAAATGCAGTTGTTGATGATGTAAAAGCAATTATATGGCAGCTCGCTGAAGAGACGTCCTTCCTTCATGGCGCGGGGGCTGGAACTGATGTTGAGAGGGCGTGTCTTGCCCTTTTGGACGTCGGGTAGATGCCGAACTCTTGGCCAATCACGGCTCTCGGTCTCTTCTGCGAGCTGCGAACAGCAGGATCGTATGCTGGAATCTGCTGGAGTGAAAATTAGGAGTATGTTACAAATTGCGAAGGTTAAAGTGTGTGAAACATGTTCGAAATTGTAGTACTTTCAAAATTATGAAGGGTCAAAATGGACGAATCAGGTTAGAAATAATATCTAAAATTAAATAAAGCTCAGGTACTATTCGGTTTCGAGGGCCGTAAAAAAATTGCAGCGAAAATGTATGCGCAAAAGCGCCAAATCTAGCAAACGCGCCAATTTAATAGCGCGCCAAATCTAGCGTACGCGCTGATTTCAGATTGCCTAAGTTTATATAGTTCTATATTTCTTAAGACGCCATTGAAATACTAGTTTAATTTTTAAATCCTTTTTTGATATCCTATGGATTTAACAATTTGGGAATTGCCCATGACGAAAAGTCGGCAATAGAATTTTGAGTAAGTGACAGAATCACGCATTGCTTGACGCGTTTCTAAGAATTGCATATACCCGGTATCCATGTGCACATCGACATAATTTCACTTAAAAAAAAATCCCAAAATTGCACCAAAATGGCACTGCGCACCCCCTTGACTTTAGCTATGCCCACAACGAACGATTTTCACTTAAAAAGTAAAAGAAAATTGACAAAAATCCAATTGTTTTTACCCTTGTAAAAAGCGGCAAAAAATAAGTGAGCGATTCTGCATTTTACCGAGAATATTTTCAAAAAAAAAGTCATCATTCATTATAGAAAATTACGTTTGAACAACCAACGAGATGAAATTATGCTTTAGCGATAAGTCGGTAGCGAAATACCGATGCAGGCATCCATTCAGTTACGTTTAGCAATTTTTATATAAATTATAATAATGATCTGAAATAGTTATTTACTCTTATGCTTCCATTCAGTCATGTTTAGCCTTTTTCATATAAATTATAATAATAAAAAAGTATTATATGAAATTAACCTTTCATTTAAATTAAAACATCAATCTTGGATAGTTATTTACTATTATACTTCCTTTCTTGCCGCAATTATTTTTAGCAGCATTGGCATCAACAATAGTTTGGCGATTTTTTACGGCCCTCGAAACCGAATAGTACCAAAGCTCATATATATGGTCAATAGAGGAATTAAGCTAAAATTAAGAATACATTTGAAATTACGAAGTTTAAAACGTATGAAATTAGTTATAAACGTGTGAAAATTAGTTACAAATTAAATGAAAGTCATGTAAGTAGCGTGAAAATAGCAAATTAGTTAAAACTTCAGAGTATGATGGAAACTAAAAACGTTAAAAAGTAGAAAAGAAAATAGAATTTACATCTAAAATTGAATAAAAGTCAGGTATATGATCTGAAAATATAGGAATTGTGTTAAAATCAAGATTATATTGGAAAATATGAAGGTTAAAAAGTATGAAAGAAATCAAATAAAAGTCATGTATATAGTGAGAAAATATAATAAATTAGTTAATAATTAGAGTACATTAAATATTATGACGTATAAATGTATAAAATAAGCTAAATTTTACATCTAAAATTAAGTAATATACTAAATAGAAACGCAGATCTGAATAATTAAGCTCGTAAATTGTAACAAATGAATTAAGAGTATTGGTTAAAAGCCATGAAATTAATTCTGGGTAAAATGAAATAAACAATAGAAACAAGGAATGCAATTAAGATTATGGAAAGTAAATCTGGTACTATGAACAGAAGATTTAAGAAATAAGGTAAAATTCTGAGTCTATAGGAAATCATAAGGCTTAAAGTATACGGAAACATAAAAAAAAAAAAAATACATCTAAAGTTAAGACTTTATGGCTCAATCATCATATTAAAAAATAAGCGCCGTTAAGGATACCTAGGAAATAATCATCATATGTCTGATAAAATATCTGGAATGCGAAGAAAATGTACAAAAGCTAAAAATTCATTAACAGAAACTTCCGAACATCCAAGAAAACATAATCTCTGATCAAAGTGTGACGTCATCTCATCAGTTAAATAAAGAATCCTAAAACCCTCCTCTGCTGCGAACTCCACTCCACCCTTTCCGGTGATACCCAGCATCACGTGGCCTCCCTTCCACCAACGTCACTGACCACACCCAGGCACCGCGCATCGCGCGCACGCCGCGCGTCGCTGAACTGTCATTTTCTATCTACTTCTTATATTAAATTATTCTTAATTTCGAAATCGATATTCTCGGTTTATGCAAATGTTTAGAAAACTGCGATTAACTAAAATATTTCCATCTGAGTTTGTGTTTTAAACCTTTCTTTTAAAGCATATTCAGATGAAATGAAGTGAAATGAAATGGATGAAACAGTAATTGCAATAATTCTTAAATTCGTGCTGCAATGAGTTGCTATCCAATTAATCATCTTGAGAACATTCACTGTAATCTAGACTATTTCGATGCTTGTAATATATTTGATCTCAAAAGATTCCACAGACATCCTTCACTACACTTTATTGTTTGTTCATGATGCGTAAAATTTCAAAGGATGTTTACCTCAGCAACCAGGTACTTTGCTATTCTAGCGTTCCAGGGGTATACCAAACGTATGCCTCATTACCGAGAACATTGTCGAATAAACACCTGAAGGGGATAATTAGATTTTGGCAATCTTTGGATAAAATAATGTTCATGGTAATCCAAAAATATCGCAGCACTTAAACACAACAAAAAGATCACTCACAAAAATACCAAAACCAGGCCGGGAATCGCAACTCATATAAATTACCCAGAGAGGCCTTTTCTCAACATGGTTACGCGGAGTAACGAACTCTGGGGAGATACATGGTGATATATAGCGAAATGCGACATGAATCGTCGATCGTGCACGTTAGGAAATCTCAAAGCAATGTGGATTTTCTGACTGTCTTGGCGGGCGACACACACACACACAAAAAAAAAAAAAAAAAAAAAAAAAAAAAAAAAAAAAAAATCCCGTCCCGCTATTTACCCACTAAATACTTTAACTGATAGAACTTTTCGGTGGAGCATTTCGAAACCGTTCATAAGTCAGCTTCTAAAAACACCTTTTTTCAAAAATACTGAAATCTTCCCCGCGCTATAAATCAAACTTAAGATTTGCGTTTTTAATAGCTTTTGCAGTGAACAGCAAACTGAAGAAACAATCTAAGCGTAGAAGCAGTCAGTCGAGTAAAAAAATCATAACTTGTTCCAAAGCCACCGCTCTGCCGAAAGTAGGCAACGCAGTTTCATTTAATAGTATTTCAAGTATATATTGAATGTAACATAAAAATTTGCAATTTTAAAATATATATCCCGCAAGAGTATACGAAAAAACTAGTAAGTAACAAATTCTATATAATTATTTTCATAACAATTGTAATCTCAAATTGTAAATATAATTTTAAAAATCCATGGCAAAATCGAATGGAAACCTGTTTTCATGTCATATGTATTTCATGGAGAAGAGAAATTTGAGGAACGAAACTTCCTAAGTGTTTAATAGTTCAATCTGTATAAGCTGCATACATTTGTTTAAATGTTAGTAAAGTATTATCACAGACTTTGTTAAAAAGCGATCAGAGATATATCCTAATATTTATCGACAGTAATGAACAAGAATACCGTACATTGTTTAGAAACAGAAACGCAGTATTGAAATTTATTGCGTTACCAAGTTTCAATTTTAATAATTTTTTATTATTATTCTATACAAGTCTGATATAATTTACGTGTCTCAAACGGGTATGGAAAACAGAGCGCGAAAATACTGACCTGCATTTTCCTACTAGATATTTTTTCTTTAATTAATTTGTTTTAATCAGCATTTCCGTAGTTAATGTGTGCATTGATTTAATTCTGGAAGTTCGCTTATTCTTCAGACATCAAGCAGCAGTAAAAGTAAGTAGAACGTAATTATGGAACGAGAACGTGCATAGAGCGGGTATCCGAAAAGCGAAATTTTTTGGTAGATTAAAAGAACCAATCCTTGTTTAATTTAGGAACGAAGTTATCATTGCAGAAAATAGGCGTCATAACAGTTACCGCCATTTTATCGCAAAACGTCGGATTACTTTGCGACGTCTTTACTACGCCTTCTGTTACATGGGAAACATGCTTAACGAAGTCTCTTCTTTGCTTACTTATCCTAAGGGAGAAGAGGTTTTAAAATTATAAAATTTGTGGTTGTTTTACGTAGTGAGCCTTTTAGTTTAATGCCTGATATTCGGACTTTAATTCCTAAAAATTATAGTGATTCCATGTGCATAATATTTTCGCTTGTAACTACTGTTGCATATATTCTAGGTTAACCCCTGTATTGTCCTCTGTATATCTATTTTCCTACATGTATATATCGTTATAATTTATTATTAATATTATATTTTTTATTTTTATATTTATTTTAATATTTGTTGAGGCTCAAGAAATCAAGTGGAACAAAATATGAGATAGTATTCTATTTTAGTTCGAATTTTAATGTTTTAAATTTTTCGCCCTTTACGAGTCGACTCAAAGCATTAAAAAGGAATAATTAATTTGCATTTTCATATAATGCTTATTTAGTTTTTATTAGTTTAAAACTATTCATTTTTTATTTAGTTTAAAATATTTGTAAGAAATGTCAACATATTTTAACATTTCAGATTACATTCTACATCGTTCTAAAATTTAGAAGTTGCATGTGTTTTATATTTAAGTTCTTTTTTTAAATTTTTTCCTACCATTTTATATTCTTTTTTCCTTTTAATTTTAAATTTTAGCTTTTATATATATATAAAAGATCTGAGATATATATTTTAATTAATAATATTTAACGAAAGAGAAGCAAACTTACATTGTGTGGTAAATGCAAAACTGGGCAAACTTATTCTTTGTGTTTCAAGCCAAACTCTGCGCTTCCAGTTTGGATGATTTCAGCAGGAAATCCAATTTATGGATACAATAGTACAGTATTTATATACAATAGTTATTATTTATGGATACAAAAGCTTGTATCCAATTTATGGATAGAAGCTTTTATTCAAAGAAGTAATGAATTTGAAACTCAAAATAATCATATCCAATACTTAATATCAGTAATTCCTAAATTACTGACCACCAGTATTTTATTCCCTTTCCGTGATACAAAAATTTGGAAAATCCTACATGATTGAGACGAACCTGCTTAATAGGGTTCTTCTGTTAAATGAAACTGCATTGCCTGTTACAGGTAAAGTGGTGGTATTAAAAATGTTAATGGAGTTTTCAAAGTGTAGTACGTATATTTGGACTTCTGCAACATTTTATTTTAATCAAATGATATTAACAGTACGTTCGTTAAGCTATGATTTAACATAATAACTATTTCCCGCCTTGTCATGCCTCGCGCTCGTTCAAACACGAGGTGGGTTCTTCTGTGTAAGCTTAGCATAGTGGGGAAAATAACGCTTGTCCGCTTTGACATTTTCTTCACTAATTTATTACACAAACTGCACTATGGATACACCATACAACGAGTACACTGTAAAATAAACTATATACAATATATATATACAAGGCGCGCAAAAAAAATTAAAACATATTTCTTTTCTCTACGTTCTCACACGGCATGCTCGCCGGTCCAACTCCCAGTGCCCTCTTCGTCCAGTCTTTCTTCCCCCACCAGCCTGCCTCGACCGGTTTTTCCGGGGTAAGTCACTTCCGTTCTTCCTCTTTCATCAGGGAAAGGAACTTCACACCTCCCCTCTGGTTTGTAAATATTTACGACTGAGTCGAAAAATTTGAAACCCATATTATTTTGGCACTTACCAGGTAGTCCCTCTTTTCCGGGACACAGCACAAGGAATCACAGTAAAATGAGAGAGCAAAAAAAAAAGGGGCCATGCTACAGTTATAAACACTAACACAAAAAAGAACACTTAAAACACATAAATATAAAAACTGCACATGTCCAAATTTCTATAGTGATACAAACAAAACATTGCAATATCAACTCACTGACACTTCTGTAAGGAATAATTCGTTTACTAATATACCCTAATAACACAATCTTTTCTAGAGTAACCACAATAATACAAAAAAAATAATAAATGAAAATTACAATATCTATATACTTTTTGCCATACTAGCATTGAACATTATCCTTTCTAGTGTTACAATAATAAACAAACACACACAAAAAAATATATGATACCAACATTAGTTTCTTTTTTTTTTTTTTTTTTCAATTTAGTTCAGATTATTGGTCACTTATACATTCGTGAGGGATCCTCGACAATGCGTCTGCATCGGAGTTTTTAGCTCCTGGTTTATGCATTACAGTGACTTGGAAGCGGGATAGAGCTAATGCCCATCTCTGTAATCTAGCATTCCGGGGTATCCCTTCGGTTAAGTACTTTACTGGGTTATGGTCTGTATGCAACAAAATTTTATTTCCGTATGTCCAAGTTTCGAACTTGTCGAGAGCCCAAATAATTGCATACGCCTCTCTTTCTATAGTGCTCCATTTAGACTGAGCGCTAGTTAATTTCTGGCTAGCAAATGTTATCGGTCTAGCTTTCCCATACTCATCTCGTTGAAGTAAACACGCTCCAATACCTATTAGTGAGGCGTGTGTGTTAATTTCAAAAGGTTTTCGTATATCCGGCGTATATAAAGACGATGCCGTGCACAATGCATCCTTTAATTCTTTGAATGCCTTCTCGGCTTCAGACCCCCAAGGTATATCATTAGGTATAGATTTTCTCGTGAGCTCAGTTAACGGCCTAGCTATTTTTGCATAATTCGGAACATACTCTCGATAGTAATTATATAACCCCAAAACTGATCTTAATGCCTTTTTGGTTCTAGGTGGCTTCAAATTTTTAATGACGTTCTTTTCTCTACGTTCTCACACGGCATGCTCGCCGGTCCAACTCCCAGTGCCCTCTCCGTCCAGTCTTTCTTCCCCCACCAGCCTGCCTCGACCGGTTTTTCCGGGGTAAGTCACTTCCGTTCTTCCTCTTTCATCAGGGGAAGGAACTTCACACGCCTGAAAAGAAATTTTACGATAATTCTCATAATGTATATAGCAGTTTCTAATATTTTGATTTGATGTCTGTCATGTTAATTCAATAGCCAATTTAAAATCAATATTTGCAAGGACTATATAAATTAGAAATAGTGATTTCTAAAACAAAAGCTTTTAATAATGTAATTTAAATGCCATTCAACAAAAACTGAAATGCATCTTGTATATGATCTTTATCCTCCTTACATTGGAAGGGAGGAGGAATTCCCTTTTAAATTAATTATCATTAATAATAATGGTAGTAATAATAATAATAAACTTTTATCCTAAAATTTAATATGCCATTTGCATTTCTGTTCAATTTAATTTCGTTTGTTTTAGGTAGCCTAGCGTAAAACATTATTTTAAACAGAAAACCTGATACCTAATGCATGGATAGATTATGTTTTGAAAACGTAAATAAATACAAAAGGACAAACTTGAAAGAAAAACTAAAGCCAGTAACTTTATGTTATTAAATTCTTTATAAATAAATCAGCATTTCATCTACGAAGGCTATCTTTAATTACATAAAATTGGTGTATTTAATTATGGCAAAGCACACTAGAACTGTCTGCCTAAGGGGAGGGATGCCTTCGTAGAGGACTTTCTAAGGGAAACTGTCCCGTATACACGTTTTACATGGAGAAAACGCCCATGCAATTAGCCCGTTCGCGGGATTCGAACACCTCGGACCGAACTACCAGTGTTCAGCGACTTTACCGCTCGGCCGCTGGTGGGCCTACATAAAAATGACTAATAACTAAATGACAAATTAATAATACAAAACATCTTTTAGTAAAACTAATCTGCATTATGAGATCAGAGTTATCCCTAAGATATTCAAAAAGAATTAATTTAGAATTAACGATTGATTATTGATATATTAAATGTGTTTCTGTAATAGTGATCAGCGTTTCCGATTGTTTACTCTTGCATCTTATTTTTATGATCGAATTCGGAAAATGCCTATAAAGATCAAAATGACGAAGGCATGATTATAATACACATTACTTTAATTATCTAGTTTTACATTAAACTTCAAAAGTTTACATGTCCTAACAAATATATACAAGAAATAGAAAACTGAATTCAGTTTTCTAAATTCAGCATCCGAAATATAATCGAGGCCAACAATTAGTAAAATAAACATTATCAAAATATTAAAGGTCTTAAAGTGCTATATCTCTTAAAGTGCTCTTAAAGTGCTATATCTCTTAAAGTGGTCTTAAAGTGCTTTGATAATGCTTGGTGGCCATCTATCTTAAAAATTTTAAAAGATGCTGGTATACCACATAATATCTATAACCTTCTTAAAAGCTTCTTGAACGAGAGGACTGCTGAGCTTCAGCTTGGGAACGAAGCTAAGGTTTATTCTCTAGAAAAAGGCTGTCCTCAAGGCTCTGTATCCGGACCTACTCTTTGGAACATAATCATAAATGATCTGCTTCATAAATGACAACCGTCATAAATCATAAATGACAACTGTCGAGATGACTTCGACGGTTGTTTAAAAATTGCGTTTGCAGACGACTTACTATTAATTTTCCAAGGAAGGATTTTGAATAACATTCTTTTGAGAGCACAAGAAGTTCTAGATTTTGTCTCCAGTTGGGCGATTTCTCATAAACTCACTTTCAATCCTTCAAAAAGTAAAGCTATGCTTGTTCCCAGTACGTTTGATGAACAAAATATTGCTTCTTTGATGCTCGATAATTCTCCGTTGGAATTTGTAGAAAATGTTAAATATCTTGGTGTCATTCTTGACCAAAAATTAACATGGAAAAAGGACATGGAATTCCTTTCTGCTAAATGTGAAAAAATTATTAATAGCTTTCACCGAATTGCTAAAAATACTTTTGGAGTAAGCTACGATGTTAAGAAACTCATGTATAAGCAGTGTATTGTACCTTTCACTTCATACGGCTGTCGTGCTTGGGGACATGTTCTTGCAAAGAAGGTTAACAAAAGAAATTTAAGAAAGATTCAACGGAGAATTCTTCTTCGTATTATTAGTGGTTATAGAACCTTAAGCTATGAGGCTACTTTTGTTCTTGCAGGAGTTCGCCTATTGATTTTGAAATTGCATATAAGAATAATACTTTTGAGTCATTGGCAACTCATGCTTCGGAAGACTGTATTAATGGAATTGTCCCTCATCCCGCTTCCTTAGAACCCATAAATTTCTGCGATTATAAAGAGACTGCTGAAATAAGTTTTCATATGGTTTTCTTTACAGATGGCAGCAAGATGAACAACAAGGTTGGCCTTGCATTTGTTCTTTTTGAAGGCCATTCTGAGATTTGTTTTCTTAGACACCGTATACGGAATGAATGTACAGTTTTTCAAGCAGAACTTCTGTGCATTTATCTTGCCGTCAAATGGATCCAGGATCATGGGACAACATCCTCAAAGTACCTTATTTGTTCTGATTCTCATTCTTCTCTTCAACTTTTGAACAGTATTACCAGCTGCGATAAATTAGTTATCGAAACCCTAGTAACTGTTAGTTCACTTAGAATTAGAGGTATTGATATCTGCTTTGCTTATGTGCGTGCTCATCATGGTTTCTACGGAAATGAAAGAGCTGATTTCTTAGCTAAAGATGCCTTAAATTTACCCATTGATATCAACATTAGCATTCCAAAGAGTTATTGGAAATCCTTTCATTATAAAAAGCTTTTAGGTATGTGGAATGAGGAATACATTTCATCTTGTAATGCTGAAGTCACCAAAAAGTTCCTTCCTTCTATTTACCATAGACTGAATTTCGAGTCTTTCCTCTCGTTAAATTTTAAAGTGTCTCAGTTTTTATCTGGTCACGGTAAATTTGCAAGTTATCTGTTTCGTTTTAATCTACGATCAAACAATTTATGTGAATGTTCAAAAAGAGTTCCTCAGGATGTGGAACATTTGATTTTCTCGTTCCCTACATTTGATGGCCCTAGATTATGCTTATAGAACGATTTGAAAATGTTCGGAGTGACTTGGCCAGTGAACTTATCTGTTTTCGTGAAGTCCAGACTGCTGTTCTCTGCTTTTGTTCGCTTTATTTATGCATGTAATTTTTAATGTTTATTTATACATGTAACCTTTAATGTTCTAGTTAACTTACTTCTGTAAGCCCCGTGTTGTACATATGTGGTGCACGGGGAGTCTGTATTAGCGTCTACATCCCAAAGTATTAGGCAGCCTATGAGAGAGGCGATTCTATTATTTTCATCGGGGAGTAGAGGAGTTACAATGGTTTTCTAAGGAATGCAATGGCAGTGGACTATATGTTTTCTTACATTTGGAAGTTCAAAAAATTGCTAAGGTGGATTGCCTTAGTTTCTACGATTACTTACAGGGAAATATTAGGCAGTTTTTTCGGTTTGCTGATAGAGGGTAAATAGGCAATTTGCCTTTATAATCCGCGTTTATCTATTTAAACTTCAGAAGATTTAAGATGAAGAGAATATATTTAACACAACAGAACACAATCGTAAGACTTGTGAATCTTTTAAAAGACAACAGCAAATTTTTAAACATTACTGTAAAAAATATCATCTCTTCTAATTATAATAAATAATGAGATAATGCATGGATGAATTGTTAATTATATGATAACTATGCATTTATAAAACATTTTTAATGATGAACTATAAATAATATTTTTAATTATCGATGTATTGTTTTTTAAAAGATTTACAAGTCTTAAGCTTGCGTTCTGTTGTGTTGAATATATTCACTTCATCATAAATCTTCTGAAGTTTAAATAGATAAACGCGGATTTATAAAGGTAAATTATGTATTCGCCCTCTATCAGCAAACCAATAAAAACTGCCTAATACGAGGCGTATTCGGAAACTAAGTACCGTTTTGAAAAAAAAAATAGTAAAACAATTTTTTCGAATCCAATTTTATTTTTACATGAAAATACATGTCTTAAACTATTTTTCAACATAGTTTCCGCCAATGATCAAACACTTGTCATAGCGGGTGACCAGTTTTTGTATACCATCGTCAAAGAAACTTCCCGCCAGTTTCGATAACCACGACTCCACACTTTTCGGTGAATGAGTGTGTCTCCACTCCATCGATTGTTGTTTCGATTCTGGTGTGAAATGACACACCCCAGTTTCATCACCTGTCACAATTTAGTTTAAAAAGTTTTCTCCCTCATCACTGTACCGCGTGAGAAATGTCAGGGCACTACCAAGTCGCTTTGTTTTGTGAACATCAGTGAGCATTTTTGGAACCCATCGGAAACACAGTTTGCGATAATTCGAGCGGTCAGACACAATTTCGAACAAAACAGTACGTGAAATTTGTGGAAATGCCTCTGAAAGAGTTGTCATTGTGAAGCGTCTGTTCTCATGAATTGCTTCATCAACTTTCCTTACCAAATCATCGGTGACAACAGAAGGCCGACCACTCCGAGCCTCGGCGTGGACATTTGTTCGACCTGCATTAAACATTCTTACCCACTTTCTCACCATTCCATCACTTATCGCGTATTCACCGTAAACCTGTGTCACTTGACGATAAATTTCGGCCGGTTTAACATTCCTCGCGTTCAAAAATTTAATCACGGCACGAATCTCACAGTCAGCGGGAGAACTAATTGTCTTAAACATTTTGAATGTGCACAGCAAACTGAAAACACAACATAGAGCAACCAAAATGGCGACAATTGAAAGTCAGTGAACAAGAAAGACTAGTGCGCATGCGCGGGACGCCTACCACGGCGCGGCGACGGCGCTAGAATGAAACGGTACTTAGTTTCCGAATACGCTACGTATTTCCCTGAAAGTAACCGCAAAAACTAAAGGCCTCATTCAATTGAAACAGCGATGATCGCTCAAACAGCGATCGTTGTATCCAGCATTAGCGATCACTTTTGAAAGCGAGTGATTTTTCGTATTCATTTGAAACACTTCCCTACCAGTCGAACTCGTAGGGGTTGCCAGAGGTTACTTGATGCGCGATGCTGTTTGTCACGTGGTCGGAAGTTGCGTTTGTTTCGAAATAACCAATGAAAGAGCTACCAGATGTGCAAGTTGACTCCTCGTAACCGTTCTTTAGGGTTGCAGTTCACGTTTGGTGTGCCATCTTTGGCTTTTCAGCGCTATTGTTTCAAAGTTTTATCTATGAAAATTCTTCAAAGGTATTATTTTATTTTAATTCCTTTATGAAAACAGCTAACCTTAAAGACACATTCCATTCACATAAATCATATACATGTGAAAAATATAGGTCAAGTAAGTTTTGCATACTGAAAAAAAAGCGATTCAAAAGACCTTTTAAAGCAAAAGAAAAGAAAAATGCACCTAGTTAGTTCTATTAACAACTCAAAAAATACAATGTAATATATTCTAAAAGGAAAATTATATAATACACAATGATGTAGATTACATATATTTAATAAATACATAAAACTCTATAATGACTTTAATGTTCATAACTATATAATAAACGCCAACACATATCACATCATGGTACATAACACTGCTATGAAAGGAAGAATATTTAATTAGAAACATACCTTTTATATTTATTTGATAACATAGACGAATAAAATATAAAGATGACAAGAAGTTATGAAAACACGTTATGCAACTTAAGAAACAGTAGGAAGCCTTTTAAGTTATTGCAATATCATAAGGCACTGATTAGGAAGTAAATATCATTTTTTCATTTTTTTACATCAGTAATACTTTTTTCATTAAAAACTTTAGCAGTGAAAGCCAAAACAAATTTATTATTGGCGCCTCTGATGTAAGGTCACACAAAAATAAACTTGATTTAGCAAATTTCTAAAACATTAAAATCAAAAATAGTAAATTACAGTAACATATATTATTAAATTATTTTAATTACACATAAAAAATTGTCTGAATTAAATTAAGAATCACTGACTAAGCTTGTACAGCATTTTAAAACATATTTTATGTTGATGCATTGGAAATAAATTGACAGCAATCGCAGTTAAATGAAAGAGCTGGAAATACAGTCTACATGATGTATAAATACAGTCAAAATTATTCGTTAAATACCTAAATTGATGCTTACCTTCTTCAAAATGAATATAAATACGATATAATAATGTTACTTTAAGGGAAACATTATATAATGCATAATTTCAATCATATTATCCAATGTTTACATTTTTTTTTTTTTTTTTTTACATTGGAGGGCCGACTGACAGATTTGGCGACAATATAATAAGGTCAAAAATAACATACGATTTTAAACCATGAATCCCGCATTAAAATTTAAATAAAAAGTGCACTTCATAGTTATAATCACGCACAAAATTGAAATCAAATGTATAATATAATTATTTAAACTTTGTCCTTTCGCGATAATAACAATAAAGAAAATCACATCAGCATCTACTTATCGCCGTCGGTATCTGTGTATTGACTATACACATTCTGATATTCATTTTGTACATATAAATCAGTTTGTCATTAATTAGCAATACTTAAATGATAATACACATTTCGCTGAAACATGAACACTTATTTTTTTAACAATTATGAAAACATACTTCAAAAGCGCACGGTCTTGCGATCGGAATCTATTCCAATGGACAAGAATTAATTATCCATTTTCTTCGTATTTCTTCATTTCTCGGGAAATAGAACATACTAAAGTTATTTCTGGAACGATATGAATAAATTGATGCAGTGCATCCACGCATATTTCTCTGAATTAGGTAGCAATCCATCAACACAAATGTAAACAACACAACGCTAAATCAATGTCCACTAGCAACAAGTGCACTTAATTTGGATACAACACAGATGATGTGTCGGCTGCCCTTGCTAGGATCCTTATACACCCTATACTTTGATATAAGTTGCTGCTCACTCAGCAGATCTAAAGCATTTTCTTTAGCACACTTGATTTCTCTCCTCGTGAAAGCACAAACAGCACAGCCGCCATATTGATTCGATCGTTTTTCGCCGCGGAATGATGGGTTCCAAGTGATCGCTATGAGAACGAGCGATCGCGAGCTCAGAGTGATCGTTGCGTTTCAATTGAATACCAAAACAGCAAAATCAATCGCAACTGATGACGTATGACGACTAACGATCACTAAATGTTTCAATTGAATGAGGCCTTAAGGCAATCCACCTTTGCAATTTTCTGAACTTCCTAATGTAAGCAAACATCGTGCACTGCCGTTGGCGTTCCTCAGAAAACCATTCTAACTTGCCTACTCCCCGATGAAAATAATAGAATCGCCTCTCTCATAGGCTGCCGTTTTGGGATGTAGACGCTAGTGGGGATTCTGTATGTTCTCAAAGGGGAAAAAAAAAGTGCTATATGTTTTATACTCAGATGTTTATGCCAAGGTAATATGAAAATTTGCATAATTGTAATTACGGAATTTTCAATACGGTTTGGCCCATTAAAAGTACTGACATCATGAGGAGGCATTTCTGCAAGAAGAGTAAATGGTATTAAAATGTCAACATTCGCTATTCTATGCCCTTTACAACAACAGTTATTAAATCCTAAATTCCATATAATAATCTCTTAGATATGTATACTTATGCAACTGAAATTGTACTTAATATATATTATTTTCAATAAAAAAATTACATTATAATACAGAAAGATGCAATAAATCAAGCTGAATTTGCAGAACAGAAATAGATTTGCAAATTTTCAAAAAATGAATGTTTTTTTAACTTTTGTGAAAATACTTTAACATTAATAAAATATTTTAAAATGCATTACTTATGCTATTGAAGATATCTAAAGAGAAACATTTTGCTTAGCATGAGAATCATTTTACTAAAACAGCATTCATTCAACATTCAATTCTGTAGAGTCGGATGTGAGTACAGCAGATGTTTGCTGCTTTGTCATTAATTAGTGAACAAGATTTACATCTCTTCTTTTTTTCTTCGTAATTAGACAAACCGCAAAACCTTCTAAATTAGCATGTGAAATTAATTTATTGTCGTGTTAATTAAATTCCTCTTTAGAGCTCTTCTATAATGAATTAATAAATCAAATTTTCTTTTCTCTGTTGCATGCAGTACGTAATAGTAAGAGCTACTGAATTCGGTAAGTTATCGTAAAATGAACCATTGAAATTTTGCCTTAATTAAATTCTGCATAAGTTTTCATTTCGACTATGAGATTTGATTTTACATCTATGTTACCAAGGAGCCTCTTAATCCTAATCGCTTTCCTTTTAGCTTTTACTTTTGTACTGACGTGTTTATAAAATAATAATATCCCGAAACAATTTTTAAAATAAAACAGACAAAAATATACGTTCTATACCCAGTCCAGTGGTTAGCTTATTAGAGCAGAATGGAAAGGTTCCGAGACAGAATCCCGCTATCTGATTGCTAATTTTGCTAAATCTTTTAATAATCCTGAAAGGTTTTCTTTCTCCTCTCTAATCTTTCTTGTCATTATGACTTCCTCTAATATTTTCCTTTACGACTATTTTGTATCCTTTCTTAATTCTGTTAGCTATTTTAATTTTATGATGTGGAGCTAGAGGTTACTATACCTTAGACAGTCTGCAATACTTTAACCGTGGACCATTAGAAATCATTGTGTTCATACACGTTTTGTAAGATTCATGTAAAGCGCAATCTCAAACCATAATAATCATAAAATCAAATATAAGAAAGTGGTTACGTTCCGTTATCCAATAAAGGAAAATATAAGAAATTTCGTGTCGTGTTTCACTTACTTGTTCGAGCAATACTGAAAGCTAGGCTAGTTAATTAGAGCAAAGCAAGAGAGTGCTTTCAGTTTAAGGTTAGCCATGTATCTGGTGAGATCCTTTTAGGAAAAACTAGCTGTTGTTAGCATTATACAAGAGTCAAAATCAATCATGCGCCGAGTTTTTTCGATGATTAATTTACGAGACTGCTCGGCCATTATCAGAGTACGTGGTTTATGTTCAAGCAATTTAGGTTCGTGACTCACTATTTCATATAGGGCGATGCGTCCTGTGTATGCAATCTGTGACAGCTAACAGTTTTTTCCCAGCTATTCCTTTCATATATATAGGTAACAGTTACAGAGAGGGAGACAAATTTAATTTCATAGAATTTAGGTGGTGCTGTCTCGCATCCAGCATATTTAGCAATTCAAACAGAAATCGTGTTATGAAATACATCAAATAACCATATACAAGGTATTGTTACCGTTCTGGCTCAGAATATTATTCTCCATAACGAAATTACAGATATTCCAAAAGCCCTTGACATTAGTAATACACTTTAGAAAAACGGCACGTTAAAGAGAAAACACTTTAGAAACTTTGCAAGATTTTACAAAAAATATTTTGCAGTTTAAAAACAAACTTAGTGAATATTATGTTCCTGTTTTAGGCGTATATACTATATACAAAAATAAATAAACAAAACTAAAACATGTAAAGAAACTGAAAAAAATCTTTAACTTTCAGATTTTACATTACGCCCAAAAAGGCGTTTTTTTAACGCTTTGTGCGTTTCCTTTATTTATTAAATATCATCTTCTTCGCACTTAAACCATAAAATTCAATTCAACAGCAATATCGCAAAATAATTTTAAAGTGAGTCTATCTTTAGAATTTCCGATACACAGTCTCGTGCGCTGGAGATAAAAATGTTTTCCTTTGCCGTATAGTAGTGCCATTGTCTGTTTGAAATCGTTGAGTTTGCTAAATAAATTTCGTTAAAGTGTTACAAAATATGAAATCGATAATAAAACAAATTCAAAATTCCAAATTTAGGCTTCCAGATGCCCATATTCAGAGAAGGATTTTGTAATTCAAAATTTAATGTGCTCTAGTTACCTTTTTTATCACAATGTGAGAAACATATATACTTGTAAGCAGCTTCTTCATTATTTAATTTCTTTAAATATAACGCAGGGTGAAATATATTTGGTGGCAAATGTTTGAAAAGTGATAAGGACATTTACAGAGAATCGACGCAAAATGCAAAACGAAATAAATAACCGTTATGAGCTAACGCTCGTTTGAGCTAAAGAGTAAATTTATATAACGAAGCATATGACGTTGTTTTATTATAAACTAGCAGTCAATCTGCATTTTGCTACTCGAGATTTTAGTGAGGTGTTCGCCGGTAAATGGATAGAAGGTAACACAATGATGAATGTAAAGTTGGGGGGACAGTTTGTCTATGTCTCACAGAGAGAGATTTAAGATTAAATCTTTTTTATTAAATTATGGATGCTGTTGATATCGATTAAGTCGGATTCCATTATTTCGAAATACTACGCAGGAGTTCTCAGTCTGACGGAAGTGATGCTGTACCAGAGGATATTCTATTTTTCTAATTCCGGAGCTGTAGGAAAAGCTGTGAAGCGAAATCTTATTTCTATATTGCCTTCTGTAAGCGTCTTGGTGCGATTAGAGCTTAAAAAAAGTAGGATTTCAAACTTAGGAAAAACAGCATTTTTAATTTGACCGTAGAGTTTGAACGGCTAATTTTCCTATTTATTGGAATCTGAAGAAATGTGAAGTAATTATAAATCAAAATGATGTGTCAGAAGTGTTCCTTTCAGATGACAATGTCCTAATCAGCAGTCAACTAACCGTCGACAGTATTTATCGTATGGTTTAAAATCCGGAAAATATCCCTGCTATTAGGGAAAAAACTGACAAAGAGGTATTTTTTTTTATTAAAAGAAACTCAACAAGTTCCCCATGTACCACATAGTATCACATGGGGCTTACAAAAGTAAGTATGAAAAATAAACAAGAGAAAATTGAAATAAAATCAAGGATGATTATAAAGTTTTACAATGAATTGACAAAAAATTTTAAAAGCACTTCTCTCGGAAATAAATTGGTAAAACTCTGGAGGCCAGTTAATATTAAAATTTTTCAGTCCCAGTTTCAAGACTTTTCTTTCGCTCTCATATTTAGGACATAGAAGAAGCAAATGTTCTACATTCTCCTCGCCGCCGAGGCCACAGTCACAGGCAGACTCAGGACTCAACTTAAATCTGTTTAAATAACTTTTAAAATTCCCATGTCCAGTAAGAAACTGGGTTAATTTGTAATTTGTAAAGAAATGATGACACGACAATCTCATTTTAATAGAAGGTAAATATCTCCTAGTTAAACTCCCTTTATTTAAAGACAAAGAGAGGAAAAGAGGTATTTGAGACAAGAGGTATCTTAACAAAGAGGTATTTGAGAATGAAAAAATTCCAGTGAGGGTTTAGTGGGAATTTTCAACATGACAATGACAGGACTTCAATAATGTGAGTTTGTAACTAAATAAGAAATTTTGTCTATCTATACATTTGAAGAAAGTTATTAACATAGCTTTAAATAAACAGAAAATGCTGAATGGACATCGATAAGAAAGAAGTGTTAAATAAAATACGCAAGCAATTATTGAGATATTGATAAATTATGATTTCATCAGGTCATTATATCTTCCTTATTTCATATTTTTAATTTTATAATTTCTATATTTTAAGTTATTATATTTACATTCATGAGCTAAAATCGGGAAGTCTCCAAAATCTGGAATCACCAAAGTGTTCGCGATTCTGGATTTGGACTTTGTACTGAATCTTTCTAGCAAACGTCTAAAGATTCCGTTAGATAATTTTCCAGAAATCCGGCAATACTTCGTGCTCCCCTTTGGCTCAAAGACATTTCGTAATTTGCTGCAATACACTAGAGAGCGAAATAAAATATATAGTAATTTTAAGACTCATCTACTTTACCCATCGCCAGTTGATGGCCTGGAGATTAAGGAAACAGAAAACTTTTACAGTTGATGTGAACCCGGATATATGCTTAATAATTTTTTTTTTTTTACTTCGTGTAAAAAGCTCGTGTTCTATAAACGTCTAATGTATGAAATTTGATACGTCGAGTCAAGTGACCTTCCAATAAAATTAATTTCAAACCATATTCATATTATACGGTTTGCATTTATTGTAGTATAAAAAATTATATATTTTTTCTATTTTATTTGAAACTTTCTTTTCAGTTCATATTTTTAGGCTGTAATATCTTTCTTTCCTCCGTCCTTTTAATGGGAGCCCACCATCGGCCGAGCGGTAAAGTGCTGAACGCTGGTAGTTCGGTCCGAGATTCGAATCCCGCGAACGGGCTGGCTGCATGGGCGTTTTCGTGGTTTTCCCCATGTGTAACGTGTATACGAGCCAGTTTCCCTTAGAACGTCCTCCACGAAGACATCCCTCATCTTAGGCAGACAGCCCTAGTGTGCTTTGTCATAATTAAATACACCAACACCACCTTTTAATGAGAAGTCGGTTTCCAGGATTATTGCACTCTCAATGTCATTAGTGCTTTAGGTCCAAACGGCCCAAATAATGCTCGTATAGGAATTATAAAGTAGCTTATGTAGCTCGCGAAGAGACTTTAAAAAGCTAGAACAAAATAAAGCCTCTGAGAACATATGGCTTTAACGAGTTAGCAGTCGAAATTTTAAGAACATACAAAAAGTGAGGTGAAAGTGGGGGCATTATTGTCTCCTGTACTGCATCTGTGCCAATCATATGAAAAGCGGTGAGAGATAAAAGTCACGCGGCGCAAAAAATTATTTTTTTTTTTTAATTTAAAAAATAAAAATTTTAAAAAGTCAGAAGCTAGGCTACGAAATTATGGTCTTTAAGCACGCCAGTTGAAAAAGATCTGGTCCAATTACCTGATAGAATGATTTGGCAAGTAAGACCTTTCTGAAAAATTTACATCATTACAGTAATTGCATCATAAGCCCAGTTTTGAAGAAACGCTAGTTTAGTTATATGTTTCACTATAGGGTCAATTTTAAAGTCATTATTTATCAGTTCGTTTCTCTCATAATATTTTTCTATACTTAATAAAGTTATTGGAATTCTGCATTTGCGCCTAACGGCCAGACTGCAGAAGCGTAGCATAGAGTCGGCCTTATAGTGCGTATGTTATCTTTCACATTTTTTTTTTTTTTGAGAAACATTCCAGGAAAATTTCCTATAATTATAGAAAGTTGACTAGCGATAGCAGAGACGTTTCGTGTGTTCTGTGAATAATACTCTAATAGAAATGTGAGCATAAAATATTAAAGTATGTTACACATAATGTATTGAGCAAAAAAAGAAAGAGAGAAAGAAAAAGAGAGCATGTCATGTCACACTCTAGATTTCTAGAGATACTTTAATTACTGTTCCAGAGGTGCGAAACAAATTGATATTTTATCAAACTGAATAACACACGCAGGATATGTATTTCAATTATTAATATTTAACGAAAGAGGGGCAACCATACACAGTCTGTTGAAAGCAAAACAGGGCAAATTTCTTCCTTGAGTTTCAAGTGAAGATATGCATTTTCGGAATGGATGAAAACTTTGAAAAGGAAATTTTATAAACAAGCTTTGACTCAAGAAAAGAATAGATTTTAAAATTCAATATAATCCGACATTAAAGAATAGAATTATTCTGAAATGACTAACCACCAGTTTTTTCGTATCTTTTTGTAGTATAAAAATTTGAAAATTTCCTTCTCAGTTATAGAAATTTTTTAATAAAACTGCTTTCTTTGTTTGAGAGGAAGCGGTGGTTTTGGAGTATACATATTTGTTCCTAGGTTGTTTAAAATTCATTTCGCTGGGAAGTGAGTTCCGTGTATTCCGTAACTTTGATTTCTCTCGTGAGTGACGACGATTCTAAAAAAAAAAAATCCTCAGTGGCGTAACAGCCCTAACGGGGCAGTGCCCCGAAATCTTCTTTCTTGATCGTGGACCCCGGGATACCGTAAGTAATTTCCATATGCCCTGAACAAGTGCTCAGCTTGTCGCAGGACCCCCAGTGTTCAGTCCCCAAGGAAACTTGGTACTCAGTTTATGGAATCAAAGATGGCAATCAAAGGCTGAAAGGCTGAGTCGACCTCGCCCAGCCCGGGGATCGAATCCTGGACCTGCGGTACTGCTGAACGATGCGTTAGCCACTGCGCCACCGGGCCTCGGGACGATGATTCATTGAAATCAAAATTCAGGGAACGTTTAATAAAATTTAAAAGTCCTTATCTATATATCTTTTACTCTAAAAAAATTGTATATAATTAAACTAGAATGGTTTTCAACTGACGTAACATCTAAGAATTTAAGAATTTTGGAGGATGTTACGAAATATGAAGTTAAGCTAGACATAAACCGATTTACGCTTAATTCAGAAATTTATTTAAAGCTAAATTTAAAACTGAGTGAGTTAGTGAGCTAAATTTAAAACCCGGTTTTAAAATGGAAAAGATTATTATTCATATTTTCCGAAAGATAAATTGAGATTTGTAAAAGAACATTCTACATTTAGTTTGCCTGGGAGCTTTGGCAATTCAATTGCCAGCTGCCAATCCTGCCAATCTTAATTGAAATTATCATTGATAATTCCACGAATCTTCATTAGGATTCAGAATCTCAAAACTAGTACTGAAAATTAATTTAAAAGCAGGCACCATCAGTTTTAACACCCAGGTAAAGCTGTATCTAATGAAAATAATGTCCTATGTGCCAAAAAATAATAAGTTCCCTTTCTAGAAGTAATTCATTTGCTGCGGAAGGACACAGCTCTATTTTTTTAAGTAAATCTTTTTAAGTAATCAAGCTTAGTCGGAGTATTTAAGTATTTGTGCTAAAAATGGGTGTACTCGGTAATAAAATGAATTAAACCAGTGAGATTCGGCTAACTCAATAGTGAAACAACACTAATTTAACATTTTTAGTAATGAGTTAAAAATAAACATAACTACAAAAATACTAGAATAAATACAATGAAAAACTGTACTTTCCCGAATCTAGTACCAATAAAAGAATGTCCAAAAAAAAGACTAACTCCCTTCACCTAAGTACTCGGATCTCTAATGTCCTATAAACAATTAATTTGAGTTTTTGGATGGTTTAACTTCTTTTAATTTACAACATATTATGAAAGGCAATACACTAACAGTTATCTTCGAATATTTGAGTAAGTAATTACGAATTAAAATCTGCTTTCAGGACAATTTTTTTTTCAAAGACTCATGGCCTTTGCATTATTTAGACACTGTCAAAACGGATGTTAAGTTACATTGTAGCCCCACGCCAGACGAAAGAGCATTGTTACGTTTATAATCGAAGAGACAACAAAGTGGATTAGTACTTGCAGGCAAAACGACAGTTTCAAACTCAACTCCTTTGTACTCTGTGGACGAAAATTGAATAAATATAGAAGACATTATTCGATGTTACTCTTTCTATAACTGGTTAGAATATCTCACACTAACAAAAACCTCTGTAACGAACGTAGCTTGAAATTTTACAAAAACTAAATTTGCACTTTTTTATTTTGAAAAATGACAAAGACATGAAAAATTGCTACACATGCATTTATTTCTATGCCCCGGCTTCAGACCGAATTGTACTGTTTTCAGCGTATCATGTTTTGAATAGTTAGCGAAATTTTACGGCGCATATACTCTAACTTGTTAGAGAAATACAATTTGCATAATTTTGCACCTTATAAGGTTAAAAATGATGGAAAGCACCGCCGCTTCTCTAATAGAGGCTTGAGTTCTTATGAATGTATACTTGGAATAGGCATCGGGACTTAGGACCCGTGCCTCGTGGCCTGCGGTCATCCAATAAGAAATATAAATGAGTTCTCACAACATTTATCCATTGCTAGCAATTAAATTCACGGGGACCTTGCCAGAAATGGTCTAAGGAGAAATGTTAAAATGTGATAAACAAATATGTCCGCCATGTTATATAAGTGAGATCAAAAAGTTTATCTCTAAACACTGATTTGGTTATGTTGGTCAGGTTTACATCCTCATACCAATACAAATCCTTTTTTTTTATGGCAGGCACTAGTCATTTTTAGAATTTTCCCAATACTGAGGCCAGAAGTAGCGGTCATTTTGGACTTAAGTACTATCGCAAATATCTTGGCCCAATTTGGCGAATTTTTATGGATGAAAATGTTAAAAGTTACTTAGCATACGAAAGTTGGTGATTTCCACGCCTTCTTTTTTAGAAGGATACCAAAATTATCGATATTTATACTACGTTTGGTAAACAATATCAACATAGGATAGGAAACAGCAATTTAAAATACAAATTTGAATAATTAAAAAAGGATTATGTCATACATAACAAAATAAAACACATTTTTCTTCGAAGCTTTTTTTATTCTTCTTCTCTCAAAGTACACAGCGATCTGTTTTCACTTAAAAAACATCAGAGAGTTGAGATTCGCACAGTTTTCGGCAAAAGCACTATCTAGAAAACACAATTCCTTGTAGCTTCATTTGGGACATTTTCAGCAAAATTCTGTGTTTGTGAAGTCCCTCCCTTAGCAAAACACTTTTCGAGGACCTTTTTATCCGAAAGGATAAGGGAAGTGAGGTAGCGACCCGGGAAAGCGGTCAAGGGAGACTGGAACGGTGGGAAAGATGAAGAACGAAGACGGGGAATTCGGAACCTACAAGCATGCTATGTGAGAGATATAACTAATACATGTTATTGCGCATATTATATATAGATATTAATGTATAAAAGTGGTATTTTTTATGTGAGTTTGTGTCTTGATGTACTAAACGTATGTATATAATTACGAAGTGTGTGATGAATATTTTTCTGTTATAATGAGTGTTCCATTAAAAAAAAGAACCAACCTCGTGCCCGGAATGGCGCGAGATCACATCAGCGCATTTGCTAGTATGGTATAATAGGATGGAAAGAAAAATATGACTAAGTAGTGAAAATAATAAGTAAATATATTAGTAAAGTGTTAAGCAAAGAATAGTGAAAATTTTGTGAAAATTCCAGAATTAAATTACGATATTTGAAGATTTACGTAAAACTTGCGCGATTAATCAGTGTGTGTATCATCAGTGTGAATAATGAGTTCAGTGCTCAGAAGATCATCAGTGTGATTTAGGGGAAAAAATAAAAATAAATCATCATTCTGATTCTTCAGTGGTAAATTGTGAAAAGGTCGGATTTTCCAGCCCGACCATGTGGATAAGTTCGATTCATCGCTGGTACCGGAATTAAAGGTAAGTTTCCCCTTAATCTCTCGGGAAGCACAAGGAAAAAAATAAATAAAGAGAGAGCTCCCTCCTCATAATTACGACCTTAACTGAGAAAATTAAAATTGCTTTGATGTTTAATAATAACCTGATTAGAATGTCGGGCGTTAAAGCCAGCAGGCATTGATAAAGTATATTTTTTATGTAACCGAGAGTTATGAATTTTTTTTTAATCAAGGAAATATTGAGGAGATATTGTATGGGAAACGGACGTTAAAAAGGCTAAAAAATTAGATAAGAGGTGATTTAAAACATTTAATTGTGTACTCATGTTACTGGTTAAGTTCGAAATGACTGTACAATGTTTAGTCACTGAAATTAAAAAGTTAATTGAAAATTAATTAGTTTAATGATGTGAGAACAATAAGTTAAATGCTTGTATCAATATAGGAATGTGTAAATATTTTACGACTTAATGACGAATTATTTAAAACCATTTTTCGCTTACTAATTCAAAAGATTAAGATATTACTTTTTTGTATTTGTGTTTAACAATATATGGTGAAATACTTGTTAATGGTTTAATATGAAAAAATATAGTACTATTCATGATTGTGTTCCCTAATGATAGTGCTTGCTAAGTGAATAAAGGTTGTATTCAGTAGTAGGGAAGTATGTACGTTTGCCCGTAAAATCAAGAGTTAATTACGTATTGTATGTGTGAAACGGTAAAAAGGAAACATGAGAGATTAATAACGTCCTAAAGTGAAAACTATGATGTCAAAAGGATCGGATTAAGTCATGAAGATTATGCACGCTGAAATTAAATTAAAGGAAATAGAGTTACAGCTAGAAAAGTGTGAATTGGATGCAGATGCGGCTAAAGACCGATTAAAGGATATGGAATTTCGGGAAAGACAGTTAGAGAGAGAACATCAGATAAAAATTAAAGAGCTAGAAATTTAGAGTAGAAATATAGAAAAAGAAGAAAGAAAATCGTGCTTATAGAATGAAAGGGTGTCAGATTCTGAGAGCAAGGGAAAGAATTTCTTAAAACATTTAAAAATAATGAAAGGAGTTATGATTGACCAGCCATTGAAAGCTGAGGAATGGCTGTTCTTTTCCCATCATGCTGAAATAATGTTTAATCTCTATAAAATCACTGAAGAACATAAGGCGAAAATTATTTTGCAGAGTTTAGAAACCAAAGTTAAATGTTGGATCGCAACTTCGGGTTAAAGGGATTTAAATAACTATATTACGATTAAAGACCACGGTATTAAAGGAATTTCAGATTACCTTATTACAACGTAAAAAGAATTCAGAATGATGCGCGAAAAGGTATAAGGAAACTCATACTCAGCACATAGCGAGGGTTGAGGCAGCACTTGACTTCTACTTAGAATCCAGAAAAGTTAAGACTTTTGATAAACTAAGAGAACGTTTGATTGTGGATCAGGTAAAAACTAAATTACCTCAACAGTTAACGAGCATATATTGTTAAAAGAGTTCGGAAATTGGTTATGTCCATCAAAGTTTGCAAATTATTTGGTCAACTTATTACTTTACAGCGATAGTTAGAAATTACAATACTAGTCTTCAGGCACTAAATAAACTAGGTTCGAAAACAGGAACTGATAAGACAAGGAGAAAAGGTAGTGCGACTGAATAAGAGTAAGAGGAATTTCAATCTTGCTTGCACAATCGAGAAAGAGAAATACAAAGGGATAAAATCTTCTGAATCTCAAGGGATGATGCAGACAAATAAGAAAATTCTAAAATGTGTTCAATATTAGGATTAAGGGCACATAAAATGATTTTGGCCAGCGATAAATCTAATGGCGGAATCTGAAACAGGAAACGACAAAGATGATATGGATGACGTACAAGGCAAGAGATTAAATAAAATATGTACATGAATGAAGCTAGCTATGCAGGAGAGATTACACTAACTAGGGCAAAAGAGGAATTACCTAGGTTAGGTTTACAAAGTGGTAACTGTGGGTTGAAGGCAGTGATTGATAGCGAAGCAGAAGTTACCGTAATCCGAAAATCGGAGGTTCCAGAGAGACATTTAGCGTCTGGAGAGAAAATATGATTAAAGTCCGCCATAGGACTCCAGGTAGAAGCCCAATTAGTACCTATAAGTATCTGGGGTTGAGAGAAGAGGATGTACAACCTTATGTAAATGTTCATGCAGCAGTGGTGCATAATTTGAATGAAGAAGGCTAGTGAAATTTCAAGATTTCAGAATCCTCAGGGAACGAAGGGATATTTACTGGAGAGAAAGGTAAGTAAGAAAAACTAGTTGTTCAGGAAAGTAACTTGGGCGGAGCAGAATCGACAGATCTGGAAAAAGCCAGTTCCGAGGTTGAAGACCAGCCGGAAACAGCTCAACTAAGCCGTTGGCAAGGAGTGAGGAAGAGGGGAAATAGAATTGAGAGGCAGTCAGCAAGAGTTAGCGGATAGCCTACCCCTATCCCAGACCCAGCGTTTTAGACTGGCTCAAGCAGAATGTGGTTCGCTGAAAAGCGCGTTTATGCGTGTACATAACAACATAAATGGGTATTGGCTAGAGAAATTAAATTTAGTAGGAAACCTCTTACTAAAATTCAGATGAATTTTTCACACACCGAATCACTTTTCCGTCGCTAGTTGAGTCACGTCAAGTACCTCAGTCTTGCACAGATTACTATAAAAATATAAAAACTGAGACTTGGTCGTCACAATACTTCGTTTCACAAATATTTCGTTTCTGCTTCTAATTAAATGAATGACATTCTTGTTTATTCTTATCATTATTAACATTTATCTTTTATAAAATTTTAAGAGAGTCTGTAAAAAGCTTTATTAGATTTTAAACAAAAGAATAGAGCTTATAACAAGGCGAGCTGAAAAATTGTTCGAAAATTAAGTTCTTCAAGTTTAAAAACATTTCGGATTTGTTTATAAAATACATGTGATATGGAAACAGGTTTCGATTCGATGACGACATGGATTTTTAAAATTAAATTTACTGTTTGAGATTACACTTATTATGAAAAGGTGTACTGAGAATACGGCAAAGAACACTAGGGCTATCTGCCTAAGGGGAGGGATGCCTTCGTGGAGGACTTTATAAGGGAAACCGGCTCGTATACACGTTACACATGGGGAAAACCACGAAAACGCCCATGCAGCCAGCCCGTTCGCGGGATTCGAACCTCGGACCGAACTACCAGTGTTCAGCGATTTTACCGCTCGGCCGCTGGCTTATTATGTAAAGATGAAACTAACATGATACTTACTAGATTTTTAGTATGATTTTGCGCTACTTGAATTTTAAAAATTTCAGTGATCAATATCAGCGGAAATTTCATTCAACGTATGTAGAGTTGTCATCAAAAAAGTTTAAGGAAACTGCTTTGCATTTTTTAGGTAGAGCGATGGCTTCGAAATAAATTGCAGCTTCTTATTTCTACTGTTTGGTTTTGTATCTGAATTGTTCTTTCTGTTTGCTCTTCACCGCAAAATCTATCAAGACTATAATTCAGAAAAATTTATTTAGAGTGCGTCTGATTCAACTTATGATGTAAAGTTTACTGAATTTTAAAGAAATTCTAAAATCTTCATCTTGGAATGTATTCTCAATAATACAAACACATTCTTCAAGTGAAAGAAAATTAACTCATTAAACATTTAATTTTTTTTTTCAAAACATAATGATTTAGGCTTTAAAAAGCTGGCTTATGTTTAATTCAGGAACACTTTTCTAAGCAACACAGAAGGACCTTAAATTTGTGAAACAAATATAGTAATGTCTGGTTAGACAGAAGTGGTTGCAGTTTTTAGGGAGTTCTCAAGATATTCATTCCATGTTCTGGTTCTAATATTCATCTAAGTATGCAAATAAAGAAACTAAGCTTTTGAGAAAATATTAACTAATTCCTGAGTCAAAAATGAAAAGTAGAAATAAATTAGAAATAAAAATATTAAGTTGATAAGCTCATCGCAATTTAGCACCCATATTACGTTTTAAAACCGGGGTATTCAAACTTTATGGCAATGCGACCCCATAAAAATGCAAACGACAATAAAAAAAAAAAAAAAAAAAAAAAAAAAAAACTTCACGCTCACAATCAGTCAAGTTGGACGTAGCAGTGTTTATCATACTACTGAGCACAGGGCCATTAATGGGACAAATGTTTCGAAAGAGTATTAAAAGACGACTTAAATTTCGATAATTTCAAAACGTTAGTAAGAATTTTTTTTTAAAAGCCAAATTTGGTGAGCATTCGTTTTCGACGAAACAGGAAGATAACAAGGTAAACAGTACGAAATGCAGGTTCCGGAAATTAAAAGAGATAATATATAATAAAATTACGAAATGCATGGCATCACAAAAAAGGCAAGAACAATAATGATATTTCAAATACAGCTCAATATAACTTACACAGCAAAGAACAAAAATTTCAGAGAAAAGTATTGCCTCAGTTATGTATAACCACTGTGGAATGGACATAGGTCGTTTCATCAAAATTGACATAGGTCGTTTTCTATGTTGTACATTTTTATAATTATCCGGTCAGTGTTGCTGACATTTCTCACTTCAGAGAAAAATATTTAGGAGATAATAAAAGGTTTTGATTTTAGCAATATCAAATTCTTCATGAATTGTGTTGTTCCCAATGTACCAAGTCATGTTTGTATTCTATCTCACACTGTTGTGGCCAGTTTGTACTTTTTTCTTCTTATCTGTTTTACATGAACACACCCAGACTGGATATGGAAAGAGAACAATCAAAAAATAAATTCCTTTAGATTTGACCCTTAATTATGTACCATCAGTTAGGAGTTTTAGGAATTTTATTCACCATGCGTTCCTATTATAAATTTTCAAGCTTCCAAATGGGTTCGGGACACATAGTTACAATACCACTGTTTTAAATAATTTGCAGTTATTACTTTGACAAAAGTGAACCTACCCCAAATAAATAATTTATTTTCATAATGCAGTTATTTTATTCTCTTTCTAATGTGACCTATTAAAGTAAAATTCCAAACTTACCTTTAATGAGAAGAAAAACATATAGGCGGTAAAGGAACTTAAGTCACAAGTAAACAACTGAGAAATTAAGTTAGAATTCAAAAACTTTTTTTGTATTTTCAAATGAATACGATTCTGATATTTGGCAATATACTCTGCTATGAATGAAAATCCTTTTTTCTGCTATGAAATTTTTTAAAAAAGGAAAGAATTTATATATGATTAGTATACAACTACTTTAGTATATTTAAATTTTTTTCATTAGGTTAAGTTTTAAAGCAGATTAAAAAAATATTAAAACGCCATAGATAATGGTATATTACATAGCAGAAAAGATAACCTCTGGGGTGTTTAAACATTGGATGAAGTTCAGAATCGAAAGTACCTAATTACTGCCATTTTAAACCTATACTAATGAAATAAAATAAAAAGATAAGATAACTTATGTTTCTATAAATTTGTAAAGTTAACAACGAACGAGTATTAGTTTCTGAACAAGAACCATTACTTTAGATTAATAATGCAACAATATTCATTTAGAATAGCACTTTTCAAAATATATCTCAGAGAAGAAATCTTACTCAATATTTGAAGGGATAAATGTTTATAAAATCAAACAGCTGGAGCTAAAGGTCACTTAATAATCTTAAAACTGCCATGCTCTAATTAGGAATAAGGTTGAATATTTTGCATGCTTGAGTTAGTCAGACTAATATACCGTACGAAATGACAGAGATGCATCTTTTATTTCAAAAATTTAGCCAATTGACTGCAATGAAGCCATTACTGATACAGAAAATAGTCTGTGAAAACTTTAATCACGCTTATAGAAAATAAGAAATAGAAAATAAGAAATAAATTGGATTTTAAAGAACACGGAGATACAAATGAAGATACAATTATTTCAGAAAATGTCCGATTTTGTATTAAAATACCTACGTTAGAATAATGCTACATGCAAATCTAACATGCACTGGTTATCATAAATTAAGGAAAAATCACCAAAAATCACGATTACTGAAAACGTTACATGTATAATTTTATGAAATTTACCCACAATATACAACACATAGTAAGGTATCAAATAACATAAAAAGAAATCACCAGACAATTATGTTAGTGTAGAAATTAGCACATGTATAAAATGAACAAATCGAAGATGTCAGTTTGCTATAGTAAAAGTACCTTCAGTATGGAATATAATCGCCTCTAGAAGCAATACAGCACATTCAGAGATGTGTGATGCTTTCAATTATGCGGTCTATCAGTTCCATAGGAAGCGAGAGCCATCGCTCTTGCAAAGCAGTTGCAAGCGCGGCAAGGGTCTAAGGGACGGACTGAGAACAGCTAGACGTCTTCCTAAAGCATCCCAAATGTGCTCGATAGGCTTCAAGTCCGGGGATCGAGCTGGCCACTACATGCGCATAATTGTTTCCTGTTGAAGATAATCATCTACGATGCGAGCCCTGTGTGGTTTTGTATTGTCGTCCTGTAACAGGAAAGCATCGTCTATTCCCTGGCATATGGGCGCACATAAGCATGAAGGATGTTATCTCTATAAACATGAGCATTCACGGTTCCCCTTGGAAAAACATGGAGGTCTGTGCGTCCACCCAAACATATGCCAGCCCAAACACAGACACTGCCTCCTCCGTATGCATCTCTTTCACGGATATTTGACGGAGGATAACGGGTTCCAGTTTCTCTCCATGTCAAATAACGCCTATTATCGCTTTCTAGACTAAACCTGGACTCATCCGTAAAGCGAATAGACCTCCATTGCTCAGGCGTCCAGTGGACGTGTCATCGTGCCCACTGCAAACGGTCCCTCCTATGGCGTGACTTGAGCGGCACGGAAATGGTTATTCGCCTCGCATACAGACCATCTTCGTGAAGCCTTCTACGCACAGTTGACGTTGAGACCAACCTTCCGGTGGCTGCAGCAAGGGAGGATCTAAGAAGAGTCGGACTAGTGCTTCTATTCCTGAGTGCACATAATGTCAAATATCGGTCACCTGTGCTCGTCGTAGCAGTTGGCTGTCCTTGGCTGAACCTCCTAGCTGCCGAATCTGTGATTTGAAATTGCCTCCAAAGTCTGTGAACCACAGAAGGACTCCGTTTTTGCTATCTGGCCACTTCTCTTTGACTTTGTCCTGCCTCTAGTCTCCCAATGGTTCTTTATCGTAGTTCTGCAGGCAAATAATGCCTGGAGGTCATTGTTACGAATTGGCTATCTTAGATTTCTGATGTCACTACACAGTGAAATATGTGGGCTTGCTCTCAAACATGGACTTTTACGTCATCTCCTCCTCGCAGATGACGTATTCGGAGTGCAGCGCCACTAATTTGCATATTGGAGTTTTACTCAGCTACACTTACTTGGTAACACGTTCAAATTTTAAAGGGTTGGGCTTATTTTTGAGGGAGTTATCGCTATTTTTGTGATTTTTCTTTAATTTATGATAACCGGTGTATGTCCTAAGTCTGTCTTTCGAGACATGGAAAACGCAATTTCGATAATTTGTCAAGTAGAACGTGGAACATAGAACTGCGCTCTCCTTTTTTGTGCTATGTTTACTTTTATATTTGTATTCAATTACCTTGCTTTACATTCATCTCGATTGGAGATGTTGATGTACGCTTCGTAGCATAGCATGTCTCCAAGGTCAGGATGCTTACTTGCTTATCCGAACGTTTAACTTCTGATTCACCAATTAACCATGTGTCCATGCAATACTCCCGACTTTTCCTTTCTAGACACATGTGGATACTCTCTGCACTCCCACTGCAATCTTTAAGTTACTATGAAGAGGTTCTCTAAGTTATTATAGCATCAAAGTTTCGAAAGGTCGACATTAAACCCTTTTCCAACATCACATAAATTTCATCTGTGAAAAAGCTAATAAAGTTTCATTTACGCACTCATCGGAATATAATATCCGCTCAGTACAGTAACTAAAAGAATTTTATACTTGAAATCTATTAGGCCCATCTTACTGTATTCATCTCCCGCCTGGACAGCCACAGCTCACTCAAACATGATCAAAATTTTGTTTCTGCTAATTTTGTTTCACTTGAGCTCACTCATTGTTAAATAAAAATTCACTCAATGTTACTCAAAAATTGAATCGTCACACACGCTATAAATCAAATATTTGAATAACCACCGCTCTATCTAAAACAGGGATAGCAGTTTCATTTAAAATAACGAATAAAAATAATGAAAACTGTGATGGTTAGAGGTTTTAGGTCTTAATAAAACCTCTAACCATCACAATTTTTGATGGGTAAAGATATACACCATAGCGAGAAGGGGAAAGGAATTTAATCTTAAAAATATAATTTAATCTTAAACCGAACTAAAAATTATTGAGTATTAACATTCTTCTAATCATTTGCCGTTAAACTGAGGAAAAGGACTACGGAATTAGTATATACATGTTTTAGCAAGGTTGATTATGCCTAATTTTTAACGAGGCTGTGGCGTTTTACCATTGCATTTGCTTTTTTTAAAGCTCTTACTTCGTCTCATTCTAAAGCAATCTTTAATATATGTTGAACTATAGGATGATTATAATAGATTAGGCAGCAATTTTATCCAGAAAAAAATCTCGAAAATTTTCATTCAAGCAATTTTATTGAGAAATTGTTTTGGAATATTTCCCAAACTTTACCGAATTAGTCATTTTTAAAGAACACAACTGTTTTTTCGTGGTTAGCAAACAAATTCACAAAGTATAGATAAATTATTTATTATGTTCAATTTCTGTTATACATGCTTCCTTATATTTTCAGTTTAAATATATTTGAAACTTATATTAATTAAATTTAACGAAGTAATGTATTTCAAATTTTTTCTACTCCAGAGCCTGAAGCTTAACTGTGGTCAATATTCACCATAATTATGAATCTTAGAAATTAAACTGAAATATTAAATCTCATATACATTTAGGCATCTGTATAAGTCTATATTTCTGAAGTCATTTCTTCTTGAAGAACTGGAGTGTAAGTGGAAAGATTACTTCTGTAGTCTGCGAATGATGTCTTACAGAAGGAAAATGTGTTTACTCGTTGAACAATAAAAATTAAGCATTCTCCTAATTAAAAGAGTATCTCTTGTCATGCAGACACATAGTTCCTTATATCATATTTTGTTTAATTTAAGTCCTTCAGCGTTTTAGATAAGAAAAATCATTCATTCGTTTCCAGCTGAAACACTGGGTTCGAAAATGACGTTAAAAAATTCTGAGCTTCGAATAAAAGAATTTCATATTTAGGAATTTTGCGATAACTATTCATACGTTACACTAACACCATGATTCTGAGGTGTTAGTCTCTTCTCTTGTCATTTCAGAATGTTTGCTACGATCAAACGTTTATTCAAATTTAAACTCAATCCAGCAGAACTTAAAAGTAGGAATTTAGCTCGGCTAGTTGTGTGTTCGCCACGGCCTCACTAAAGGACATTCCTTGCTGAATCCATCTGGTGGTAAAAAACGGATAGTGGTTGTGCTAATGGCAAGCTACGTAAGAGTCTAACTGCGGTGTAGATCAATGGGATATTTAACTTTGAATCAAAATCTGTGTTTATAAATATTTGGAATTTAACTAGAAGAGAAAACCAGCCTTATCCTTGTCATACTACTTTTATTACACTAAAGCATGCTTAAGATTTGTATTATATTTTTTGCTTACAAAATACAAGAATGGTTTAGTGAATTTTTAGTTTGATTTTCACTAAACTTGCTTTGTGATTGCATTTAAATAGTTCTTAAAGGCACGAGTTCGTCAACAGGTTACGCTAAGTTTTCAATGTTAGCGTTTAGGTTGTGTGTTTACAGGTAGTTTAACTTTTAAATAAAGTTTACCAACTTAAGCGAACATACTTAGTCTCCTGTTCGGTTTGCGCAATCTAAGGTTAACAAAATGAATGCGATTTCCGAGCTGATAATACAACACTTCGGATCATGACAGCTTGATTGCATTTAAATATATATTAAAGGCTGGAACTCTTCAATAGATTAATATAATTTTGAATGTAAGCGGCTAGGTTGTACGTTTACAGATAGTTTAACTTTGTAATAATGTTTACACAACTCAAGCTAACATGGTTTGTAATTTAGGCTCCTGTTCGGTTTGCGCCATCTCAGGTTAACAAAGTAAATGTGATTTCTGAGCTGATGATACAACACAGTAGTGTCCACGGTCCATTAAGCTCTGTTAAAAATTAGCATTCCACTATACGAGAAAAACACGTATATTAAAAGTGGTCTGAATTTAGAGGCCATTGACGCAATATTAGGAGACCAGCGAATTCATTTTCCATTTAGATAATCAGCATTATTAGGACATTTATTTTTATGGCAAGCATTTGGAGATTTTTAAAATTTTAAGGTTTTGAATCCAGATTTCTATTATTTTCCTTATTACTTACTATTAAAAATGAACATGAGGAACGCTTCTGAAAATCTACAGACTGCGTTAAAAATCTAATTTAAAGAATTGAAAATACAGATTTGATTATTTATATGACTTGATATTACAATCGTTGCTAGAATATTTTATTTTCATAAGTATGTTTTACTTTTATTGCAGCCTGTATAATGATGATTGAAGTCTCAATATTTAAGAGAAAAAAATCTTGTATCACAATGCAGATCAGTTTTTTTCACAATGAGAGTTAATTTTCCGTACCTATTTGAGTCACGTAAATTATGTAAGATTTGTAGACATTAATATAAAAACATTAAAACTAAGACTGGGTCGAGCAGGAAATCTCGCAAATTCTTTGTTTCTGTCTCTAAAGAAATGCATGATATTCTCGTTCATTATTAATATTTGTCTCTGATCATTTTTTAAGGATCTGTGATAAGCATTTACTAAATTCTAAAGAAATGAACGCAGCTTATACAAGATAGACTGTCAAATACTACGAAAATTTAGCTCTTCAAATTTCAGAAATTAAAATTTATTTATGAAATATGTCTCACATGGAAACATGTTTCGGTTCAATGATGCAAGTGATTTTTAAAAGTACTTTACATTTACAGGTTGAAGATTGTAATTATTATGAATAAAATTAGAACGAATTTGTTACTTACTAGTGTTTTCATATACTGCTGCTCTATAGTTATTTTGAGATTAGCGAAGATTTCAAGCCGGTTAGTTTCGCGTTCGCGTTACAGTTAAATGAAACTGCCTTGCCTGTTTTAGGCATAGCGGTGGCTTTTCGGTAAATTTTTGTTCATTTACATTTGCTGTTTTTAGTAGTTAAACTCTTTTTTTTTTCATTAAACGTATTGTAAGTTTCACCTTCCAAGTAGTGTTAATATAGCTTTGCCATCAAATACTCGACCCTTTTTAACTCCACGAAGATCTTTGCTGTTTCTTCTTGTGATTTGAGCTGGATCAAACTATAGTTTTAAATTTCAATAAAAACTTGCATTTTACCGGGGTTTTATCCTTATATGCTCAAGCCACAATTTTTGCTAAAATCAACAAGTTATACAAATAAGAAGCTTTAGTACCACACAGTTTAAAAGTAGGAATTTAGCTTGGCTAGTGGGTTATTCGCCACTGCCTCAAATAAAAGTAGTTGCTGCTACATCCAATTTGACGGCCAAAATTGGATAGTGGTTGTGATACTGGTATGAAACGGATGATGTTAACTCTAGTGTAGCCCTATCAGAAATTTAACTTTGAATTAAACTTTATAAATATTTCAAATTTAATTACAAAACAAATCAACTCATCTTTGTCATAGTATTTTTATGCCTCGCAACCGGAACAATGGTTAGCAATGCTAACTGCCATACCGAATGGGAGGGTTTGAATCCGAGAGAAGTCATATACGTTTGTAAATGTATAGTCTCTTTGTGGCATGGGGGCACTCTATATATGCGGCGGATCGAAATGCCTTTCCAGCGGTAGTTGGTAGGAAAAGAGGGGTGGCAGGCTCTCGGACCTTTTTCCCAAGGGTGCATTTCTTCAAAATTGGGGGTAGAACTGAGGAAAGTCGTACTTTCGCCTGTATCAAGCCCAAGGTTCTTGCCAACGACAGTCGCAATCTTGCATTCCTTGCCACCAAGAAAGTGTAATTTTGTGGGCTAGGTCTCACTCAGACAAGCGAGATAATTAACAACAAGAATTATTTTTATTATAACAAGTCATTGTTTTAGATTTGTGTTACAGTTTCTGTTAGAAACCACCAGAATGGCTTAATCAAATTTATTAGGATTTTCACCAAATTTGCTTAATCAAATTTATTAGGATTTTCACCAAATTTGCTTTGTGATTATAATTAAATAGTGATTAAGGGTACTATTTATTCAACAGGTGAAGAACATTTTGAATGTTAGGCTTTAAGTGTTCGCATGTAGATCAGCTTTGAAATAAGTTTCACACAAATCAAGCGGACATAGTTCGCTTATGTAATTGCCGAGCTGATGATATAGACATTAGAGCCTATGATCTCACAAAATGAAACTCTGTTAAAAATTAGCATTTCATAGGATGAAAAAAAGACAAGAATCCTATTTTCCAATGGCCTAAACAAGGAGCCGTTGAAGAAATTTTACGCGGCTAGCGAATGCATTTTTCATACAGTTAATTACTGTTATTATGACATTAAATATATTATGGTAAGAAACTCGGGAACATTTTCGATTTTAATTATTTTCAGCTGAGTTTTACGTTAATTTCATTACTGTTAAACAAATATGAGTAACGCGTTTGAAAATCTACGAAATGTGATGTAAATCTTATTGAAACATTTGAAGATGCACATGTGATTAGTTATGTGACTTGCCATTGCAATCCTTAACAGAATATATTATTTTAATAATTGTGCTTTTGTAGCTTGTGTATTCGCCTTCAAAACAATTGCAGGTTATTCTCGTTCTCTGCTCTCTATAACGATTAGGAATTATCTCTGATAATCTGTGAAAACTCTTTACTAATGTTTAGACAAATAAATGCAGCTTATGCAGGTAGGGCTGTCAAATACTTCAGAAATTAGTTCTCTAGATTTCAAAAGATTCCAGAATTGTTTATGAAATGCGATTGACATGAAAACAAATTTCTATTCGATGATACAGTGGATTTGTAAATGTATATTTATAGTTATAGACTACAATTGTCATGGAAAAAAAAATCAACCAATTAGTTACTTACTAGATATTTTGTATTCTCTTCTTCTTTAGAATTAAAGGTGTTATGTATTTGAAACCTTTTTCTGTACATTTTTTTTAATGAAACTACTTTGCCAATTTTAGGCAGAGCGGTGGATTTGGAATAAATTGCAGTTTTTAATGTTTATTCTCTTTGTTAATTTACATTTGCTGTTCAGGTTTCGTACTTAAATTGTTTTGCCCATATACTGATCACGACGAACGGTTATAAGGACATAGTTAAATTTAAATTTGAGGTGTGCGTGACGGTGATTCAAAGATTGAGATAAATTATAACACATTTTTAAATACATTCTAAAATCCTTATCTAGAGTTGCATTCTCAAGAATATGCGTAAAGGCACATTCTTCAAGAAAAACAAATGTAACAATCTGAAGGTTTTTAAAGTTTTCAGCAAAAAACTTATTTACGCTATAGAAAGCTGACTTATGTTTCATTATTGTATGCTTTTCTAAAGTCTCACGGAAAGAGTTTATCATTTAAATTATTAAAATAATAGTAAAACTTTCGCCTAAAATTTCAAATGTCAAAACGTATTTTAAGTCTAACATGTTAAGTATTAATATAGTTTTGTCAGGAAATTTTCTAGAGCTATTTAACTTGTAAGTCTTACTTCTTTTCGTGATTTGACGTGGATCAAACTGCCAGCCTTCAGCAATTTTACTCCTCAAATGCTCAAAATTAAATACGAAGAAAAACAGCTCATCTTTATTATACTGTTTTTAGTCCAACAAGTTATGATTTATTAGATATATAATATTTTAGGTTATAAACCACAAGAATGGCTTAAACAACATTTTCTTGTATAGTCACCAAACTTGCTTTGAGGTAACATTTAAAGTGATTAGAGAAATACTTCTTCAACTTGTTCACATAATTTTGCAGTTTAGGTGCTAAGCGCGGTCACACATAGTTCAGTTTTGTAAAAACGTTTACACAACTCAAGCGAACACAGTCTGCAAATTTGTTTCACACGCGGTTCTCGCCATTTAAGTTTAATAAAATGAACGTGATTACCAAGCTGAATATACGGCATAGTATAGTCCAGGATCTATTAGACTGAAACTCTGTTAAGAATTAGCGTTTCATAATACGAAAGAAAACACTAAGCCTCTAAGCCAGCGATCTGAAACTAGAGGCCGTCGAAGAAAACTTAGCAATAATCTGACATTAATTAATTTGTCTAAATTTTAATCGTTTTAAATACAGTTTTACATTATTTTGATTAGCATTAAAAACGAACATGAGTAACGTATCTCAAAATCTGTAATCTATGATAGAAATCTTATCTATAAAGATTTGAGGATACCAATGCGGTGAATTAAATGATTTGGGATTACAATCGTTGTTAGAATATTTATTTTCATAATTATGTTTTACATTTATTACAGCTATTACAGCTTGTATAGTGACGAGTGAAGTCTATGGGAACTTCGGTCATTAAATCTGTGCGAATATTAACTACACACATGTTAATTAAAATAAAATAAATTTAAAAAAAGTCTTGTAACAAAATGCAGGTTAATATTTTTACTATGAGAATGAATATCTCGTACCTAGATGAGTCGGGTAAATTATGTCAGACTTGTTAAAAATATTAAAATTAAAATTTGTTCGCGCAGTGAATCTCATAAATACTTCGCTTCTGTTTATAAACAAATACATGATATTTTCGTTCATTGCTATCTATCAATATTAGCATTTATATCTGATAAAGTTTTAGGAAAATCCATCATAACGCATTCCTAAATTCGAAACAAATGAATACAGATTGGGCTGTCAAACACTTAGGAAATTCAGTTCCTCAAATTTAAAAAAATGCACGTTTCGCCATGAAATAGCTCTAGCATTGAAACAGTTTCAAACCCATGATTCCGTGGATTTTTAAAATTATAGTATTTACAGTATGAAATCATACTTATTGAGAAAACATTTTAACCACTATGCTACTTTCTAGTTTTTTCGTAAACGTCTGCACTATGTATGTTTAAAAATCACAAAGCCAAGCAAGAATCGAAATATTTTATTGTTTTTTAAAATGGAACTGTGTTGCCTATTTTAGTCACAGTTGTTGCTTTTTATAATTGTAATTCTCTTAATTTTTTTTTTTTCTAGTTAAATTGTTGCTTCAGTTTGCTTTTCACCTCAAAAGCTTTCAGGAACGTTATTGAAATAATTTGATTTAGTAAATTTGTGACAATGATTTTACCCTTGATATAAAACTGACGAAATGCTACCGAAATTCCAAAATTCTTATTTAGGAGTACGTTCACAAGAATATACGTAAATAAGCATTCTTCAGGTAAAACAAAATGCGCAGTTTGAAAATTTCTAACCTTTTCAAAAAAATAAAGTTGATTTTGGTTTCAAAATATTGAATTCTGTTTTATCAGGAGCGCTTTACTAAAGCAACACAGGACATTTTTAACAATTAAAGTATTTAATTAGCAGCAAAAACTTTCTCTTAAACTTGTTTTTTAAAATTTTAATGCATATGTAAAATTATGTGTTAATATTAATTTAGAAATCAAACAACAAAATTCAGCGTTGAATTTTCAAATTTTCACAGGACTAGTTTCGATGGTTTTACCGAACCATTCTTCTCAGCTGCAAAAGCGCAAATGAACGAGATAAGATATAATGATTAGATAAAATAAGAAAGCCTAGACAGGCGATAAGCTACTGTCGCCATCTGTTGATGAAACCAGAACTAAAACATAATTTCTTTAAAGGCCGAAGGCAAAGATGGATTGGAATTAGGATCGTTAACTAGAACAGAAATATTTTTTTGAATGTGAAATGCCTCTAGAAAATCCAGTTCACCAATGGAACATGTTTGAATAATTTTGGCAGCAGAAAAATGGAAAGTATGATTTTCGGACCAACAATGTTGGCCAACAGAAGACTGTGTTTCCTTTTTTCTAACATTTGCCTCATATTCCTTAAAGCGAAATTTTAAGAGTCTCTTAGTTTGGCCAAAGTAAATTAAACCACACTGGCAAGTAATCATATAAATACCCCAGAAATTTATATTCGAATTTGGGTCCTTGAGTATGGACCTCAGAATGTTTTTGGTGGGAGAATAAACTACCCGAAAGTTAAATTTCCGCAAAATACGTGTAACTTTATAGCTAATTGATGGAAAGAAGGGAATGACAACAGAATTTTTATAATCTCCTAAAACAAGAGTGTGCCTTTTGGTGTGTTGAGATGAGATTTTTTTAACAGCTTGATTGTTGGGTGAAAAGCCCCTGTCAATAGCTATTGCTTTTAAGAAATGTAGTTAGTTCTTCATCAAGGGATAGTTTGGAGGAGCAAATTTGAAGAGCACGGAAAACATAGGAATAAAATGAAGCTAACTTTTATTTAGCCGAACCATCATTCTCAGCTGCAGAAGCGCCAATGAACGAAATAAGATATAATGATAGGATAAGATAAGAAAGCCTGGACAAGAGATAAGCCACGGGCGCCATCTGTTTATGAAAACAGAACTAACATATAATTTCTTTAAAGGCTGAAGGCAAAAATGGATTGGAACTAGGGTTGTTAACTAGAACAGAACGATTTTATGAATGTGAAATGCATCTAGAAAATCCAGTTCTCCAATGGAAGATGTTTTTTGAATAATTTTGGCAGCAGAAAAATTGAAAGTGTGATTTTCGGACCAACAATCTTGCGCAACAGAAGACTTCTGTGTTTCCTTTTTTCTAACATATGCCTCATGTTCCTTGACGCGAAATTTTAAGGGTCTCTTAGTTTGGCCAATGTAAATTAAACCACACTGGCAAGGAATCCTATAAATACCCCAGGAATTCTTATCCGGAATGGGGTCCTTAAGTATGGAACTCGGAATTTTATTGATGGGAGAATAAACAACCCGAAAGTTAAATTTCTGCAAAATATGTGCAAATTTATAGCTAATTGATGGAAAGAAGGGAATGACAACAAAATTTTTATAATCTCCTAAAACAAGAGTGTGCCTTTTAGTATGTTGAGATGAGAATTTTTTAACTGCTTGATTAATAATGTTGGGTGAAAAGCCCCTGTCAATAGCTATTGCTTTTAAATAAATTAGTTCTTCATCAAGGGCTAGTTTGGAGGAGCAAACTTGAAAGCAATGAAAACATAGGAATAAAATGAAGCTAACTTTTGTTTAATCGGATGACATTATTTGAAGTGTTGTGAAAGGCAAACCGATGAAAATTTACGGTAAACCGTAGTACTGGAGTTGGATGTGTTACGTGTGACCGAAAAGTCGAAAAACGAAAGAGAATTGGAAGTCTCAAGTTCAAAAGTGAACTGAATAGCAGGATCAATGGAATTCATTCTTGAAAGAACTTTATTTAAATCATCTTTATTCCCTTCAAACAGGGTAAAAGTATCATCTACGTAGCGCAAACATACCGAGAATTAATTTTGATTCATAATAATGCACTGCATTATAATAATTCCCTGCATTGCATGTAGTGGGCACTATCTCAAAGATCATAATCTCAAAGATCTCAATTCCCTTCTAATTACATATCACCCCGTAAAAGTGAGGCAGATTAGCCCCCTTATTCATGGTCTTATGCTACAAAAATAACATTGGCATATTATGTTAAAACCGCTACACACACTTTCTTTCCGTTTACATTCCTCAGCTTTAAAACAATACTTTTTTCCTATTTTGGGCTGTCAGAGTACTTATTTACCCGTCGTGGGAAATTTCATGATGCACCATTATTTAACTCATCGTAAACCTTCATCGGTTTGCCTTCCACCCCACTTTAAATCATGTCATCGGACTAAACAAAAGTTAGCTTCATTTTATTCCTATGTTTTCATTGCTTTCAAGTTTGCTCCTCCAAACTAGGCCTTGATGAAGAACTAAATTATTTAAAAGCAATAGCTATTGACAGGGGCTTTTCACCCAACATTATTAATCAAGCAGTTAAAAAATTCTCATCTCAACATACTAAAAGGCACACTCTTGTTTTAGGAGATTATAAAAATTTTGTTGTCATTCCCTTCTTTCCATCAATTAGCTATAAATTTGCACATATTTTGCAGAAATTTAACTTTCGGGTTGTTTATTCTCCCATCAATAAAATTCCGAGTTCCATACTCAAGGACCGCATTCCGGATATCAATTCCTCTGGTATTTAAAGGATTCTTTGCCAGTGTGGTTTAATTTACATTGGCCAAACTAAGAGAGCCTTAAAATTTCGCGTCAAGGAACATGAGGCATATGTTAGAAAAAAGGAAACACAGAAGTCTTCTGATGCGCAAGATTGTTGGTCCGAAAATCACACTTTCAATTTTTCTGCTGCCAAAATTATTCAAAAAACATCTTCCATTGGAGAACTGGATTTTCTAGAGGCATTTCACAATCATAAAAATCTTTCTGTTCTAGTTAACGATCCTAATTCCAATCCAAATTTGCCTTCGGCCTTTAAAGAAATTATGTTTTAGTTCTCTTTTCTCCAACAGATGGCGCCACTTGCTTATTCTTGTCCAGGCTTTCTTATCTTATCTAATCATTTTTTCCTATCTTGTTCATTTGCGGTTTTGCAGCTGAGGATGGTGGTTCGGTAAAACCATCGAAACTAGTCCTGTGGAAATTTTGTAAATATAACGTTTGTAATATAGATGTATTATTTGGTTGTAGAAAAGCACGCCTTGGCTGTCTGTCTAAAGAGAATGCATTTGTGGAGGGATTTTAAAATTCCAACAACATGAAGGAAAGCAAATACAAAAAAAAAAAAAAAGAGAGATTTATTGCACGTAAACAGTATCATATTAAGACAAAAGTATTAAATTTGCTAGAATTTTGCAGGTTGATAGGGGTGGGGAATTAGCCACCCCTGGCAGCTAAAAAAAAACCTTACCCCATTAGGCATGGAGTCTAACTGGGCTTGTATGACAGAAATGTGCAACTCATTCCATCTTGCATCAAGTCTATGCCCCACTTCATCAACTGTCTGGCGAAGGGTGGCGGGCCAGTCTCTCCGCAACCCATGACCAAATGTTTAAAGTGGGTGACAGATCGGGAGACCGTGCAGGCCAGGGCAGCAACCGAATACCCTGTGTTTCGAGGAAGGTCAGAACACGACGTGCAATATATGGTCTTTCAATTATCTCTTTAGAAGGTGCTGTTGGCAGGCCTCGAATCAACCACTGGGTGTAAGATGTCAGAAATGTACCGATCCGCGTTCAAATTGCCTGCGATACGAACAAAATATATGCGTGTTGTGGATGTGCGCAATACAGCGGCACCTTGGCGAAAAGTGTGTAAACGACTGTAGCTGCCTTCAGTTAAAATATTACCATGGAAATTTTCTAAAAGCTCGCGAGGGATGTTAAAGGGTTGTCTCATCTTGCCTTTTCCGACTGCCTAACGGAAACAAAGAAAATCTTCTCCTGCAGTACTTCATCGATGGCATCCAGAATCCTCAGATATAGAACACACTGCGAATGGCAGATGCGCGAAAAGCATCTAAAAATCACTTTATTATTCGCCATAAAATGCGAGGCAGTCATAGTTCTATGTGCATATAAATTTATAAATTCGTGCCCATATTTATTGATTTAATACTTGATTTGTTGTATGTATTTATTTACCGTATTTGTCGCACTACTAATATAAGCAGAATATTATTTCAAAAATCCACAGTGAAGTTGTATTTATGAAAAATTTAATTCTCTTCAGAAAATTGGGAGTAGTTGTGCTCCCTCAAGGTTGAAAAGGATCAAAACGTGATTTTGGAACTGTCCTGAGTAATACTGACTGAATAAATTGTGTTTTGATTCTTCATCAAGTGTTGTGATCAATAACTCCAAATTCGCGTACCCGAATAAAACGCGACAATAATTATTATCAAAGGGGAATACTATTAAAATTCTCAAATTTGAAATTGGTAATTTTGAAGCAACATTAATTATTTTAAAATTTTTAATAGTTTAAAAAATTTACAAGTATTAAATAGTAAATTAAAATCGGCATGGAAAAATTGCTTCATTAGCCATGGCCAATAGCAGTGGATATGCATAAAATTGTGACATAATCTTTTCAATTATTCATTTCTAAGTAATTTTGTGGTACTTTTCCGTTTTGCCGTCACAGGCGGTAAAGTTGCCAATAATGGTACAACTGATTCCGAACGGAATATCCTCTCTGGTAATCTTTTACACTTCATTTTCAAAACAAGTCGCAGCCATTTCTTATCAGATTGATTGTTTCTTTCAATACTGGCATACAATTACATAGAAGTTTTACCGGATAGTTCAATTTTATGCCCTAATGCCACTCGCTGCAATTAAGTTAATAAAGATGTCATCACACCGCTCACCCGAAGGCGAAAATATAGAAAAGGAAAGTCAAGGGTTAAATTAATCAATTCTAATGACGATGCACTAGTGAAATAAAAAAAACTGCGGTTTCACATAAGCTATTCGTACGAAGTAATTCCTGTATTTAAATTTGTATTCCAAATTAAGATTTGAATTGAAATTAATGTAGATAATTGATGAGAGAACTAGATTTTTGTAGTGTAGTTTGCGTGAGATAAGATCACGTGGTACGAACCGGCGAATTAAGATGTTGAACTACGAAAGCCTAGTAAATTCTTAAACTAATGTTATTTTACAAATTCATTGTCTTTATTTATTGGCTTTTTAAAATATTTTAAAAGATATTAAAATGTTTATGCTTTCAAAATTAAAAACTCTTAGAACTAATATTTGTTAAAATTTTTTATGTGTATACTCTATCTTGTCTCTAATAAAGTCTGCTTGGCGACATTTGCCCCGGCGAAACGGAAAAGTACCAATTTTCTTTATATGGCTTTAGTTGTCATTCACAATTTTTGGCACGTATACCGCTTTAATTGTAAATGTCGAAAGTGCGAAGAAAATAATAATTAGTAATATAGCAGCGGAAAAAACTTTAACAAACCTTTTTGAGTGACCGTTGAAACCTGAAACCTTTCAGATATTTTTTAATTAAATAATTATTTGGTTTTTACAAAATAGGTCACTATTAGAAACGTCATGTGTAATAAATTGTTATCGTTGATTTTATATGGTTGGTGTGACTTCGCAAGGTTTCCGAGTGTTACGCCAAACTATTCCTACACTATACTCACAAACTAAAAAGACTCAAAACCTGAAATTCATGTTAACATTGTAACTTATAATGTGACATAATAACTCAAAACTTGAAATAACCTCACAACCTGAATTTGAAACCTGAATGATAACAAATCAATAATAATCCGAAGATAGAGTTTAAATTTTCAAAGGTGAATTGACTTCTAAACGTTTTAAAATTATAAAAACCTCTTAACAGATGTTTCCATTCAGTCTTCATGTCATTAATTTACATGTACTATTTGTTGCCGTTCGTCGGGCAACATCCTTTCGATTTTTCGTCCATAGACTTGGGTAGCTAGAACGTACTTGACCTACAAATATTTTAATACTTATTTTTAATTGAACTTTGTTATCAGATTATTATTAAGTGTTTATGTAAGGATATTAAATTCTTCTATGTTTACAATTAGATTTGTGTAAACTGGGAGTAGCTGAATTTATCAAAAAATATCAAAAAACAAAACTTCTCATTCAACTTCGCCGCCATTTGATTAACGGCTGATGTAGAAGAGACATGAAAATCCTTTCAAATCGTTGAACTTTTTCTGTTGAATAAAGCTAAGCTAGTTTTTCAGCTGATGATTCCTAGTATTTATTTTTGCTATTAAACGAAATCGGTATCCTCCTTAATTTTAAATGTTTCTTTAAAAAAAATTCTGAATGCTTTCAGATTTTATATTACGGCCGAAGGAGCGTTTTTTAACATTTTGTGGGTTATCTTTGTTTATTAAATATCATGTTCTTCGCACGTAATCCATAAAATTCGAAAATAATTTAATAAGAAAATATCTTTATAATTTACGACATACGGTCTCGCGCGTTGGAAATAAAAATGTTTTCTTTCCAACAGTGTTGCCATTGCTCACTTTGAAATCGTTGAGTTTCTTAGTCAAAAACTCATGACAGCTTACAAAATATGATTTAGATAAAAAAAAATTATAATTTGGGCTTCCACGTGCCCATTTTAGGTCGGAAACGCACGTTATTCAAAACTGGTGGCTCTAGGTAACATTGTTTTATCACAATGCGAGAAATATGCATACATTTATGCAGATTCTTCATTATTTACATTCTTTAAATATAATACAAGGCGATAATATTTGGTGGCAAAAGCTTGAAAAGTGATTCAGACTTTTAAAGTTTTCGACGCAAAATGCCAAAACGAAAAATAGCGCTTTTTGGACTAATAAATCGGATATAGCAAAATATTTAAAAAGTATTCAGTGTAAATGAAGATTTCCTACATAAAATTTTATTAAACTAATTAACAGCAAGCGCACACTGATATCAGTAGAAAAGTCCTCGATAAGCGTTTCACATATCCACAAATTTAACGCAGTCTCCCCGATTCGTAATTAAAATTCTTCGACCCTTTACCACTTTCTTATCTCCTTACACTGGGAAAGTGAAGCGAATTTTACCTACTACGTTTTTTACACCTAGCCAAAATTTGGCTTTTCGAGAAAGCTTCTACAAAATTGCACTTTTGACATATATGTGTCATATTTCTTTTACTTTTTAACCTTTTATGATAATATAAAAACCGGTGGAAATGCAAGTGGTTCAAATTCAAAGAGCTTTAAACAAAATTTAATGAGTAAAGAAAATAAGGGAAAATACTTTAATCATTCTTAATGCTTATTATTTGAAGTAAACTTTTAATAAATCAGAGAGCAGTCTGTAAAATTACTGATATTTATTGAAAGGATAAAATAAAATAGAAATTTAACAATTGAAGAATAAAGTTAGAAATCGGAAATCTAGAAATTTCTTTTTTAATACCTTTTACATCAAATATATTTTACAATCATATTAAATTCGACATGTTGTCCCATCATTCCCATCACCCTGAATCGCAGGAGTATGAAAGGAGGAAAGTCCACACTGGTATGCTCGAAGCACGCATAATTCAATTCCGTTCAAGTTGAAATTTTATACCTCAGCTCCAGGTCACTCGAAGTTGCGCTAATAGCCGTCTTTTATTTAAAACTAGCAGCTCCGCTACCAGCCTTCGTCTGGCTTTTAAATGTACCGGAAAAATGGCTGAAGGGAACACCAAACGTTAAATTTAAAAACTGTGTAGAATTTTACTCTGAAGAAGAACTTCATTAAAGAAAGTTATTACGTATAAACAAATTACAATGAAATAAGCAATATCCCCTAGTACAAATATTAATTATCCTAATAAATAAATTAACCAACTTCCCTTTGCAAAATCTTAAAACCTCAAATGGTATAAAGGAGGTTAAGAACTTTTTTTCCTAAAAATATCACTCAAAAATTTTCAGTATCTTAAAAACAGTGAAATGAGCAATAAATAACATAAAAGAATACAAAAAACAAAAAATTCTGAAATGCAAAGTATAATTAATGATATTTTATCCTAGATTTTCAAGAGAAAAAATTTACAATGAAATAAACTAGATCCCTTAATACAAATATTAATTATCCTAATAAAAAATTTAACCAACTTTCCGTTGAAGAAAAAAAATCATGCAAAACTTTTCAATATTTTACAAACACTGAAATAAGCAAAAAATAACATGAAAGGAACTAAAAAAACATAAAATTCCGCGCAGGATTTTACTCTACAGAACAACTTTATCAAAAAAAAAATCAATAAAAATGTGTTATATATATATATAAATGACAATGAAGTATGCCAATCTCTTAAAAACAGTGACATAAGAAATACGATGAAAAGTTGTTGCCAAACACATATTTCTAAAAGAATGAAACTATTCAAAATGATGCGATTTCATCAAAAATCTATCAACAACAATAAGAAAGAAAAATTGTTGCCAAAATCACATTTTTAAAGATGAGAGATGTAAGAAGTGCACTCGGAAGCTTCATTTAATTTTTTTAATACAAAATATTATCATTTTTCCAAAATTCTTTTTGTAAAAGCAGTCGCAAGGATGAGAGCTTAACGTGTCCAAAAATCAAAGAAAAATAAACTGTACATTTTTAAAAATAAAGTTTTTTAGAAAATATCCCGCTGAAAACGTGTTTAGCTCCCTTTGTTAAATAAATTCTTATTTAATCGATTTATTGAAATACGAAATTTATTTTAAGTTCGTAAAATAGCTAAGTAAGTGCCTAAGTTTCATGACGATGTGAAAATGGAGTGTGTAGAGTAAAATCTAACTTGCCGATAGCCCATTAAGTCTCAAAATGACGCGATTTCGTCACAAAACATAAAATTAAAAAAATTCGAATTCGAATTTCGAAAAAATCGCATCAAGGTGCACTGGCTCTGGTCTAGATGCACCTATGCACCAAATTTCGTAGCAGTAGGTCTATTAGCTTACCCGCAGATTATTTGTTTATTATTAGAGTTTAAATGATTAATGCTTTTTGTTTAGGCTTCGAATGGCTAGCAAAATGCGATTGTTCGACTTTTTAAGCATTCCATTAACCCGTTACAATTAATTTAGCTTTCGTTTTATCGACAACACGTACATAACATCTTTTCTGATAGGATGTTAAGGATCGTTATAAAGAGCACCCCTGCAACTATAATCTACCTGCTTTCTTGGAAGCAGCAATACGACAAGTTTCTAATTTTCCAAAAAAACAATGTGTAATGACCTTACGGATGAATAAGGCACCATAAGGTGAACGACACAAATATTTATTAAAAATTAATTCAAAGAATAATAGTAAAAAATTAACGTTCAAAAAATAATGGTAAACTCGGAGCACTACCTCGCTCCTACAACATAGCTAATCTACCACCTGCCTCCTCTGAGGCTAACATGCAACTGTCGTCTCTCTCACTTGCTGGGCTCTGCCAGGCAGCTGATTGGCTCACCGCAGCCAGATACATGACACAATGCAGCCAAGGTTAGTCACATTTCGCTTGACTGACGTGTACGAATACGACGACAAAATTATGACTTTTTTCTGGTGCGTAACTACTAAAGAGTTTTCGCTAGTAAATCGCATTAAAATGCACTAGGCAAAGATATTTCCAAATAAATGGTACTAAGAGAAGTACCAACATTCGTAGGCAAAGAAAATTCAGCTGCGTGAGCAGGCATATCTAAATAGTTACGAAAGTAGGCGTTCATCATAAAAATTGTGCAGTGATAAGCAATGGCAATTAATTGAAGCATGCAGGCAGGTACAGTGAGTTATATGGCAAACGCAGATGGTGAGTGCAATATAGCTAGTAACAGTGAGTAATAGTATGTAGTGAGACATCATGAAAATGGCGCGAAGACAGTTTGAAGCTGTGAATGGCATAAGAGTTCAAAGTCCTTCAAAAGTATGCAGTAGATAGATAGGCAGAAAATTTCAAAAGTTCGTAGAATCGTACGATAAAGTAAACATTCACACAAAATAATTAAAGAATGAAATAGTAACATCAAAATCATGAATAAAAAAAAGTTTCTTGATTAACATAAGTAAGATGCAACACAAATAATGGGATAGAGTTCAGTTTCACTATCGGAGAAAATTAAGCCTGTGGTCAGTGCGAAAAACATTCAGAGATAAAGTAAATTTTAAAATTAAAATTTACAAGTTACCACCATGACGAATTGGGATGAACTATCCTTGGGCGTTTGACAGTGTATTCAATGGTTGGATGATAATCCAACATCTGTTTAATTGCGTTATACTGACTATGCTTCATCTTCTCGAAGAAGTTGTGAGCTGTCATGAGTATAAAGTTATGCACAGATGGAATATCCAGGTCGTTATGAATTATTGTTTCTCATGTACCAAGGTGCATTCACAATACTACGTAGAATTTTATTTTGAAGTATATCCAGTTTTTTGCGCACATTTTTATTGGCGATTGCCCAGGTCGGCACTGCATATAGCATGATCGGTCGAATTAAGAGATATGTAAAGCATTTTCTTTATTTTTAGACTGAGCTTTGATTTTTTGCCGATAATAGGATAAATTGCAATGTAGGCTGCATTTGCTCTGCTTAAGATATAAGAAATATAATCTTTGAAGTTGAGGAACTTATCTATGTAAACACCTAAATATTTATAGGAATTAGCTACTGGGATTAGAGTTCTATCTAAGTAGATACCAGTGTTGACTATTAATCATGTTTTGTATCTGCGATAGAGGACAATACATTATTTAGAGGGGTTCAGTTTAATTTTTTAAGTCATACACCAGTGATTGATCTTATTGAGATGCATTTGTAAATTACTTAGAGCGAGCTGAGGATTTCTGGATTCAGTCAGTACTACAGTGTCATCAGCGTATTTGAGTATTTTCATGTTGAATGGGTGCGGGAAATCATTGATATAAACATTATAGAGCCGGGGGCAAAGAACGGACCCTTGTGGGACCTGCTATGAATTGGTTTTCTGACAAATAAGGCGTCACCGCAGCGAACTTGAAAAGTCCCATTTTTCAGATAGGAACTAATGAGTTTTACGAAACTGTTTGGAAGCATAAAATTATTCAATTTATGCAGGAGGCCTGCATGCCCCACTCTATCAAAGGCCTTTGAGAAGTCGAGATAGCATGCAGCCGCCCCGTTTTTCTTAGTAAAGACCTTGCGAAACAAAATCAACCAAATTGAGAATTTGATGAGTCGTGTAGTGTCCACTGCGGAAGCCGAATTGCAGTTCATGTATTAAATTGAGTCTGTCGAGATGGTGAGTGAGCCTTGAGCAGAGGATTTTCTCAAATACTTTTCCTAATGAAGGTAAAAGACTGATAGGTCTGTAGGAAGTGACGAATTTAGGACCTTTTTTTGGTTTTAAGATATTGACTATTATTGAGTGTTTTCATTGCTGAGGGAAATATTTATTTCGGATTGCAGGCATTAAAAATATTGACTATGTTAGTAATACAACGCCTAAGGAAGGGCTTTAAGTGCTTCATTGCTAATTTGATCATAGCCTTTGGCTTTCCTTGTCTTGAGTTTGTGAATAATTTCTCTTACTTCTCTTGGTGAAGTAAAGGGAATGAAATTTGTAATAGGATAATTGTCAATACTGTCAATGGAAAAATTAACTTCTTCTTCTTGGGAGTTATTCTCAGGCGGGTGAGGTTGATAGATTTTCTCTAATTCATTAGCCATTGTATTAGCAATCTCGTCCTCAGATTGATAAGAGATTCCCGTGTGATGAATTGCATGAGTTTGATTTGGTCTACTATTTCTTAGAGATTTAGCAATTTTCCATATTGTTTGATCTTGAGGATCCAGGTTTTATAGGAGAAAGTCCCATTTTTTGTTTCTGAATTCCATAATTTCATACTTGATTTTCCTGTTTAAAAAGTTGATGTGCCTTTCTTCTCTGCAATAATATATTTTATATATTTAGGAAGGAAGAGGATATTAGTGCCTTTGCAGGGGTAAGTCGCATTACTAATTGCATCTTTCATTTTAGTGGTGAATTTATAAATTTCATCTTCGATGTCACCGCAATGATTATAATTATTTCTGCAATTATAGTCTTTCATAATATCAGAGAATTGGGTCCAATTTATCTTAGTTCTGTATTTCTTTAACGGGAGATAAAATCCATAAAAGCCGAAGTTCACTGGAACATGATCAGATTTTAAGTTCGTTATTACTTCTAAGAGAGGGTGTACGAGGAATATTTTTAAGAAGTACAATGTCCAAAACTTCGCCGTTTCCGTTAGCACCAAATCTTGTTGGAGAAGTGGGAGCAGCAAAATTGAGGTCGGTGCTAATTAAATAGTTATGTAAAATGTTTCCATTGCTGTTAGATCCTCTAGATCTCCAGGCCTTATGCTTTGCGTTCAAGTCCCTTGCGATGATAGTCGGGAAGTTGGTGAAGGTTAAGATATCCAGGTCATTATTAGTCATCAGATTATTAGGAAGACTGTAAATAGAAATAAATTGTAGGCTTCATTTAAAGCAGATAATAGCTGAAGTAAATTCGAGCAGACTATTGTGAGGAAGATCACATTCATTATGCTTTAAGTGATTTCTAATAATAATTCCAGTACCACCCCATCTACTTTGGGTTCTGTTTTTCCTTATAATATTACAGCCGTTAATTTTAAATTTATCGCAAGCTTTAAGGTGACTTTCACCTATCATCGTGACATCAATGTTGTACTTACCCAAGTAATCTTTCATTTCTTGATATTGTTTTATGACACCGTTCGCATTGAAATAGGAATTTTTTAAAAAGCTCTTGGTAGCTGAAATCATCGCGTTTATATTGCTATGAGGTCTAAAAGTCATAGTCTAAAGAAGTGAAATATTCAATTGCGGCCATTCCGACCTCGAGTTTACCCATGATGTTTTTAGGTTTTTAAAATTCTCTTAAGAATTCTTTCGCTTTTATGACTTGCGTTTTTATCCACCCAAAAAATGAGACTTCTTTAGTTTTGCTTTCTTGTTTACTTTTGTTTTCCTTTTGGAGTTGTCCAGCTCGGTTGATTTTTAGTATTTTTGTTTTCTGTAGCTCCAGGTGCCATAGTACTAACATGTTCCAAATTTTTATACCTCAAAACGGAATAAAATACTGGTGGCCAGTAATTTAGCAATTAATTATATTAAGAATTAGACTTGATTATTTTGACATTAAAATCCGTTACGCGGTTCACTCTTCTCCATTTTTGGCCGGGCTAAAAAATGAACACTCTGATGTATAGCGTTTTTCGTCAATTCAATTACTTTTCTTATGTTTTTCACTCTAGAAATCCAATGTAGAGTGGTAAAGATCTTCAGGTCGTACACCACTTACAAAGCGACTACCTAGGATCTAAGACCTAAATATTTTATCTGAACAAACGTAAATTTAAAACAACTTGGAAAGTATTGGTGTTTTAGATTACGGCAATTCGTTGAGGACTTTTTGAAGAGGAACTGGCTCGTATGCCCATTACACATGGGGGAAAACCACGAAAACACCCACGCAGCCAGCCCGTTCGTGGGATTCAAACCTCGGACCGAAATACCAGTGTTCAACGACGTTACCGCTCATATTCAGTATGCTTTTTAGAAGTGGAGGGCCCACCAGCGGTACATCAACCGCTGGTGGGCCCTCCACTTCTAAAAAAAATGTTTCATAGGTTTCTAAATAGCTTAAAAACTCTATCAACAACTTCTAATACATGTTCTAATACCACCGCTTTGCCTGCTAAGCAGCAAGGCAGTTTTACGTAAATGAATACTTGAAATTATCTTTTCGTTGGTTAGTGAGATTTTTCCAAATTTTTATAGCACAAGAAGGAAATAAAATACTGGTGGTCAGTAATTAGCAATTATTCATATTAAGTATTAGACTGGATTTTTATGACTTATTCCATTACTTCTTTGAATCAAAGCTTATATCGATAAATTCTATTTCCCGCTGAAATCATCCAAACTGGAAGCGCATTTAATACAAAGAATAAAGTTTGCCCAGTTTTGCATTTACTCCACAATGTAAATTTCCTACTCTTTCATTAAATACTAATAATTAAATTTTATATATATATTACATCTTATAGCTATATAGAAATGCTAAAATTTAAAATTAGAGGAAAAAAGAATATAAAATTATAGGAAAAAAATTTAAAAAGTTTAAATATAAACCATATTCAACTATTAAATTTTAGATTGAAGTAAAATATAGATTGAAATGTTAAAATATGTTGACATTTCATACAAATATTTTAAAATAAATAAAAAATGAATAATTTTAAACTAATCAAAACTAAATAAACACTATATGAAAATGCAAATTAATTATTCGTTTTTAATACTTCAAATCGACTCGTAAAGGGCGAATAATTTAAAACACTAAATTTCGAAATAAAATAGAGTACTGCCTCATATTTTGTTCCACTTGATAGCCATTTTGTTTAGCCTTTTTCTGGCATAGAAATAGGGAAGCCAGTTGCCACGGCTTCGAAGTCGGGCTCGAAGCTTGAAGAAGGCGGGGATGGCCCTTAAGTGTATAGTTTCTTTAAAGCAATTGAACTTCTATCGTTTCGTTTAATTTTGTCTTAAAATAACTTGATTATGTCAAAGTACACTTGGACTATCTACCTAAGAGGAAGGATACCTTCGGGGAGGATAGTCTAAGGGAGACTGACTCCTGTAACCGTTACAAAAGGGGAAACCTGGAAACGCCCATGCCGCCAGCCTGTTCACCTGTAATCGAACACAGGACGGAACAACCAGAATTCAGCGGTTTCAGGTGGACCTCTGGTGGGTGCGAAATATAATCGAGCCGAATTTCTTCTGCAGAATATGATAATAGGCGAGGGGCATGCGGATATTTGGATCCGACGCCTGAGATATTCTTGAAAAAACTGGAGCGAAACTTCTTCAACAATGTTCTCGCTGATGACATCACTAAATGACAAATTGGTTCAACCGCAATCCTCGAATGCTTAAGTAGCAAAGTGCCTGATTGCTGAGACAAGCATCTTTAGAAATTTTGCAAAACATGAAAGAAAAATAAAGTCCATCGAATGCGTCAGTTTCATACGGAATCTATTGAGAACAAATATACTACAAGCTTCGAAATATTGTTCCAGTTACTATGAAAGTTGTTAAGTCGATTACTGGAATATCAACTTTATTGCAGCACAAATTTAAGAAATTATTTGAGTCAGTCTTTCATCCATTTCATTCATTTTATTTAACATGCAAAAACGTTTTAAAAGTTGGAAAAACGAAGTTCAGATGAAAACATTATGGTTATTCACACTTTTCTAAACATTTGTCGTTCAACTGAGGAAGTCGACTACGAACTCGAAGATAATTTGGTATAAGTTTCTATTAGGTTGATTACAAATCTCGTTCTGAACGAGACTGTAATTTGGACATCCGCCATTGTCAGAGCTTTCTATATTTCGAGATCCCGGATGCCATCGACAAAGTACTGTAGGGACAGGATTTCCCTCGTTTCTCTCGGGCACACTGTAAAGGCGAGATGAGACAGCTTTTCACCATCTGTGGCGAGCTCCTAGAGTGTTTCGGTGAGCTTCCGTTGACAGGACTTTAGTTGAAGCCTGCTGCAGACTTTTAAATATTTCTCGCCGAAGCGCAGCTTCAGTAACGGATAAGCGCCGGATAAAGCTCCGAAATCTATTCTTTGGTGTTTCGGAAGAGTCTGAAGGCTATACGCAGATTCTGCTCTCAAAGAAGGGGCGAGATGACCGTCCTTAGCTTTGGTATCCCATCCATTCGCATCCGCAAGTATAGAAAATTGTGTCTTATACACTTGCCAGGTTTTCCCATGATACGTGGATAGCTTCAGAGACGGACGAGCAGATATCGGTAAAAATGTAAAGCCATCCGAATTGCTTCCTGCGTCGCTAAGAATTTCTTTAAAGTCTCGAGTTATTTGGATACCGCAGAAAGCCTGTCATCAATTTTCTCTTCGATTTGGTGTTGTACGGCAGAAACTCTTTCTTCAGTTCGTTCCTCCACAGCAAAAACTCTCCCTTCTACTTGGTCTTTGACAGAAAAAAGCGTTTTCTTCAATCTCCAACCTTTCAGCCGAGTGTATTCTATCTTCCATAACCTCGAATTTGTTTCCTATTACGCAGGTAATTGCTCTTTTCATTTCCTCTTGACCTGTTTCAGTCTTTTTTGAAAAACCTTAATATCCTTTTTAACAGATTCCTGAAAGCTTTCATTTCTGCTTGAATAGATTTTTGAACAGTTTTCATCTCTGAATTAAAAGTTACTTGACCAGTTTCCATGTTTTCTTTAACCGATTCTTGTCCAGTTTCCATGTCCCCTTTAGCAGAGTTGACGGCCCCTTCCATTTTTTCTTGGAATGCAGCAAATGCAGTCATCAACTGCCTCATTTTCTCTTGCACCGCTCTTGAGATTGGCATTCAAATCCCACTTCTGACACCAAAACAAGCTGTGTACGTACGGGTTCGTAATGAATTGAATGCACAAGTCGTTAAAAAGTTAATAAAATGCATTATTATCCCAAGAAATAAAACAATATGCTGAAATTTCCTCAGAGGTATTCGTACAATATGGCAATGTCTCACAGTAGTTATATTTAAACTGGGTCAACGTTAATTAGAACTCAATTCACAACAGAGAAAGCTAATCCGATCTCACCGCGAATTCGCTACAAGCAACAGCAAGGACTAAATAAACAACTGAACTGAGATGTTTTAATCCGGCTTTTATAAGCTTTTCAATCATGCACGAGAACAAACTGGTAATTTCTCTATTTTTCTTGGATAGCAAAAGAGTACAAGTGATAGATATCTATTTATTAAATGCGCTTGCACCTGCAGTTTTACTTTTTCGACGTAGCTCTTTAAAGCCCGTCAAGCGCAGCATTGAACGGAAAATGAAACAATTTAATTACAATTTTACTAAAAATAGCAAACTAAATATAAAAACCGTAACAATATGATATGATGTAAATCTCGAGCTGCTTATTAGGTAAAAAGTGTAGGTACACCTAGGTGGCCCTCCTTATGGATAGAAGTGCTAAAATCAGAAAAATTACATGACTTCTCTATGACCTCGTCGCATGCCTTTCTTAAGGCAACTAGCTTTGATTGCAGATTATTATAATATTCATTGCGATGTGCAAGAATGTGTTCGCTATTATTCTTACAAATATAAGCTTCTAACCATGCATTAGCAATTAACATGTGTCTATAAAATTGTAGAAACTAGCTTTTTTCCCAATATAGTTTAAAGGCTGTTCTTATGACTCAACAATTAAAAAAATCGCATTCTACGGAAATGAAATAATAATATGGTACATATTACATGACTAATGTGTTTGAAAATGACCAGAGAGTTTTTTAGAAAAATGTTTGCTATAAGACCACTAAATGTCTACTGCTCTGGGCGGATTTATAGTGGGTGAGATTTTATTAGCAGTTTTTCCTTGGAGTAATAAAATTTTGAGTCTTTTCCTTTCTCTCGGGTTTCTCTTCGGGTTTTGAGTTACTATCAATATCTTGTACAGATCATTTGACTGATTTAATTCAAACAGAGCTTTTCTTTAGTAATGCTTGGGCTTGTTTAACTTCATTTACTTTAATGTAACCTCAGAGAGATTTAATTTTGTGTGTGTAAGTTGAAGATATCCGTTATCTCCTCACTAGTTAGTTGTCTGTTTTGTGACTCCATATCTAACTGATATTCATGCTGCGCTGCAGGAGTTGTCGGTTTAGCTGAACTGTAAGCGCACTCTGAAATCTTGCTTGGTTGAGTAGCACTGATTTCCCGTATTCTGGGTTTAAGTCATTTGTAAAATGGTAAAGAAAATACGTAGCTCAAGCTACTTGTTTTAGGGGTATCAATACCCCCTAGAAGATGTACCCCAGCCGTGGCAAATTTACCGGATTTGTACAGGCGGAATCAGATGGGTGCACCTGAGCTAAACCTAAAGCTTATGATTATGGTGACCCTGCAGATATACAATTCTTAACGAAACCGATGGATAGTAAAACTGAATTTTAAACATTCCTAACCTAAATGATATATGCAGGGCTTAGTGGAACAAATTATCCCACAAGCATTCAGTCTTAAGACTGAATTCACAACCTTGAGACTTAGCATGATACTAAATGCCTTAAGACTGAATTCATAATTATGCCCGTCTGTAAACTTCTTTATTAATAACAAAATAAAATAAAGCTTGATATACAGGAAGTTCAATGCATAAGAAGCAAGTGGAACCTGAGTAACAAATCTCAGAACATTACACAAACGTAACTATATATCTTGTATCACAATTTCATGCAAAATAATATTATTTTATTCATTATGTATTCATTATTTTTAATTAAATTACGACTTTCAACAAAAACATACATAATTTATTTAAAATATAACTTAGTTCCTCTTTCTGTTTTATTCCTTCAAAATTCTTAAGAACAAATAATGAAAAACAACTTTCACATTCTCTCTAAGAAAAATTATTCAGATATGTTTTTCAGTCTTTAAAATTTTTCATTTTTTAAACTTCAAACTTTTCCGTGTTCTTAGAACTATAATCAGTTTTTCTGATTTCCAGTTCGACGTTTAAAGTAAACGTATGTGTTGTCAAGACTTGAGTGTTTTATACCAAGAGCCAATTTACATTTATTAGCATCTTTGCAATTAATGCAATTTAGAATCGTTCCTTCAACCCCAATGTTTATGTCCTGATCTTCCACATCAGACACATCGAATTTCTTTAGTAAAATTCTGCTGCAAATTTAATGCAAATGTCCCTACGTTTGGCATTGTGTCCCATAAATACTCCATGGTATTAATGCCGAGCGATCTAGGTGGCCAAATCATTCACTGGAATTGTCCACAATGTTCTTCAAACCAATCGCAAACAGTTGAGCTCTGGTGATATGGCGCATCGTCATTAATAAAAATTCCATCTTTGTTTGAGTGCATAAAGTCTGAGACTAGCTGTAAGTTGATTGCAAGTAGTTGAATGATCATTTCCAATCAATGATCTATTCAGTTGGATAAGAGGACTCAGGCCATGCCATAACAAAACAGCTCACACCATTATGAAGGCGCCGTCTGCTTGCAATGTGTTCACAACTTGGGTCCATGACTTCGTGGGGCCTGGCTCAGGCTCGAAACCTACCATCAGTTCTTAGCAACTGAAACAGTGATTCATCTGACTCAGCCACGATTTTCTAGTCGTTTAGCATCCAACCTATATCGTCACTAGACCACTTGAGGTGCTGCAGGCGATATCGTTCTGTTAGTAAAGATATTCGACTTATTCTTCTGCTGCCAATTCTGATCACAATGTCGCGGATTTTAGGCATTAAGTACAGGCGGTCGGTCACTGTGTAGTCTATGACGGGAGGCTATGCCTGAAATTAGGTATTCTAGGCACAAACAGTGGATCTCGGAATGTCGAATTTCTTACTAATATCCGAAATGAAATGTCCCATGCGTCTAGCTCCAACCACCATTCTAAGTTTAAAGTGTATTAACACCAGTCCTTCGGTCAATCACAGACTGTGCAAAATAAGGAAATAATAAATCAAGTGGCCGCTATCAAGCCACGAAAAAGGACTGATAGTGGCTCTTCTTAGCAAGTGCACTGAGATTCTGGTAGAAGATTAAAATCAATCTATAGAAGAGTCTAATATCAGTAAATAATTTTAAGGATGGAGAATGCTTTGTTTTGAAAACTTGGCTACGTTGAAGGTGAAAAATCTAATTTATTCTATCCCAGTCTGGAGTCATGCTGTCGAAAGCCACATCCAACAAATCCAAGTATTGAAAAATAAAGCTTTTAGAGAAATTATCAACGTCCGCTGTTTCGTCTCCATTCGTATATACACAGAGACCTTAAAATAGACAATAAACAAAATTATATTCAAGAGATTGCCAGAAGTCTTTCTACTCAGTTCTCACACTGGGCTAGAACAGAAAAGTGAGCAAATGCATCAACTCACTTATCATCACAATTCCATTTTCGTTCTACATCTATAGAACGAAAAAACATAATACTATAAACCAGTGATTTGAAAGTAGAGGGCGTCGAAGCAATCTGATGTTGCTCACGAATACATTTTCCATTCAGTTAAATAGCATTATTATGAAATCAATTATTGCTGCAAGAATTAGAAAATATTTTAAGATTTAAATGGGTTTCTGCCCAGTTTTATATTATTTTGTTTACCATTAAAAGTGAACGTGAGCAACGCCTCTGAAAATTTACAAACTGTGACAAATCTTATTCAAAGGTTTTTTTTTTATGATACCGATTTGATTATCTATACGACTTAAATTAATGCTTTATTGTCATAACTATCTTCTAATTTTATTGCAGCTTGCATAATGATGACTGAAATCTCAGGCAAGTCCTGGCATTAAATCAGCGCAGATATTTATTACAGATATATTAATTAAAGAAAAAAAAATTTGGCAAGAAAATGCACATCAATAGTTTTCACAGTCACATTCAATTTCTGTGTCTATTTGAGTGACGTGTGCTATGTCAGACTTGCAACGATTAATATAAATATATTAAAATTTAAATATATTCATATAGGAAACCTCACAAATGCTTCATTTCGGTTTCTAAACAAATGCAGAATATTCTGATTCTATGCTATCTATAAATATAAGCATTAACATTTTAAGAAAATCTTTAATAAAACCTTTACCAACTTTTAAACAAATGAAGTCAGCTTATAGGTTGTACTGTCAAAACCTTCGATAATTTAGGATCTCAAATTTCTTCATGAAATGCATCTAACATCAAAACTTCCATTTCATGAAGAAATTTGAACAGCGAAACTGGTTTCGATTCGATGATGTTATGGAATGTGTACATTTTTGATTTTATACTTATTAAAAAATACATATAACAAATTTGATACCTACTAGTTTTTGTGTACTCTGTTGCGCTATACATATTTTAAAATTAACAAACTTTTTGTTCGTTAACAAACTTCCTTTTCGTTTGAATTTTAATGAAACTGCGTTGTCAATTGTACACAGCGCGGTGGCTTTGGAATAAATTGTAGTTTTGCTCTTTCTACTGATCAGTTTTGTACTTAAATTGTTTCTCCTTTTCTTGAATTCAGCAGAAGCTCTCAGAAACGTAATTCAGAAATTTCATTTAGCACGTGTGTGAGAATGATTTAACACTTGATATAAAACTGACGAAGTTTTATGGAAATTCTAAGATTATTATCTAGGAATGCACTCACAAGAAAGTCTATAAATACGCATTTTTCAATTGAAGCAAAATTAGCAGTTTGAAAATTTTAAAGTTTTGAAAAATAGAAACTTTTAATTATGTTTGATTCAGGAGCGCTTTTCTAAAGCCCCATAGAAAGCTTTTATCAATTAAATTATTTAAATAGCAATAAAGGCTTCCGGTTCAACTTTTAAATGCTCAAACGTTTGAAACGTATTGTGTTAAGTGTTACAGTAGTGTCAGCTAATTTTCTACATTTTTTAACTTTTCGAAGATCCGTCCTTTTTTCGTGATTCCACCTGGATCAAACTGCCAGTGTTCCGCAGTTTTACCCCTCGGTTGCTGGTGAATCTCACACTATAAGCAATAAAGAATTAACATTAACTCTCCTTTTGCTCCAATAATACACGAAGTTTCGTATTTATCCTGGCATACAATCGAACAAACAGAAAATTCGCACGCTCGGATACTTGCTTGATTAATTCATCAACTGGCCTAAAGCGTATCCTATCCCTGATCAAGAATTTGCCGCGGTAGCAGAGGTCATGATGCAACACTGGACTTCCAGGTTTCGAGTAACTCTTCTATTACATTCCAATTAAAGACGAAATTTTACTTTGGCTGTAATTAAAGATCAGCAAAACTCAAATGACAGATGTACATTGCAAGTCAGAAGCAATAATAGAGACACTTAATCGAGCAATTTTTAATAACGTCTCGCTGGTTTCCAGAAGGACTGGGACAGGAATTTACCACTGTTCTAACTGGCCTTTCGCAGTGCTGTCTATTCACAGTCACAGATACCTTGATAGGTCGCCCTATGGGTGTGCCTTCATCGCCCGAGGAGTCCATTCAAGGTCTCCAGGCCTAGTTTGAACTGATGCATAATTTTGTACGAAAGCGAGTCAGCTTGGCGACGGATAAGATGAAGACCCAATACGACCCGAGATCTAGAGGACATCGATTCAACGAAGGAGACGAGGTGTAGTTGTGGAATAGGATTCCACGGAAAGTGTCCTCAACTACAGACACCTTAAGATGGTCCTTACAATCCTAAACAGGCTGAACGGCGGCGTAGTTCGCATACAAAAGTATTCAGATTCTAAGCCGAAAGTCGCTCATTACCACAGGCTCACTCCTTACTTTGGCCATAATATGCAGTGTATATAATGTAGACAGTATATAATCATGGTCCCTTCTGTTTCTAACTTCGTAAATTTATCCACCCATTTATTTATTTGTATTTGATTTATTTTAAGTTACTTATTGCAAATATTATGTTGATTGTTATTGTATTGTAATATTTATTATTGCATTGATGCTTTAATTGTAAGTGTGGCTTCCTGTTCAGGGATTGTGCAGGACGTGCAATCCTTGGGAAGGGTGCAGTGTCACGAATTTTGTATTTAAATAGCTAATTTTAATAGAATTGCAATTAAAATTATTGCATTTAGCCGCGCAATGCAGCGCTAGACAAATTTTAAGAGAAAGCTATGGCGGAAAAGTAAAATTACAAGAGCACATGCATTTAAGTTTGAATAAAAGTTTATCTCGGTATTCTATATTTAATTTGAATGAATGTAATTGAACACTATGTTAGCTGTAACCGTAATTCCAAACATTTTTCTATCCAGAAATTTCGAGAAGCAGAAAGTATTTAAAATATCTCGCGCAGCCCCTTGAAAGGTATAAAGGACTGGAGAGGAAGCGCTTTAGTAAGTTGTTTAGTTATTGTTGTTCCGATTTGTTCACTTCTGCGTGAATGGTTAGGTTAGGTTATTTAATTACGGCAAAGCCTCGAGGGCTATCTGCCTAAGAGGAGGGATGCCTTCGTGGAGGACTTTCTAAGGGAAACTGGCTCGTATACACGTTACACATGGGGAAAACCACGAAAACACCCATGCAGCCAGCCCGTTCGCGGGATTCGAACCTCGGACCGAACTACCAGTGTTCAGCGACTTTACCGCTCGGCCGCTGGTGGGCCTCTGCGTGAATGAGATATCTGAATTAGATTTCTCTTTGATAACGGTTTGCAATGCGTTGTATTTTCATATGTTTAGTAGTTTGAAGTGTAACTACGGATTATACTGCGTGATATTGTGAACACTTGTACGAATATCTCTGAGCGAATATTCAAGCGTTCTGATATATTTCTTTTGATAAGAATAAATTTTATTAGCCTATTATCGGACTTCTATATTCATTTTATTACGAACTTCTACGCAGGCAAAAATATGAAGAATATAATAGGTAAGACAGCGATTTCATCGAAAAGCAATCTAAAAAATTCTCTCCGAAGTAATCTATTGAAGAAATTGCTTTTTACCTCAAATTTGTGGAGAATTCCTGAGATTTTGCGAATACACATTTTTTTCGCGGTTACCAAATAAATTCACAAATTAAAAAATATTTCTCATTATTTTAAAAACTTTTCATCATAGATTCTGCGTTATGTTTCATATTTAAATATATTTAAAACTCATTTTAATTTAAATCATGGAGATAACGTATTTCAGGGTTTTCTACCTCAAATCCTGAAACTTAACTCTGATTAACATTTACTTTAATCTCGAATCACAGAAATTAGGCTGAATTGTTATGTAAAGTCTTAATTCTGATACGTATCTAGAGATTTGCATGACTCCATATTGTGTCAGCCCTTAGTTTCTCGAAGAACTTCAGTCTAAGTAGAAAGATTACTCAGATTGCCTGCGAATAAAGTCTTTATATGGGGAATCTGTGCATTTGTTAACGAAGAAAAAACTAAGCATTCTTTTTTGCAAACTAAAGGCGTAATCCATGTAATGCAGATACACATTTAATAGAAGTATATAGTGATTAATTTTAAGTCCTTGAGTTTTTTTAAATATCGATAAACATTCATTTATTTCCAGCAGCAAATTCGGGTTCAAAACGTAGTGCAAAGGAATTCTGAGGTTTGAAAAAACGTAAAAAAATTTCACTCTTAAAAAATTTGTAACATCTATTCATAACTTTCGTAAACACCTACATTTTCAGGTGTGCTATCCATCTTTTCTCATGCACTGATTTTCCTCAGATTAGAAACTTATGCAAATTTAAACACAGTGCGGTAGGGCTCAAGGGCTGGCATTCAGCTCAGCTTAGTGGAGTGTTCGCCACTGCCTCAATAAAAGATAGGTAGTTCCTACAAAATCCAGGTGATTGTAAAAAATTAGATAACGCCTGTGCTAATGGCAAGCTGCGTAAGAGTTTAGCTGTAATTTGGATCTGTAAAATATTTAACTTTTAGTTAAGCTTTGTGTTTATCAATATCTGAAATATAACTGAAAGAGAAAACAGCCTCATCTTTGCCATACATTTTTTATTATAACAAAACATCGGTTCAGATTTACGTTGTATTTTCATTTATGAACCACAAGAATGATTTAATAAGCTTTTGTTTGGATTTGGACCCAACTTGCTTTTTGATTACAATTAAATAGTGGTTAAGGTACTAATTCTTCCAATAAATAAGATAATTTTGAATGTTAATCGTTAGGCTGAGTGTTTAGCTTTGCAATAGGGTTTATACAAATGAACCGCTCTTAGTTTGCAAATTAGGTTCTCGTGAGATTCCAACTCAAATAAACATAGGCTGCAAATTGGAATACCGCCAGCTCATGTTAACAAAAACAATATGATTTCCAAGATGATCATACAACATAGTAGAGTCTCTGGTCTATTAGACTGAAACTATGTTTTGTTTAATACGGCGAAGCACAATATGGCTGTCTACCTAAGAGACAGCACGGCGTCGTGAAGAACTTTCTGATGGAAACTGGCTCGCATACACATTACGCATAAGAAAAACCACGAAACCGCCCTAGCAGCCAGACCATTCGCCTAGATTCGAACCCCGGAACAACCAATGTTGAGCAATTTAACGGTTCGGTAACTGATGTTCCTGAAATTCTGTTAACATATAACATTTTATAGTACGAAAAAAACACGTATCCTAAAAGCTAGTTGTTTGAAACTAGAGTTATTGAAGCAAACTTACACGGTCAGCGAATACATTTTCCATTCCGTTAATTAGCGTTATTGTGTCATTAATTTTTATGACAAGAATTTGCAGATATTTTAAGATCTTAATGATTTTGAGCCCAGTTTCACACAATTTTGATTTCCATTAAATTAATTGCTTCTCAAAATCTACAAATTGCTATATAAATCTCTTTCAAAGATTTGTAGATACAGATTCAAAAAATTTATGACTTGGCATTTCAATAGTTTTAGAATATTTTATTTTCATAATTATATTTTAATTTTACAACGGTTTCCGTAATGTCGACTGAAGTCTACGGGAACTTCCGTCATTAAATCAGTGTGCACATAGATTATTGACTTCTTGTTTAGAAAATAAAGTTTAAGAAGAAAGCCATAAAATAAAATATACTTACATTATTTTACAGTTTGAATCATTTTTTGTAACCTTGTTGAAACACGCAAATTATGTCAATTTTGTAGAGATTAATATAAAAGTAATAAATTGAGACTCGGTCTTGCAGGAAATCTCGCAAATAGTTCCTTTCTCTTCCTAAACAAATATATGACATTCTCGTTCATTGCTATCCATTCATCCATGCATGTATTGCCGGGAAATCTCTGTAATCTCGTTATGTATCCGACTCGATTATATGCAGGGTGGTTATAATTAAAGTTCCACTTTGAAATTGTCATAAAATGAAACCTACTCGATGAAATGCTATGAAACTTGGTAATAATGTAAAGGAGGTCATGGTAATTGATTTTCAGCGAAAAACAAAGTTTAAGATTTTACCACCATGGGAGAATTGGCGCTGTATGAAATATTATTAAACGAAATAAGACACAAAGACAATTGTTTAAAACGTGTTTAATCGTTTCTGAAACGTGTTACAAAGCATGTTCAGTATGGCGTCCACCATTTTCTGAAAGAAAGTTAAATCGTATTACTGCATTCTCAACAGTAGTTCTTTGCATATCAGGAGGAATATTACGAACACGTCAGTGTATCGCATCTTTCAATTCCTGCAAACTGTTTAGACTATTTGCATAAACCATTTGCTTTTCTTACCGGAAGACTATTAGGAGCCATTGCTGTATTGCATAACCCCACAAACAGTCTCGTTTTAGAAACAGTTAAAAGCGTTTTGAACTGATAACTTCATGTCTTGGGGCCGAATTCAAGCTTCAAAAATCGCAAATTTATAATCTGTAAAGAAACGATTTCCGGAATGCGCATACTTTTGCGAGTGATTTGGGATCTCACATTTTCTAATCGCTAATTTATGGTTTTTCACGGAGGGATTTCTCTGTTACACGGATGGCGCAGTCGTAGGCCAATGCTTTTTAAGGTATACATCATCTAATCGCTATTCGCGAAAAATAAATTTCCCTGACCTACTTTATACGATTACCAAGACTGATAAGATTTAGTCCTGAAGGTTTAATTTTATGACCATTTCAAAGTGGACCTTTAATTATAACCCCCCTGTGTTTGTCACAAGCGCGCATAACATAATAATGTCCAGATCCGTGGCAAACAGGAACACAAATGAAAAAAAAAAAGGGGTGACCATGCGTATTAAGGCAGGAAGTCATACAATCGCAGGCATCAATATTTATCACTTTTAACTGTTTAAGAAAACCTGTCATAACACTTTACTAATTTTAAAAATATGAATGTATCATACTATATAGTACTGCCAAATATATAGTACTGCCATCATCATATATAGTACTGGCAAATAATTCGGAAATTTTTATGTTCAAATAAAAAAAATTCAAAATTCTTTATGAAATGCATCTGTCATGAAAACTGATTTCGATTCCATGACACAATGGATTTTCAAAATTATTTAAGATTATACTTATAATGAAAAAACATATAACTAATTTGTTACTTACTAGTTTTTTCGTGCAATTCTGCGCTATATATTACTTAAAATTACGAAAACTTGCATAAAATAGTTAATGACTTTAAACCTTTTTAAATTAAACTGCTCTCCTTGTTATAAGCTGAGCGGTGGATTTCTGTTAAACTGTAATTTCTGTTTGTCCTAATTCTACTCATTCTTTTGATGTGGAGGTAAACGGTAACTATATAGTTAAATAGATTTAAAAGACACTAACTATTTCATCTACAAATTGCCATGAAAAGCGGAGTTCCACAAAGAAAGGTGCTTAGCTTTGAAATCGCGCAAATCAATCCCTAACTCCGATGGGCGGAGACTACTTCAACACTGCATTCCGTGCCTCAACTGAAGTGAAGTGCTGAGCTGATTGGGAAGCGTCGTGGATGTAATTAAGGAACGGAATTCTTGGTTGGTTTCACTAATGCCACTAACTATTTGGTTGCTTGTTGCCTGTTAAGGGAGTATATGTATCAGAACAGGGAGAAAGATTGCTACTAAATTTATTAGGCATGTTTGCGTTTTGATTCCATGTGCCATTTGCGTTATCGAAATTTTTTTCACTTCATTCAAAAATTAAGAGCGAATTGCGGAAATTCTAACATTTTCTGCATGTATTAAAAATTTTGCAGTCTTTAATTATGTGAACATAAGGTAAACAAATAAAACGGAGATGTTCAGCCTTTACAAATTCCAAACGTTAGTTTCAAGAATTGTGCACATTTCAACAACAAAATATCACCTTTACAATACGCACAAGTTTTTGAATTTTCTAAAAGTGTTGGAAGAGTTTTGACATTTATTGAACGTCTGGTTCCCTTTGTGGAGATTTGTAATGTGATAGGTTGCTAACTTGTTCCTTCAAAAATTGTTTAATGCTTCCTATCTCATCTTTCTCAAGTGAATGCATCATCCACAAACAACGAGGACTTCTATCCAAAGTTTCAACTAATAAATAAACATATAGCATATCGAAAAATTCTTCCAGTTTTCTCTAATGTTTCTAAAGGTCGTAAACATTCAGGTAGATTATCGACAAATTTTAAAAGTGATGGAGCAGAATCACATGTTTGAAGTAGAGAAATGAACTCTTGATGATAGAATTGATCGTGTCGTTTTTGTTGGAAAAGCGTTCAACCAATAAATCTCATGCTACGTCGTAACTGGAATCTGAAATTGGAATGGAATGAATAATATTTAACGAATCAGTCTAATAAGAACTCTTCAAATGCTACAGTTTTTGCGCATTGTAGTTAATTTACCGTTTTTTATGCGCAACTGCCGAAAAGAAATCATCACATTGAATCTGTTCTTCGATTTTAACGCTAAATATAGGAAGCAATAATTTAGGTAACTTAAGGGGGCTCATACACTTTAAATCCCTCATGAACTTCAAATATGTGACTGTTGCAAGAATTGGGATATTTTATTTATTTTAAAAGCACTTACTTCCAACCTTTTACAACTGACTACATAATATAGCTTCTTTGGAAACTAGTAACCAGAAAGTTTGTGTTGCCACAAATATTTTTGTAATTTAATCCTCTTTGTGACAAAATATTTCGCCCAGTTTCCACCTTGCGCGCATGATATTTTAAAAATGGCTAATGGTACATACTTGAAATTGGATGGAATTCTTTATATGGGCACTACGTTCTAACTGAATCAAAAGTATGATAAATATTTTAATACTGAAAAATTTTATGGACGAAAACATCACAAATTTTTTTAATAAAATACATTTTATAACCTCAACTTCAAATAAAATAAAAATTTAACAAGAAATTTTTAGAATTTTAGGTTCACAGTAGTTTCCAAATGTTATAAAAGCTATATATTAAATATGGAATTAAATTATGCAACAGAATATTTTAAACTGTGCGCGCAATGTGGAAACATGACGAAAAATGTTGTCACAAAGCTGATTAAATTATAAAAATATTTGTGGCAACACAAACTTTCTGATGACTATTTCAGAAATCAGCTATATTATGTAGTCAGCTGTAAAAAGTTGGAAGTAATTGCTTTTAAAATAAATAAGTTATCTCAATTCTTGCAACAGTCACCTATTCGAAGATCTTATGGGTTTTAAGGTGTATGAGTCCCCTTAAAAATCAAAAACAATTTCTTTACTCGAACCGTTTTCTTTGGAACAACTAATCCTTCAAGAACTGATCTCAAAAACGTTTCTTTTTTAATTTTAATATAAATTTCATCGAGACCATCTACTATATTTTCTTTTCCTTAATGAATTCATCATCTTCTTTTTCCGTACAATCTGCAATCAAAGAATCGAAAATGTTACTGAATTCCTTTCACATTTTATAATTTTTTATTTGTTTAACACCAGTATGGAAATATCCGCTTCATCAACCGTTGAATTTACCTTGTTTTCAAACTTTGTGATGCTACTCTCTAAACTGTTTTTATAAGCTTCAATAATTTCCAGTTCACTCATGATGAAGAAATAAATAATTTCCGTCTCACCGTGATTGCAGACGTCTCAACAGCGAAATCCGAACACGAACGACGGACGCTGTATCCAATCTTGACTGCGGAATCCAAACAAAACGGAAACATTCCAAACGTTCTATAACGGAAACATTCCAAACTTTATATAAAGTTCACTTTTGCGGTTTTATCTTTATGAACCTCTTCGACTCTACCAAAAATGTTCATGCGATGCATGCATTAGTTACGTTTACAAATAATTCAAAATTACCGATAAAGCGGACTGTAATATCGCTATGTTATTTTATTATTCTAATCACAGGCGAACCATCTTCCCAAGGGTTAAATTACTCAGCGAAATGAACAACAACAACAAAAACCGAGTGGTTACATTGTTTCTGTAATTATAACGTACGCCATGCAAGGCGCCAAGAAAAGGAAACATGAATTAATTTTAGAGCTAAAATGTCCTAAAGATGATGGCATCCCGCGAAGGAAAACAATATTCCCTACAAAGGTCAAAATGAAGGTAAAAAGCTTCCCTAAACTCGAGTGAAACTAACGTGAGTGAAATATGGCGATCGCGTTATGGTTATGCTTAAAGTTCTAGACTCCCGTTATTTATTTCGAAGTTACGTTGCAAGCTCAATATGAAGGATGAGAAAGTGCATAGAGAAAAAAGGTCTCAGAATGTCGCGACCATAAGATAGAATTCCAGTGTTTTAACCATATTTGGTTTTTATTCGCACCTTACGCACTTCTTTTCAATATTTAAGCACAATTACGCTTTTCGGAAATATTTACACGTTGGGGGAAGATAAGTTTTAGAAGTGACTGGGAGAGCAACAAACATATGCGTGCTTAATAAGCGAAGAGTTACTCATATTGTTGTATATAAGAGCTTATAAAATTTTCATGTTTGTGGGATAATATTCACCCCCTAATGTCACTTCTGATTATGTTCACTAACAATAGTATTTTACTACTCAAATTATAAAATATAATTTACTGCTTTCGTGCTAAAAGGATCGTAATGACTGCTAAAAATAAGTTTCAAGTGCAAGTCCTCGATCAGTTTTTTTCTCCAACAAAAGAACCGTATTATTATTAATAACGCTACACACGTATATATTAATTTAGATACTTCACTCAATAATATTTCTTTCTTTCTCACAATTTGTAAAATTCTTGTATCTCAACACAGTCTCATATTAACTGTGACGAAATTTTAGTCAATGTTACACAGAATTTTATACTTCAATCAATAAATTTACCGCAACATTGTTTTCAGGAAACTTATATAAACACATGTCGGTCTATCCGGCATTCACTTAACACGAAAGCTCAAGTAGGAAATAAATTAAAATTTGGGAAACTCCTCCTCCCTCTAGAAAACTCAGGATGCAAGCTACTTGTGAAGCTCTGTCGAATAGCAATGGTGAAACGTGACTTCACAGCATAAGATCGTCGCCTTGATTTGTTGATCATTGAAATAGCATACGATAGCAAGCGACAGAACCCTTTCTAAGGAAACGTCAAGGAGAGACGACAAAAGCAGAAACTCTATAAGAGGGAGTAACTTTATTTCTTCTGTTATTTAAAAAAAATATTGCTGCTTTTAACTTAAAAGTGAATACCTTCTGCTCATATCCATCTACATCTTGGAAGCTGACTTAAATGATCAGCTCACTTGTCGTAGGCGCCAGGACATCATCAATCCGATAGCCTTGATACTTTGGTTTTTTATTCTGACCCTCTCTTTCCAGATTCCTGAATGAATCCCTTTAAGGTCCTGGCATATGTAAAAGTCCAAAAAATGAAGCTTCTCCAGCTGAGATAGCCTTGCAAAAGTAATAGAGAAATGAAGGCTTGAACTTCAATCCGATAGCCTGTTTAGCATTCCTAGTAAAACCATAGCAATCACACCTTTTCTGTAGCTCTTTTATTAACCACACCTCTTTATTTAGATGTTACATTGATAATGAGAGAATTAAACTGTTCTTCAATACTAATTTAGACTAAGAAATGTATTCTAACCTTTTTATTACGAACGTAGCTTGAATTTCTGAGAAATCGAACTTCTCATAGAGCTTACGACAACAAACTCTAGCTACACCTACTTTTTTTTCCTAAGCTGCGCCTACTTCACTTAAGATACGTTATCTGCCTAGCATTGGAAACTGGGAATTGTAAAATTGTTTAAACATTCCTGCGTAATATTAAGATGCTTTCTTTAACAACATTGCTAATTTAACAACATTGCTAAATTTGCAATAAAGATTAGGTATGAAATCAAATGAAACGTGAAGATAACGTTCATAAACTTTTGAAATAAAAAAGTTCAAAAGAGACAGCAGATTCCATTGAAAATAGTTTTAAATGCTAACAATAAATGTTTTTATTGAGAATAATAATTGTTTTTTAGATTCAAGAAATGAAGTAGACACAGGAAGACTGTTTTGTAAATGTGGGGAAGAGCGTTTATGAAACGGCACTTCTTAACATGTTTGTAAGTAATTATTTACGGCAAAGGGCGTTGACATAATTACTTGTACATCATAGCTTTCAACTATGTTTTTAAAGAAATACCCGATTAAATGATCTAGAAGCTCTTCGCGTCCTGAATTATCCTGCAATATATTTGTTTTAAAAATGTAATAAATCGTGCAATTAATACATATTATCATTAATTTTTTAAATATAAATTTTAAGAGGAATTTTTGAAATCTGCGAAAATTTAAAACTTTGCAACTGCTGATTATTGGGACGTTGAAAGTTCAAAATTTCACCCAAATATATAAAATTGCATTCGAATTGGCCTGATTAAGACCATAACCGATAAACTTAGAAAATAGAATTGAATCAATTTTTTATGAAATTAGTCTAACGAGAAATTCATCAGATACAGGTTGGTCACTCACGATATACGTACTTCGGAGAAATTTGCATCTGTATGACAAGAGTTACACCTTTCATTTGCAAAAAGAATGCTTAATTTTTATTCCCAAAATGTGAACAGATCCCTCTTTCGTAAGACTGCTTTCGCAAGCAATCGAAATAATCATTCTACTTAGACACAGGTTCTTCGATAAAGTAACGGCTCTCACAATGTGTACTAAAAATGTCTAAATGGGTAAAAGATTGTGGAGTTCACTTAATAATTGAGGTTTATTCTAATTGTGGTTCATAATTAAGGTAATTATGAATCAATTTTAAGGTTCAGGGTTTGGAGTAGATAAACGCAAAAATATATTACCCCGTAAATTTTATTAATATTAAGTTTTAAATTTATTTAACTAGGAAAATAAAAAAAATAGAAGCGTACAAAATCTGAAAGGCAAGCAATTAATGCATACTTAAAATTAATCATAGCTAAACCCTGATTATAATTCTGCCATTTTAAAAACGATAAATTCTTTACCTAACTGTTCTTGAATTCTGAAATGCGTTACTGTAAATTTCAGTAAGAAAAGTTGGTATTCAGTACGATATTTTTCGACTGGATATGTGTTGAGGTGCGGGTACCGGGGCAGTAGACCTAATTTAATGTTGTACGATTTTCGATCAGATGATGATATGAAAAGAAGGAATAAGTAGAGGGGGGGGGAAGTTCATAGTATTTTCAAGAGAGTTCATATCATAAGCAGCAGTGGAGTAACATTTCGTGAAGACGGCAGTAATTGGGAGACGGTAGTAACAGTGCAGATAGCGTTGAATCAGGGGAATAACATAAGCGACATCATCCGAACTTTATCTGAGGCGCCTCCGCCTAGGATTTTGCCGATTGCAATATGGTTCGATAAGCAGTCGATGAAGTGTAACTGAAACTGCTGAGCTGGTGGAGAAGCGTCCTACATGGCAGGCGGAAGGAAAGCAAATGGTTGTAATTGAGGAACGTTATACAAATGAAGTAGCCTCCTCCCGTCGAAGTTAGCGATTGGTTTGTGCGAAATTAAAAGCAAATGAACTTTTGTTTGCGGAACTTGTCTTTTGATGTCGATTTATGAATTGAGGAGTTAGTACCCTTAAAATCTATTTAAGTAGAATTATACATGTATCGTGCAGAAATGACTGACACAACGACTCTCACAACGAAACTGTTGCAGTATGTGAATTGTTAGGTTCGGTTAAGTTATTTAATTACGGCAAAGCCTCGAGGGCTATCTGCCTAAGGGATGCCTTCGTGGAGGACTTTCTAAGGGAAACTGGCTCGTATACACGTTACACATGGGGAAAACCATGAAAACGCCCATGCAGCCAGCCCGTTCGCGGGATTCGAACCTCGGACGGAACTACCAGTGTTCAGCGACGTTACCGCTCGGCCGTTACCACTCTGCCCATGCAACCAGCCCGTTCTCGGGATTCGAACCTCGGACCGAACTACCAGTGTTCAGCGACGTTACCGCTCGGCCGCTGGTGGGCCTTTTTGAGTAGACATCCATGTTCCTGAATGCCTGATCTCACTAGCCAGTCATTTGGAAATCGCCAAAAATTGAAGCCATCGTCCACATTTATCATCATTATCACAGTCAGTCTTATACTTTATGCATTATAAACTATGAAAAACTTACCTGACACATTATTAACATTTATTTTCTTGATCAATCTCTGACTTAACAACACTTTCTATTCACAATGACGCAATACAGTCTTAGGTTATTCCAATACAGTGGTTTCCATATGCGACATTAGGGTGCAGACTACTCTACTAAGGGACTTCCTTAAAAGGGTCGGCCCAACAGCGGCGGAGTGGTAAAGTCGCTGAGCACTGGTAGTTCGGTCCAAGGTTCGAATCCCGCGAACGGGCTGCCTGCATGGGCGTTTTCGTGGTTTTCCCCACATGTAACGTGTATACGAGCCAGTTAGTATGCGAGTAACGTGTATACGAGCCCGATTTATTTTTGAATTTTGAATGCAAATCAACTGAAATCTGACAGAGATTTTGTGAAATAATTTAATTATAACTATATTGAGGAATTCAGTTTTGAGCTATTAGATGTTTAAAAACAATCAAAAGATTTTCAATATTTTAAAAATAAAAACAAAATGTTCACTTGTAAATATTTTGTATTCCCTTTTAATACCTCACACTTCATACTAATGATCACTTTTGGATATATTTACAAATTAGTAAACACATTTAAATTCAAACTTAAAAAAAAGGAATATTAAACTTCTCAACATTTCTTATTTTTGCATAGCAAACCTAGGAGGAGAACCTGAGACCATGTGTGGAGAATAAGTAGGTTTTATGTTATAACAGCACCTTCAGGGACTTTCAGAGGAATGTAAGGAAGATTACCTGGGATATACTGGGATATGTCATTAAGCAGTCGACAGTATATGTTTAGCAGGTTAAAAGGATATTTCGGATATAGTAAGTAGTATTTTAAATCCTGATAATATCCTCTATGCAGTCGATGGGACCTAGACAGGATGTCCTAAGAATATACTTGTTTGTGACATTAAGCTGTCGGCAGGATGCGTTTAGGAGGAAACTAGGATATTACGGGATGTCCTGAAGATGTGGTACATTGAAATTTAAATATTAATAACATGCCGCATGCTGTCGTTTGAACCTAGATAGGATGTTCTGAGGATATAACGGCGTGTGTTTAGGAGGTCTACGTGATATTCTAGGACGTCCTGATTACGTAGAAAGTAAGACCTGAGATCCTGATTACATCCAGTACGCTGTCGATGGGACTAAGGATATCCTGAGGATTTACAGGAATGTGACATTGAGCACTCGGGAGGAGGTGTTTAGGAGATACGGCGATATATAGGGATATACTGAGGATGTTTGTGTACTCTGTGGGTAGAGATTATCTGTTTGATGCTTTGCAGAGAAGTCCAAACTTTGAGCTTCCCTGGACCACACTGAAAATAGATGGGATATTTTGGACTACAGAAATAATTTCTAATCTCAGTGGCAACTCATGACTTCTAAATTTGCAAATACCATTTTGGCATAGGTTTAATTGAAAATTCTCGGATTAGTTTAGCTTTGACTATAGAAAGAATTTTTTTTAAAATTCAACTCTAAAAGGTAAAGTTACGGATTTGACTACGTTATTTCAGATTTGTATCAGAAAGCGCATGTATAGAAAATTTAAGTGATAACTAATGAAAATAATAACTTAAAAATACACGTAAGTAATTTAAGAAATTACTAATTTATGATTATTTTAATGTAATGACAGAAACATCGATTTATTTGGACAGTTTATGTATAAAATTTAATTGAAAATTTTTGTTGTGGTTCCAAGAAATAAAATTAATATAATTTTCCCTTTAAATCTGAGAAACTAATGCATTAATATCTGGTTTGATTAAAATGTTCGTAATTCTCAGGATGTTCGTTCCATGCTCTGTTTCTAATTTCACTCTTAGGATGCTTCAGTATTGAAAATATTTTTTCATATATGTATATATATATATCCTGTTAAATAATGAGGAAGTTGAATAACGCACGACTATGCAGTGAGACATATATATTTCTTGTTAGGCATGATTTAAAAAATTCCAGCAAAGGCACGTCATCAGTTTTTTTTTCTGACCTGAATGTCACATAACAACTCTGTGTATTCTCTTGAAAATCCGTTGGCAATATCTACATCGACTGCAAATAGAGTCGCAAAAAATGCAAAACATTGGATTTCTTTTTCGAAGACATTGAAATGTATTTTCATAATCTTGGGTCAAACCAGAAAGTAATTCTCGGTTTTTGCTTCATTTTTAGGGTTATGTGCGTCCACACGACTGAAATGTAAATAAATACATTCATTTATTTGTGCTTGCTTTATGTCCCCATTCAGCACGCATTTTATTTCATTCCAAATTATCCTTAATTTTGCTCTATATTACCTCAGTTTAAACGCAGATTCTTAGAAATTTGCTTATACCCATTGCTGTTCCATATAACTTCGTTTTTTTAACCTCTCTTTTAGAAACTGTTTGCAGCTGAGATGAAGTGAAAAGAAATGGATGAAACAGTGGATTCCAGTGATGAAATAAGTGCTTGAATTCCTGCTGAAAAAAAAAGTTCCTATTTTAGTAATCACCTTAAGATAATTCACTGTAAACTGAAAAATATTTCTGTCATGAAGTATATATGTTCGCAGTAAATTCTATATCACACAGAGATTCTTCGCTAGACTTTATTTTTTTCATTTTCTGCAAACTTTTGAAGCATACACGCATTTTGCTACTTAAGCATTCGGGCAGGATGATCAAACCTATGGTTCATTTAGCGGTCTAGTCTCCCAAAAAATTGTCTAAATAGCACCAGAAGGGGCGAATCACACTCGAGATAAAGGAGAAATTAAGCTCCACTTTTGCTGAAGAATGTCTCAGAGGATGGATCCAAAATCTTCTATTAACACCCTCTCTACAAGACTTATCGATCGTACTTCGCACTCACCAGTGGCCGAGTGTTAAAATTGCTGAACATTGGTAGTTCCAAGCTATATTCGAATCCAGCTATATTCGAAAAACTTCATGTGTACCGTTTATACGAGGCAGTTTCCCTTAGGAAGCCCTCTAAGAAGGCATTCTTTTCCATAGTCCTATAACCTTAGAGTGCTTTGCGTTAAACAACTAAACGAAACCAAACTAAATGACAGAAGTTAAAGTGCCTCTTATGGCGCATAGAAACTATACACGTAACGAGGATCCTTGCTTTCTTTAGGATTCGAGCAGGAATCCACGGCCTTGGTAACCGGCTTCCCTATCTCCTTACCAGAAATGGCTCAACAGAAATATTTTAAAGATTTTCTGAGGTCCGCAAACCCTGGAATTCCATTATAATCATAATGGGAGAATGATATATTTTCGTTATAATCCTGACCAACATTTGAAATTGTCCTTAAGAGGTTTGGACTGATTTCGGTCTATAAGATTCATGGTAGAATTTTTGGCGTTAAATCATTCTTTACTATCACTTAGTTACAACATTCTTCTAAATATCTCGCAAGATTGCAAAACTAAGGTCAGACCGTAGAAGTTACTGACCTTACTTAACCCAGTTACTTGAACAGGGTAATAATTTGCAAAGATTTGTTGATTTTGTTTATTCAGGAAGTCGCGAATATTCTAAACGTAATTTTCTAATGCTACAACAACAAGTTATATAAACGCCGAAATTTAAAAATTACTAAAAAGAGTTTTCAGGTACAAATTTTAATTAAAAGCTAACTGATGTATTAATATATTAATAAAATTGCATATTTACATGCATATGAAATGAGAAAGGTAAGAAAAATCCGAAAATAAATTTCGCCTAAAAATAAACCTTTCACTGCTTTATAACAATTGTCACACAAAAATAGAATGTTGGAAACTAAATTGCAACATGTTATCGCAAAGGAAGTCTTAAGTTCTAAAAACATGCAAATGTTTCAAAATAGAATATACTGTATTTAGAAATATTAGCTAAGCGAATGAGACCTCTCAAAAAACCATTTAATACGTCTGACGTGCGTAATTTGTGCCAGGGCAAATTGTAAAGAATATTTAACAATTACTACAATGGCTGGCTTATTTACTTGTACGCTGCTATCAAATATTTTCCAGGCATATTTCAAAGGCTGTGCATGCAACAACAAGGAATTTGGCATACAGAAGTTATTCTCAGCATTCACTTCGTTACTGTCAGTGGGAAAAATTGCAATAAGATAATAAAATGGGGCGCAGGTTTTTTGCAGATTTCACTTTGGCTGCCAAAGAAGCAAAACTTAATGGGTACATAACAGGATTAATGGTTTTGATAATTTCATGAGAAATGAAGCAATATTCCTTAACACTCTCCAAAGGTCCTAATGTTTGACATTTGTTTTTTACCCTTTTATTACAACTTGTATCATGATGATCGAAATCTCAATATTTATCAGACAAAATCTTCTAACAAAATTCAGATCAATATTTTCGCAGTGGATTCAATTTTCCATACCTAGTTAAGTGACGAAAATGTCAGACACATAGCGTTTAATATAAAAACATTGAGACATTCTCGTCCGTTGGTGATACTGGGATACTGCTCTGTTCCAACTGCCTTAGCAATACTTCCCAGACATTCAACGTAGAGAGTAGTATGCGATGAAAAAACTTGTTTATTTCTCTGAAAGGAAAACGGGATGATAGAGCGTTTATGGGTATCGATCAATATTAGCATTTGTTTTTAATAAATGTTTAATAAGATCTGTGATTACCCTTTACGTACTTTTAAACAAATGAATGCAGCTTATACAGGTTGGACTCTCAAATACTTCCGAAATTTAGTTCTTCAAGTTTCACAATATTTCAAATTTCTTCATAACATGTTCATAACATGGAAACAAGTTTGAATTCGATAAAGCCATAGATTTTTGAAATTATACTTAATTTGGGATTACGCATATTAGGAAACAAATTGATAGACAGTTTGTTGAACCAGTTTTTTCGTATCGGCATGTGCTACATAAGTTTAAAAATTACAAATCCGCAATAACAAAATTTCATTAGTACATTGTCCTTTTTAAATCAAACTGCTTTGCCTGTTTTGTGCGAAGCGGTGGCTTTGGATTTAATTTTAGTTGTTTTAATTAATTTTATTTTTTGCTTGTTTTTGAGTGGTTTTCTTCAGTTTACTCTTTACGACAAATGATTTCAGAAAAGTTTTCCCCATGGGTAACGCGGATACGAGCCAGTTTACCTTCAGTGAGACTCCACGGAGCATCCCGTCCTTCCTGTGTAGAGCCAAAGGGCGGAGCACGTCATAAGTAAAAATATCTATTTCGATTGTGTTTAACAACAAAACTGTTCGATAATTTTATATTTGCATATTTGAAAACTGAAACAGTTAGTACTTTCATGCTGTCTTTATCCGCGCGTATTTCAAAAGAAACATTTTTTATACTTCCAAAACTCTTAATGAATTCGCAGTGATTTGTACAGTACATATGCGTTCTGATGCAATGGATAAGCAGAGACCACATTAGTCTAAAACTCAGTATTATATAAAATGAAATAAAATTCTATAGATCTCACAGTTTCCCACTAATCAAATAAATGTTTGTAAAAAAAAATTATTTATTGATCAGGCAAAATTTTAAATTAGTAACAAACTCAAAATATTAAAGCCGATTAGCACATTGCGATTTAGCGCCTATAAAACGTTTTAAATCAGTGGTATTCAAATTTTATGGCAATGCGACCCAAAAATAAAATAGAAAGGCATCCAAAAAACAGTTTCACAAACAGAAACTTCGTTCTTAGTTATATACCATCAATCAAGATTTTTAAGGCATTTGTTCACTTTGTGACCCATTGGAAATTTTCAAAATTCCAAATACGCTCGCGACAGATAGTTTACCATAATATGAATGTTTTAAATAATTTACAATTGCGACTTCGAAACAAGGAAATCTACGGGTTAACAAAGCAGTTCCATTACGTAGTTTTTCATATTCAGTCTGATGTGAGATAGAGTTTCACACTTACTTTTAATAAAAGATATAAATTCTAGGCGATAAAAACACTTTCGTCACAGGTAAACAGCTGGGAAATGATGTTACAAAGACGTCTTCCGTGTTTCAAACAAATGCGGTTTTGATATTTGGCAGTTTACATTTATTTCTGTTATAAATGATGATTCATTTTTGTTATAACGATTTTTTTAAATAACGGAAAACATACACGTTTATAATACATCTGTTTTAGGATACATTAATTTTATCATTAGGTTTACCTTTAACGCAAGTTAAAAGAAAATATTTAAAAGTTATGGGAAATCTGAACTTAAATAGTACAAAATAGTAATTCAGAGGTATTTATATTTTCGTTGAACTTAAAAAGCCCAAAGTTGAAAGCATCTAATTCCCAAAATTCTAAACGTACAATACGAAAAAAAGCATTAATCCTAAAAGCCAGTGTTCTTAAACTAGAGGCTGTCGAAGCAATCTTATACGCCTAGGGAAGGCATTTTCCACTAAGGTAATTAGTATTATAATGACATCAAATTTTATGGCAAGAATTTGGGAGAAATTTTAAAATTGTAATGATTTTGAACACAGGTTCATATTATTTTGATTACCATTAAAAACGAACATGAGTAGCGCCTCTGAAAATCTACAAACTGACATAAATCATGTTGACACATTTGAAGATACACAGATTTCATTATTTTTATGACTTGGCAATAGAAACGTTTTAGGGGTATTTTATTTTCATAAGTATAATTTACTTTTATTTCAGTTTGTATAACAATGTTTGAAGTCCCGTGCACAGACTGATTGCAGACATGTTGATAAAAAATATTAAATTTTAGAAAACAATCTTTTAACAAAATGCAGATGAAAATTTTTACAGTTTTACATTTTTACAGAAGATTTTTTCCGTTCCTAGTACGCGTAAGTTATGCCAGACTTGTAAATATTAATACAGAAAATTCATCGTGCAAGAAATCTCACAAATTCTCCGTTTCTTTTTCTAAACATATACATCGCTTTCTCGTTAACTGCTATTCATCAATATTTACATTTATCTTTGAAACGTTTTAAGGACAATCAAATATTTCGGAAATATAGTTCTTGAAATTTAAAAAAAAATTCGGATTCCTTCATGAAATGCATCTGGCATGCAAGTAAGTTTCAATTCGAGTAAACTATAGATTTTTAAAATTATATTTACAATTTGAGATTATGCGTAATATGAAAAAAATTATATTTAGTTCATTAATTACTACTTTTTTCGTATATTGTTCTGCTCTATGTATTTTCACATTTTGTGCCCGCTTCTGCTGAATTGCCATCCCACCACCTTCGATACTCAGTTAGTGACAAGACGCCAAGGAGTAAGATCGCTACACAGCCGAAGTGCCAGTCCTTCTTCAAAGTTATGCCAAAATATTGAATGCCTACTGTTATCAAAATAATTTACTTACGCTACACTATCCAGCATCGGACGTTTTCAGCACAGATAGTGCATAGGTTTGCTCCATTTACTGGATTACTCTTTTTCTATGTCTCCTAGACGGAACAAACATAGAAGGGAAAAGACCTCCTGGTCGTGCACGCACGATTTTTATAAGTGATGATCTACGATCTATGTGTAATTAAAACGAAACTGATTTGTCCCGACTTTAGGCAGAGCGATGAGTGTGTTACAAATTATTTTTCTCTCATTATCAGTGATTGGTTTGGTATTTAAATTTCTTTTCGGCTTGCCGTTGACAGCAAAATTTATCACGTCGTACTTCAAAACTTTGGTTTAGACCGTATTTGAAAATGATTCAACACTTGATAGACTTTCCAAAATAATTCTAAAATCCTTATTTAGAGATACATTCTCAATATTAAGCGTAAATGCGCATTCGTAAAGTGAGAAAAACAATTAACAGTTTGAAGATTTAAAACAGAGGTTCCTAGCATTTTTTTCCTAAGAGCACACTCTAGAATATCTGTACGATGGAAGGCACCGTTTGGTTTTTCAGAGCGAGTTTACAGTTCGAAAACACTAATAATACATGGAACTAAAAAAAGTGATCGGTCGCTTTTCGCTTTGTGTTGTATCAGTGTTGGACACAAATTCTATTTCATTAAAAATGTGAAAACTGTCACATAGAATTTTATTGAAAACTAAAATATTTTTATTATGATCGGACAGCAGCGAGCACACGTTAAACCATCGGCGTGTGCCGTGGGTTGGGAAAATCTGATTAAAAAAGAATTAAAAAAAACAAAATTGATTTATGCTTTAAAATGTTGAATTGTGTGTCATTCAGAAAAGGTTTTCTACACCCCACAGGAAGGCTTTTATCAATACAAGTATTTCAATAATAGCAAAGAATTTCTGATAAACTTTCAAATGTTAAACATTTTGTAAGTATAACGTGTTAAGTATTAGTATAGTTTTTGTCAGCAAATCCTTTTACAATTTTTAACTCACGATAATCTCTACTATTTCTTCTTGTGATTCCAGTCGGTCAAAACTACCAATGTGCAGCAATTTTACCCCTCGGCTTCTGGAGGTTCCCCTGCTATAAGCAAAACAAACCCTAACATTTAATGTTTTGGGTGTGCAACATTACACGAAGTTGCATTATTGTTCTGGCAAATAAGCAAAGAACGAACCTTTCATAGTCGGATAATTGCTTGAATAGAGACATTTAGTAGCTGCAGTTAAAAATCTCTTTCCTGTTTCATGTTTTTAGAGAAAAGGCGATTCAAGTTTTTACCTAGCCTGGGTCACACTGGAAGAAGAGGATATATTTTGTGCTACACAAATAATTTCTAATTTACGTGACAACTAATGATCTCCCAAAATAAGCAAAACACATAATTGCGAAGGTTTCATTTAAAATTCTAGGATTTCCTCAGGTTTGAGTGTTGAAAGAAATTTTTGAATTTTACGTCTAGAAGAGAAATAGGTTTCAAATAATGTTTCAAAACATTATTTCTCACACATTTATGCAGAATGTTCAAAACATTATTTCTCACACATTCATGCAGAATGTTCAAAACATTCATGCATATTCTTCTTTATTTAATTTCTTTAAAGATAATACAGGGCGATAATATTTGGTGGGAACAATTTGGAAAGTGATTCACCGTTTTAGGTTTCAACGCAAAACGCCAAAACGAAATTAACAATCTTTCAGGGCAAATTGCTCCTTTGGACTAATTAGAAAAAAATTCAAAATTTTAAACTCGATTAACACATTTGAAATTAGCATGTATAATATTGTTTAAATGAACAGCGGTAAAATTGATCGCAATGAGACCTCACCAAATTGCAAACGAAGCCAAGAAAACAAAGTAACATTCAACCACATTAGCTCCACATGAAAGAATCAAATTTTTCCTAGAAAACATTAAAATAATCGAGGGCAATAAGTATGAGTCTGTTAGCCTTGGAAGGATAGTCATAGGATTCTTGGAGATAATAAAGATAAAGCGGAAAAAAGACTTTTCGACAATACACGAAGATTGCAGACGATGGAATATTTCGAAGAATATAATGGTATAATTAAAGGCTGGCACGGAGGAAGGTATAATTGAAATAACTCCGAATAACAGTGATAATGGTCAGTATTTGTCTCCTCAAGCAGTAATCAAGGATTCTAGTCTGACTATAAAAATGTGACCTGTATTTGATGCATCCTTAAATGTTAAAAATCGCTTCTAATTCTAAAGGCAGGGTTCTTAAGATTGGTATCATGGGCACTTACCATAACAGTCAAGAGAGCTGAAAATGAACAAATCAGCGTAATTGAAGAATTTCCCGAAGAAATAAAAATATTTTATCTTAAATCAAATAAATTCTAACTTATGTCCCTGAAATATTTACGTTGTTCAGTAACGAGTGAACCAATGATTATATAAATAAATTATCTCATTCTGACAAACTTCACAAAAGAAATTAGCTCAAAATCAAGCTTGTACTACAAATTTTAAATTTGTCTATTGCAAATGTTCAACTTTGCTTACTTTCAGAACATGTTTTTTGTTGCTGAACTGCATGAACATTTATAAATTTTTAAAACATATTGTCAAAAGTTACATTTTACATAAAAAATTCATATAACTGATCAGGTTGAAATTACTCAGCACGACTTGCAAAACGTAATACACATATTATTTCAATTAACAATTATAAATGTGTTTTAAAGATACATTACAGATATTATAGTCAGTAGAAATGATGTTACAGAACCGTGTATTTAAATCCTGAAGGAAGCATTCTCGGTCCAGTGCTATATCTTTTCTATATATCAGATTTTCCTCACCCTGGTTTGGACAATTGCTTTCTGTTAGCATGTTATGCAGACCATACGGCGATTCCAATTTAATCCATCCAAGCTAATCATGCAAGAGATAAAATGCAAAATTACCTCTATGCCGTAGTAGACTGGTACGCAAATTGACGTAAAAATCAATGCTAGCATGTCACAACTTTTAATTCTTAGCAAAACTAAGAAAAATATTGCTTTTAAAGATCTCTACCGTTTTCAGGAAGCTGTTCCTCTGGTCACAAAGGCCAAATACTTAGGAATAATTTTGAACCAAAGGCTCACATGGTCTAACCACATTAATAGTGTCAAGAGCAAAGCCATGGGCATAATATGCAGATTTTTCCCGGTCATTGGAAAATATTCAAATCTTAGCTTGCTTACCAAAAAACATATATATATATACCACTTGCATTCGACCGATACTTTGTTATGCTGCTCCTGCTTGGAACACGGTCACTCAAACTCAACTGCATCAATTACAAGTAGTGCAAAACAAATTTCTGCGCATTATTATTGATTCACACTATCTTCTCCGCAATAAACTTTTACACAAAAACTTAAAACTTAAAAAGATTCAAGATTACATCAGGAGATCTAATGAACAATTCTTCAACAAAGCTCTGCAATGTGACTTTGTTAATTACTCCCAAGTATTTAATTATGAAATTCCCTGCGAAAATAGAACCACCTGCAGACCACCTGCAGCTCACATCTTCATGGGAGGAGACGACAATTTTTTCACTTAGCTCCTGAATCGGTAGCTGTTTATACTTCCAATGCATCTGATTTTGATTGAAGTTCTTCTGTAACTTGAATATTATTCTTAGAGATTGATAAAACTAGTGTTGTGAGATTTTTCACATTATGATGATATAGTAGTGTTGTAAATAGGTTGCTTAGGTTGGTGTTGAGTTGCTGTAGTGTATTGCGTTGAATAGTTGTATTAAAATTGTGTTGTATAGTTGTATTGTATTGTGTTGTATAGTTGTATTGTATTGCGTTGTATTTAGCACTATTGATTGAGGTTGTTTAGTTGTATTTGAATTTGTCATTGGAACTACTGCTGTAGTGTATCTTCTCAAATTGTTGTCATTGATTTGCATTGTCTTGGGTCCTCCTTGAAAGCTATGATCGCTCGCCACGTTTTGCGAACTTGTCCGATTGGATTGTCTTGTTCCTTTATTTACTTCTCTTCTTCCCCTTTTCTCCGTTTTCTCATCTGAGATTTTCTCCACGTCCGGATTTCTTCATGTCAAGTGTCCTTGAGCTTTAATTCTGGAATCGGCAACATTGCTCTTCGCAATCGCTCGGTCAATTATAAGTTTTTCGCTCCCGAAAGTATCACGGAAGCTGATCAAGTGCTTCATGAATTAAAAACTTTCGTCTCACTAATTAAGGACTCAGGGTTGCCCCTACTTTTTAAACAACTAGCACATGGTTAAAACACATCTGAATAAAGCACCGAAAAGGCCGCCAAATAATGGACAATTGGTACACAAGTGTTATTCCCATTAAACCCTGCATCTGGAATGCAAATGGACTTAATACTAAAGTTTTAGAATTATTTTCTTTTAAAAGACCACGCACTATACACCATAATAGTGCTTCGTAAAATCTTACGATCAACAAAGAGCTCGGTAAACGAACGCTTTAAGTCAATGACCTTTCTCTGGACTCTGCGGTACAGGTTCGATCCTTAGCCGAACTCAGAAATGCAAAGGACTTGTATATAGTTTACTTTATTTTATTTCTACTTTTTTTCGGTTATTTATTCGTGTTTACTCAAGAAAAAGTTTTATTTTGCATTATTACTCTAGAATTTTTTCTATTTCACGTATATATTGCTTATCAAAGAAATGATATGCCTTCAAATAAAATATGCTATATGCCATAAATAATTGCTCTGCTGTTACGTAAGTATTTATTCATAAAAATTAATTAATAATTGACTGATTATGCCTAAGAAAGATGTGAATTTTGTTACATTTTAAGGAAAAGACGCGCTCATAATGATAAGACTCTTCTGATCAGTCACGACTTCTATTTTCCATGCTAAGGACTCCCCAACTATTGGGAACAATAATTGAGATTTTTAAAGCCTTCACAGGTCGAATACCTCTAACTAAAGTGATGGTATACGGCCTACGGACATAAAACATCACAAACTTTCAGCATGCATTCTTTAATGAACTCCCCATCACTGCGAGCTTTATTAATTTTAGCAAAATATTATGCTACAATGTAACCTGCATGTGTAGCTGTTTCTTGGATACTGTTTAACTTCTTGAAAAAATGTTGTCGGCCTGATAAGTTTTTACAAAAACTTTCTTCATTTTATTTTTTTTTTCTTATTCAAACATTGCTTCGTAATTTAAATTCTTATGCTTAGATGTGAAATGAAGGGATATGTTATATTCTTTGAAAACTGCTACAGCTTTCATCAGAGATGAGATGCACTGCTTTATCTTTTAGAACTGTAAAAAAGTATTTCCAATTCCATTCATCATTAAAAGCACGGCCCTCTGAATTTTAGTAGCCATTTTTGAGTTGAAATATTTTACGAAAAACCCAAACAAGCGTTAGCTACATGATACTTTAATAATTTCAAAACTATTCACAATAATGCTATATGTCCGCAATTTTTCCATGCGCAATCTATAATATTCGAACTCGCGTCAAAAGAAAAAGCTACTGGCTGGAGCTTAAAATGCGCATGTCTGGCATATATGAGGTCTAATTCACCTGTATTGGGTTCCCATGTTTGCTCCTCGAGAAAGAGATAACGCTAGTTGGCACCAATCTACAGCTTTAACTAACAATGATCTTCCGCTTTTAGCGCTTTACCGATTGAAACCTATCTGTGCTTGCTGTTTCCGTCGATTTACGTTTTGTAGAACAAAAATAGAGAAAGTAAAAGATCACCATTTCTTTGAAAGAAGGAAAAAATAATATTTAAACAAAGTAGAAAAGGAGATGGATATATAAATATATATTTCTTTTAATTTGCCTCTGGGCGGCAAATTAAAATTCTATCCGCGGGACGAATATAGCCTTCCGGCGGGCCGGAAATGGCTCGCGGGCCGTAGTTTTTCCATCACTGAACCAACTCATAAGAAGTATGGGCGTACGGGGCCTTGACTGTGATTGTTTTCTGAAAGTTCTACATTCCTGTAGGACCTTAGCGTGCCTTAGACATCACAATTTTTGTTTAAGATAATGTTTTACGCTAGGCTAAATAACAAAAACGAAATTTAATTCAACAGAAATGTAAACCGCATATTATGATTTATTATTACTGTAATTATTATTATTGATAATTAAGTGAAAAGAGAATTCCTCCTTCTTTCCAAGGTAAGAAGGATAAATTCCATGTCCAATATGCATTTTAGTTTTGCTGAATTGCATTTAAATTCCATTATTAAAACCTTTTTTTTTTAGCAGTCACTATTTATAATTTATGTAGTCCTTGTTATCATTGAATTTTAATTGGCTGTTGAATTAACATGAGATACATCAAACCAAAATATTAGAGACTGCTGTACTATATGAATTAGCGTGCAATTTTGTTTCTCGGGGGGGGGCGAGAAAGTTATGTTAGAGCATAGCATAATTAACGTACTTTTAAAATTACTTTAAAAAAAGCTTCAAAAGACTTAAGAAAACTCTATCAACAATTTCTAATACATGTTCTAAAACCACCGCTTTGCCTGTAAATGACAATGCAGTTTCATTTAAAAAAGAACTCCGATAATTTAAACGAGGATCTGTGTTTCCAAGATTTTCTAAATTTTTATACCACTACAGAGGAAAACAATAGTAGGGGTCATTAGTTAAGCAATTATTCATATTAAAATGCATTAGATGGTATTATTTTGATTTTAAAATCCATTGACTCTTTAAATCAGAGCTTGTATCAATGTATTCGATTTCTTGCTGAATTCATCGAAAACTGGAAGTGCATATATTGATTTAAAACACAAAGAATAAGATTGCCCAGTTTTGCATTTACCACCGCTTCACCGAAGTTTACTTCTCTTTCATTAAATATTATTAATTAAAGTATATATCTTATATGTTTTGGATATATGTAAAAACTAAAATTTAAAATTCGAAGAACAAAAGAATATAAATCCTAGAAAAAAATTTAAAATGAGTATAAATATAAACATATGCAACTATTAAATTTTAAACTGAAGTAAAATGTAAATTGCAATATTAATAAAATATGTTGGCGCTTTTTACAAATATTTTAAACTAAATAAAACGTGAATGATTTTAAACTAATAAAAACTAAATAAACACTATACGAAAATGCAAATTCACTATTCATTTTTAAGACGAATAATTTAGAACATTAAAATTCGAACTAAAATAGAGTACTGCCTCCGGTTTCGTTCCACTTGATTTTTAAGCGCTAACAAATTTTAAAATAAATATAAAAATATAAATAATAATATTGAGTTATAAAAATAAAAATATAAATAGATAAGATAGATATACAGACGACAATGCAGAAGTTAACCTGGAATACATGCAAGAGTAGTTACATGTAAAAATATTATGCACATATTATGCATTATAAAGTTTAGGAATTAAAATCCGAATACCAAGCATTAAACTAAAAGGCTAGTTACCTCAAACACCAAAACATATTTAGAATTTTAAAACATGTCCTCCCTTTGGATAAGTAAGTAAAGAAGAGACTTTGTTAAGCATATTTCCCAGGTAACACAAGGCGTAGTAAAGACTTCGCAAAGTAATCCGACGTTTTCCGATGAAGTGGGGGGTAACTCTTTAAGAGGTATATTTTCTGTAATGATAACTTCGTTACTAAATTAAACAAAAAAAGGTCTTTTTTCCAATCTACCAAAAAGCTTACTTTTCGGATACCCGCTCTATGCAGGCCCATTGTCTTAATAGGCCGACCTTCGCTCAGTAAAATAATGTGTGAATATAGCAGTGATTTTTTTTTTTTTTATCTGAGAAGCGAGTTCTTCAAATGAAGCTCTAGAAAAGCGTGTGTTGTGGAAGATGTAAGTAATGAATTTTATATTTTTTTCGATTGGATTCTGTTGTTACGAAACAGTTTCTGGCAGCATTTCTTGTGGTGACATCAAATAACTTTAAATAGATATTACTGGGTTTTCAAAACGCTCGTCTGATTCGGTGCTTTCTGCAGAATGGAGGATCATCTGAATCTGGTAACAAAAAAGCGTGATTGAGTGGTGTATAGAGAAAAATTTGATTGCAAGATCATATATATATTCAAATTGTGGAACTACTAGGGTGAAAGAACTGTATAGATGATTTTGAGTGGATGTGCAGAGTTATTGGAGGTGAATGTAAGCATCGAATTATAAGGTCTGTTCAAAAGTACTCGTGGTTTGCAAAGAGTAAATGAGCATGTGCGGTGTTTTGCGAGTTACCTATATGTGTTTGGGGTAAGTGGAGGAATGATTTTATACAATTGGAACTGAGTTTTCCTAAAAATACGGTGACAGATTGGAAAAGATTTTGTAGGGAATTGCGCGTGGAGTTATGCTTGGAGGAAAATATGATGTTGGGTGGTGAAGGCGTCATTGTGGAAATTGACGAAAGTAAATTTGGTAAGCAAAAATAGCATTGAGGGAAAAGGTTTAAAGGGAAATGGGTGTTTGGTTTGCTTGAAAGTGGGAAGGATAAATGCGTGTTTAGAGTGGTTGAAAGCAGAGGTGCTAGGTTATTGTTGGAAATTATTAAACAGAATGTTCTGCTAGGATCAACTGTTATATCTGATTGCTGGAAAGCTTACAACTGTCTCGAGTCCGAAGCATATGCGCACATAAAAGTGAATCATAGCTTGTGTTTTAAAGATCCGAGGGCAGGTGCGCATACTAACAGTATTGAGGGAACTTGGGTAGCAATTAAAAGATTTCTCCGTGGTTCTCGGAAGGCAAAAGAACAGTTCGATTCCTATCTGTCTGAGTATATGTGGAGACTGAAACCGAAGAAATCCGACTCGTGCAAGTTAATGGATAAATTTCTCTGTGAGATGTCAGCAATGTATTCTGCAAAGGGAGAGGACAGAAGGTAAGTTTCATTTATTATTATTGACTTAAGTGAAATATTGGGTGTTTGTCGATTTTAGAAATTCGATGTTACGTAATTACTTTATTCTGGTAGCTTTATTTTCGTTTAGTGACGTTTTTGCGGCAAAACGTTTCTTGACAACTCGAAACAATAATGTTGGTTATGCGCGAGTTTCTGCAATTCTCCGAGTTTTTTAATTGAAAACAGATTTGTGAATACATGAACAATGCAAAATTTATTCAATGTCTGATATTTTAAGTAAAAAGAGATCTCTGTGTACATGAGAAAAGCCAAAGTAGTGTGCAATGAGGAGAAAGTGTACGATGCAGAGATTTTGCAATTCTCTAATGTTTCTTTGAAGTGAAAATAAATTCGATGTGTAAATGGGAAAAGACAAGGTTGTGCGCGATACCAGGTTTGTATGCGATGTCGAGTTTGTGAAATTCTATATTTTTTAAGTGATAATAGATCAATGTGCAATGAGCAAAGCCATGGCAGTGTGCAGTGCCGAGTTTGAGGAAATCTCTGATGTTTTTTAAGTGAAAAATAGATCGTTGTGTACACGGAGACCGAGTTCTTGCAATCCTTTGATGTTTTTTGCACGAATACAGTTCGTTGTGCACATGGACAAAGCGAGGTTATGTGTAATGCTGAGCAGTAATGTAACGTATTTATGTGCAATGTTTAATATATCGTTTGCGTATTTTAAATTTGTATTGTTTTTTTAATTAGAAATTATATTTTAGGTATCTTTTCTGTATTTAAAATGTATTTTTAATTGTGTTGTTTTGATACTTTGCTAATGTTTTGCTACATACGATAAATATCGATAGTCCTACGATTCACTTAACCGTACCAAAACTGTAAACTTTGACGCTATAAGTAACTTTAACCTTATTATTTTAATACGTGGTGCTTGCTAACGTAATTGCACTTGGTAACATGTGTTCATTGATAATATGTGTGTGTGTGTGTGTGAAATATTGCTTAGTGTTCCAAATTTATAGTATTTATTTTCTTATCTTATGTTCTCTCATTGTGTGAAATTAGATTTTTTTATTTATTAATGTGTAGAATACTATCATGCCAACAGAGAATAGGCCGTGGATTAGGAATTTAAGAACCAGTAATATGAAAGCTGCGTATGATGTTCATATTCAATAAAAATATTTTTCCTTTTTATCAATATAAAGTTTAAAATTTTTAGAAAATAATAAAAATCAGCTGCTTACTGTTATGTAAGGGATTGTGTCGTTACTTAGCAATAAGGTAATTCGTATAAAGGATAAAAGTAAAATGTTCTACAATGAAAAGTTAAAATGTTCCAAAATATAAATTTAAATTTAAAATTAGCTTCTATTATTTGTATAAATTCTAAAGCTTAAAAATATTTGAAAATACTGAGGCTGTATGACAGGTGTTCTAAACCCCGTGCCCGAGGGCTCCAGTGTGCCCGTAAAGCTATTTTTGTTCGTCCGCGACTGTCCGCTTCCGTGGCCAATCCGCGGCCCAAAAATCGCATTAAATGCAACTATTCTGAATTTTTTGCTACCCTTTAAATGTGGGGTATTGTTTATGATGCTTATGATTGCAATAAAATAAAGAAATATTAAGAATCGTGATACTTTTTTTTATTGTGCTCGCCAGATACCCGCTCTTTGTAAATGTGCCCAGACGGGGGAAAAGGTTAAGAACCCCTGCTGTATAGAGACTGCAACGTTGTTTACCATTTTAATAATTGGTAGAATTCACGTAATCAAGGATAATTTGGTATACGTTTTTCAGGTTGATTATCGATCTCAGTTTGAACGAGGCAGTAGCATTTTACCAAGTGCGTTGCTTTCATTAAATTTCTAGCTTTGTCTCATTCTACAAAAGTCTTTAAAATACATTAATAATGTAATTGATAATACAGGAATTTTATAGAGAAAGAATCTCAAAAATTTTCTTTGAAGTAATTTTACCAAAAAGGTGCTCCGGAATTTTCCGAAAATTTCAGTGTAATTCTGAGATTTCGCGAATATAATTTTTCAAATTCAAATACTTGATGATACACATTTAATTATTTATATGACTTGGCATTACAATATTTGTTAGAATATTTTATCTTCATAATTATATTTTACTTTTACAAGAGCTTGTGTGAAGATGATTTAGGTCTGAAGAAAATTCCGTTATCAAAACAGTGTGCACATCGTTTACGGACTGCTTGTTTGAAAAAAAAAAAAAAAAAAGAGAAAGAAAGAAAGAAGGTTAAAAAGAAAACCATAAAACTGAATGCAGATGAAATTTTTTAAAAGTCTGTATCAAGTTTCCGTACCTTATTAAAATAACTGTAAGGTACACGTAAATTATGTCAGTCTTGTAGAGATTAGAGATTAACTTAAAAGTCATGAAAGTTACTCTTGTTTATGCAGTAAATCTCGAAAATACTTCTTTACTGTTTCTGAACAAATGCATGATATTCTCGTTCATTGCTAACCATCCATCCATGTATTGCCTTGAAATCGCTGTAATCTCGCGATGTATCTGGCTCAATGATACATTTGCCCCAAGGATACATAACATAATAATGTCTAGACCAGTGGAAAACGGTATCTAAAATAGAGAGAAAATGAGTAACTATGCGTCAAGCACTCATCTGTATTTATCACTCTTAACTGTAAGAGTAAACCTCTCATAACATTTTAATAACTTTTAAGCAAATGTATGCAGCGTGTAGCGATTGTACTGTCAAATACTTCACAAATTTAGACATTCAAATTTTAAAAAAGTTCAAATTTCTATATGAAATGAACCTGTCACGGAAACAGTTTTCGATTTGATGACGCTATGGATTTTCAAAATAATGTTTACTATTTAAGATTCTACTTGCTATGAAAAAAAAAACTGTAATTTCTTACACACTAGTTTTTTTCGTATACTCCTGCGCTATATGTAGTTTAAAAATCACAGAAAGATGTGTCTGACATCGTAATACCGTCTGCTTTCTTAAAAGAAACTGCCCTGTTTCTGGGCAGAGCAGTGGATATGTAGTAAATAGTTATTTCTCTGTTATTTCGTCTCATTCCTCTGATGTGGAGGTGATTGGTGATAGTTTAAGGGAATGTATTTAGGTCGTACAGAAGTGAATGACACGAATGCTGCCGCGTAGCGGAATACAATCTATTAACAAAAAACTGATAGTACATCAGTTGGGAATAATTCCCGCTCAGGTCAATACACTTCTGCCACCTGGCAGGGGGTTCCGAAGGGGCTTTGGTAAGTTAATCTGTTACGTGTTAGCGCACCACAAATTGCGCGCAATTCGGCAGAAGATTAAACATGTTGGCCATTGACTGCGTCCTTCATTTTGTCAAACAAGGCGTAGTCCGATGTCCACCCAGTTTGCACGCACATTTGTCATCCCCAAATCACTCTGTACGATTGCCTGGAGTGTTCCTTACGCAATCCCTGATTCTTCCTGCATATTGTTGAACGATTTGCCATGATCAAATAGGACACAGCTGCCACATTTGCTGCTGTATGCGATGTTGCTGGTCGTCCCGCGCTGACACCTTTGACTGACGTCTCCACTCCACTGCTGAACGTTGGCGAGCAACGGGATACGGTATGCTTTAAGGGGACTTTGTTCTCGCACACTGACACCATGCGACGAATGATCTCACTACCCTATGTGCCTTCCTTCCATAGGGACCAGGCTGTCGAAAGCTGACCGTGATAATCATCTTCCATCCTTGTTGCCCAAGCTCTCAATGACGACGGCGAAAGGTACGGGAGCGAACTTATACCTCTCGCCAGCTCCATCTATGCATTCTGAGTAGCTCACGCCTCCTTGTGCCTATTTCACTTGTTTTCACTTCGCATAGTATAATAGTTTCGTCGTGAGGGCCGTTGTGTCAATCACTTCTGTACAATAAATGTATAATTCTAGTTAAATATATTTGAAAGGCATTAACTCTTCAATTCATAAATCGACATCAAAAGACGAGTCCCGCAATCAAAAATGTCTTTGCTTTAAATTTGCACATACCTATCGGTAACATTCACGAGAGGAGACTACTTCAGCATTGCACTACATACCTCATTACACCCATTTGCCTTCCAGCTACTTGCCAAGTGTAACGCTTTTCCACCACCTCAACACTTCAGATTCATAGACTGCTTCAAGCTCAAATTCAAGCTATCGGCAAGCTCCTAGGCGGAGGCGACTCAGGTAGAGTTCGGATGATGTCGCTTATGTTATTCCATTGACTTAAATGCTATCTGCATTGTTACTATAGAAATGCGACTCCACTGCTGCTTATGATACGAACTCTCTTCAAAATACTATGAACTTCCAACCCTCTACTTACTCATTCTTTGCATAATATCATCTGATCGAAAATCGTAAAACTAACTGTATTAGAATACACTGGTTGCAAAAATTAAGGACGAGACGGTTTTTTTCAATATAAATTTGTACAAAAGCTTTCCAAATCAACACATTTAATACCGTAAGATGCCCAATACGTAAGTACATGAGTAATGTAAGCAACACTTACTAAAAGAGAAATAGAGGTATAAAAAGAAGCTTTATTGAAAAGTAGCATGGAACGCAATGCGACTGAAGGCCGAAACATCTCTGTGATGGATGTCCAGCAAGAAACATCCGGTCTTTAATAGGGGATATGATCTCCCCTGACTGCTAGGCAGGTTTCACGGCGTCTGCCCATGCTGAAAATGAGGGTGTCAACGAGTTGTTGACACATTGCTGCCCATTCGTCTTGCAGCGCCAATCAAAGCTCCGGAATCGTTACTGGTGGTAAGGTACGAGCTGCCAAGCCTCTGCCTAGAAAATCCCATACATGCTCGATGAGATTGAGATCCGGAGATCTTGCCGGCCAATCCATACGTTCAATATCCTCACACTCTAAGAGCTGTTTGGCAGCTACTGTGCAATTACATGGTGCATTGTCGTCCATGAAAAGGAACTGCGGAACCATAGCGCCTCTAAAAGGACGCACATATGGAAGAAGAATCTCGTTACAATAACGGGTCCCGTTGACTGAACCTGCGTCGAAGATGTGAAGGTCTGTACGACTACCAAGCATGATGCCTCCCCAAACAAGAACACCGCCACCTCCATACCTGCCCCTTTCAATGATATTCGAGGGATGATTGCGGCTTCCCCGCTCTCTCCAGATGAGTATGCGATGAGAATCGCTACTCAGACTGAATCTGCTCTCATCTGTAAAGAGTACTCGTCCCCATTCATTGTCTCTCCAATTCCGGTGTTCCCGGCACCACAGAGAACGCCTTCTCCAATGGGCAGGCGTTAGAGGTACACACCGTACAGGGCGTCGTGCAAACAGACCACCACCGTGCAGTTTTCTGGCCACGGTAAAACGCGATATCGGTCGTCCAGTCGCTTGTGTCGTGTGTCAAGCGATTTCTCCCGCTGTCTGCCGCCTGTTTCTTCTGGCCTGTAAGGCAATATACCGGTCATCTGCGGGTGTGGTTACTCGTGGACGACCACTACTAAACCCCCGGATAGCTGTTCCTGTAGTTTGAAATTGTCTCCAAAGTCGTGAAACGATGCTGTGAGCAATTTTGACTCTGCAGCCACACTTGTCACACTGCGGCCTTCCTCCAGCTTCCCAATGATTCGACCTCGGGTAAAAGCATCCAGATGTCGTCTAACAGATTGATTATTCGCCATTTCTCGCTGAGGCAGCAACTCGATGTGATTTTTAACTGCTATACGGCGTGCAATCTCTTTGCCAGAAATACTGATCTTACACCGACAACATGCTTTATACTACTATACCCATTATACACATTACCTTTATACCCATTACGTCTACCTGCATATCTGCGCATGTGCTACCGTACATCACCTTACTTAATCTCCTGATTTGGTCTTTCTGTCCGTTCTGCCTCTTCGTTTAGCTGATATGCTAATTTTTGCTTAATTTTTGCACACCAGTGTATTTCATTGCTACATTGCGAATGATGTTTTTTAGCTCAATCCAAAATGAATCCACTTGATCTTTGCACAATGATATATTTTAAATTATTTATAAACATCTTCAACGAAGTTGCAGAAATAAAATATAAAACCAATTTGTTGATAATTCTTTTGCAGGGAACTTAGAAGGAAGGTTAGTCACTATACAGATTTTTGAAAAAGCATTTAGAATCATTAAATTTACCTGCAGACTCGAAACTCAATTATCAATTTACATTAGAAAGTTTACGTTAACTTATAAAACATTCTGAGACGATTATGTTTCTTATAACTCATTCAGCGTGCATGAGATGGATGCTTCCCATAGAATTTAAGGAAAATTCTAATGCTCAGTGGCTGTCGACTTAAGTGAATGCTGTACTGTGTTTGAGTAAAAAGTGGTGTTTCAGATCTAATCGACGGAACTACAGCACCTGCCAGAAAAAATTCAAGGAAAACTCTGCAAGAACAAATTTGAGAGAAATTTTCTATTAAAAGAAAATTATTAATGTATTTTCTTCTTAGAACTGTTACACGTTACATTTTTGTTACAATTAAATTTATTATACGAACTGATGCATTGATTTCCGTTTGTTTTAATGCACTTATAAATTAAGCGTGCCTAGAAAATTCAAGCGGCGGTGATGACTGATTCTCGCCGGTCTCTTTTTAATCTGATTTTCGCCTATTGTTATATTTTCTAAGAACAATATTTTCAATAAAGCTGTCGATTGAGTGAAATCAGAAGATTAAAGGAGCACATCTCAAGGTGAAATGCATGTAAGAAAAAAAAAGTAAAGTTTCAAATGTGCATTTTATTGCGGAAGAAATTCTTGCTCCGGCACAAATCATGCATCGTTGACCTGGCTCTTAAATTTCAAGAATCCCGAATCTAATAGTCAAGTAGCCATGTGGATGTGGAGAATCCAAGAGTATGACATAAATATCCGTCATCGGAAGGGATCATCACATGGAAAGGTCGATGCCTTGTCTAGAAGACCCTGCCCAGAAAACGGCCGATAGTTTTCGAGGGTCGAAGCGAAATAGGAGCTGCTTAATCCTGTTGTACGTCAAGTTACGAATTTAACATCGCGTGACCGAGACCAATGGAGGGATGAAGAAGTCAAGAAAGACAAGCTGGAAGCAGGCGGCATTAAACTCGTAATCGATTTAATGGAATCTTTAAATATAATACCTACTGGGCAGCACATTTCTATCTAAAAACTTTTAAAAAATCTATGATTCAGAGTACTTATTGTTTTATTTCTCATTTTGCAGTTTGTTTTCCCCCTTTGAACGAAAAAAAAAAGGAATATGTGCAAAATAGAGGTTTTTTTTAAATGATTTTTGATAATATATACTAATAATATATATATATATATAATAAAACAATATTGCGCTCTCTGGGACTCACTCCATATTTGAAATGGTGTTATGTACCGGAAGTTTGAGTTAAATGATGGGAAGGCATACCGATGCGGCTGATGCTTCCAAGATCCCGGATCACTAACGTGTTTACAAATTGCATAGCAGTCCAACAGGAGGTCACTTCGGAATAATGAAAACTTTGTACATAGTTCGAAAACCGTTCTATTGGAGTAATGCAAGGGCTGACGAGCAAAATGGGTGTCTATCATGCAATATGCGCGCAGGTCGGAAAGGACCATTGAAACGCAGCCGAGGGAAGCGGCAACGTTACAGTGTAGTAGCGCCTTTTGAACACATTTGTCTCTGACATCCTGGGAACTCTGCCACGAATAGCTGATGACAACCAATGCATCATCTTTGTCATTGATTTCCTCTCCAAGTGGCCTGGAGTGTATCGAATTCCTTATCTAAAGGCTGCCACTGTAGTTTCAAGTGACGACTGACTCCACTCTGTAATGCTGGGAAAACGTGGTACGACTATTTATGTGGAATATTCCAGAAATCTGAAGTTTTTCTTTTGATAACATAAACTTATATGTAGAACTATAAATGTCCGTTTCACTTTTCAAATTGTTGCCACCAAATATTATTGCCATGAATTATATTTGAAGAAATTAAATAAGGAAGGGCCTGCATGAATTTCTGTATGTTCTGACACTGAAAAAAACAAAGGTATCTAGAACCATTGAATTTTGAATAGCGTAGACTTTCCTCTGAATATGGCACGTGGAAGCCCGAATTTAGAAATTGTTTTATTGTCAATTTCACATTTTGTAATTTATTCTTTGAGATTTAAGTCGAGATATGCGTTTTTAGTTTAGTTCAAAAATTTGAAATCGAACTTTTGGAAGCAAGCTTTGCTTCAAAGAAGTAATAAATTTAAATTCAAATATAATCCAATCATGTACCTAATATGAATTACTAATTCAAAATTGATGATCACCAGTTTTTTCATCCCCTTCCGTAGTATAAATTCTGAAAATTTTAGGAACTTTCGCTGCTTACCCTCAATGCTTCATTATGTTTAAATGAAACCGCATAGTCTCATTGAGGCTTAGCGGTGGTTGATAACATATATTTAACATCACGTTTTCCTTAGTTGCTGAGGTGCCATTGTTGTTTCCTATTTGCGTTCCAGTGCGTTTCGGACCTTTGTAATGAGAGTGAATTTTGAAAGTTTAGTTAATTTAATTTTGCGAGTTCAATTAATTTTAAAACTTTTACTCAGTTTGATCGGTTTGTAGAAGATAAAGCTACTATAGTAGGCATTTTCAAATGGCATTGTCAAACATCAAATTGAAGCCATGCACAGTCAAAAAGAAGTTTTAACACAGCACCCCGAAATAGTAGTAGTAAAGGTTTCATAATTAGTGACTGTTGTTGCATTTTCCTGTTTTAAAGATGAAAGTCTTTCAACGATGTGTTAGCACTGAAATAAATTTAGGAACTTAAAAAAAGCGGTTATTATTTTAAGTAGCTGGCTGCTGTATATCGCCTATTGCCTTTAGAGTGGTCAAGCTTTTATAAACTGTGGGAATGAATATTGTTCTCGTAAAAATATGTGAATCGAATATTGCGTCTTCAGAATTTCTTTATCCAACAATAAAAATATGTTGAACCCGGCCACGTCTGTTTGGAAATTCATCAATCCATTTACGCAATAAAGCCTTCACGGTTATTACAATGGAAAGAACCATTGCCAACGCATTGCAGCTATTCCTAAATTATTAATGGATATTTTCTCACATACCTTTCTCCAAACGGATATTATATCACATTCCCAAACGTGTATTTTATCTAATATCCGTCTATTAAATTGAACAACGGGTTCCGCTTCAAATTCAGAAAGAAAGACGGAAATAATAAAATAGAGTTTTTCTCTTTATATCTCAAATGAAATCATTTCCATTATAGTGATGATTTCAGATATTTTCGCATTTAGAATAAAGGGATAAAGCGATGCATTATAATTACAATTTTTCTCGAATTAATAATCCTACCCGGTTTAGAATAAATATTTCCTAATTATGTGAAGCTATTATTAAAAATGATAAGATATTTTCTGGTTATAGAAAATTGTATTTATAATCACGGTTTTCAAAGAAAAGAGTATGATCAAATATTACAAATTTCCCATGCTTTTGAAGAGAAACATCCAGCGGAATTAAAATTTCCGTTATACTACCACAAAGAGATGCAGAATGTCAATTTACAAAGGTGTCAAGCAAGAGAAATACTACTTAAGTATAAAGTACTCCCTAAAGTACTGAAATGAAATAAATTAATACCGTATTTAATTTATGTGCAGATAAATTCACAAAGATGCATTTATAATTAGGTCATTTACCGGGATCGATCGACATTTATTATGGAATTTTTAAAATTTCAAAGAAAGAATTGAACACATTATTAGGACTTTACATGAGATGAATCTTTTTCCTACACTGTGAGCAACAAGTTAAAATTGACATACATTTTATTTTTTAGTAGATAAGGTTATAACTGGAGTCTATTGTTTTGTTACTACATTTCGGAAAAGAACTAAATATACACCTCATACATAAAAAATATAATTCTTTTCTATGCCTCCAAGCGTTTCACAAATTCCATATGCGCCATAATATGCATAGCAACTTACTCGAAAACATTTTTTTTTTTGAGTTTCTCAGATGCAAGATCTTAGATAATGAATCGAATATTCAGATATATGACAGATCTGAATAATGTCCTATTGCTCGAGACATAAAACATACAAAATAGATCGCATAACAAGATGATGTTGTGCTACGTTCTGTGAACTCAAGTGAAGATCAAACTAATCTCTCGGCCATTAAATAAATATTCGTGTAGAGTAAAATGTTTAGTACCAGTTGGTTTAGGTTCTGAATACACTACACGGAATTCCAACCATTTGGTAACCAGCACCATTTCCTCCGGAATAAAATATATTTATAGAGGTGGAAGTAAAGATCTAGAATGTGAAATATTTATTGGATCGCTTAAAATTTCAGATGCCTAATTGTTCACCCTGATAAATGTGTGAAACGTAAGTCATTTAATTTTTTGCTCTAAATTGTACTTTAATTTCGATTTTAATCCGACTTTAGACTTTTCTTAATCAATCTTCAACCTCCGAAAGAATAATCACAAGTGTGAAAGAGGTGGCTAAACATAGAAGTACTCCTTCGCTCCATAATGTAACTGATAAGACTTTTGTTTGCACAACACGATAACTAAGAACCTGTTAGCTGCATTTAGTTAACTGAGAATCTTTCATTTTTCGGCTGCGGAGTATATGATTCCTTAAATACTGTTTTGTTCTAAGACGAATTGAGTATCTACGCATTTCTCTGTAAAGGAGAATTTTATGTTCTCTTTTTTCCTTTTGGACTGCAGGGTTCGATATTGATATATGAGTTGATATTTTTTGAATAAAATTTAAAGTCTTCCTTTCAACCTAAAATAGATATTTAAGTATACGAATAAACTTGATACTTCGATAAAGTAACCGTTTCTGCACTCATTTATGATTCCTTTAAGATAATTTCACAAACTTTTTAAAATACGCTCGGTGCAAAAGCAGCTGCGGACGTCTTTTGATATCCTAATAATAGCCTGCTTCATTTCTCTTTTCGAACTTTAAACGTTCAAGCACTGCGTTTTGTGATGGGATTAGTCCTTTATTGTGATAGTACAGACGATTTAAAAGATTACTTTATTTCCCTTATGAAATATCTTATTGCCTTGGTATTTTTCAATTGAAGAACTCCTGAGGACTGTAATGAGGGGATAGGAATCGAGGTTATAATTATTTTTCCACTTCTCGCAGTATATACCTGAGTGAAAAGAAACTTTTCCAAGTGTGAAGAAGAAACAAAATGAAAGGAAAAGTATCAGTTTGTTTCTTATGTCCACTTAAAGTGTGCAGATACGAGAATTTTTTCCTTTGATGGTAAAGGTCCCTCCCGAATGACCGCAAATCTTTTCCTTGGATTCGAACTAAATTTAGACGTAGGAAAAGTATGTAGATGTAAAAATGTAGATGTGATTTAAAGTATGCAGTATGTAGATGACACAATAATTGTTATGTCATGAATCCGCAAATTGAACCTAAGGAACCAAAACGAGCCTAAGGAAATCCCACGCCAAATTTCATTTTTACCATCACCACCACCAAAATAACCAAAACTAAAAAAACAACACACAAATAAAAAGAAAAAAAATTGAAAGGTTTTCAGATTTTAAATTACGTCCAAACATGAGTTTTTTTCAACATTTTGCGTGCTACCTTTATTTGTTAAATTCCATGTCTCTTCGCACTTAAACCATAAAATTCAGTTCATAAATAATGATAGGATAATATGATAAAATAATTTTAAATTGAACATATCTTTAGAATTCCCTACGCAGTCTCACACGCTGGAGATAAAAAATGCTTTTTTCGGTAAGCGTTGCCATTTCTCGCTTTGAACTCGTTTAGTTTTTTAATTAAAATTCGTTAAAGTGTTGCAAAATATGAAATCGATAACAAAACCAATTTCAAATTCAAATTGGGTCTTCCACATGCCCATACTCTATGGAAGATTACGTTATTCAAATTTTGATAGCTCTAGGTACCGTTGTTTTATCAAAACGCAAGAAACATACATTTATTTATGGAGATTCTTCATTATTTAATTTCTTCAAATATAATACAGGGCGATAATATTTGGTGGTAACGATTTGAAACGTGATACAGTATTTTAAAGGTTTTGACGCAAAATCTGAAAACGAAAACAATAGTCCTTCAGAGGAAATTCGCCATTTGGACTTACACAGATCAATAATAACCGCACACCAGCTGCTGCTCTTAACGCTAGTAATATACCTTCTGGAGTCTCAACTCCAGTGTTGTAACAGGAGAACAACATGTTGCTCTCCCCTCTTTTATAAATTTATCGGTACCCGAAGAACGAAATTTTATTCTAAATCGTAACGATATTCTTTCGGGAATCATACAAATTTCTAATTAGTCTGGTTTTGACCAGAGAGTGCTGCTGTAACTCTCAAAGCTGCTCTGCCACATCTTCGAGTGGCTCACTCTGGTGCTGACACAGCCTACTATAACTCTAAGAACTATATTACGCTCCAATTTTACGATTCCCCTCAGCATGAAGATTCAGTACTTTTAACGACTTTATAAAACTCTGTTTATGGAATACCAATGATATCATACCTAATCTTAGCGAATTCAGAGAAAAATCTGTATGAAAAGTGTTTTCACCCTATTCTTATGCAAGAGACCAAACTCCAGCCAGGGACAGTTCCCATGCTTGCAAATTACAATTTTTCTTCATGCCAGGCAAACTGTCAGTCGGCTGGAAATGTATCATTGTAGCACATGTATCTATATTAAAGACCATACCCTTCACAGAAGGATGGATACACTGAGTCTGAACAAATCCGAAGCTACTATATCGAACATTTTTTTCCAAATTCAACTTCAGTAATTGGGATCTCTTCCACATACGGGAAAAGGTTTTAAAATCCCTGAGGAAGATTTTAACAAACTGCTCCAAACTCCCAACAATATCATTATTGCTGGTGATTTAAATTTTCATAATCAGTTTTGGCGTTATAAAAATTCGAAATTCGTCTTATTTTCCAGAATGGGATGAAACCGTCATGCGACCAGTTCTTCTAATCACAATATTCAAAATATATATAGTCTCTAAGGCAGGGATGTCAAACTCATAGGTACACTTGGGCCAAACAAACAAGGTTTAAATTTAGGCGGGCCGCAAAAAAAAAAAAAAAAAAAAAAAAAAAAAAATCAATATTTATAGAATCGTAGATTTATTTTGAATAATACAATAATAAACATACATATATATTTATATAGAAAAGAGCAAGAAAAATTTAATGTTTACGTCCTGATACTTGACATCTCTTCTCTGCTATTATCTTTCCTATTTCGGGAGAAATTTTGTTTGCAGTGATAACTTTCAACGCTGACCCAAGGTGAGCATCATTAATACGGTTTCTAATAGGAGACTTATTACCTTTCATGACTGAAAATAACTGCTCGCACCGATAAGTGCTACCAAACATGGAAATAATTTCATATGCGAATTTTCGAGTATTTTCAAACCTGGCTGGTAAATATTTGTAAAATTCAGGCACGCCCACTTCAATGAATTTTGCTTTCAAATTTGAGTTGCATTGAATCTCGATCACCTCCATTTGCACATGGCTGGGTAGTGAGTCAATACTTATTGAGAAAATCGAAGAAAACAAAACAGAAAAAAAAAAAAAAAAAAAAAAAAAAAAAAAATTGTCTTCGAGGGAACTAAAATCATTAAATCTCGTTTCAAATTCAGTTGTTAAATTTGCAATTTTCTCTGCGTATTTTTGATACGAACAAGTATCATTTAACTTGATTTGTTCATGCTGCACGTCGGGAAGTGCGTCAAATCTTCATTTTTAAGTTGTTTTTCCCAAAGAACTAGTTGATATTTGCATGCTTTAATTATGTCAAACATGTTCGTAATGATATGATCTTTTCCTTGTAACGATAAATTTAAATCGGTTAAGTGTTTGGTTATATCAACCAAGAAAGATAAATCTTGTATCCATATTGGATTGTACAAGTTCTGAGTGCACGTGTCTCCCAAAAGCCGAAGGTAGCTGAACGCAAGCTACTCACACGCATTTGTAATTTAAGTAGTGCGTGTGTCAGCTCGCTGTGAGCAATCTAACAACACTGAATAAATTATCGTTAATTACTTAGCAGTAAACATTTCATTTTTTTCTTCGTCGACATATAATTTTATTATTATAATTTGCCAATATATTGGCCGGGCCGCAAAAATATTTGTTGTGGGCCGCGTGCGGCCCGCGAGCCGCGAGTTTGACATCCTTGCTCTAACGGCTAGTGGCAACAATCTTAGGCGTGAATTTGCCGGATAACGCAAGCAGAAAACACTGATTCCGTTCTTTTTGTAGATGCAGTGGTAGCTCCCACAGACACGAAAAGCCGAGTTTTATTGTTAACAGTCTTCAAACCCAATTAGCACTCCGTAGCGAAGATACTATATTTCGCGAACAACACTTATACCTCCCCACAAGATGTCGAACGTTTCTTAAACCCATCTTCCAAGAGACTAAAAGTTAACTTCGCTTTTTGAGGTTAGCGCTTATATTGCTAAACCACAAGCCTAATATGCTCCTTGACTGAACTCTACCTCCAATCGTATGATCAAAAACGTTAAGTCCAAATTTGTTTTTTCCTATAATAATGGTAATTACTAATTAACTGTATGTACACATTATCAATGAACATTATTATTTCCATAATAATGTTCATTGCTAATTAATTATATCGCTATATTTAAAAAAACAGAAATGTGAATTAATATTGACTATTCAACACCTGAGCAGTACCATTCAAACCCTCAAAATTAACTAGCTCTTATCTTAGTTATCAAATGCAATACGAATTTACGTTTCCTGAACACATGAATGTTTTCCTCCGAAACACAAATAGCAATATTAATAAAAAGTTTGGATTCGAAAAAAATATACTATGCGACTCACCAGCTTCTACGAACAGTGGAAGGCATTCAAGTAGGCTTCAGCAATAAAATGCTTTAAGTTTTAATTTTTGTATATACTATATATACATAAGATGTAAGAAATATAATTTATGTATTAATATAATACCGAAGGAGAAGCGAGCTCGCTGTTTGGGGAATGAAAAAACTGGCAAAATTATTTTTAATTTATGCTTTCTTACTTTGGATGAGTAATGTGAATTTGAATTTTTGCGACAAAGTTTTAATTCCAAGAATTAAACAATTTCATAATCAAATTTAAGCCAAGTTTGCTGACCACCAGTTTTTTCATATTATCTTGCGGTATAAGGATTTTTAAATGAGCTTTTGATGACACACGTGGATTGTAACGTTGTTCTTTTTTGAATAAAACTGCTTTGTTTCTTTGAATCACAGTGGTGATTTCGAAAATGTGTCAGCTGACAGTTTGCTTTCTATCTAGGTGTGTTTTAGAATGATTTTGGCTGCTAAACGTATTCACGTTGCGTTTTGTCACTTTGATTTGCAACGTGAGTGATGGCAATTCCACGGAAACTGTAAGAAAAACAAAAATCTCTAACCGTAACATTTTCCTAAACAAATATGCTTAAACCAGCACGGTTCTTCAATTAACAAACAATCCAACCAGCTGTGCATAATGAAATTAATTCTTGATTCCAAGTCTACCTAATTGATGTACAGTATAATCCTGATTGTGATATGAAATTGATTTTAATATATAAAGATCATCTTGCAAAATTAGTCCTACTCCGAAGTCTGCACGATAGAGCTGATGAAGTAACATATCGCCTTCTGGGTATTTTCACAATTTTTAGAGCCCCGAACATTCTCCATTCCGACAATGAAGGGAATTTTGCAATCAGCTCATAAAGAGTTTATGTGAAATGCGCAGTGATATAAAAATAGTTCAGTGTAAGTCAAGACACAGTCAATAGCAAGGTTCTGTCGAACGGGCGAACGAAGACGTTGAAAGCATGTGGCCAACATGGATGTAAACAAATAAGACATAAAACTGGTCGAAGGATTAAAATTTGTTCAATCAATGAAAAACAAAGCATATCACGAGGGAATCAAATTTTCACATTATAAAGCTATGTTTGGTTGTCCTATGAAGCCGAGACTTGCTAACTCAGTTTTGCCATGTCATTTGAATAGTAACATGGCCATTGAAAAGTACGTAAAAAGTTATATATATTAATAATGAATGCAGGGTTAATACAGAAGACAAAGACACTAATCTCGAATGAACAATTGATTTAGAATCGCAAGATAATAATAATAATACATGTGAAAAAGGATCATGCATAACGATGGAAGTAGATACTGAAGTTCAAATTCTAAAAAGAAAGAAAGAAACAGATATATGCTCTGACAAAACGAGTGCGATTATCAGCAAAGCTCAAAATTTGAAAGTGTTTCGAATGACATCTAAGGAAGGACTTCAGAAGCAGGTAAAAAAGATGAAGATTGCAGCTACTAAAATCTTTCCGAAACGTAGTATAGGATAAAATGTTGAAATAAAATTACCTGATATTTATAGATCGAAAATGGATTCAAAATTTGTAACAGCCATTATTAGAGATATTAAAGATGATGAATTTTATGTTCTTCATACTACGCTTGATAAATTAAAATCGTTGTATGCAAGAAACCAGGTTAACTTTTGAAAAGAAAATGTTCGAAGAAGTTGATAAAGGTGAAATAAGTGTACATGAAGTAGTAAAAATCTTTCTTTAATTGGGGGCGGGGGGGGGCAAGAACTCAGAAAATGCAACGGTTCGAAGAAGTGTACTACGAAGATGTGCTTCTGCAAATCAGCTGATCTACTTGGTAATTCAAAATGCCACAACAATCAACTTTGTTGTAACAGGTAGTAAGAAGTATTAGATGTATTCAAGAAAAACATACTACATTTTTCTTATCTTTTAACTTTCGTAATTTTTAGTTTTATTTCTTTTCTGAGCTATCAATTAAATGTTTTAACTATTGCCAAAATTATTTTTAAAAATTATTCAAATCTCTTCAGTTGTTATCAAGTGAATTGTACATTAGTTCAGCTTTTTCACATGGGATCTTATTTGTGAAATGGCAAAATATTGTATTTTTTTATTTCTTGTAACTGTTTGAAAGATAATTGTAGGACAGTATTATCAATATAACCTTAAATCAGACCTTATTTTGAAAACTTTTGCAATTTATGCTAACAATTCAAAAATTGAAGTGTTTTCCAACCTTTTCGGGATACACTGTATACAATATATCTGAGAATAGAAAATCCTATCATAAGCAATCCCTCGTTTCGGTCTTTTACCGGCAGGCGTTGGTTACTCCTTGGCTTTATCGCAAAGGCTCGGTAAAAGGCCGAAATGGAATAATATTAAAGCCTACTTCGGACTAAGCCACAGGTAAATGCTATGTTTAGACCAAGGAAAACTTCTTCGGGTTTTTACCGTAATATAATATTCGTATATATAATATTCGTAGAAGCTCACCAGCTCACCAGTCGTGCACCGTTGTTTTTAGAATCCAAATCTTTCATCAATAACGATATTTTGGTTCAGAAGTCATTCAGACATTCAAGCAGTACGAATCTTTGATAACGAACATAGGAGGCTCATAGGTCTATAATTTTGAAGGTATGGGATTTTTTGACTTGCCAGGTTTTGGAATAGACACATTTAGAGCACGTTTCTAGCTTTCCGGAAACTAAAAATGTAATAGCATAAAGTTAATTAGCAATTTTATGAAAACACGAAAATTTAGTGGTAAGTCTTTTAAACATACTAACTTCACTTTAGAGGTCCACATAAGTGGACCTTAGATTTTGAGCATCTAGTTAGATTCCAGTATCATTTACTCAATTTCAACCTGATCAGCATGTCTGTGAATTTTTCAGCTTTTAAGTTTTAAGAAGGATAGCAGCAGATGTGCGTGTTTTTGAAAAAAAAATCAGAGCAACAAGCGGATTGTATTGAAAAAATGGCGTTGTCGCAAAACCTTCGAAAACACGAGTAATAATTAATTAACTAACAATTTATTTATAATTTAAAAGTGAATATATAGAAAGACTTAGGTTACAGCTTTTATTTAACGTGTTTTTTTTTTCTTTTTTTGGTTAAAGTGATTTTTTATTGCACTGTATGGAAATGTAAAATGTATGTGGGTCCACATACGTGTACCCGCTAGATACCGCTAGATAAATTAGGCTCACCTGTTAAATTTTGGGGGGATATTTCTGAATGTCAGTTGCTGTCCTTGAAGTTTATGTTTCCGAAACAGTCCATTGATGACATAAATGATTACACAGAACTAGTATTTAATTGTAATGAAAAACAAATTATATTTTATACATTTTTTGGATCTTTTCTTACCTCCTTTTTTAATTAAAATGCAATTTTTATAATCTTGGCGTTTTATTCTCCATATTTCTGGACCCTTCAGAATAAAGGGAGTCCATAGCTATTGTTGAGCTAATTTAGTATTTTTAATATAATTTATTTTTTGTAATTACTTTGTTCTTTCATGATATCAGTTGTAACTTATATCATTTACAAAGTAAAATTAAGTTTTCATAATAAATAGGAGCAAACTGTGTAATAGATGGTTTTCAATGCAGTTCTATGAACGTAAGATATAATATATTTTACTTTAGACTTTTTAACTCCTGAAAACATAAAATGTCTTCTGCAAAAAACATATTTGTCAGAAATTTCTGATAACAGTGATGATGAGTGGCCTACCTCTGTCAACAGGGAAGATAGTGTGTCTTCAGAATCGCGTTTAGATGATGAGAATACAAGTGAAAATGTCTCAACTTCGTTTAGCATTGGAAATAAATTTAAAGAGTTGTATAGAAGAAAAAATGTACAATATTTAATACAATGTAATGCATGCACAAGCAATATACTTTTGGATCATATTTTTAAATAATTTCAAGCTTAGAGAAATGTACAAATTAATCAGTATAGCTACTAAAAGTCGAGCCTACTGAAAGACAATAATTATTTAATATTTTGAAAAGAAATAAAACTGTTATTTTAAACATACTTTCCTGAATCTAATTTTTATGATGCCAGGTACGTTATTATTATTATTATTGCAGAATGACCGAGAAATTTTTATGCTTGCAGGGTGACTTTGAGAATGCCCTACAATATCTTTCACCATCGGCTTCGTTTTTTGAATACCTGAGGGCTGAATGTTTTGAAGAAAAGAGCTGCCCAAACTAATTTATATTCCACTCAGTTCTCCAAACATTAATCTGCAATGAAAATGCAAATAAAATAATTCGACTTGTTCTTCTCCATATTTGGATCAGCACACTGAAATTTCTCTCAATCAAAATTGTATTTGTCAAGAGACTTATCGATAGAATGTTTCCTTGAAACCTTGCAAGAGACTATTCACTTTACGCCAAAATCTGCATTTTTCAGTTAATTTAGTATCCTGCTATCACAAGCAAAATAATCTCACAGGTGCTAAATCTATCATGGAATATCGCTTGCTAGTCCCATCAGCGTTGTGCAGATATGAAAGAAATCTAATCACTAATAGATGAAGGCTCAAGACATCCTTCAACCTCCAATGTGGAAGAACACCTCAGGAAGCAGAGGAACGTAATTGCTCAACCAGGTAAAAGACTTGTGTCTGTATGGTGTAAATAACGTACCAAAATTCCTGCATGACAAAAATGCATCCAAATGTAGAATTCTTGGCTGTACATCGAAACAAGGGTCTTCTGTACCAAACGTAGAGTACATTTATGTATTTTAAAAATAATTGTTAAAAATAATTGTGTTGAAGTTTCATACAAAATAATGTGTTGCTAAAGATAAAATAATAGTTAAATTTACTTAAAATATAATAAAATTTATAAATTAGGATGTTGTTGTGAATTTCCTTTGGGTATCACATTTTATTTCATATTTTAATCTAATGGATGCTTTAAATATTAAAATTTATAATTATTAAAATATGAGATTATTTACTTATTTGTATCCAGAGGTACACATATGTGTACCTAAATATTTTGCTCCCCAAATATACATGTACAAAAAAAAAACCCTGTTTGTTTTCCATCTATAGACAGAAAGAAAGCATATAAACTTCGATAATATTTTAAAAATAACTTCGGGTATGAAGAACGTAAGTGAGAGTCGTGGTAAATAAAGAGATATTACAGATTGAGCGTTTAAGTCCAAGATGTTTAATTCCGCAAAGGCGACGATTTTTAGGATTTGCTTATATTTAGCTTATATTTAGCTAGATATAAGACGAAGATTTGCTTATATTTAGCTTTGAAAATCTAAAATTCTATGATTCTAGGCTGCCCTGGAAGAGACAGATGGCCATCTTAAGTAATAATACGTAAATAATTCATAACGTGTCTGTATTTTGTTTCCTTCACCGTAGAAATTTGGTAACATTTTATGGCTTCTGTTATTAGTGTATTTGGAATGTTGCCTAAAATTGTTCCACTTGCTGGTTAAATTAGCTGCTTTGATTAGAACTTTTAGCATTAACGGAAGTCATGAGGATATAATAACCTGTTAAATTTGCTAAGCGGTCAATGTCCTTATAACGTGTTTCGTTTATTTCTCAAGTAACTCCTTATCACCATCAATGGTTCGGATCATAACATATTCATATTAAACCAATCAGCTTCGATAAAGGTTTTCCCAGTCCTGCGGGACCAACATTCCTTTTACTCGCATAAAGGAGAAACGCTGAGTAAGTAGTACATGACAATAATTTATGTTACTCTATTTATGACCAATTAGAATAGGTACAATCCACAAATTTAGTTACAGTAGATTTCCGATTAACGGAAAACGGCATCCACGGTTAGCTAAAGTCATAGTTATAAGAACTGAAGTTTAATAAGACGAAGAAAGGAAGATTAATCTACATTATAATTAACAGATAATAATAAATAATACACCCACATTTTACATCAGTATACTTTGAAAAATAAGTTAATTTTTTACGTAAATTCATCATTCAAGAAAGAAATACCTTTCAAATTAGAAGAGAAAAATTTTGCTTACATTATTTTTATGTTTCGATCGGGTTCTATATGAAATGGAAAATGCAAAGGTACATATTTAATTTAAAGTTTGGATTTTTCCGGATTCCAATGGATAACGAATAACAGGTTTGGGTGGATGATTTAGCAAACACTTACGTATTTTAGGCTATATACTATTGTAATAAGAGCGCAACGACTGCCTTACCATCAAGCTTTACGTGAAATCTTTCTCCTTCGCTTGTCTGGCATTGCACACACTGTTCCAAATTTTTCTTTAAGTCGCTATTAACATGCAATATGTGCATGCTGTATTCCGGCTGTCCTGATATGGGTGCTTCTAAGAGCGCTGAAGGTGAACAAATGCATGAGCTGGCCAGTGCAGAAGGCTGATATGGGCACAAATTGTCCTGAAAAAAATTTATAAGAACAAGCTTTAACGTAAACAGTGTAAAAAATGTACAAAGTTTTCGTGTTTGGTTCTGTTTATAGTTATGGCATAGTACTCGATGTATGCCCTTGTGGAGAATATTCTAACGAAAAATGGCTCAAGAAAGTGGGGATAACCAGGAAAGCACTCATGCAGCCAGACCGAGTTACTAGCTTTCAACGACTTTACCACTCGTTCGCTGGTGGCCTTTCGATTTGATAGGAAAAGAATTTATACGATGTAAAAGAGCAAAACAAAATAAGCAATGTTTTTGTATTAATAATACAGAGGAAAAGAAAAGAAAGACACGAATCTAGGCTTGTGTTTCACCTCAGTTACTTGGTTACTTAGAGTGAAACTTCAAACCAGCAACATTTGAGTTAATTTCATTTGAGCACGTACGCCCACCTACCTAATGAAATCCATATTCAGCCCTCGAGGAGGGACGTGAAATAGCTTAGTAAATGAAGGGGTCCAAAAATTCACAGCTTGATTTAAGAATCAAACGCACACTTTACATTACGCTTATAAGACCGATTTTGCTGTATGCAGTGGCTGCATGGGCAACTGCAAATAAGACGGAGAGAAGAAAAATAAGTGTGCTACAGAATAAAATACTCAGAGCTATTACAGATACACCGTGGTATGTGCGAAATCAACAAATTAATGATGACCTGAAAATTCTCTGCATTCATGATCAAATTCTTGTCAATGCGCATAATTTCTTTGCAAATATTCAAAATTCACCATACAGCGCCATTAAAGCATTTACAAACTATGATTCTACCTAAGAAAGTATCGTGGAAAGACCGCGATCTATCCACTACAATCCAAAGTGGTGGTTGTGTACATACTCTAAATATTTTTGCCATATCTACTAGTATTTAACCAAGAATTGTGTTTTGTGTTTATCTAGTATCAACTGTTTTTTGTGTCACTTTGGACTCTGTGTTTACCCAGAGTGGAACTGTTTTTGACAAAGCCTTAGGACTTGTGTTTCTTCATAAAATTTTTTAATTACTATATTTTTTAATTACATTACGTGAATAGTTCCTATCATTAAGATTGCGTTATCATCTGTTGTAACTGCTGTTTTTAAACTCATTTTATATTTTGGCATTTTGGTAGAAATTTTGCTTCATTTGTATAATTTGTAATGGGAATTTTTAACTCGTTCCTCAAAAAGCGAAGTTAATCTTCAAATGGAAGAGAAACCAGCGAAATCTGAATCTTTTTTTTACACCAAATAATGTAATAGTAATCCTTCGAAGGATCACGAAGGCTGTAGAGTAAAGACCGCTTTTTGTTGCCCGATAAGCTGCCCATAGAAGATATTAGAACCCTGAAAAAACTTTCAAATGCCTTGGCATCTGTAGAATTTTGTACAAGCACTTGAAATATTACAAACTGTTATTGTATCACTACAGAACACAAATAAAAAAAAATTAAATTGTTATCAAATTTTACTGTAATTAAAAGAAATAAAAATAAATGTTCACTTAATATTAAAAATTAAGGAAAACCGCCTAGGTGGTGCGATATTTTTGTAAAAAAAAAGTGTATCAATCTAGATGATAAACAGAAAAAAATAGATCTGGAGGAAAATACACATCAGGGGGAGTCTGGTCTCCATATATTACTCTGGATGGTTTGTCGTCACTGGCAGCTGCTTACACCAGCTGTGTTGTGAACAGATTATTATGAACATAGATCATATTATATGATTGGCAATATCCTAGAATTAAAAACATACGTAATATATATATATATATATTTTTCATTATAAAGACTGTGTCAGTCACTTTCGACAGTTCTTCAAGACCATATTCCCTACCTTCAAATAGAAGAATCCATCGAAACTCCTAATTTAATTAAATAAACTTTAATAGAGTGACAACAGTTTTTAACTTAAAATACAAAATTTGATTTAGATGTTGAAACTTCGAGAACGTTCAAGAAATAAGGTAAAAGTGGAGACACCATTGTCCTCCTGTACTGCATGTTTGCTAATCAGATGAAAAGCGACGAGAGATAAAAGTCATACCGTGCAAAAAAGAAAAAATATAATATAAAATATAAAAAAGAAATTCAGCAGTCAAAATTAAATTACGAAGTTGCGGTCTTTAAGCGCATGAGAAGGAAAAGATCCGATCCAATCATCTTGTGGAATGATTTGGTAACTAAGAACTTCTGAAAAATTTGCATCATTACAGTTTTGAAGTCCAGTTTTGAAGAAACGCTTGCTTAGTTATTATGTATTCCACATAAATAATCGGTCGAGTTTCAAGTCATCGTTTATCAGTTCGTTTCTCTCATATTATTTTTCTGTGCTACATGAATTTTGTGGATTTCTGCATTTGAGTCCGACAGCCAGGCTGCACAAACATACATAGAAGTGGCCTTTTAATACGTAGATGTAGTATTGAATTTTTTTTTGAAGAACCGTGCAAACAATTTCTCTAGGACTGTAGAAAGATGGCTGAAGATGGCAATCTTATGATGTACGAATAATTCTCTAACTGAAATGTGAGCATAAATATTAAAGTACGTTGCACATTATCTATCGAGCAATAACAAAAAAAAAAAAAAAAAAAAAAAAAAAAAAAAAAAAGGAAAAAAGAAAAAAAGAGCATTTACGTCGCACTACAGATTACCATAGATATTTTAATAACTATACCAGATTTTTAGAAAGAAATTTTAATTTATTAAAATGAATAACACATGCAGGATATGTATTTCACTGATTAATATTTAACGAAAGAGAAACAAACATACGCTGTTTACTGAAAGAAAAGCTGGGTAAATTTGTTCTTTGAGTTTTAAGTCAAAATATACATTTTCAGATTGAGTGAAACATATGAAAACGAATTTTAGAAACAAACTTTGATTCGAAGAAATAATGGTATTTAAAATGAAATATAAACCGACACTAAATGCTCAGCAAATTTTATTGTCAAATTACTGACCACCAATTCTTTCGTCACTTTCTGTAGTATAAAATTTTGGAAATCGCTTCTCTTACAGCAAAATCTGGTAATGTACAGGAATTTTCGTTAATATAACTGCATTGTCTCCTTGAGGCAAAGTGGTGGCTTTAAAGTATATGTTAGATGTTTGTTGTTTAGATTTTACTTCGCTGCCCAATGCGTTTCTGGTTTTTTTCGGAACTTTGATTTGTGTTATAAGTGAAGACACTACACTTAACTTAGAGTTTGGAGACAGTTTAAGAAAATTTAAAAACTTATCTCGACTTTTCTGCCCTCTAAAAAATAGGTGTGCTTAAACCAACATGGAGTTTCAATTGACATACAACTAGCAATTCAAGAGTTTTGGAAGCCTTTTACGAAAAATGAAGTTAAGCTAGACATAAAACAGAGCTTCGTTTCATTCAGGAATTTATTTAATGCTAAATGGAGTGATTAATCAATAAATTCTCTTTTATAGCACTACAGTTTATTATTCAACTCTTCCAAGTATAAATTGGGATTTGAAATAGAATTTTATATATTTACTTTGCGTGCCAAATTTACCATTTTATTTGAGAAATGCTAAGTTTTATTGAAATGATGATTGGCAATGCCAAGAATCTTCAATAGTATTCAAATTTTCTAGACTAGCACTTCAAATAAACCTAAAAGCAAGCATATATATTTTACACAAAATTTACCTCTCGACATCACTTTCAACATCAAATATTCTCGAAATCTTTAACCAGGGGAGAAAATGTCTCATATGCCAAAAAATAATAGCTTTGATTTCAGAGTATTTCATTTGCTGTAGAAAGACACGGTTTTATTTTTTGAAATAAATCAAACGGTTAGTCGGAATATTTAAGTAACTGTGCTAGCAATGGCTGTGTATACAAAAGGAATTAAACGAATGTTTAATTTATTTTATATACTTACTTAATAATAACAAATTATTTAATTTAACATTTTTTGTAATGAGTGAAAACTAAATATAACTACAAAAATACTAAAACAAATAGAAATGAAACCGTATTTTTCCAGTTCCAATACGAATAATGTCCGAGTTAGGACTAATTTCTTTCAATTAAGTGATAATTTTAATTTCTTTGGTGTGTAATAGTTATGAACAATTAAATTCTTCAGTTTTTGGACAGTTTAATATTTTTTGACTCGCAAGACATTAAAAATAGCAATACAGTATAACAGTTTTCTTCAAATATATAAGTAATCACGAATTAAAAATTACATTTATGGCATAACATTACTTTTTAGAACTTTGAGACATTTGCGTAATTAAAATGGGTCTTTCATTTGGAGCATTTAACAAGGTTCAATATTTGAAGTCGAAGCTTTATCACTTGTACACTACACAGAAATAACTAGTTCAGTGTCGTGTTGCCAGACTCTTAACAGCTGCTCAACTATATATTATCAAAACGGACATTAATTTAGATTACAGCTCCGCTATATTGTAAGTTAATAATTGTGAATTGTAAGATCATGGATAAAATGAGCCCAGTTTCCTATACAGGGTGATTCTAAATTGTTACAAATTAAGAATAATATTACCAATTAAGTGAATATTATCAACTTACTCCAACTTCCGCTGAATGCCGAGATTAGCATGAAACGTCCATGCTGTGTTCCGGCAGTCAGAACTTCGTGTCCCATAGAAGGGTGCTTCAAGTAGAATGAGCGCAGAATAGTATGTCCAGGAAGGCAGGATAGAAGATGTCAAAGGGGAAAAATTGATACTTTAATTGGACTGGATTATTTAATTATGGCAAAGCACACGAGGGCTATTTGCCTAAAGGGTGGGATGCCTTCGTGGAGGACTTTCTAAGCGAACTGGCTCGTATACACGTTACACATGGGGAAAACCACGAAAACGCCCATGCAGCCAGCTTGTTCGCAAGATTCGAACCTCGGACCGAACTACCAGTGTTCAGAATCTTTACCACTCGGCCGCTGGTGGGCTTGAAACTTTGATATCAAGGTATTCAGCCATTGATTAGATTATTAACTTGTTGCGATCGTTTACGAGGTTGACATCTTGCAAATCAAAGCTGTGCATTTGAGTGTTTGCCTTCAAAGTGAGCACGAAGTAACACTGAAACGCCAAGTTTTCGGTTTTATCCTTTTTTTGTGCACTCTCTGTGAGTTTTTCATTAAACTTACTGAGCACCTTTTGGTCCCATTCATTCGCTTTTCCAATACTGTTTTTTTTTTCCCTTTGAGAACACACAGACACCCCGTACACCACATATGTACAACACGGGGCTTACAGAAGTAAGTTAATTAGAACATTAAAGGTTACATGTATAAATAAACATTAAAAATTACATGCATAAATAAAGCGAACAAAAGCAGAGAACAGCAGTCTGGACTTCACGAAAACAGATCAGTTCACTGGCCAAGTCACTCCGAACACTTTCAAATCGTTCTGTAAGCATAATCTAGGGCCATCAAATGTAGGGCACGAGAAAATCGAATGCTCCACATCCTGAGGAACTCTTTTTGAACATTTACATAAATTGTTTGATCGTAGATTAAAACGAAACATATAACTTGCAAATTTACCGTGACCAGATAAAAACTGAGACACTTTAAAATTTAACGAGAGGAAAGACTCGGAATTCAGTCTATGGTAAATACAAGGACGAAACTTTTTGGTGACTTCAGCATTACAAGATGAAATGTATTCCTCTTTACACATAGCTAAAAGCTTTTTATAATGAAAGGACTTCCAATAGCTCTTTGGAATGCTAATGTTGATATCAATGGGTAAGTTTAAGGCATCTTTAGCTAAGAAATTAGCTCTTTCATTTCCGTAGAAACCATGATGAGCACGCACATAAGCAAAGCAGATACCAATACCTCTAATTCTAAGTGAACTAACAGTTACTAGGGTTTCGATAACTAATTTATCGCAGCTGGTAATACTGTTCAAAAGTTGAAGAGAAGAAAGAGAATCAGAACAAATAAGGTACTTTGAGGATGTTGTCCCATGATCCTGGATCCATTTGACGGCAAATAAAATGCACAGAAGTTCTGCTTGAAAAACTGTACATTCATTCTTCATTCCGTATACGGTGGATTCCGTATTCCGTATTCCAATACTGTTGTAAGATCAGGTTGGAATTCCAATATTCCTCTTTTCTGCCTCTCAGAGCGGAATGCGACCCAAAGTTCAATGGTAATTATTGCTCATCTGGATGAGTACTATAATCCCTCCTAATTTGTAAAAACTATTTAGAATCACCCTGTGTAATCAGACAGGCAAAAGGTAGATTAGTGTTTCTAATGAAATGCAAAATTTTACGAGCAGCTCATTTATCCTATATATTAAAACAAAATGGAAAACTTTATGTACGATTACCCGATCATATCTTATTATGTAAATGATTCATGATGTGTTATCGCTCTTAAGAGCACTGTGTGTGTTTAGAAGAATGTCATTATGTGTCGAATTCAGCTCTCTGTGCCTTAGATATGGAGATGCAGGGGTATAAATCAGATTTCTGAAATTTAAGATGTACATTTTACATGAAGTCAGTGAGAACGGAGGTATTTTAGAATACCATAGTCCCCCGTATTACTAGTTTTTCTAACTTGTAATTTAACTATAAAGCCTATATTTTAATAAGTGGATAATCATTCACATAAATTGATTTCTATTTCCACTTTACAGCTGTGCATAGCTTCTTTTTTTATCGTATATTGTAGGCATCAAAGCATTCATCTTAAAATCGAAGAGCTACGGTAATTATCCTTAATGATAGAAATTTGAAAATGATTTGAAAATGAATGATAGAAATTTGAAAATTTGCCCGTTGCAGTGGGAAAACTATTAGTATAGAAATTGTAGGTGCTAAATTATGTTTAATTTTTTCTGAAAGCACATCCTTAATTTTGATTCCATTTCTTGTGAGGTCTTCTGGTAACGTTTACCAGCCGAATCAGATCTGAATTTAACTGTCTATTGTATAACAGTGTTTAGATTGTATAACAGTTCTTGAAATGGCAAAAGTGGGAGATGATTACGCTTCAATGAAAGCCGCTAATCTTTCGAATAAGACATGAATTCGTTTTAAAGGGGAAAATGTTAAGGGAAAAAAGGATTCTAACCATGAAAGCAAAATTATGATTGAGAGTCATTTTTATTAAAACTAAAATGTTACAGCAAACGGAAACCAGAATTTCTTATTTGCTTTAAGACTATTAATTTTATGTATACTGCGTTACACTCTTTCCACGAGAATTTTTGATGGCGAAACTTTACTCTATTTGGCATAAATTTCTTTGTATGTCATAAATGCGTTACTTAACAATGCACCCGCTCTCTTCCTAAAATCAGTTAGGCAGAGTTTCAAAAGCTTGGACTTTAAATATCCAAAACACATGTTATCAACAGGTTATTTTTTCCTATTTCTGTATCAAGTGAAAGAAGAATGTTGAAGTTATTTTTCAATGTTTTTTTTACTTGATTGTAAAATTTGTACTACTTGATTGCAGATTACTCGGTAGAATTACTGGTATTATTTGAAGAGTCTTAGAAATATCAGAGTTTGAGCACATTTTCTCAAGTATGCACAGTCCTCGTGTGCCTCATGAAAACTAGCCTGATAGGTTGACCACATATTTTAGTCTCTGTGTGTTGAAGCAATAATAATTACTTCTCGTTATTTGATTTTGGTTCAATTATTATGTAACATAATACGTGTTTATTTTGAAATAATGTGTTAACTCAATCCCTGATCGCCCGAATTACTTCGTGTTGAGAGAACTATCACGCAGTGATTGGCCCGAGTTAACTCGTGGTCCTCAAGCGCTTAACATGCAATTAGCATGAACGCTAAAAGTAAATACCAACAGTTTTTACTGCAAAGTAAATGTTCCTCTCTCCATCAAAGGACTCTAGCAATTAGAGCTACAGAAGCACTAATGAAGGAATTTCCACTTGAGAGTCTTTCATTGAAGAACAAAGTGCCTCTATATTCTTCTTATGCTTATGACGCTTTATAAGTTGACACCGCGGGGTTGCGTTTAACACAATGGATTTTCTACAGAACGGAATTTATTTCTTTGAGCTTTCATTTTAAGGACTTAAACAAACATGCTTATACTTTGAAATTTCTGTAGCCACGCAAGAAGTACTTGTTTTGAAATGTGAAGTCAAATAACAGTCAGTTATTTTCTGTAACTTTGCAGTGTACGTCACATTGTATTTAAGTTGATAATTTAGCTTTCAAATTATGTTGTCACTCTTTGTTAAGTATAAATTTTCGTACTTTTTACCCTGTTAATAATTCTTTTAAATATTAATATTGCTGCCTGACTGTCTGTTAAGAGACATCTTTACTCCTTTGCTATCGTTGACTAGCTAAAATCCTGTAATGCGCATGCGAAAATAATTTTTTCCTTAGTGATTTGATGGCATTTGATTTGCATTTCTAATGCTGCTAACTGAATGGTTATATTAATAATAAATGAAATTAAAATTAAAAAAAATATTTACTTTTCGTCATTTCCTAGTTTCAGTCCAAAACAATTGAAAAGAGACGAAATCTTAAAAGAAAATGTTTTAAAGCAGTTCACCTTATTAATAATTTTGGAAGTTCTTTAAACATTTTTTTCCAATGGTCTTTCCGAAAATGAGATGGCTAAGCACTTTCGGTTACTGAGTATTTCTGTTTTCTCTGAGACAGATAAACCTCCAGTTGTTAGTCCTAAGTGTTTTTATTTCAGTAGTATAATTCTTTTCTCTAATTATCATTTCTCTTGTTTCCTACGCCGCCTAAGACTCTTCTTTGTATATTTTAAAATGTTTGCAAATGTAATGACTCGAGTTAACATTAAAAATTTTCCATTACTTATAGCTTCCAACTGTGACCAAAACTCTGGTCTTCCTTCCTGCATTATAATTAAAACGCTTCAGAGGAGAAAAAATTACTGTTTTTATTTTGCTATAAAAAGATTAATATTAGCATATCGAATTTTGCATTTGTTTTTTTTTCTCTAATTTTAAATTTATGTTTCACATAAGCTCTTTCTCTCCCTTTTAGATTTGTTCAGGTTATGTAATTTAACATAAAGACTCTCACAAGAGGACATGCAGCGCATTAGCTTATGTAGTCTGAATTGACGAACATGAATTATGGAGCTTAATGTTCATTCATAAATATAGCGAAAGATTAGAAACCTAAAACTCTAGTATAATTCACATCTCGTTATTCTCCATTTTAAGGTTTCATAGTTTCAATGGTTGAACAGAGAAGCCAAATCCTGGGATTAAAATGTTCGCCATTTGTAATTGAAATGATAATGAAGCCTGACACTGAGTATTAAACTAACATATCGAATTTCAGAATTTATTTCTCGGTTTAGTTAGGTACAACAGATTTTTTTTACAATGAGCTTTATTAAAATAGGCTTATATAGAGTACTTTTCACTAATTCACAGTGTAATAAAATTGTGTTTGTGTAAGAAATCCAGAGGAAGGTTTTTAAAGAAGACCTAGTTTTAGTTTTTCGAAGAGCAAATATTTTCAACTAATTCTTTGGGAGAGGACGCTAACACTTCAATTTGTAACGAAAATGAATGAAAACTTTTTTTCCGTGTTGTGAGTATTTATTATATCCTAATTACGTACAAAAGTTACTTTTATATCTGGGGATAGGCATAAAAATTCTAGTCGATCTGTTGTTCCCTCTCACATTCGCATGAATGTTTGATCCGCAAAAGAAAAGGGTTCTCTTTTAGCCACATTTATAATAATGTGTGTTTAATGACAGCAAGGAGAAATATTCAAATCACGATTTTCTTGAATTATTTCCTTATAATAATTAATAAAGATAACAAGTGACAGTAATGGCAACAAAATATTGTTTTATTTAAAAACAGTTTCAATAAAGTGAGATTTCAAGTCTGCATTTCAGAAAAAATAATTTTGAGAATGGAATTGCATAATGCATTTACAAAATAAAGAATACTTCCAATTTTGAAGTTCATTCTCTCAATATGGTTTAAGAGAAATTAGTTAAATAACGTTTAAACATTTTACATTTTCTAGAATCTTTGCAAATCAAATCATGTTTCAAAGGAGGAGGACAGTTTAAGCTTCAAAGAACAGTTAAAGAAGTACAAGCTTCTTTTAATAGTTCAAATGCACAGTAACCTATAGAAGATACATCAGGGAACTTGATTGGGATGGATTTAGAGGTATGGCTTGGAGCCTTGTCCCGAGGAAACTTAACAGAGTAAAGATTATTTGGATAAGGAGATGGAATTCCTTCTTTAAAAATAGGTGCTAAAACATATTTCTGATAGTAATTCGAATTAATTTCGTCTTTTTTTCTACTTTCCTTATTTTGGTTTTCCACTATAAGAGAATCCAGTAATTACCTATACCTTTAAAAAAACTTCCGATGCTTTCTCTGAACCCATATTTTCAGTATTTTTCTCCTCTTTTTCGGTAGTAAATGGATCTCCTTTTATTTCAAGCAGATAAGTATATCCACGCCTTATCAATAGTAATTATATATTTTCCTTTTTCACCTAACAAATAATTTTCATACAGAAATTTGCACATTGCCTTACGCTGAGAAACATGTTTCGGCGTTAGGCGTTCAACAACATGTTTTATTGCTTGTTTGTTTGTTTGTTTGTTTGTTTTGTTTTCATTAGCTTTAAATCAGATTTTATAATTTTGTTCACAGTTCCTACAGAGATATTTAAAGATTTTTCAATAGTTCTTTGGGAGTGGGAGCTAGATTTTCCTTTAAAACATGAGATACGACTGTAGATTTAATAAGAGTGGAATACACCATAAGTGTGGTATGGTATTGATCGGTATGGCATTTTTTCCTTTTTTCCCAGTCAGATGTAAACTTTGACGTTTCATATCAATTATGTAGAAATAGTAAAACCATGTTTTTCACATCTTTTTTAATAATTGAATAAGAGAATTTCTCTTCTTACAGCGTGAAAATATATTTGATTATATATATATATATTTGATCCATCGTTTATTTTCAACGACATTTTAAAGAAAAGAATATTTTTAATGCTGCAGACGATAATTAAACCTTATTCCAATTTGATACCAGTCATGCCTATGAACATAAACGCCAGCTAGCTCTAAAAGTATTTATTAACAGAGCCCAGAATATGTTAAAAACAAAATGATCAAAACAGAAATACTCAAAATAGAATACAAAAATTTAAAAATTGACTTTCATGTAATATAACAAGATTTCGAGAGTAAATACAGTATAGAGAGTATAGATGTTACGGTGAAACACCGAAATCTGGAGAATGTCGACTTTCACCGGTGAATGTCAACATTCACATAGTCTCTTGGTGTATGTCCGAAATATTTTCCAAATACTCTTATTTCTGACTTACACCGGTCAATGTCGACATTAACCGTGTACTAATGGTGAATGTTGAACATATAACAATATTATATTTTCTTCTCCGTTATTCAGTCGCGAATAAACGCACTTGAGACTTGAAATAAGAACTTAAGTACATGAGAACCTAAAACACACAATACATTCAAAATGAGAAAGGAAAATAATAGAAGTTAAAAACTTACTTAATTATACAGTACGTTCTAAATGAGAAAATAAAATAACAGTAGTAAAAAACTTATTAAATTATGTGATTCAAATCTTATTTATTGCAACAAGTTCATGACCTCTCTTTTCGACTTTCACCAAAGCATATCTGTGATTGTCGACATACACCGGTGAGGGTCCGAATATACAAGAATGTAGTGAAATACTCGGTCCTTCACCGACGTATTTGGTGAATGTTGATATTCTCCGGTGAAAGTCGACATTCTCCAATTTCGGTCTTTCACGGTAACATAGATATATTGAGATACAGCATAGATATATTGAGATATTTATATGATTAAATATCTCAATAGTACAAGTATTCCGTAGTAATGCATAGATTTCAGATTCTTTCAAATTTTTCCCCAAGCATATAAATATAGGATAGTTTTTGCATTTTTGTATTGCTATGATCAAATACGACAGATAGATATAAATAATTACTTTTCCCAAATCATTTAAGAGAATAAAGATCAATAGCTGTTGCAAAGGATGTTTAGTCATTTTTGGAATAATTTCGAGGGCGTTTAATTAAAGCTTAAAATGTAAAGGGTATCTTTTTAAATATTTGATCTGACAGCATTTTTTCTAGACTATAGATCTACGTTTATATTGTAAAATTGTTCTCTAGTTTTTAAAATATTCAAAATTAGCACATAACACATAAGCTTTCCGTCACATGCGCGTTCCAAAATAGTAGCCTTGAAAGTAATTTTGAGTAATATCTTTAAAAGTCCCTACGATATCTGGATAGTTATCAGGCGTCTATCTGGTCCAAGACCATGGATTAAAATTTACAGAGAATCTTTTAAAAAGTGAGTAGAAATATATAAAGATTATAATGGGAAAAACTACAGAGAGCCACATGTTTCGAGAAAGCCTAGAAGGAAGAGTAATAATGATATTATTTTTCTCGTTGGTTTTTATAATGTTTTTCTTTTTTATACGCAAACATTACGGTTAGAATATCGATTAATGATAATGGAACTTAAATCAATTAATGCTAATGGTACTTAAATCATAAAAGTCGCAATTCATGAATGTACATTTGGAAATATATGCACGGCAGAATACATTTCTTCGGTTCAGATGCGATTTGTAAAGCTAACAGACTGATCCAAGCTCCAAGTGAAAGAAATCAACTTAGGGGATGAAGAAGGAGAAGGAGGCTGTGACCAACTGTCACTCGAGCTAACAGACTGATCACCATTAGTTTTAAGACGGCCTATTACTTCGCTTCTAAGAAAAAATCTATACATAAAATTTCTATAACCGCCGGTGGCTGAGTAAAAATTAAATTATTGGGTATTTTCGTGTTGCATCTTCACTTCGGTTTGTAAGAGTGATTTTTCTCGCAATGCTACTTGCCAGCTAAAATGTCAACTACTAGTTGGGCAAATAGAACCGATGACTCTGAACACTCCACTCATTCGACCGCAAATAATATGAGTAATGAAAATAAGACTAAACGCGAAGCACCGTTACGAGCATCTGAAATAAATGGCTCACTGCAAAAATTGAAATCAGACCCAAATTGGGCCAACGATAAATCTAAAGCGAAAATAGTCACTATTTTAGAAAGAGACCGAATTGCAACAAAACAAAAGTGTCCAACTTTGAATAAACCTACCGAAGATTTATTAGAGAATTTTGCAAAATATTTGCCCCCTCTTGAAGAAGAAACTCAGAAACGCCAAAATTCTATTATGGAAATCATCAAACTTAACACCCAGGAATCAAACAGAAATAAGGATAACAACAGCAAACGGTAAAGCCGTCAAAACTCGCAAGAAAACATAGCGGGTAGTCAATGTAATGAGTCTTCCAATTAGCACTTTAAATGGAAATCAAAACCTTGATCAAATGGATAATGACAGTACTCCTGTCACACAAAATAATAGCAACACTCAAAGTAATTCCAGCTCACAAAGCTTTAAAAATGAACCATAAAAATATCGCCAATTATCATAACTAGCAATGTTAACTGGTTACAAATAAGAAAGGAAATTAAAGAAAAGCTCGGAGTTACAAAACTCGAATGTAAGAAAGAAGATGATACTTTAAAATTTCAACATTACACTGCAGACGACTTTCCAAGTGTTAAAAAAAAATCACTAAGGAAAAGATCGAACTCCACACTTTTCTCCTAAAATAAGAAAGAACCATAAAACCCTTATTAAAGGACTGACCCTTGAAATGCCGCCGAAGACGCCAAACAAGAGCTCTTAAACCTTAACATTAAAGTAATAAAATGCCAGCAACTACAGAGAATGAGAAAGCGTCCCAACATTTCAGCCTGTATTTTATCTAGAAATCCCTAGAGGTCCCGACGGAAAGAGAATTCATCAAGTTACACATATAATGGATATGCGTGTCAAAATTGTCGGATATAGATGTCAGCCCGGTTCTGTGCAATGTTTTAAATGCCAGTGATACGGGCACACACAGAAAGCATGGCATAATACCGCTAGATGTGTTCGATGTCTCGAAACTCATAGAAAACCGATCATGGCATGAACCCAGGCGAAAGGATAGCTGATTGGTTGATTTCCTCTTATGCAGGGAGAATACCAGAAATGTTTCGTTAGAAGGTCCGCCAGGAAGGCATCACTATCTCTTATGAAAATAGCAGTCGTTTGCTTAGCCGTATTCAAATAATTTAACACCGAATACTGCGTGCCAAACACGGCTCAAACAACGAGAGAAATAGCCCAGGAGATGCCGAAATCTTTCCTTAACGCATTTTTAAAATGCATACAGCTGAACAGCTAAAATGAAAAAACTTTCTTTTGAACTAACCGTTTATAAAAGAACGATTCATGCACGAGAAATATTATTCGATTTTTTTTTAGAACAGCGTCTAATTAACATAAAAAACAGATAGTCATATTTCAACACAGTTTGATCAAATCTGTCTTTCATAACTGTAAAATTTCATTTAATAATTTAACTAACATAAGCTACTGTTAGTTCGTTATAGATGAAATCTGCGTTTTTCAGCAAAGGCCAGCATTTAAAGTTATGGATTCATTACTCAGATATTTAAAGCATGAAAAATTTACATTATTGGACGAAACTGTGCAGAAGATGCAGAAGTCACGATTTAAAATTTTTTTCCCTAACAAAAATTATTTTCAAAGATACGACAAAAATGTTCTTTGACATTTAAAAGCAGATTTTGTTTCCTGCAAGAATGTCTGTTTAAACGAAACTGCAATAATTTATATTATGTGTCAAAAGCGGAAGATTTGATCCATAAGATGGCGCATTTCCAACATATAGTAATTTGCATGTAAAGCATCTTCTGAAAATTATAAACAGAAGGTTAACAAGTTTATATTTTATGTTTTTAGCAAAAATCTTTATACAACATCAAAGAATAAACACACTGTTATATGTCACAGTTGTAAATATGTTTATAAAGTTTTCAACACATTCTTTTTAATAAATCTAGATTTAGGAGATACATTAGAAAACAGCGGGAAAGAATTTCGTTTGTGCGTTTCATTAGAGCATGCTAAAATGTTTCATCAATACGGAAGATCTACTTGTGTAAATATTATACAAAAATAGGTTGATTTAAATTTCACAAAAGTAAAATATGACAAAACACGTTTTGTCCACGCGTTCTAGAATTTCCAACGAGGACCAATATCAGTCAGAGACAGCATCGTATACTGAGTGATTTTAAATAGAGCTTATGCAAAAATTTTCCAGATTTCTTTCTTACCATTGATATTTATGGCAGAACAAATTCCAAATATTTCGCAAAAATTTAAAAAAATGTATTTAACAGAAAACATGTTTGGATTGATTAAGAAAAATCTTATATCCAATGAAATTCGAAACAAAAGTACAATTGAAAGTAGTAATAATGATGGTAAGTGTCTTACCGTTCGCCTACACTAAACATTTTAATTCTCCACGAGTATGTTTCGCCTTAAATTACCTAAAGATGCATACTTGAGTATGTACTAAATATACCACTTGAATGTTGTTGTTTAGACATATGCTCTGAGTGTTTATATATAAACAGGGTACAATAGATTTCATGACGCCTTAAAGTCAAGAAAGATTACTCTCCGTCCTTTGGTAAATTTGTTAAAATAAAAAATTGTTTAGATCACCGTTGTTTTAAGTCTACGAGATTTTATTTTTACTTAAAATTCTCAGTACTGTCTAGAATACCTGCGGGAAATAAAGTATGCTTTGTATTCTTGCATAAAAGTCTCCGCTGTGCAATGCTTGATGGAGGCATTCTGTCAGGTGGAATTTTCTTTTGATATTTCAAACTTTTAATAACTTTTTAACTTGTAAGTGTCTATGCCTGTTTCATTATTTTTGAAAGTGTATCTTCATGATTTATAGTGATGAATTCAAATCCAAAAGTTCCAAACAATGTTGTGTAACATTGTTTCCAAGATTCGGTGTATATGACAGATCTTTCAATTTACCTAGCTTATAATTGCTTCGGAGAATATTGCTCCTGGGCAATTAGATATTTGAAGAATGAAGCAAACCTTAGTGTCACGGGGAACATACCTTTAAAACTCTCCTTTGACGTCGAAATTTATTTTTGGATTTAGCCATTAATTTAATTTTAATTTTTATCTGAAAATATGGTACTCTGAATTCATGTCAGATAATTATGTGACACAGATCACAAGTAAATAAGCATTCCTGTCTGTTTCTCTGGCTTCTCTACTTTAAATCTTCTGGCTCGCAGAGCTTCAGTGAAATTCAATTGTCTGCTCTAGGATACAAGATCATAAAATTGTGAGAAAAGACACGTGCGTTTGATCTCTGTACACACGTTTTTCGCTCTGTCATGGTCGTAAATGTTTCGCTCTCTAAAGCAGTTAGACAAAGTGTCATTTAGTGATTAGACTCTTTCTCGGTACTCAGATATCATTCTCTTGAAACAAGGTTTCTATTGGCTTCCCAGAAAAATGAAAAATCTCACATTTTCTTCATTAAATTTATAATATAAATGTACATTTGCACTCAGAAATACTTTTGAAAATAAGCAGTATTTTAGGCTTTTCATTTCTGAAATTTTCGAGTGCTTCCTTTAAAATTTCGCCTTGGTATAAATAGCAACCTGACAACTTTTGATCCCTCACCAATACGAAAGTCGCACACCAGACATACGCTATAAATCATTTGGCTCTCGAATTTTAACCAAGTGACTTACTTTGTTACTCGTAATTAAATCTAATGATTACTTTTATCTTACCGCCATTTGGCTGGCAGTCTTTCTTGTACTGGCTCAGATCTATACCTTAGCAGTCTGGACAGCGGGGAAGAAAACGCGAGATCGACCAATTCACTTGTAAAGATGTGAGATGCCGCCCAGTCTGGGCGGATTGGTGTTAAGACGTGTTCCAGAGAATACGGCAGACGATAGCGGTATTCGTAGGTAGAATTACTGAAGATTAGCCAAATCCTTGTAGCTTGCATGTTTCCCGCCAGTTTCATTCCTGGGAACCGGGAGTGTTCACCCCACGCGCTGATGGGTAGTAGTGGTTACAGAGAAAACTCTTAAGTCTGCTGACTCGAAATGGGGCCCTGGGCCGGTAGCATGATTAGAATACATTTACGTCTCGGAGATGCTCGTCTGGTCACCTACTACCTGCCTAAAATAGGAATTGCTCATCTGGGACCGATTCGCATAGTGCCGAATAGGCGGGGCATGTGTGACAATTATTATTATCATCATAATTATGTAAGGTATTAAACCCTTATTACTTCGAAACTTATAAAGCTTATTTGTATAACAAAACTTTTTTTTCTTTGCAGACCTTTCTTTAATTTCAATTGCAGGAGAAGTAATGACTTTTATGAGGTATTTGTTTTGAGAATGGTCAGCATTCTAGTAAAGTAAGTTTGAAGAATTTGAATTGTTTTACTGATTTAGTGTATTATAATACTGATATTATAGATGTTGTAATGAAATGTTCGAGCGTTTCCTTTAAAATAACGTCTTCGGTATAAATACAGACAGCTGAACAGTTTTATTGCTACAATTTTCTGCTCAAAATCTAATATAATGCTAAATATATTTTTATGCGATAGTATTATCAGATATTGCTGTACATATGAGTGGGAAGTTGTGGCAAGTAGCTTTTAGATACTGTGTATTCCGTCAGTTACCGAGCGCTTATAAAGTCCTGCAGATGCTGGTAACTGGACTTGAATCCAAACCCAGGCTTACTTGTTGTTTTTTCCTATGTGTGGCTTTAATATGACCCAGATGGTTTTAAACGTCCCTTATTGAGGGCAGAATTGCCCGTAGACTGAGGGCTCTTCTGTGCTTTCGCTTGTTAAAAGAACCTAATTTTACTTTGAGTACTATGCGTCACACACTTTGAAGTACCAGGAATCACGGTGCACTGCATTCTGAGCCACTAATTTGCGTTTGCTTTCCTCGTGACGTAAGAGTAAGAATTAATGAAGTTTCTGTCTCCTTTCGCTGATTGTCGCTATTACAGTGCGTTCCGCAGGACGTGTTCATGCTGTCGAATGTAGTTGACTGTACGGGAAGTCTTAAAATAGTTTGACAGAATGTAAGTCCAAGTAGAAAATATGAAAGCGACAAAATTTTCTGAGACTGAAAGAACGATGAAAACATTTTCCTACTCTGTCCACCACTATTTCAAAACGAGCCAAAAAATGGCTTTCCGAGAAAAGTTGAAATATCATATAAAATTGATATTGAATTATTCTGAAATGAAAAATCATGAGTACATCAATTTTATGGCTTTAGCGGTGACTATTGAAAATTTATGTGTATATATGGTTTGAATGTGTGTATTAGAACGCTTTAATTAGCAATGAATTAGTCTCTCAGTTAATAATAATAATAATCACATAAACCAGAGAGAGTTAATTCACTACAATGTGTTTTTCTTGACTCTGTAACAGCTTTAAATAATATTAAAATCTTGTAGTTTAAATAATTTAAATAGATGATCATTAAGGTATTTGTGAATGGCAATATTTGAAACCAGACTCGAGTGCCTCGTGCGACTCTCGCACGAAGAATGTAATTTATTTTTAAATGTTAGAATATGTTTTCTCTCTTTGTTTTGTATGTCGCCATTTTTTTCAGTGTTAAATAAAAGTTATTGCTGTGTTCCATCATTGGAGTTGCTTCATTTCGCCAAAGAAGTATCACAGTCTTAATTATTTTGGAGGCACCGACCGAGATTGAATAATCGTGCGTATTTTTATTTCATTAGTTCATCACTGAACATAATATTAGTGATACCAGATTATTACTTTCTGTTAGTATTGAATTGCTTTATTTTATTAGTTCATCACTGAACGCAATATTAGTGATACCAGTTTATTACTTCCTGTTGATAATAAATTGCCTTATTTTATTAGTTCATCACTGAACGTAACTTCCTGTTGATATCGAATTGTCTTATTTTATTAGTTCATCACTGAACATAATATTAGTGATACCAGGTTATTACTTCCTGTTAATATAGAATTGCCTTATTTTATTAGTTCATCACTGTACGTAATATTAGTGATATCAGGTTATTACTTCCCGTTAACACTGAACTGCCTTATTTTATTAGTTTATCACTTGAACGTAAACTTAGTGATATCATTTTAATGCCGTTTCTACTAGAGCTCAAAGGAAAAGAAAAATAGCTGAAGAGCAGATCTTGGAACCGATGAAAGAAGAAAATAAAGCACCCAGAGATGTCTTTGCAGAAGAAGTTAAATTATCAGAATTAAACGTGGAGGATGTTCCCGAAAATTTGAAAAACGATAAAGAAATTAATATTGAGAATCATTTTGCAATGCAGCGTTATCATCTTTCGACTTTTGATTTAATATCAAAGCCGCTACTAATAGACGAAGAAAACAATTGTCGAAAGCAAATGAGAAATGAATATTATCCGAAAGGCACAGATGAACTGAGGAAAGGCTTTGCTGTGAATTATAGCCGAGGAACTGGTCCACCATGGAAGAGATCTAGGCGCCGTCAAGGAAAAAGAGGAAGACTAATTTGAACACTGTCCATTTTCTTCCTATTTAAATGTGGTGTAAAAATATTTGTTTAAAACTTAAAAATTTTGGCCTGAAGTTTGGAAACTTATTAGAGAAGTTACCTTTTCTCTTTAAGCAAATGAGCAAGCCGAGCTTATAAACTTTCGAAATTTACAGAACTTTTCCCTTCGATAAAAGTCTCTCCGTTGGGGGAGAGGTTGTAACAGCTTTAAATAATATTAAAATCTTGTAGTTTAAATAATTTAAATAGATGATCATTAAGGTATTTGTGAATGGCAATATTTGAAACCAGTCTCGAGTGCCTCGTGCGACTGTCGCACGAAGAATGTAATTCATTTTTAAATGTTAGAATATGTTTTCTCTTCTTGTTTTGTATGTCGCCATTTTTTTTCAGTGTTAAATAAAAGTTATTGCTGTGTTCCATCATTGGAGTTGCTTCATATCGCCAAAGAAGTATTACAACTCTTAATTGCTAAAGTCAGGATGAGTTATTTTGCGATATTCACTTTCAAAATAAATCTGCTTGATTTGAACTGTAAAATCGAAGTCACCCCAAGCATTTGAAACTTGCATATCACTACCATTGGCAGTCATTTACCTTTATAGTTTTGGATTAACCGTCATTACCCACCAATTAAAAATGCAGTGACTCATGTAGCGACCAATTCTGGAAGACGATAAGCAAAAATTCAACCTTACCCCTTCAGACACTAAAAGTCATATTGGCACTAGCGTTAATTGTTCTTTATTTTTCATTTTAAGCACTTTTGCTACGTTGTACTGCTCATTTTCCCGACGAGGGGGGAAAAAAAACTCTACATATCTTAGGAGCTAAAAAGAAGCAAAAGGTTCTATACTTCTCGAAATTTCAAGTTTCGAATCAGCTACGTCGTCAGTGTTACGCTAATCATACGAGATGGATGACGCTATATATGACGCTGTCTAGAAAATTTATTATTTATGATTTATATTAAATATTTTATGATTACTTTATGACTTTCATTTACATATTTTTTATCCTCATAATTTTGATTTGCATATTTTTGAATTTTACATTTAAAATTTCCTTGATACTGCAGTAATGCTTTTGCGAAAAGTCTTTTCTGTCGCCAAGCCTATTTTTCTTTGAAGGGGGGGGCATATGTAAGAGTGAACTCAAAGTACTGAAATATCTCCGGGTTAGCTTCGCTCTTTAGATAAACCTTGCATTACTTTGTCTTTAAAGATTTTAGTTTGAAGTGTACTACTGATTGTACTCTGTGGTACTGTGAAGATTTGTATGACTATTTTTGGGGGAAAGTTCCAGAATTCTGAGGTGTTTCTTTTGGTAAAATAAATTTTATGAACCTCTCATCGGAACTGTGCGTATTCAATTTATTACGAATCCATACCCAAGCAACCATATTTTATCAGAAGAAAGCAATATGTAAAACATCCCTGAATGCTTTTGATCAATATTATGCTTCAACTAAATTATATTTGTATCGTCAGATCGATATGTTTATCATCTGTGAGTTATATGTTAATTATGTTTGAAGTGTGAGTTCACTATATTAATCATGTGTGTTATGTGTTAATTATGCTTGAAATGTGAGATTAAATAATGCTTCTTTGTTCTTGTAAAATATTTTAAGAAATAATTGCCACTGCGAAATAGAAGGAAATTTTATCATTTGCTATATTCAAAATATTTGCAAAAACTTTATTTAACGTTACACGAGTTCATCTTTATTACATCAGGGTCACGATATTATTATTTTAAGATTATGATACCTCAAAAATCCTTTCTAAGGATTTATGAATACGTTCTGTTGCCTGAACAGAGGATATTTGTGTACATGCTAATGATTCCTTCTCTCTTTCTGCGTATGTATATATAATATATAAATACATAATGACTACATATGTATATAATAAAAAAGAAATTCGTCATACTGATTGTATTGAAAGTAGAAGGCTGAATCCGTAATAAAGAGCAAGAATTTTAATTGAGTAAAATACTATTCTATAATGAATAGGAAACTGGCAGCCGAGGCAGATTAAATCTTCATTTTATTTCTAGTAAACATATTGCGGCCGAAAACAACTTGGCACAATATTTGTGCCTATTTAAAAATGTTTTCATTTTTGATAGATTTGCAATAAGAAGGGACCGTCGACAGCAAACCAGCTACTCAGAAGAGCGGAATGCGAGTGCCTTATGTTCAGGATGAAATTGTAATTCAGACTAAGGTGCACTATTTCATTGCTACATTGCGAATGATTTTTTTTAGCTCAATCTAAAAGGAATCCAATTGATCTTTACACAATGAAATACTTGAAATTATTTCTAAACACCTTCAACGAGGTTGCAGAAATAGGGTATAAAAGCAATTTGTTGATAATTCTTTTGCAGGGAATTTAGAAAAAAGGTTAGTCATTATGCAGATTTTTGGAAAAGCATATAGAAACATTAAATTTAACTGCAGTCTCGAAACCCAAATTTAATTTACATTAGAAGTGTTACGAAACCGGTAAAACAATATGAGACGATTATGTTTCATAGCTCACTCAACATGTCCAAGAAGTATGCTTCGCATAGCATTTAAAGAAACATACATCTGTTCTCAGTGATCGCCAATTTTAAGTGAATGTTGTACTGTGTTACAGTAAGAAAGTTGTGTTTCGTATCTAATCGACGGAAGTATAAGACCTGTCAGAACAAATTTAAGGAAAACTGTTTCCAGTACAGTTTTACCAGACCCGTTACATTTTTGTAACAATGAAATTTATTATTGGAATTGATGTATTGATTTCAGTTTGTTGTTATGCACTTATAAATTAAACGGGATTAGAAAATCCATGCTGCAGTGATGACTGATTCTCGTCTGTCTCTTTTTACTCTGATTTTTTCGTATCGTTATATTTTCTAAGAACCAATTTTTCAATAAAGATGTCGATTCAGTTAAATCATACGATTAAAGTAGCACATCTCAAAGTAAAATGCATGTAAGAAAAATAAAAACGGAAGTTTCAAATTTTGCATTTTATTGCGCAAGAAGTTTTGCAAACCTTGTCGTCTAAGAGAACATGTTTTAAAATACCAAAGAGTACTAATATTCACCAATACCAATAATACCAGCTTTGTAACAATATAATCATAAAAACGATAGTAAATAAGTATCGTTTTGTTAATATAACTCTAAGTTAAACCTAAATAAAAGGTTTTCTTGGCTAACATTTCATCAAAATAGAAATTAAGTTACAAAAATTTAAGGCTGAATCCTAGAACATGCTGGAGAAATCAAGACGTTCTTTACTTGTCCTAGGCTTGGACACGCCTTTTTATAACGTAATTTTGGCTTGGTCTCTTTCTAGGAACTAGTTACAGTCCACCATAGCTTCATATTTGAAGAAACTTTAAATTATATTTAAACTGAGTAGAAATGTTAGCTGTACAATGTTACAGCGCGAGATATTTTTAGTATAAATTTACTTGCAATCGTTAACATTAAACACAACGATTTAACGTTCAAAACTTAATTATTAAAATTAAATTTACTAAACGATTAAAAGAATTCAATGAATAATCTAAATTTATAATGGTACCTGCTCGAAATTCAAAAAACGAATACCTCAAAATATTTTTGATAACTTATCATGAATAAATATTTCAATATTTTCAATGAGTACGTCTAATATGACGGATTCCCGCAATAGAGATGAAAAGAGCTTCCTCGCATAGAAAGACAGGCGATAAAGTATATACTTCCATTCCATATTCCACAATAAAATAAGTTTATTTATGCTTTAGTATTATATTAAATAAAGATTCTTGAAATTAAAAAACTATGCTCATCAAAACAAACCCATTTTGACTATATGAAGCATTTTATTTAAAATTTTTAAATGTAAAAAGTTAGCTACCCTGTCTTCAATTTACTAATAGGATTTTCTAGAACAAATCTTCAGAATATCACTCTGGGGTTGCCCATACCGGCAAAACGCACTTTTTCTCTATTCTTGACTAGCGATCTTTATTTTTAGCACAAAGGAGCGTTAGCTCAGAAGGGCTTTAGTCTCGAAACGAGATTATGCGTCGAATCACTGTAATAGGCTATGTCAGTATTCAAATTAGCCATCTCCCTTTACAACATTTAAATCTCCCTTTATTACATTTAAAGAAATTAAATAATGAAAAATCTGCATAAACGTATTCATTTTTCTCGCATTGTGAAAAACAAAGATACCTAGAGCCATCAAATTTCGTATTGGTTTTTGCGCATTCCATAACTGGAGGATACGCGTTATCTGAAAGCGACTTCCCACCAGTTTGTATTCATATGTACAGCAAAATCTAATATGGCAGTTTACACATGAAAACGTATTTATCGTCTATTACATTTAGAATCAACAATTGTAGCAATAAAAGAGTTCAACTGCCTGTATTCGCACTCACGTCCTCCACGAAGGCATCCCTCCCCTTAGGCAGATAGCCCTAGTGTGCTTTGCCATAATTAAATACACCAAATACTCCTACAATTCAAACTATTCAGATTCAGGTCTGAAAAAAAAATGGTTTGCAACAAAATCTAAATTTATAAGTTTCGAAGCAATAAAGGTTTTGATATATTACATGATAATGATGATAATAATAATTGTCATAATAATTGCCTTTCATTCGGTTTGTCGTACCGATACGCGTTTACCGAATATAATTTCAGAGGATTGTAAAATTTTAGTTGGATGTACGTTAGTTATTTTAAACTTTATGACATATAACCGCTACAGGTTACTTTAATCTCTATAGCACTGCAGATTTTATTACCGCTATAGGTTGCGTTTAACTTTATGATATGTACCTTTTTTTATTGTAAAAACTCGTATTCGTTTAATTATTGTGAGAGTTTATTCCTACATATTTTTTTCATCAAATGACCATTAAAAGAAGCTTGATGTTCGCGGTTTTGAAGACCCTTGAATGAATTAATATCAATTCCTACAGCCAAAGGATCGTACTCTATACGTGTGTTACGTCGCGATAGCCTCATATGTCGCACGTCGGGTGTATAAATATACTTTCAAACTAAACATCTGTCCACATTTCAGAATTAGTATGAGAAATGTGAACTTATAAGAAGAGCTATTATTGGATATATGATATAGGTTACATTTTTTTTTTTTTTTTTTTTGGTCAAACAAACCTAAAATCGACCGAATATAGTTTCGTAATTGCTCAGTGTATTGTTGCCACGGCTGAGGGATGGGGTGACCATTTCGTTAAATCTTGAAAGAAACCTCATTCTAATGATAAACCTACTCCCATCGGGCGGAGTATTTAACGTTATCTGCGTGAAACGTTCTTCAGACTCCAAGAAATGTTGCAAAGGGAATTCTTTACGGGTCCAGCTGCGCTTCGTGGTATATTTATTGTTTGTCTATGAAATCTTTGATATCATTAAGAACATCAACCGCATATAAGCCTGTTAAGCCGATGCTTCAGGGCCTCTAGACAAATTTCTAAACATCAGTCTCGCGATTGACAGACTGCAGTAAAAAAGCAAAGTATTGAAATTTGTAAAGCAAACTTGAGAATTAATACAAACTTCACAACAAGAATAATCAGATAATAGACTTGCTTAACAGAGATATTTCGCGCTCTCAAAAACGGTTTTTAGAGTTTTCTTTTCAGTCAACGTCATAGAAAAAATGTATATTTCAGTGTTTTATAGACATGCTCATGTTTCGCCAGTATGATCGCCATTTACTAGACAAGCTTTATTTACGCGTAGTTGAAAAATGTTAGAAAAACTTACTCTCTGCATTTTAATATCCTTGGCAAAGCATAAGGTGCAGAGATAATTGGAACTGATATCAAAAACAACGTATTGTCAACTATTATGAAGAGTCCAAGGTCAATGCCAGGACCATTCGGAGCTTGTTCGTCGAACGTGCTTAGGCGCCTCGCTTCTGTGACTTCTGACGCTTCTTTTCACTTTGCTCATTTTCGAATCTTATTTGTTTGTTATCATTGCGTATTGCTTTGATTGCTTATAGCCAGGCAGCAAAAGTCCCCATTCCGTTATTTTCTATGCAGTCACCCAGAACAATTTGTTGTATTTGAGAGGTTGACTATGTCTTCTTGGTGTAACCTGATTAAGAGTTTATAGCTATTTTTGACAACAAAGAATGAAACAAATTAAAGAATTTCGAATGTTGTCGTGGTCTAGGGCAACGCCCTCTACGGGAGGAGGCTAATACCAAGCTGGAGAAAATAGATGTAAAAATGCATAAGGGCATGTAGCCTGAGTTCTTGATGAACGCTGAGTCGGTTAATAAAGCTCGACTTTTGATAAGTGATAATTACACAATGGTTTAAGGGTCAACTAGAATAGGTGGAACTAAAAAAAGAACATTATCTTTGTACAAGAACCTTTTTTTTAGTATGATTGTTTCACGAGCTGGAGTTTTCTATGAAACTGGAAAAAAGAACGGAATTCAACAAAAAAATAATATTAATCTCTCCTTTGCTGAGGTTTTAGCAGTGCAAAAGGCAGATGAAAGATTTATTTCTCCGAAACGTGATAAAGAAAGGGAAAGAGAAGAGCATGTTTTTTTATTATATCGAAATAAAGTCAGAGGTTTTCTGGAGAAGCAAAACTAAAAGTTGTGGATGTAATAGATCCCACGAAACTTAAAACTGGAATCAAGAATGTAAGGGAAAAAATCGGGAGTGGTGTATTGGTTGAATGCAAGCATCAAATGCACACGAAGACTTTAGAGGTATAAATAAAGTTAAATGCTTTATTAAAAGAGGAAATTTATTCAAAGTTAGCGGCTGAAATAATATAAGATTAACAATGTTAATGCTGAGATGACTCGTGAGGAGATTGAAGATGCTATCAAAGGGCAAAATGAAAATTTTGTGATGGTGCTTTTCAACTTTCTATAAAAGTTAGAAATGGTACATTGCGTTGCTTTGCTGAAGTGCAGGCAGGAAAATATAAAAATCTTCTTAAAACTGGAAAATTCGATTTGAAATGGTTAAGAGAATACTTAACTGAATTGTATCGTTAAGAGTTTATCTTGATGTGATAAAATATTTTAATGCCAAGGTTGTGGACATTTTTATGAGAACGAAATTTGATTTGCTAGACATGTAAGATCAGGATAAAAACAACTGGAATATAGGAGTGATTTTGAATGCGTCGATTGTAAAAGTGCCAATGCTAAATATAAATTGGCCTTTGCGTAAAAGTCTCATGTCTTGACAAGACATGCGTCTGCGTTAAAAGGTAAATAGACTTCTTAATCAGAAAACCAGAGTATGGAAACATTTTAAGTAAGATAAAAGCTTTATAAGTATGAAAGAGATGTGTAAAAAAATTTTGTTAAGTGTGAATGTGAAATATGTTTTTTTACTATTTGATGTTAGCGAATTTGAATGAAAATTAGTAAAATAAAAAATCAGCTGAACTGCCTTTTAAACGAAAGAAAATGTATATTTTGTTGACTATTACGGACTAATTTGTAATTTATTAAATGTAATGAAAAGCTTTTCTTCAAATGTATTTGTTATACGAGATGTAAACGTACGATAGCGTAGTATTCTGAGTTTTCATAGTCAAGATCTACTTGCTTGTTATGTATTGAACTACTGCATATCAAGTTTATATATTTTGTTAATCCACCAATCCTGAGATCGAACACTCAAACAAATTTCAGTAACAGGGCCAATAGCAATAAAGATAGAAATCGGATAACGTAAAAGCAATCAAGACATGAGAAATTATATTTCTGCAAGGAAAACCGTTAATAAAATCCTATCCTTTATTACTTCGGAGTTACATATTAACTGGGAAATGATGAAAGAAAATATGGACTTGTTCTTCAGTAAATATATATATATATATTTATATATATATTCCTTAAAATGGAAAACTTAAATTTTAAATTCTACGATGCCGAAGATTATAGGAAAGCTACAGGTTGCAGACTCGAAAGGAATATCTATTTACTTTGTTTTTAAACCCAAATCCTTCATAGTAATGCGCAGTTGTAGTATACTAAACAAGAGGAATAATAATTTTCAAGCAACCTAAAGAGCTTTCTGCTGAATGTGAAATTATACTTGCTCAATTAACAAGTTTTACATGTATAGAGATTAACTACTGCGTTTTCTTATTAGATTACTATGATACATATGTTTCAAATATTTATGGAATATTCTGACGAGGGTAGGAAATGAAATGTTCGCAACTCAGTAAATGGAGTATTCGCAAGCTTGTCAATGCATCAGCACCATGAAATCTGCTATCAGAACAAATGATTAGACTTGATAAGTAAGCACGTTATATAATTTCTGTTAAATAAAGACCTTAATAGCAATTAATCAAATTACATTAACACAATTTAAATTTACGACACAACACATATAAAACTGCAGAACGATTGAGATTTAAACCTGTTATGACTTACCTGTTTAACAAAAAGGCCTGGGTCAAACGACCTGGATTTGTAATCAGTATCTGATCGTGTTTGCATTTTTCTTCATTATAGGTGGTATTGATTATCGTATTATTGATCATAAATTTATAAATAGATCTACACAGTCAATTCTCCGTTTTTTTTTTTTTTTTTTTTTTTCTTTTTGGTTAATTTCATGCAACAAGATATAAAGTTTCTTACACTTCACATTTTATTTTTAAAAAAGTATTATTTCCAATGTATGTTTTCTGTGAAACTTTGCATACACACTATTGTCTCCAGACAGAGTCCCTTTTATTTGGCTTTGCATTACCATTAGAGATAATAACTCAAACCTTCTCATATAATTGTTTGAGAAAAAGCGATACAGTAAGTGGCTTGGAAAGGCAGCGGCCTATAGGAGAAAAGTTCTGCCTAATTTGAGCATTGCAAAATGTTTTATATAAAATATAATTTCGGAGGTTTGCTTACTGTTGCAAATATTTTGCTTGTAACTAATTAGTTACAAAGCAGTTTTGCGTTGAGTGGTGTGTTTTCTTCCGAACCTGTTTTAATTACTACTACCGAATGAAACATTATAAAGGCCCTATAATATCTATTTAATGTTATTTGATGTTACCACAAGAATATTGATCATACTCTTTGAAGCTTTGGTTTAGTAATTACTACATCCAATCGAAAAACTTAATAAATCCAATATTTAGAACCCCCACAGACAGAAAGCTCTTTTCTTAGGCTTCATTTGAAGGAATCACTTCTCAGACCCTCAAAATCATTGGTATGTTCACTAGACAAATAACCGCTATGGGATTGCATAGCGGAGTGATCCAAAAGGTACTTACCTATTTTGTGGAATCAGCCAAAAACTCAAAAGCATAAATATATAGCACGTTTAATGTGAAAAAGTGAGAATTAAATTTAATTTGTGTATGTACAGAATGTTGTATTTCGTGTTCAAGAATAAAGTACCTGTTCTGGTAGATTAAAAAATATTTCTTGTTTAGTTTAGGAACGAAGTAATCATTACTGAAAATGGGCGATGCAAAAGATAGCACCACCTCATCCAAAGTGTGCGACCATTTTGCGGCGTTTTTACTACGCCTAGTTTTACCTGAGATACATCCTTTACAAAGAATTCCACGTCTCTTCTTTGTTTAGTTTTCTAAAGGGGGAAGATATTTTAAAATTCTAAACATCTGCAGTTAATTGAGGCAGTTAGCCTTTTAGTTGAGTGCTGGATATTCGAATATGTAATCTTAATATAATCTTCAGCCATGTGCTTGGTAATTATACTTTCACATTTGTTAGAGATTAATGCCGCATTTACGTTATATGTATCTATTTATTAAGTTATCTGTTTCTATTTATGTATCTATTTATTAAGTTATCTCCCTCTCTCTGTATATATGTATATATCATTTTTTTAATTATTGGTATTATTATATTATTACTATTATCATTATTATATTTTAATTTTAGTATTTATATTTATTTTCGAATTTGTTGGCGCTGAAAAAGTAAAGTGGAACGAAAGGCACATTCAGAAGGATATGTTTGCCGAATTTTAATATTTTAAATTAGTCTTTCTTGATGATTCAATCTGAAATAATATAAATAATTATTAGCATTAAAATATAAATAATTATTTCACATTTTTGTTTAAAATATTTATAAAAACATAATGTGCATGTTCATTTAAATTTACGTTTTACTTGGTTCTAAAATTTAATAGTTCGTAGTTTAAAATCCATTTAAAATCTTTTTCGAGGATACTATACTTTTTCTCTTCTTTCCCTCTATATTATATATATATTCATAAATGCCCTGATATGTATTTTAATTACTACCCTTTAACGAATGAAAAGGAAGCTTACACTGCATGGTGAATGCAGAACTGGAAAAATGTATTCTTTAAGTCAAGATATGCATTTTCACTTTGCATGAAAATTCTAAAATCGAAATTTTTAATACAAGCTTTGATTCGCAAAGACAAAATGAATTTAAAATGTCTAACAGATAATATAGAGCAGTACCGAATTGTTGATTACCAGTTTTTTCGTCCTGTTGTCTGGTATAAATATTTTAAAACATTTGCGGCAACCATTGTATTTAGATACATTTAAAAATATTTTTTAAATAAACAGCGTTGCTTCTAAGAAGGAACGCTGTGGTCTCCAAAAATCGTTAAATTAGATCATCTTTTTTTTTTTTTTTTTTTTTTTTTTTTTTTCTGGTCCAAAGGGATTTGAATCCCGAAGGACTATTAGTTTCGTTTTGGCATTTTGCGTCGGACGGATAAATGTCGGTTCACTTTTCAAACTGTTGCCATAAAATGTTAGAGTCCTGCATTATATTTGAAGAAATTAAATAATGAAAATCTGCGTAAATGTATGTATATTTCTCACATTGTCATAAAATAACGGTACATAGAGTCATCGAATTTTGAATAGCGTAATCCTCCAACGAATATGAGCATTTGGAAGACCAAATTTGAAATTTGTTTTATGATCGATTTCCTATTTTTTAAAACTTTGACGAATTTTTGATTAACAAACTCAAGGATTTCAAAGCGAGCAATGGCAACGTTGTGCAGAAAAAACATTTTTATCTCCAGCGCGTGAGTCTCTGTATCGGAAATTCTAAAGATATGCTCGTTTTAAAACTATTTTGCGATATTGCTGTTGCACTGGATCTTATGGTTTAAGTTCGAGGAACATGATATTTAATAAAGAAACGTAACACACAAAATGTTAAAAAACGCCCCTTTGGACGTAATTTAAAATCTGAAACATTTCAGATTTTTTTTTTTTTTTTTTTTTGTAGTAAGGTTTTCTTTAAAACGCTAATGTGCGCTAAACGGTAAATGTGCGTGCGGTGTGTTTCGGAACTTATAATGTGAATTTATAATGTCAGTGAGATAATTCAGGTATTTTAAAATTGCCGGAAAAACCAAATTTAGACTTTTTTTCAAAATATGAATTAAGCTGCATATAAGACTGAGTTACGATTCCTTCAGGAATTTATTTAAAGCTAAATGCGAAATGACATGATTTATCAAACAGCCCTATTAATATGTACCAGCAGATATTATTTTTCATTGTTCCCAAATATGAATTCGGATTTCTGATAGAACTTTCTATATTTACTGTGCCAGCAAATTTCGGTAGTTTGATTAACAACTGCCAATTGTCATTGAAATAATGATTGGTAATGCCAAGTATGGTTAATAAGAATTCAGATTGTCTAGTTTGCTCTTCTCTAATTAGCTTGCAAGTTAAGCTAGAAGCAGAAAAAATGCGTAAATTATTACTCAAAGTGCACGTCTCCGTATCACTTTCAGTATCCAGTATTCCTAAAGTATCGAATAGATGTAATTTCGCATACGCTAAATAAAAATAACTCCCCTTATCGAAAACATCTCATTTGCTAAAGAAAGACTCAGCTTCATTTTTTTAAATAAAACAAAATGTTAGCTAAAAAATTTAAGTAACTGTTAAAAAATGGATGTGATAATTTTTTAAATTTTTTATATTATTATATATTTTTATATTTTAAACTTTTATATTATTTGTTTTAAAAAATCAAATGTTCAATAATAAGATTTAAATAACTTAGCTAAAAGGGGTGTGTAAATAAATGAATTAACCAACGTAGTTCAGTTCACTTAATAGTGACAAATTAATGTTTATAACTCAATATTTTTACAAAATTAGTAGAAAATAAACATAACTAAAAACATGCGGAACCAACGTAAAGAAAGCTTCTATATTTTTCGGATACCAATATTAATAATTGGATGCCCAAAGTAACACAAATGATTATGACATTAAAATTTAATTAAAGTCAAAATTATGACATTAAAGTCCTAATTATGACATTAAAGTCCTAATTTTGATCTTTAATATTATAAGAACTATCAACTTCTTCTGTTTTTAGACGTTTGGTTTTTTTTCTACCTACAGAATGTTATGAACAGCAATACATTGAAACTTTTCTTCGAATATTTAAATAAGTAATTACAAATTAAAATATACGTTTAGGATATAATATTTGTTTTTTAAAGCCTCATGATATAGATACGTGCATAATTAAAATAGGTCTTTCCTTTGGGGCACACAAGAAGGTTCAGTATTTGAATTCGAAGATTTAGCTTTTGTTCACTCTAGAGTAGTCATTAGTTTTATATCGCGATGACAAACAGTTCTATCTGCTTAACATATGATCGAACTTCTATACGATCTAAACTAGTATAAATTCAGATTATAGTCCAGGTGATATTGTACGTTAAACGGATGCACCAAATCAGCACTGCTTCCTTTATTATTGCACAGTCAAAATATGCACTAATACTTCTAGGCAAAACGACATTTGAGAACTAATATTCTTCTTTATACTCTGTGGACGAATATTGAGTAAGTACAGAAGACATTATTCCATGTTACTCATTCTATAAGATATTAGCAAAATTACTAAAGAATCTTGAAGTTTTACAAAAAGTAAATTTGCGCTCTGTTTATTTTGAAAAGAGATAAGGGATATCTAATTACTGTTAAACCTACTTTTATTTCTAATCCTCATATTCAATGTACTGTGTTTCACGCAACATGTATTGAATATTTAGCGAAATTCGATGGGAAATATTCTGTAACTTTATAAAAGATGTAAAAAACTATCATAATAATGCTGATCATGAACATAAAAATGAGGGGAAGAACCGGCACTTCTCTCTTTCGTTTGAGATCTCGTAGTCACTATGCCGTAGCGACTCTCTAGCTTAGTTATGAATATACTATGAATTTATTCATACGTACACATGTATATATATATATACATGTATATATATATATACATGTGTGTGTATTCGATAAAAGTCTCTCCGTTGGGGGAGAGGTTGTAACAGCTTTAAATAATATTAAAATCTTGTAGTTTAAATAATTTAAATAGATGATCATTAAGGTATTTGTGAATGGCAATATTTGAAACCAGTCTCGAGTGCCTCGTGCGACTGTCGCACGAAGAATGTAATTTATTTTTAAATGTTAGAATATGTTTTCTCTTCTTGTTTTGTATGTCGCCATTTTTTTCAGTGTTAAATAAAAGTTATTGCTGTGTTCCATCATTGGAGTTGCTTCATTTCGCCAAAGAAGTATCACAGTCTTAATTATTTTGGAGGCACCGACCGAGATTGAATAATCGTGCGTATTTTTATTTCATTAGTTCATCACTGAACATAATATTAGTGATACCAGATTATTACTTTCTGTTAGTATTGAATTGCTTTATTTTATTAGTTCATCACTGAACGCAATATTAGTGATACCAGGTTATTACTTCCTGTTGATATTAAATTGCCTTATTTTATTAGTTCATCACTGAACGTAACTTCATGTTGATATCGAATTGTCTTATTTTATTAGTTCATCACTGAACATAATATTAGTGATACCAGGTTATTACTTCCTGTTAATATAGAATTGCCTTATTTTATTAGTTCATCACTGTACGTAATATTAGTGATATCAGGTTATTACTTCCCGTTAACACTGAACTGCCTTATTTTATTAGTTTATCACTTGAACGTAAACTTAGTGATATCATTTTAATGCCGTTTCTACTAGAGCTCAAAGGAAAAGAAAAATAGCTGAAGAGCAGATCTTGGAACCGATGAAAGAAGAAAATAAAGCACCCAGAGATGTCTTTGAAGAAGAAGTTAAATTATCAGAATTAAACGTGGAGGATGTTCCCGAAAATTTGAAAAACGATAAAGAAATTAATATTGAGAATCATTTTGCAATGCAGCGTTATCATCTTTCGGCTTTTGATTTAATATCAAAGCCGCTACTAATAGACGAAGAAAACAATTGTCGAAAGCAAATGAGAAATGAATATTATCCGAAAGGCACAGATGAACTGAGGAAAGGCTTTGCTGTGAATTATAGCCGAGGAACTGGTCCACCATGGAAGAGATCTAGGCGCCGTCAAGGAAAAAAAGGAAGACTAATTTGAACACTGTCCATTTTCTTCCTATTTAAATGTGGTGTAAAAATATTTGTTTAAAACTTAAAAATTTTGGCCTGAAGTTTGGAAACTTATTAGAGAAGTTACCTTTTCTCTTTAAGCAAATGAGCAAGCCGAGCTTATAAACTTTCGAAATTTACAGAACTTTTCCCTTCGATAAAAGTCTCTCCGTTGGGGGAGAGGTTGTAACAGCTTTAAATAATATTAAAATCTTGTAGTTTAAATAATTTAAATAGATGATCATTAAGGTATTTGTGAATGGCAATATTTGAAACCAGTCTCGAGTGCCTCGTGCGACTGTCGCACGAAGAATGTAATTTATTTTTAAATGTTAGAATATGTTTTCTCTTCTTGTTTTGTATGTCGCCATTTTTTTTCAGTGTTAAATAAAAGTTATTGCTGTGTTCCATCATTGGAGTTGCTTCATATCGCCAAAGAAGTATTACAACTCTTAATTGCTAAAGTCAGGATGAGTTATTTTGCGATATTCACTTTCAAAATAAATCTGCTTGATTTGAACTGTAAAATCGAAGTCACCCCAAGCATTTGAAACTTGCATATCACTACCATTGGCAGTCATTTACCTTTATAGTTTTGGATTAACCGTCATTACCCACCAATTAAAAATGCAGTGACTCATGTAGCGACCAATTCTGGAAGACGATAAGCAAAAATTCAACCTTACCCCTTCAGACACTAAAAGTCATATTGGCACTAGCGTTAATTGTTCTTTATTTTTCATTTTAAGCACTTTTGCTACGTTGTACTGCTCATTTTCCCGACGAGGGGGGAAAAAAAACTCTACATATCTTAGGAGCTAAAAAGAAGCAAAAGGTTCTATACTTCTCGAAATTTCAAGTTTCGAATCAGCTACGTCGTCAGTGTTACGCTAATCATACGAGATGGATGACGCTATATATGACGCTGTCTAGAAAATTTATTATTTATGATTTATATTAAATATTTTATGATTACTTTATGACTTTCATTTACATATTTTTTATCCTCATAATTTTGATTTGCATATTTTTGAATTTTACATTTAAAATTTCCTTGATACTGCAGTAATGCTTTTGCGAAAAGTCTTTTCTGTCGCCAAGCCTATTTTTCTTTGAAGGGGGGGGCATATGTAAGAGTGAACTCAAAGTACTGAAATATCTCCGGGTTAGCTTCGCTCTTTAGATAAACCTTGCATTACTTTGTCTTTAAAGATTTTAGTTTGAAGTGTACTACTGATTGTACTCTGTGGTACTGTGAAGATTTGTATGACTATTTTTGGGGGAAAGTTCCAGAATTCTGAGGTGTTTCTTTTGGTAAAATAAATTTTATGAACCTCTCATCGGAACTGTGCGTATTCAATTTATTACGAATCCATACCCAAGCAACCATATTTTATCAGAAGAAAGCAATATGTAAAACATCCCTGAATGCTTTTGATCAATATTATGCTTCAACTAAATTATATTTGTATCGTCAGATCGATATGTTTATCATCTGTGAGTTATATGTTAATTATGTTTGAAGTGTGAGTTCACTATATTAATCATGTGTGTTATGTGTTAATTATGCTTGAAATGTGAGATTAAATAATGCTTCTTTGTTCTTGTAAAATATTTTAAGAAATAATTGCCACTGCGAAATAGAAGGAAATTTTATCATTTGCTATATTCAAAATATTTGCAAAAACTTTATTTAACGTTACACGAGTTCATCTTTATTACATCAGGGTCACGATATTATTATTTTAAGATTATGATACCTCAAAAATCCTTTCTAAGGATTTATGAATACGTTCTGTTGCCTGAACAGAGGATATTTGTGTACATGCTAATGATTCCTTCTCTCTTTCTGCGTATGTATATATAATATATAAATACATAATGACTACATATGTATATAATAAAAAAGAAATTCGTCATACTGATTGTATTGAAAGTAGAAGGCTGAATCCGTAATAAAGAGCAAGAATTTTAATTGAGTAAAATACTATTCTATAATGAATAGGAAACTGGCAGCCGAGGCAGATTAAATCTTCATTTTATTTCTAGTAAACATATTGCGGCCGAAAACAACTTGGCACAATATTTGTGCCTATTTAAAAATGTTTTCATTTTTGATAGATTTGCAATAAGAAGGGACCGTCGACAGCAAACCAGCTACTCAGAAGAGCGGAATGCGAGTGCCTTATGTTCAGGATGAAATTGTAATTCAGACTAAGGTGCACTATTTCATTGCTACATTGCGAATGATTTTTTTTAGCTCAATCTAAAAGGAATCCAATTGATCTTTACACAATGAAATACTTGAAATTATTTCTAAACACCTTCAACGAGGTTGCAGAAATAGGGTATAAAAGCAATTTGTTGATAATTCTTTTGCAGGGAATTTAGAAAAAAGGTTAGTCATTATGCAGATTTTTGGAAAAGCATATAGAAACATTAAATTTAACTGCAGTCTCGAAACCCAAATTTAATTTACATTAGAAGTGTTACGAAACCGGTAAAACAATATGAGACGATTATGTTTCATAGCTCACTCAACATGTCCAAGAAGTATGCTTCGCATAGCATTTAAAGAAACATACATCTGTTCTCAGTGATCGCCAATTTTAAGTGAATGTTGTACTGTGTTACAGTAAGAAAGTTGTGTTTCGTATCTAATCGACGGAAGTATAAGACCTGTCAGAACAAATTTAAGGAAAACTGTTTCCAGTACAGTTTTACCAGACCCGTTACATTTTTGTAACAATGAAATTTATTATTGGAATTGATGTATTGATTTCAGTTTGTTGTTATGCACTTATAAATTAAACGGGATTAGAAAATCCATGCTGCAGTGATGACTGATTCTCGTCTGTCTCTTTTTACTCTGATTTTTTCGTATCGTTATATTTTCTAAGAACCAATTTTTCAATAAAGATGTCGATTCAGTTAAATCATACGATTAAAGTAGCACATCTCAAAGTAAAATGCATGTAAGAAAAATAAAAACGGAAGTTTCAAATTTTGCATTTTATTGCGCAAGAAGTTTTGCAAACCTTGTCGTCTAAGAGAACATGTTTTAAAATACCAAAGAGTACTAATATTCACCAATACCAATAATACCAGCTTTGTAACAATATAATCATAAAAACGATAGTAAATAAGTATCGTTTTGTTAATATAACTCTAAGTTAAACCTAAATAAAAGGTTTTCTTGGCTAACATTTCATCAAAATAGAAATTAAGTTACAAAAATTTAAGGCTGAATCCTAGAACATGCTGGAGAAATCAAGACGTTCTTTACTTGTCCTAGGCTTGGACACGCCTTTTTATAACGTAATTTTGGCTTGGTCTCTTTCTAGGAACTAGTTACAGTCCACCATAGCTTCATATTTGAAGAAACTTTAAATTATATTTAAACTGAGTAGAAATGTTAGCTGTACAATGTTACAGCGCGAGATATTTTTAGTATAAATTTACTTGCAATCGTTAACATTAAACACAACGATTTAACGTTCAAAACTTAATTATTAAAATTAAATTTACTAAACGATTAAAAGAATTCAATGAATAATCTAAATTTATAATGGTACCTGCTCGAAATTCAAAAAACGAATACCTCAAAATATTTTTGATAACTTATCATGAATAAATATTTCAATATTTTCAATGAGTACGTCTAATATGACGGATTCCCGCAATAGAGATGAAAAGAGCTTCCTCGCATAGAAAGACAGGCGATAAAGTATATACTTCCATTCCATATTCCACAATAAAATAAGTTTATTTATGCTTTAGTATTATATTAAATAAAGATTCTTGAAATTAAAAAACTATGCTCATCAAAACAAACCCATTTTGACTATATGAAGCATTTTATTTAAAATTTTTAAATGTAAAAAGTTAGCTACCCTGTCTTCAATTTACTAATAGGATTTTCTAGAACAAATCTTCAGAATATCACTCTGGGGTTGCCCATACCGGCAAAACGCACTTTTTCTCTATTCTTGACTAGCGATCTTTATTTTTAGCACAAAGGAGCGTTAGCTCAGAAGGGCTTTAGTCTCGAAACGAGATTATGCGTCGAATCACTGTAATAGGCTATGTCAGTATTCAAATTAGCCATCTCCCTTTACAACATTTAAATCTCCCTTTATTACATTTAAAGAAATTAAATAATGAAAAATCTGCATAAACGTATTCATTTTTCTCGCATTGTGAAAAACAAAGATACCTAGAGCCATCAAATTTCGTATTGGTTTTTGCGCATTCCATAACTGGAGGATACGCGTTATCTGAAAGCGACTTCCCACCAGTTTGTATTCATATGTACAGCAAAATCTAATATGGCAGTTTACACATGAAAACGTATTTATCGTCTATTACATTTAGAATCAACAATTGTAGCAATAAAAGAGTTCAACTGCCTGTATTCGCACTCACGTCCTCCACGAAGGCATCCCTCCCCTTAGGCAGATAGCCCTAGTGTGCTTTGCCATAATTAAATACACCAAATACTCCTACAATTCAAACTATTCAGATTCAGGTCTGAAAAAAAAATGGTTTGCAACAAAATCTAAATTTATAAGTTTCGAAGCAATAAAGGTTTTGATATATTACATGATAATGATGATAATAATAATTGTCATAATAATTGCCTTTCATTCGGTTTGTCGTACCGATACGCGTTTACCGAATATAATTTCAGAGGATTGTAAAATTTTAGTTGGATGTACGTTAGTTATTTTAAACTTTATGACATATAACCGCTACAGGTTACTTTAATCTCTATAGCACTGCAGATTTTATTACCGCTATAGGTTGCGTTTAACTTTATGATATGTACCTTTTTTTATTGTAAAAACTCGTATTCGTTTAATTATTGTGAGAGTTTATTCCTACATATTTTTTTCATCAAATGACCATTAAAAGAAGCTTGATGTTCGCGGTTTTGAAGACCCTTGAATGAATTAATATCAATTCCTACAGCCAAAGGATCGTACTCTATACGTGTGTTACGTCGCGATAGCCTCATATGTCGCACGTCGGGTGTATAAATATACTTTCAAACTAAACATCTGTCCACATTTCAGAATTAGTATGAGAAATGTGAACTTATAAGAAGAGCTATTATTGGATATATGATATAGGTTACATTTTTTTTTTTTTTTTTTTTGGTCAAACAAACCTAAAATCGACCGAATATAGTTTCGTAATTGCTCAGTGTATTGTTGCCACGGCTGAGGGATGGGGTGACCATTTCGTTAAATCTTGAAAGAAACCTCATTCTAATGATAAACCTACTCCCATCGGGCGGAGTATTTAACGTTATCTGCGTGAAACGTTCTTCAGACTCCAAGAAATGTTGCAAAGGGAATTCTTTACGGGTCCAGCTGCGCTTCGTGGTATATTTATTGTTTGTCTATGAAATCTTTGATATCATTAAGAACATCAACCGCATATAAGCCTGTTAAGCCGATGCTTCAGGGCCTCTAGACAAATTTCTAAACATCAGTCTCGCGATTGACAGACTGCAGTAAAAAAGCAAAGTATTGAAATTTGTAAAGCAAACTTGAGAATTAATACAAACTTCACAACAAGAATAATCAGATAATAGACTTGCTTAACAGAGATATTTCGCGCTCTCAAAAACGGTTTTTAGAGTTTTCTTTTCAGTCAACGTCATAGAAAAAATGTATATTTCAGTGTTTTATAGACATGCTCATGTTTCGCCAGTATGATCGCCATTTACTAGACAAGCTTTATTTACGCGTAGTTGAAAAATGTTAGAAAAACTTACTCTCTGCATTTTAATATCCTTGGCAAAGCATAAGGTGCAGAGATAATTGGAACTGATATCAAAAACAACGTATTGTCAACTATTATGAAGAGTCCAAGGTCAATGCCAGGACCATTCGGAGCTTGTTCGTCGAACGTGCTTAGGCGCCTCGCTTCTGTGACTTCTGACGCTTCTTTTCACTTTGCTCATTTTCGAATCTTATTTGTTTGTTATCATTGCGTATTGCTTTGATTGCTTATAGCCAGGCAGCAAAAGTCCCCATTCCGTTATTTTCTATGCAGTCACCCAGAACAATTTGTTGTATTTGAGAGGTTGACTATGTCTTCTTGGTGTAACCTGATTAAGAGTTTATAGCTATTTTTGACAACAAAGAATGAAACAAATTAAAGAATTTCGAATGTTGTCGTGGTCTAGGGCAACGCCCTCTACGGGAGGAGGCTAATACCAAGCTGGAGAAAATAGATGTAAAAATGCATAAGGGCATGTAGCCTGAGTTCTTGATGAACGCTGAGTCGGTTAATAAAGCTCGACTTTTGATAAGTGATAATTACACAATGGTTTAAGGGTCAACTAGAATAGGTGGAACTAAAAAAAGAACATTATCTTTGTACAAGAACCTTTTTTTAGTATGATTGTTTCACGAGCTGGAGTTTTCTATGAAACTGGAAAAAAGAACGGAATTCAACAAAAAAATAATATTAATCTCTCCTTTGCTGAGGTTTTAGCAGTGCAAAAGGCAGATGAAAGATTTATTTCTCCGAAACGTGATAAAGAAAGGGAAAGAGAAGAGCATGTTTTTTTATTATATCGAAATAAAGTCAGAGGTTTTCTGGAGAAGCAAAACTAAAAGTTGTGGATGTAATAGATCCCACGAAACTTAAAACTGGAATCAAGAATGTAAGGGAAAAAATCGGGAGTGGTGTATTGGTTGAATGCAAGCATCAAATGCACACGAAGACTTTAGAGGTATAAATAAAGTTAAATGCTTTATTAAAAGAGGAAATTTATTCAAAGTTAGCGGCTGAAATAATATAAGATTAACAATGTTAATGCTGAGATGACTCGTGAGGAGATTGAAGATGCTATCAAAGGGCAAAATGAAAATTTTGTGATGGTGCTTTTCAACTTTCTATAAAAGTTAGAAATGGTACATTGCGTTGCTTTGCTGAAGTGCAGGCAGGAAAATATAAAAATCTTCTTAAAACTGGAAAATTCGATTTGAAATGGTTAAGAGAATACTTAACTGAATTGTATCGTTAAGAGTTTATCTTGATGTGATAAAATATTTTAATGCCAAGGTTGTGGACATTTTTATGAGAACGAAATTTGATTTGCTAGACATGTAAGATCAGGATAAAAACAACTGGAATATAGGAGTGATTTTGAATGCGTCGATTGTAAAAGTGCCAATGCTAAATATAAATTGGCCTTTGCGTAAAAGTCTCATGTCTTGACAAGACATGCGTCTGCGTTAAAAGGTAAATAGACTTCTTAATCAGAAAACCAGAGTATGGAAACATTTTAAGTAAGATAAAAGCTTTATAAGTATGAAAGAGATGTGTAAAAAAATTTTGTTAAGTGTGAATGTGAAATATGTTTTTTTACTATTTGATGTTAGCGAATTTGAATGAAAATTAGTAAAATAAAAAATCAGCTGAACTGCCTTTTAAACGAAAGAAAATGTATATTTTGTTGACTATTACGGACTAATTTGTAATTTATTAAATGTAATGAAAAGCTTTTCTTCAAATGTATTTGTTATACGAGATGTAAACGTACGATAGCGTAGTATTCTGAGTTTTCATAGTCAAGATCTACTTGCTTGTTATGTATTGAACTACTGCATATCAAGTTTATATATTTTGTTAATCCACCAATCCTGAGATCGAACACTCAAACAAATTTCAGTAACAGGGCCAATAGCAATAAAGATAGAAATCGGATAACGTAAAAGCAATCAAGACATGAGAAATTATATTTCTGCAAGGAAAACCGTTAATAAAACCCTATCCCTTATTACTTCGGAGTTACATATTAACTGGGAAATGATGAAAGAAAATATGGACTTGTTCTTCAGTAAATATATATATATATATATTTATATATATATTCCTTAAAATGGAAAACTTAAATTTTAAATTCTACGATGCCGAAGATTATAGGAAAGCTACAGGTTGCAGACTCGAAAGGAATATCTATTTACTTTGTTTTTAAACCCAAATCCTTCATAGTAATGCGCAGTTGTAGTATACTAAACAAGAGGAATAATAATTTTCAAGCAACCTAAAGAGCTTTCTGCTGAATGTGAAATGATACTTGCTCAATTAACAAGTTTTACATGTATAGAGATTAACTACTGCGTTTTCTTATTAGATTACTATGATACATATGTTTCAAATATTTATGGAATATTCTGACGAGGGTAGGAAATGAAATGTTTGCAACTCAGTAAATGGAGTATTCGCAAGCTTGTCAATGCATCAGCACCATGAAATCTGCTATCAGAACAAATGATTAGACTTGATAAGTAAGCACGTTATATAATTTCTGTTAAATAAAGACCTTAATAGCAATTAATCAAATTACATTAACACAATTTAAATTTACGACACAACACATATAAAACTGCAGAACGATTGAGATTTAAACCTGTTATGACTTACCTGTTTAACAAAAAGGCCTGGGTCAAACGACCTGGATTTGTAATCAGTATCTGATCGTGTTTGCATTTTTCTTCATTATAGGTGGTATTGATTATCGTATTATTGATCATAAATTTATAAATAGATCTACACAGTCAATTCTCCGTTTTTTTTTTTTTTTTTTTTTTTTTTTTCTTTTTGGTTAATTTCATGCAACAAGATATAAAGTTTCTTACACTTCACATTTTATTTTTAAAAAAGTATTATTTCCAATGTATGTTTTCTGTGAAACTTTGCATACACACTATTGTCTCCAGACAGAGTCCCTTTTATTTGGCTTTGCATTACCATTAGAGATAATAACTCAAACCTTCTCATATAATTCTTTGAGAAAAAGCGATACAGTAAGTGGCTTGGAAAGGCAGCGGCCTGTAGGAGAAAAGTTCTGCCTAATTTGAGCATTGCAAAATGTTTTATATAAAATATAATTTCGGAGGTTTGCTTACTGTTTCAAATATTTTGCTTGTAACTAATTAGTTACAAAGCAGTTTTGCGTTGAGTGGTGTGTTTTCTTCCGAACCTGTTTTAATTACTACTACCGAATGAAACATTATAAAGGCCCTATAATATCTATTTAATGTTATTTGATGTTACCACAAGAATATTGATCATACTCTTTGAAGCTTTGGTTTAGTAATTACTACATCCAATCGAAAAACTTAATAAATCCAATATTTAGAACCCCCACAGACAGAAAGCTCTTTTCTTAGGCTTCATTTGAAGGAATCACTTCTCAGACCCTCAAAATCATTGGTATGTTCACTAGACAAATAACCGCTATGGGATTGCATAGCGGAGTGATCCAAAAGGTACTTACCTATTTTGTGGAATCAGCCAAAAACTCAAAAGCATAAATATATAGCACGTTTAATGTGAAAAAGTGAGAATTAAATTTAATTTGTGTATGTACAGAATGTTGTATTTCGTGTTCAAGAATAAAGTACCTGTTCTGGTAGATTAAAAAATATTTCTTGTTTAGTTTAGGAACGAAGTAATCATTACTGAAAATGGGCGATGCAAAAGATAGCACCACCTCATCCAAAGTGTGCGACCATTTTGCGGCGTTTTTACTACGCCTAGTTTTACCTGAGATACATCCTTTACAAAGAATTCCACGTCTCTTCTTTGTTTAGTTTTCTAAAGGGGGAAGATATTTTAAAATTCTAAACATCTGCAGTTAATTGAGGCAGTTAGCCTTTTAGTTGAGTGCTGGATATTCGAATATGTAATCTTAATATAATCTTCAGCCATGTGCTTGGTAATTATACTTTCACATTTGTTAGAGATTAATGCCGCATTTACGTTATATGTATCTATTTATTAAGTTATCTGTTTCTATTTATGTATCTATTTATTAAGTTATCTCCCTCTCTCTGTATATATGTATATATCATTTTTTTAATTATTGGTATTATTATATTATTACTATTATCATTATTATATTTTAATTTTAGTATTTATATTTATTTTCGAATTTGTTGGCGCTGAAAAAGTAAAGTGGAACGAAAGGCACATTCAGAAGGATATGTTTGCCGAATTTTAATATTTTAAATTAGTCTTTCTTGATGATTCAATCTGAAATAATATAAATAATTATTAGCATTAAAACATAAATAATTATTTCACATTTTTGTTTAAAATATTTATAAAAACATAATGTGCATGTTCATTTAAATTTACGTTTTACTTGGTTCTAAAATTTAATAGTTCGTAGTTTAAAATCCATTTAAAATCTTTTTCGAGGATACTATACTTTTTCTCTTCTTTCCCTCTATATTATATATATATTCATAAATGCCCTGATATGTATTTTAATTACTACCCTTTAACGAACGAAAAGGAAGCTTACACTGCATGGTGAATGCAGAACTGGAAAAATGTATTCTTTAAGTCAAGATATGCATTTTCACTTTGCATGAAAATTCTAAAATCGAAATTTTTAATACAAGCTTTGATTCGCAAAGACAAAATGAATTTAAAATGTCTAACAGATAATATAGAGCAGTACCGAATTGTTGATTACCAGTTTTTTCGTCCTGTTGTCTGGTATAAATATTTTAAAACATTTGCGGCAACCATTGTATTTAGATACATTTAAAAATATTTTTTAAATAAACAGCGTTGCTTCTAAGAAGGAACGCTGTGGTCTCCAAAAATCGTTAAATTAGATCATCTTTTTTTTTTTTTTTTTTTTTTTTTTTTTTTTTTTTTCTGGTCCAAAGGGATTTGAATCCCGAAGGACTATTAGTTTCGTTTTGGCATTTTGCGTCGGACGGATAAATGTCGGTTCACTTTTCAAACTGTTGCCATAAAATGTTAGAGTCCTGCATTATATTTGAAGAAATTAAATAATGAAAATCTGCGTAAATGTATGTATATTTCTCGTATTGTGATAAAACAACGGTACATAGAGTCATCGAATTTTGAATAGCGTAATCCTCCAACGAATATGAGCATTTGGAAGACCAAATTTGAAATTTGTTTTATGATCGATTTCCTATTTTTTAAAACTTTGACGAATTTTTGATTAACAAACTCAAGGATTTCAAAGCGAGCAATGGCAACGTTGTGCAGAAAAAACATTTTTATCTCCAGCGCGTGAGTCTCTGTATCGGAAATTCTAAAGATATGCTCGTTTTAAAACTATTTTGCGATATTGCTGTTGCACTGGATCTTATGGTTTAAGTTCGAGGAACATGATATTTAATAAAGAAACGTAACACACAAAATGTTAAAAAACGCCCCTTTGGACGTAATTTAAAATCTGAAACATTTCAGATTTTTTTTTTTTTTTTTTTTTTTTTTTTTTTTTTTTTGTAGTAAGGTTTTCTTTAAAACGCTAATGTGCGCTAAACGGTAAATGTGCGTGCGGTGTGTTTCGGAACTTATAATGTGAATTTATAATGTCAGTGAGATAATTCAGGTATTTTAAAATTGCCGGAAAAACCAAATTTAGACTTTTTTTCAAAATATGAATTAAGCTGCATATAAGACTGAGTTACGATTCCTTCAGGAATTTATTTAAAGCTAAATGCGAAATGACATGATTTATCAAACAGCCCTATTAATATGTACCAGCAGATATTATTTTTCATTGTTCCCAAATATGAATTCGGATTTCTGATAGAACTTTCTATATTTACTGTGCCAGCAAATTTCAGTAGTTTGATTAACAACTGCCAATTGTCATTGAAATAATGATTGGTAATGCCAAGTATGGTTAATAAGAATTCAGATTGTCTAGTTTGCTCTTCTCTAATTAGCTTGCAAGTTAAGCTAGAAGCAGAAAAAATGCGTAAATTATTACTCAAAGTGCACGTCTCCGTATCACTTTCAGTATCCAGTATTCCTAAAGTATCGAATAGATGTAATTTCGCATACGCTAAATAAAAATAACTCCCCTTATCGAAAACATCTCATTTGCTAAAGAAAGACTCAGCTTCATTTTTTTAAATAAAACAAAATGTTAGCTAAAAAATTTAAGTAACTGTTAAAAAATGGATGTGATAATTTTTTAAATTTTTTATATTATTATATATTTTTATATTTTAAACTTTTATATTATTTGTTTTAAAAAATCAAATGTTCAATAATAAGATTTAAATAACTTAGCTAAAAGGGGTATGTAAATAAATGAATTAACCAACGTAGTTCAGTTCACTTAATAGTGACAAATTAATGTTTATAACTCAATATTTTTACAAAATTAGTAGAAAATAAACATAACTAAAAACATGCGGAACCAACGGAAAGAAAGCTTCTATATTTTTCGGATACCAATATTAATAATTGGATGCCCAAAGTAACACAAATGATTATGACATTAAAATTTAATTAAAGTCAAAATTATGACATTAAAGTCCTAATTATGACATTAAAGTCCTAATTTTGATCTTTAATATTATAAGAACTATCAACTTCTTCTGTTTTTAGACAGTTGGTTTTTTTTCTACCTACAGAATGTTATGAACAGCAATACATTGAAACTTTTCTTCGAATATTTAAATAAGTAATTACAAATTAAAATATACGTTTAGGATATAATATTTGTTTTTTAAAGCCTCATGATATAGATACGTGCATAATTAAAATAGGTCTTTCCTTTGGGGCACACAAGAAGGTTCAGTATTTGAATTCGAAGATTTAGCTTTTGTTCACTCTAGAGTAGTCATTAGTTTTATATCGCGATGACAAACAGTTCTATCTGCTTAACATATGATCGAACTTCTATACGATCTAAACTAGTATAAATTCAGATTATAGTCCAGGTGATATTGTACGTTAAACGGATGCACCAAATCAGCACTGCTTCCTTTATTATTGCACAGTCAAAATATGCACTAATACTTCTAGGCAAAACGACATTTGAGAACTAATGTTCTTCTTTATACTCTGTGGACGAATATTGAGTAAGTACAGAAGACATTATTCCATGTTACTCATTCTATAAGATATTAGCAAAATTACTAAAGAATCTTGAAGTTTTACAAAAAGTAAATTTGCGCTCTGTTTATTTTGAAAAGAGATAAGGGATATCTAATTACTGTTAAACCTACTTTTATTTCTAATCCTCATATTCAATGTACTGTGTTTCACGCAACATGTATTGAATATTTAGCGAAATTCGATGGGAAATATTCTGTAACTTTATAAAAGATGTAAAAAACTATCATAATAATGCTGATCATGAACATAAAAATGAGGGGAAGAACCGGCACTTCTCTCTTTCGTTGGAGATCTCGTAGTCACTATGCCGTAGCGACTCTCTAGCTTAGTTATGAATATACTATGAATTTATTCATACGTACACATGTATATATATATATATACGTTTGTGCGTGTGAGTGTATGTATACACATACTTTAAAAAAATGACCCGAAAATTTAAAAATTGGCGTACATGTAATATAAGTACGGACCCTATAAGTGGTTAAATATATTATATGAAAAACATTCAGCAGTAATGTATATATTTCAGATCCTTTTTACGTTTTGCCCGAAGCATATAAATATAGAATAATTTTTTCATTTCTTTTCTTACATTACTACGTTCAAGTACGAGAGATTGATGACTCCGATACTCACATTTCTTTCATTTATAGTCAGGTCGTCGTTTTTGGTCTTGTGAATAATAGAAGAGGTTTTACTTTAAGTAGAGAAACGAATATTTGTATGATGTCACGTTGATTTGTGATAAAATTGAAGGATTGATGGAATATAAACATTCTAAAAGAATGAACTCGAGGTATGAGATTATTCGACAAAGATATTCATTAAAACGTATGCAAAATATTCGGGTGGCCGGATATCCCTGATGGAGCATGTAAAATAATAAAGAGTTATCTTCTTTAGGAAATTGATGCTCCATAAATTCACTCAAATACGAATCTAAGTGATATCGCGCTGTTTCGTCATGTCTTTTGCTGTCCCCGTTTTTGAATTCCACATTGTTTTGAATATTTGAATCAGTATAACCAAGGCAGTAACTTTGAAAATTCTTGTTCTTCTGTAGAGAGAAGTTCATGTATCTGAATTCCCCCCCTCTCAAAAAATATAAGAGAATGCAGAGAAATAGCGGTTACAAAGGGTGTTTACGCATTTCTAGTATGATTTCGAGGATGTTTAATTAAATTTTCCATTTGATCAACTGCAATGGAAATTTCGATTTCACTGTCGAGAGCTTTCAATTAGTTACTTCTTTCTATTAAGAGCTCGTAATCGTTTTTTAAATCTTGCTCATCAAGCTCCTCTCCTGACTTTAATTTAGCATCAATTTGATTAATTAAATGGGTTGTTAATTTTCGAACTGTTGTTCTTTTAGCTTTTGCTAGTTCTAACGCTGCCATTTTCTTAATACAGTACAACAGAAATACATCCAAGGATAAAAATAAATATAAAATGAGAGTCTACCTTTTATTTCCTCCCGGGCATGATTTAGTAATCAAAAATACATAATTCCAAAATACATTATTTGATTTAGTAATCCAAAATACAGATTCCATGATTTAGTAATCCAAAATACAGATTCCATGATTTAGTAATCCAAAATACAGATTCCATGATTTAGTAATCCAAAATACAGATTCCGGGCCGCACAGTCCCGGAATTCTTTCGCTGACGATGCACCATGTGGCATTTTTACTAATCCAAGCTTGTAATTATCTTGGCGGTTCAGTTTGTACGTAATAGGCGATGAAAGGCTCAGTTTTGAACACAAATACAAATAAATTTATTTACGATTACTGAAATAAAGTGTAGTATTAATTGTGCCGTTAATTATTAGGGTCGGCGACTTCCTTACAAGCATTCTTACTCATTAGTTAAGCAATTCTACACTGAAGAGCCAGGCGGGGTACAACGCTCTCTATAGGCGTTTCTCACACACCAAGCAGCTTTACTATTACCTATTTCAAGCTAATGGCATTCTTAAACAAAAAATGAAATTGTCCATTTTCTCATCAACGAAAATATTCATATAATGCTTATAAATGAACCACATCGGCCACTGAGTAATAAATTCAAAATTCATGGCTATACTACTTATCGGACTCACAGGACTCATAACAGAGGCGGAGGGACTTGGATTCTTGCCAATCATAATCTTCAATCCACTTATGATCTCCCTGGCCCTCAAAATATCGACGATACTGCAGTAATCGTGCATAGTCGCACTAAAGACCCCACTGCTTTTGTCTTTGTATATAATCAGCCAGTTCATAAATTAAATGATAATGATCTTACTATTATCACCAATACTTTTTATCCGTTAATCATAGCAGGAGATATGAATGCCGTTTCCGCCCTGGCCAGTTGGCAATCACGACAACCTAACACTAATGGTAATATTCTTTATAAAACTATACAACTAAAGAAAATCTTAAAGTTTTTGGACCAGAAGAACCTACTCACTACCCTCATACAGGTAGCGGATATATTTTTGATATTGTTATTACTAAAACCTTACCAAATGCCTCGTCTGGAAGTACTTAACCATCTTAAATCTGACCATCTTCCTGTAAAATTTACCATTTATGGCTTTGAAAACAGTATTCCTGCTCAGAAATTATCAACTGGAAAACATTCAAATTTTTTTAAGAAAAAAATACCTGCTCATCCTCCTTTAAATAATATTGTGGATATTGAAACTACCATTACTAAAATTAATCCTAAACTCAAATTTACTATTAATCAATCCACTAAAATTCAAGAAAGAAATCAAAGCAATACCCTGCCTGATCACATCATTTATAAAATCAAGGAGAAGAACAGAATTGGTAAACTTTGGAATCAATCCCAACATTAAAATAGATCTTAACAGAAGAATACGTGAAATACCACAGCTTATTACTTACTACAAATCTCAAGCATGGGAAGATCTTCTCGACTCAATGCAATATAACCACATTACAGTCTGGAGTATCGCTCGTACTTTACGTACCGACACAAAGTACAAAATTGGACCCTTAAATACTAGTAATGGAATTCATATACTGAAGACGATATGGCGGATGTCATGGCAGATCACCTTGCAAAAATTGTCACCCCAATTGAAACTACAACGCCTGATATTATTGAAGAAGTTGAAAATTTCACCACGCAGCTTAAAGTAACTACTGGTAGTATTCATCTAAAACTAACATCTCTTTCTGAAGTTGCTGAAATCATCAACAACCTCAACATTCTCAAAGTGCATGGCTTCGATGGACTCTCAAATAAATGCCTCGAGGAACTTCCTCGTCATTACATTAGGCTTATTAACAATATCATTAATGCCTGCCTTCGACTCAACTACTACCGCCAGCAATGGAAACATTCTATTATTATAACTTTTGTGAAACCTGGCAAAAATCCAAAAGAACTTAAATTATATTGACCAATAAGTTTACTTCCAAGTATTGGAAAATATTTTGAAAGAGTAATTCAAAAAAATGTTTTCTTCAGTTTTTAGAAAACAACACTATCATCACTCAAGAGCAACATGGTCTCCGCCCTGGCCACAGTACTGTTCACTAATTACTCAAATTTACTGAATACATCGTTGATTCCTTTACCAAAAAGAATACTGTTGCTACATGTTTATTGATTTCGAAAATGCTTTCGACAGGTTTATTCTTCAAGCTGCATCTTGCTCGATTGCTCATTAATTTCATATAACTGATTCAAAGCTATCTCTGTTGGATTTTAGAACAATGTATTTTGTATTTACTTTACTTTAATTTTATACTTATAATTTTATAATACTTATTACTTTTACTTTTTGACCACTAATAATTGTTCTTAGTTTGGTTTCATGTGAGTGGCAGCACGGCAGTTATAGAATTAGGTAAACATGTTTCTGTAGTTAGTTAAGCTTATTGAAGATTAATTGTATGTTATATACCTGAGTGATGTTTTATTAAATAAATTAATACTTTAGAATATAGTAGTCTCTTTAGGGTCCTTGATACGCTGGTAGCGTAATCGTTTGACGCATATGCGAACATTTTAGTGGTACACTCGGTGGGACATAAGAGACGTTAGTTTGGAATTCTAAAGTATAAAAATGGAAGCTAAAGAAGCTATTAGACTTGAAAAGAAGATTCACAGAGCTGCTTTTACAAAAGCCTTCAATGTTTTAAAAGAAATTTTAAAGAAAAAGTGATATAAATTCTTCTGAATTACAGTCGAAGCTTAATGTTTTTGTTTCGAAAGCTCAACGTTTGGAAGATACGCACGTACGTTATCTTAGCACACTGTCCGAAAACAAAATTGAAGTAGAATTCGATATTATTGAAGATTATCGTGACAAGGCCGTTATAATCGAAACTAAAGTGAAAGATATTCTGCAGAATCTACAAAATGTAAGTACTTCAAATTTAATTTTGAATGAATCTGTTAATGAGAATGTATGTAAGCGTACATTTAAACTTCCAAAGCTTGAATTACAAAAATTTGATGGGGAAATTAAGGAATGGTTATTTTTTTGTAGTCAATTTGAAAAAATTGACAAAGATACTACGATTTCTGATAGTGATAAATTTCAATATTTATTACAAGCGACTGTTGAGGGTTCGCGTGCAAGGAAGGTTATAGAAAGTTTTCCCCCTACATTTGCTTATTATCCCAAGGCCATCGAATGTTTAAAGGCTCGTTTTGGTCGAAATGACTTGCAAGTGGAAGTTTATGTGAGAGAATTGTTGAAATCGGTTCTGAAAAATGCAAATTGTAGTAATTCCTGTAATAACGTATGCACATTATATGATAATTTGGAATAACAAATTCGGGCTCTGGAAACCCTTGGCGTCACTACAGATAAAAGCATTGCATTACTTTATCCTTTAGTTGAATTTTGCTTGCCTGAGGATTTTTTAAGAGCCTATCAAAGAAGCCTATCTAAGTGCAAATGCTGACCATGGTACAGACCCTAAATGTAGACTGGGCAGTTTATTAAAATTTTTGAAATCAGAAGTAGAATAAGAAGAGCGCATAAGTTTAGATATGGCTGGTTTTGGTTTGAAGAACGAAGTGGCCTTTGGGATTAAATCTATTAAAACTGTTCACGATCGACCATCATTCTTCCGTTAAGAAGTGCGTGTTTTGCAGCGGAAAACATAATTCATTTAATTGTTTTAAGGCTCAAAAAATGACATTTTCAGAGAGGCAAAAACTCTTAAAAGATAAAGGGCACTGCTTTCGCTGTTTGAAGGTTGGTCATTGTGCAAATAAATGCAGGAATGCAATTAAATGTGCAATTTGCAAGAAAAATCACAGCGTAATTCTGTGTTTAGAATTGCTTAAAAATAAAACAAATGTTAAAAAGTCTATGTTAAACAGCAATGAAAAAGAAACTAGCAAGGAAGAAAGTTCTGTAAATCTCTCTAGCGTTAGCAACACACCACAAGTACTTTGCAAACCCGGAAAGTAAAAATAATTGGAAATAATTGTACATTTTGTGTTCGAGCTGTATATGACACAGGATCTCAAAAATCGTATTTAAGGAAGGATTTAATTTCTTCTCTAGGCCTGATACCTTCTAGACAACAGATTTTAAGCCACGCCCTTTTTGGAGGAGAACGAACACATGAAAATGTGCATAATATATACAAAATTAAGCTAAAGAGTTTAGACGATAATTTTACTTGTACTTTTCACATTTATGAGCAAGATACAATTTGTGATACTGTACCTTCTGCCTTAAATGGGCCATGGATTAAAGAGCTCAGGTCCATGAATATACCATTTTATGACACTGAAGATTCATCAGGGCCTATTGATCTTTTAATTGGTGCAGATGTGGCTGGTCGACTTTTCACCGACAGAAAAATAATACTTTCTAGTGGTATTGTAGCCATAGCAACTTACCTGGGCTAGACATTGATTGGTAAAACATTAGTGAATGCTGAAAGGGAAGATACGGCAATGACGATTGTAACAATGATTGTGAAAGATGCCAAAATTTCTGACCTTTTTTCCTTAGACATCTTAGGAATATCTGATCCAGTCCAAGTAAAATCACTAAAGGAAAAGGAATTTCTTACGAAGAAATATTTTCAAGAGACTACGAATCAATGATGATGGGCGGTACGAAGTTGCCTTACCGTGGAAAGACGATCATTTGCCTCTCCCAACCAACAAAGATAGAGCGATAGACTTCAAGTCTCAACAAAAAAGCTGAATTCAGAAAAATTATTTGATACTTATGATGATGTCTTTAAGCAATGGACTGAATTGAGAATAATAGATGATGTCACAGATGTGCATGATTCACACCAGCACTTTCTTCCTCACCGACGTGTAGTCAAGGAACATGGTACTACCAAAGTACGTCCAGTGTTCGATGCGTCTGCTAGGCAAATTGGATCTCCATCTTTGAACCAGTGTCTAGAATCCGGTCCCAATTTATTAGAACTAATTCAAAGTCTCCTTCTGAGATTTAGAGAATTTAAATATGGTATTATTGCAGATATTGAAAAGGCCTTTTTGCAAGTGAACGTTCGGCCAGAAGAACGAAACTATTTGAGATTCTTCTGGTGGAATGATAGCGACTGTAAAGAAGTTAAGGTAATGCAAAACAACAGATTGGTCTTTGGTGTAAAGAAAAGCAATTTTCTTTTGGGAGCAGTCTTAGATTATCATTTGGGAAAATATTTGAATGATGCCATATGTAATCAAGATTATGTTAAGATTCTTCTTTCGAATTTCTATGTTGATAATTTAGTAACGAGCTTAAATGATACATGTGATATATTACCCTTCATTGAAACGTTTCAAGCCATACTGAGTGAGGGAAAATTCAATTTTAGAGGCTGGCAGTACACTAATGATAATGGTTCTGAACCATTTTATGGGATAAGAACGAGGATACGCTGATGATAAATCTGGACTGGTTAGATAGTTATAAATTCGAAAATTTGACCAAAAATATAATTCTTTCTGTCACTCATAAGGTGTTCGATCCAGTTGGTTTATTATGTCCTGTTTTGCTGACACCCAAATTGTTATTGCAAGAGATGTAGAAAGAAAACATACCTTGGGACTCTGAAGTCAACGCTAATATAAAAGAAGAATTTATGAGCTGGTTTTCAGAACTTCATTTGCTGAAGGAAGTGACCATATCCCGGTGTTTTTCAATTGATCCAAGTAGACTAAACATTTCTCTGCATACGTTTTGTGATGCTAGTCATTCGGCCTTCGCAGCAGCTGTTTACATTCGTGTGGAGACATCGGAGAATGTAATAGTTCATCTCTTAGCAGCCAAAGCTAGAGTGGCTTTTGTAAAACCCATGACTATCCCTCGATTAGAGCTGATGGCTGCTATGGTAGGAACTCGTTTGTGTGCATCGTTTGTGTACTCGTTTGTGTGTTGTGGAAGGGCTTCAATGGAAACATGTTGAGCAGCATTATTGGACTGACTCAACGGTTGTTTTAGGGTGGATTCAACGTAAAGAATCCTGGACGGTATTTGTGAAGAATAGAGTGAATGAGATAAATAGTTTAACGGATCCTCTTGCATGGAAACACCTTCCTGGGATCCAGAATCCAGCTGATTTGCCTTCTCGACGATGTTAGGCTAGACCACTGTTATCAAGCAAATGGTGGGAAGGTCTTACTTGGTTATTAGAACCTTCTTCTAACTGGCCCATCACAGAACAAAATTTTGATGAACATTCTATAGCTAAGGAAAAGAGAAAAACAAAATCTGATGGGCATTCTTCTTTCTGTTCTCTAAATTACTCAAATATTTGTAGCTGCAAAACTTATGAAAAGAAAAATGAATGCAGACATTACGGATCAAGTTGGTACTGTTACTTTTTTTCAAGCTATGACAAAGTGATACAGTTGATTGCTTGGATAAAAAGAGTGAGTGAGTGAGTGAGTGATTATGGCGCAAAAACCAGAGATGATTATGACGCGCCAAACAAAAGATGAGATGATTACAATTGATGACATTAAAATTCAATAAATAAAAACAAGTAGATAAATGTACCAAATCCAAAGGATGAAGTCATATAAAAACAAGTTAAAAGCACATATTAAAATTCAAGACACAGTCTTCAAAACAAATTACATTTGGTAATAAAAGCCAATCTCTTTTAAAATAAATTACAATTGACCTCTCTTCCGATTAAACGGTCGAGAGGTAAGTCACAGCTATTAAAATATTTCTGGCGAAGACTATTAAAACATGGACACTCAATTAAAATATGATGAACAGATAAACAAACATTACAATTAAAACAAAAAGGCTCATTTTCAGCTTTGAGAAGATAGTTATGTGTGACTCTGGTGTGACCAATTCTGAGTCGAGTCAAAAGAACGTCCTCTTTACGATTTCCAGCAAAATCCCAATGCTCAATTCTAGGCTTGACGTTTCTCAACTTGTTGTGATGCTGAACATCCCAAATTTGCTGCCATTTTTTTCGTATCTTCCCCTTGATGACACAGCAGATGTCTCTAAAAGGGATAAGGCGACTGGACAGTTCAACAGCAGATTTGGCCGCGATGTCTGCAAGCTCGTTTCCCTTTATTCCCGTATGCCCGGGAACCCACCAGTACAGGATTTCATATCCTCGTATCGTTAAATTTCTATGAATTTTGAGAACATCCGCTACCACAGGATTCTGAGTGTTGGGAAAAGCGTCCAAGGATTTAAGAGCACTATACGAGTCTGTATAAACTATGAACTTTTTGTGGCAGAGCTTTGAGATGTAAAAAAGACCATAATATATAGCAGATAGTTCAGATGTTAGGACTGAGAAAGCATGGTGCAGGCATCTGCTCTCAATGTAATCTTGAAATACAAAAGCCATCCCGACATGATCATTTGACTTTGATCCATCTGTGTATATCGGATGATAACTGCTATATTTGTGCCTGTGCTCAGCGAAAAGTTGTCTGTAAACGATCTCGTTAGTGCTTGCCTTTACGTGATGTTTAAAAACATCAAGAAGCTGGATCCGTGAATTTTCCCAAGGTGGAATTTCAAAATTCTGTACTGCTTGGGAGTGCATATCAGAGAGGGAAAGTTCCTCAATGACAGGGCGAACTCTTAAAGGGAAAGTAGGAACACAGGATGGACGTGTTTCAAATAATGTGTTACACTCATTATCAAGTAAGCACAGCTTATTGGGATGTTCAGGTTGAGATAGAGTATTAAAATATTGCAAAAGGGACAATTGCTCACGCCTCAGATAAAGTGATGGTTCGTTACAGTCAACATATAGGCTCTGCACTGGAGAAGTCCTGAAAGCTCCTGAACAAATCCGCAGACCTTGATGGTGAACAGGATCCAGTTTTAACAAAACAGATGACCGAGCGGATCCATAAACAACTCAGCCATAGTCCAGTTTAGAGCGGACGAGCGCTCTGTAAATGCGAAGCATGGAGCAACGCTCTGCACCCCAGGAGGTGTTCGCCAACACTTTTAAAATATTTAGTGTTTTTAGACACTTCTTTCTCAGGTTTAAAACATGAGAAAGGAAAGTCAATTTTCGGTCGAACGTCACTCCTAAAAATTTTACTTCGGGCGCAACTGGAATAATTGTACCATTCAAATATAACTCAGGTTCAGGATGGAGACCACGCTTCCTACAAAAGTGCACGCACACAGTTTTCTGTTTCGAAAATGTAAATCTCTGTTTGTCTGACCATTCTTGGATCTTACTCAGAGCCATCTGCAGTTGCCGCTTGGATAAAAAAGATTTATCTTTAATTGTCTAAATGCAAAGTCTTCGCGAATTAGTGGAGAGTTATCCTACGAAGAAGTCAAAAATGCAGAAAAGAAAGTCATATTATTAATACAAAACGAATACTTTTCTGATCATTTAAACAAAAGAAAATTAGAATGTTTGGCAACATATAAGGACGAAGAAGGAATTTTTAGACTGCGAACAAAAATTACATTTCGGAAGGATACAGAAAACTTTAAACATCATTTTGTTTTACCGGGAGAACATCAGGCTGTCAAAAGGTTAATTACAACAGAACACCAGAAGAATTCTCATGCTGGCTCTCAAATATTGTTGAATATTCTAAGAGAACATTATTGGATTTTAAACGTGAAAAAAGTCATTAGATCTCTTTTATCCAATTGTTTTACTTATTTGAGGTACGCAAAGAGAAATTCAACAGCACCGATATCTGCATTACCAGAAAATCGCGTAAGAGATGCATCTATTTTCGAAATTATTGGAACTGATGTGGCTAGACCTGTTTATTTAAAAGGAGAAGAAAAGGCTTGGATTTGCCTATATACGTGTGCTGTGTATAGAGCTGTGAATTTTGAACTCAGTTCCTCATTGTCTACAGAGGTTTTTCTCTAGAGTTTCCGTCAGTTTATAGCCCGCAGAGGCCGTCCTTCTGTAGTTTATTATGGTAACGGAAGCAACTTCGTTGGAGCATCAAATTATTTGAAACTCGTTGATTGGAATGTCGTTGCTCAATACACCACCACTAAGAAACTTCAATGGTTTTTCAATCCCCCAACTGCCTCTTGGTGCGGCGGTTTTTGGGAGCGATTTGTTGGCTTGATGAAACAAATTCTTAGAAGAGTCTTGGAGAAATCTCTGCTGTCTTTTGAAGAAATGACAACGGTATTGTACGATGCTGAATTTGTTATTAACTCTCGTCCACTTGCCTATGTTTCAGAAAAGGAGTCTGAACTTGTTCCTTTATCTCCTAACTCATTTTTGCAAGATTTCCGAAAGTCAGACGTTCCTGATTTGGATGAGATTGATCAGCATTCCCTCAACAAGAGATTAAAATATCGTCAACAACTAATCACGGATATACGAAAAAGATTCAGATCTGAATACCTAGGACTTTTGATTCAAAGACATGATCCGAAGAAGCATGAGCAAAATATCAAACTTGGAGCGGTAGTTCTTGTTGGAAGTGATAATGTTAAATGTACTGAGTGGTCATTAGCCATTGTTACAGAATTGTTACCTGGAAGAGAAAATGTCATTAAATTGGTATGATTGAAAACCACAAATGGGCAACTTTTACGTCCCGTACAAAGAATTTTTCCTTTAGAACTTTCATGTAATTGGTTCGAAGATCTAAAAAATGAAAGATTTGAACAAGCTAGGGTTGAAGGGTATTCAGTGGAAAACAGCCAAAAAGATATTAAATCTATAAAAACCAGGAGTGGAAGAGAAGTGAAGCCTATCCAAAGACTAGACTTATAGACTTTATAAATGTTTGAACTTTAATTCAGTTCATTTATGTTTTTCCATTTAAGTTTTTCTTTAATATTTCCGATAGGTTAAGTTGTTTCCCAACAACTTAAGGTGGAAAGATGTTGGATTTCAAAACAATGTATTTTGTATTCACTTTAATTTTATACTTATAATTTTACAATACTTTTACGTTTTGGCCGCTAATAATTGTTCTTAGTTTGGTTTCATGAGAGTGGCAGCAGGGCAATTATAGAATTAGGTAAACATGTTTCTGTAGTTAGTTAGGCTTATTGAAGATTAATTGTATGTTATATACCTGAGTGATATTTTATTAAATAAATGAATACTTTAGAATATAGTAGTCTCTTTAGGGTCCTTGATACGCTGGTAGCGTAATAGTTTGACGCATAAGCGAACAATCTCCACAACTGCACCTGCCAGGTGAAGATTGGTTCAGCACTCTCAAGACGAAAAATTTGTAAAAGTTGTGGAGCACAGGACAGTTTTCTCGCTCATTCACTTTATATTTTATACATTAAAGGTATATCAGTACCATTAAACTCTACCATTTTCAAATACGCAGATGACACAGTAATTGCTACCACAATTAGCTGTTGATAAACTAGAAATTGCCACAGGCCATATTTCTCACTGGTGTAAACTTTGGAATCTCAAAATTAATCCCACAAAAAGTATTATTATGATCTTTCGAAGATACAAGAAGAATATCCCAGTCAACATTAACATTAAAATTCATAATGAACTTCTGCCTATTGCAAATACTGTTCAATACCTTGGAGTCACTTTTGATAAGCAAAGACCTTTTTAAAAATAAAGCACGACAAGCAATCATGAAAGCCACAGCGGCAAAATTTTCCTTTCGTTCTTTAATTGGCAGGAATTCCAAAATTAATATCAGTAGTTAAACGGCAACTGTACATAACTTTATTACGTCCCGTTCTACTGTATGCAATTTCCAGTGTAGGCGACTGTTCCAAAATCAGATAGAAGAACAATTGAAATCTTCCAAAATAAAATCATTAGAGAAATCCTAAATGCTCCATGGTACATGAGAAATCAACAGTTGCATAAAGAAATTAGAATTACAAATATTCATGATCATATTCTACAAACTGCACATAACGTCTTTACTAAGCTTCAAAATTCTAAATATCAACGTAATTCAAAACTTGATCAATTATGATCCAACCCTGGAAACCCAAAATAAACGTCTTCGTAGTATTTTTCATAATTCAAAATGGTAATCATCATATTTTACTATGGCTTTGTGTACTTTTTTGCAAAGATTTGTACTTTGTGTAATTAATTGTAAAGATATGTAATTTATGTGTAAATACTGTATATAGAAAACTTTACTTAGCAGAGACTTTGTCTCAAAGATGAACTTTTGATTTTACAAAGCGCTTCTAGTATTTAGATTTCCTTTTTCATCTTCGCTTTTCTAGTATTCATCCAAGTAAACTTTGCATCTCCATGATTAACAGTAAACAGAAAGAATGTATGTTAAAATACTATCATTACTGAGATCAACTGCGTCAGCGAAAATGTAAACAAATCATTTACACATGCCACACCCTTTATGATTACGAAACATCACGTGATCAGCAAATTTTCAAATCTTATTTTTATTTCCATTTAAAGAGTATGTTCTCAGTACATCATATTAAATTTCGATCGTACTCAATTGTTATTCCAGTGCGCAAGCAGTTTCAACAACTTTCAGATGAATTTCTGTGCTTATTTCTACCAATTTCAATTCTACATAGCCACGCCTCTCCATCTTGGTTTTCCAGCTCGGACTTCCAATGATCGGCGAAGCGTTTACAGCTTGTATTTTTTTTAATATTTGCTCGCGTCTCAGGGCGTTTTTCCAAAACTAAGGGTAAAAGCAGCAATGCACCCTTTGCACCATCACGTTACAAGTTCCAAGTTCGTCATTGTCATTCAGAGCTTGGACAACAATGATGGAAGATGATTATAATGCTCAGCTTGTTTCCTATGGAAGGAAGGGATATAGGGTAAGACTAGCTAATAACTCCTGCGAACCTTGCGGTATATGCAGAGATTAGTGGAACTACTCATTTATTAATTCAACCACCATACTGTACCCGTCCCTGAATAAAAGACCTGCCGGCATCGCCAGCAAATATCTTTATTAAAAAACAATATTACATAAACAAAATATTACAATCTTCTCGATTATCTTTAACCATACAAAAACAATCCAACTAGGATAATAATACAAAAGCTTAAATACAAATTTAGTTACATAAAAAAAATTTTACAATCATCTCGATTATCTTTAATAATACAAAAAACAATCCATCTAGAATAATAATACAAAAACTTAGTTACAAATCTTTGTTGTAATTATACATTATTTACAATTTTCTTTTACAAAATATTTTAAGAAGATTGTATTACAATTTTAATGTGTTTTACAAATAAAGTCTTTTCAATTCATTAACTTTACTGAGAACTTAAGAACAAAATTCAAACAAATCTTCTTCTGTCTCTGTATTAACAATCATAATATCTTTTATTCCTTTTCTTGATTTTTCCTCCATGTAGATTTTAACTACATCCGATTCAAATCTCAATTTTGGTAGAAAACTAAACCATTTTTCCTTTAATAAAGCACAATTAAGTACATGTTCAACATCTGCTTCTTTAGATCCACATTGACACATAATAGATTTAATATTAAATCTATTATAATAAAACGGAACATGAGCATGATTTGTAAGAAATTGGTTCAGATAACTATTTCCAAAACATCTTTTTGTTTGAATTTCTTTTATAAACTTATAAGTAAATCTTCCTTTCAATTCTTTATCCCATAATGATTGCCAAGCTTGTAAGACTTTAAAGAATTCTTAAACGAAACAAACGAAGTTGGAAGAATATCATATATAACCTCTTTTTTCGAAGCCTGCTTTGCATGAAAATCTGCTAATTCATTACCTGAATGTCCACGGATGTCCACGGATCCAATGAAAATAAATATTTCTTCTCTTAAAAACTTCCAAAAATAAATTGTAAGTTTTAAAAACCAAATTCGTAGAAATCTTAGAGGCAACAATATCTTGGATTGCACTTTGGCTATCTGAATAAATATTAATTTCTTCTTGAGAATTCTTTCCCAAAATCCATTCCAAGGACTATAAAATAGCGTAAACTTCCGCTTGAAAAACTGAAGAATTATTACTTAAACGAAATTTTTGAACAGTACTTAATTCTCCCCTTGAGAATGCAACAAAAGAGCATCCAGTTTTTCCTGCAATCTTTGAACCATCAGTGAAGATCTCAAAGCCTTCGCCTGAAGGAACTTTCTTATCCCATTCCAAATTTGAATATAATGCAGGATGCTTAACATTCTTTAAACTTAAAATTTCAACATTATTTATGTCTTCAGGAAAATCAAAATCAGTTTCAATTTCAAAACTTTTACCATTCTTTAAATTAAATGTAACACATTCCCTTTGTGCTATCAAATAAATGGGCTCACAGCCACTTAATGTAAATAAACAAGCACTGGAAACAGTTCTAAAACATTTTGTAATGCTAAGCATAGCAAGTCTTTGAATCTGTATCATCAAATTGTTAATTCTCACATTATTTCTGTACCAAGCAGGACAGGCATGCAAAATTTTTCTCTCAATTCCTCTTTTGTAGAAAATCTTCTTAATATCACTACTAAGCCCTTTAATAGCATAAAGTTTATTCAAAATTGCAGCACATTGTAGTTTAATCATCTTTAAATGAGGCAAGAATGAAAGTTGATCATCGATCAATAGTCCAAGATATTTAATTTGCTTAACACACTTTAACGAATGCCATTTCCAATCAATATTATATGCCCAAGTCTTCCTCTAGGTAATGTAATCATTTTACCTTTCTTTGCAATACCCATTATGGCACATTTTCTATGATCAAATTCCAATTTAACATTTTGGACCATTCATTAATCAAGTCCAAAGTATGGTCAATGTCATGGTCGATTGTATGACGACCACTAGCAGAAAATATCACAATTATGTCATCTGCATAAGCTTGAATCACAGCATTATCAATTAAATGTAATTCAAATAAAGAATCACAAAGTAAATTCCATAACAAAGGACCTGAGTTTGATCCTTGAGGGTAACCTTTGCTGTACTTTCTTGAAATACAAATATTTTCTTCTTGAAAGATTACTAATCGATCCCTTAGATAATGTGAAAATAATTTAAATAAGTTCATTGGACATTTAAATCTTTTTAATTGATGAAGTACATACGGCCACTATACATTATTAAAGGCACTCCTAACATCAAGAGAAACCAATGCAATATGTAAATTATTCTTTTTATTTTCTTTTACCTTTTCCAAAAGATCTTGAATGACAAGTGTAGTACTTCTACCTTCCATAAAGCCATATTGAGAAGTATTCAAAGCATGACTAAAATTTAAATGAAACCAAAGCCTTTTAGTCATAAGTTTGTCCAAGATCTTTCCATAAACAGACAAAAGACAAATTGGCCTATAGGAGGAAGGATCACTCCTCTCTTTACCCTCTTTATTAAAGAGGTAATTTTCCAAACTTTCGGGAAAATTCCGTGGTGTAAACATACGTTATATATTCTACACATAAAGGTAGAATCAATTCTTAAAATTTCCTCCATAATGTCTAAACAAATACCGTCCAATCCTGGAGGATTATTTTGTCCACTGAATCCACTACATCTTGGATTTCATTCTTTGAAAAACTTAAATCATTAAAATTATTTTCATAATTTAAAGAGCTTTCTCTTATTTCTTTCTGAAATTCCGTGTCATCTACATCCAGATCCTCTGGGAAATGGTATTTAACCAGAAAATTCAAAGTCTCTTGAATAGAATTAGTAAAAGAGCCATCATCTTTTTTAAGTTGGCTCAATATTAAGGCAGACTTATATTTATCAGTAGTGACTTTATAGGGAATACCAAATGGATGATTTAAATTTGTTTGGGAACACAAATCATCCCATGAACGATTCTTAGCTAAGTTAATTTCTTTTTTATAACTGCCTCTTAACCGTTTAAAATTATTTTCTAAGAACTTCTTATCATCAACATTAGAAGCATGAAGAAATTTTTTTCTAGCAAGACGTAATTTAGATCTCAAAAGATCCAAATTTTTTGTCCACCATATTGCCTTTTTCTTTACAGTGTACCAAAACTTTTTAGCAGGTTCTTTTCACATAAAAAAGTAATTTCTTTTGTAAAACTTTCAATTATTTCCTCAAGATTCTCTTCATTCACTTCTTTAGTATTAAACTGTTACAGTAAAAACATCAAATCCTTCTTAAAATCAATCCAATTTAATTTATTAAGATTATATCTCTTCTTAATTCTTGAAGAAATTCTTGTCTCATTGATATCTATTTCAATGTAGTTATGATCACTACAAGATATATTAGAAACGACTTTCCAATCAATATTATATGCAGAATTAGTCAATGTCAAATCTATCCAAGAAGAGCCTCTACTTCCCTCAAAGGTGGGAATTGAATCAGAACTATTCAGTATATGTAATCGATATGTATTAACAAATTCTAAAATCAATTTGCCTCGAGAATCTTCTTCCTGGATACCCCAAACATCACTCTTTGCAATAAAATCTGCTCCAAATTAAAATATCTTTAGTCATATTTTTCTCTAATATCATAGAAAGTTCTCCCAGAAATTTAGCCAAGTCTGCGTTTGAGGAACAATAAGCAGATATTAACAATAAATCATTATTTCCAAAGTTCACTTTCAGTATGACTAAACAATTTGAAGTAAAAACTTCTACCACCGAAATTGCATTTTATCAAAAATGACAATTCCTGCCAAAGGAACTTCTTTATCAGAATAGTACACTCTGTGAAGTGAAGAAAATCCTTTTATTTTATTATAAACATGATAAGGCTCTTGTATGAGCGCAAATGAATAGTTTTGTTCATTATAACGTTGCTGTAATTGAGACACTGCCGCTCGCGCATGATGTAAATTGATCTGAACCCCTTTTAATCCTTTAAAAGAACTAAGAACCATAATTTCGTCTTTTGATTTCCAGATCAAATTGTCTTTTTAAACTTGAACAACTATTTTTATCTAAGCTCGAGTGTCTCACATCCAGTCCCAATTTGTATTTATTATTGGCTATAGAACAATTAACACAAGTTGGATTATTATTACAATTCCAGTGGTTATGACCAATGTGAGCACATTTTGCGCATTTCATTTCCTTTGTGCATCTTTTATGAAAATGTCCAAATTCTTGGCACTTATAGCATCTTACTATATTTAGGTATTCTTTAATTGTTATTCTAAACCACTTAAAGTTCAGTTTTCCTTGATTCATTATTGTCTTGAATTTCTGGAGGTGAATTTCAGCCACCCAGTGTACTTTCTTGTTTTTACTTCTAATCCGAAATAGCGGATTAAATCCTCCTTCTTCAAAAATTAAATTTTGTTTTAAAATTGCATCCTACAATTCATCCTTCATAACTTCAGAATCAATATTATGCAAAATAATCTTTGGATTTTTCTTTATAGGAGCTCTCATTTATATATCTTCCTTTAATAATGTATTTGTTTTAATCTCTTATTCTAATTTATTAATTTCTTCATTATTTAAACACTCTACCGCTATACCTCTATTATTAATTTTTCTTACATTTCTAATTCCAATTTTTAGTTTTACAGGATCAATGGTTTCCACTATTTTCATTTTAACCTCTTCTAAGGAAATTCCTTTAACGTTTGGAAATATTAATGCTATATGTTCGTTCTGTTTCATTTTATCTTTCTTTGGAGTTGAACATTTTTCCATTTTTTGTTCTTTTACTATTTCTGAAAAAGTTTTTTCAGTAGGTGTTTTTTGAGTACTCTCCAATTTACTTTTCATATTTTCTATCTCCAGAGCTTGTAAAACAATAAAATTAAACAACGCTTCTTGCGCTTTAAAAATCTTTTTCTTAAAGGAATAGTAGCTCTTGAAGCTTCCTCCAAACTCGTCTCTATATCACTTATCAAAAGTCTTGCCTCCTCAATCAGTTCATTTTGAGGCACTATCTCAGTTTGAATAGTTTAAATCATTGTCATTCTAATTCAATTGGGACCCTGGGGTTTCCCCAATTGAACTTGGAGCTTGGATTTTGACTTCCTCCCTTGGAAAGAGTAGCCCTCAGACCACGTAAAGGTACCAGACTCCAGGGAAGTTTTATTATTGGCTTAAATTTATAAATATAGTATTCTAATATTCTAATATTCACTTTAATAATCAATTTCAACCACAATAATAGCCAATAACTTCCCCTGAGGGAAGGGATATAGGGTAGTGAGATCCATCGTTCCGTGGTGTTGGTGTGCGGGAACAAAGCCACCTCAAGGCGTACCGTATTCCTTTGGTCCGCCTAGTTCAGCAACGTTGTGGAGACCGCAACCAAAGGTGTCAGCGCGGGACGACCAGCAACATCGCATACATCAGCAAATGTGGCAGCTGTATCGGTTTTGATCATGGCGATCAGGGCAAAACGTTCAACAAGATGCAGGAAGGGACAGGGCTTGCGCAAGGAACATTGCAGGCGATTGTGCATGGTGATTTGGAGATGACAAATGTGCGTGCAAAGTGAGTGGACCTCGGACTTTACCTTGCATGACAATATGAAGGACGCAGTCAATGGCCAACATGTTGAATCTTCTGTCGAACTGCACGCAATTGTCCACATGTGGTGCCCCAACACCTCACAGATTGGTTTACCAAAGCCCCTTCGGAACCTCCCAGCCAGATGACAGAAATGTAATGACGTGGGCGGGGATTATTTTTAACTGATGCATTATCATATTTTTGTTAATAAATTGTATTCACCTTAGCGGCAGCGGCCCACCAGCTGCCGAGCGGTAAAATCGCTGAACACTGGTAGTTCGGTCCGAGGTTCGAATCCGGCGAACGGGCTGAATCATGGGCGTTTTCGTGGTTTTTCCCATGTGTAACGTGTATACGAGCCAGTTTCCCTTAGAAAGTCCTCCACGAAAGGCATCCCTCCCCTTAGGCAGATAGCCCTAGTGTGCTTTGCCGTATTCTCAATACACCTTAGCGGCAGCATTTGTGTCTTTCGTTTCTGTACGACCTAAATATATTTGCTTTAACCCTCTGAGGGACGCAGGAATTTAGATCCGACATGAAAACCGGTATTTAAACAGCATTTATTAATTGAATTTCTAAATTACTTATTTTAGTCAGTATTTTCATAAACGTAGATTCATAAGATGATATTTACATTATTAAAGAAAGTAAGAAAGCAAAATGTCTTAAATTATCAGATAATATATGATAAATAAAAAACCTTCTGATGACCGAACAAGGCTCTCATAACGTTCATAGGGTTAAGTATCACAGATAACCTCCACATCCCAGCAACGGACAATAGTAAGAGAAAAAGCACAGAAACAAATATTTGTTACATATTCACCGCTCCGTCTATTATAAGCAAAGCAGTTTGTTTTAAATGGATTTCAAGAAATGACCACATTACAATCTTTGCGTGATTTTAAACTACATGTAGCGCAGGAGTATACGAAAAAACTAGTATATAAGAAATTAGTTAAAATTGTTTTCATAACAAGTAGAATCTTAAATAGCAAGCATAATTTAGAAAATCCATAGCGTCATCGAATCGAAAACTTTTTCAGTGACAGATGCATTTCATATAGAAAGTTGAATTCCTTTAAATTTTGAATGTAGAAATTTACGCAGTATTTGACAGTACAATCGCTATACGCTGTTTACTCTTACAGTTAAGAGCGATAATACAGATGGGTGCTTGACGCTTAGTTACCCATTTTAGATACCGTTTGCTACCGGTCTGGACATTATTATCCTTGCGGCGGCAAATGCATCATTGAGCCAGATTCACCGCGATATTATAGATATTTTTCGGCAATACATGCATGGATGGATGGAAAGCAATGAACGAGAATGTCATGCATTTGTTTAGAAACAGTAACGAAGTATTTGCGAGATTTCCTGCATAACCAAGTCTCAATTTTATTACTTTTATATTAATATGTGCTGTGGTGTATTTAATTATGGCAAAGCACACTAGGGCTATCTGTCTAAGGGAAGGGATGCCTTTCGTGGAGGGCTTTCTAAGGGAAACTGGCTCGTATACACGTTACACATGGGGAAAACCACGAAAACACCCATGCAGCCAGCCCGTTCACGGGATTCGATCCTCGGACCGAACTCCCAGCGTTCAGCGACTTTACCGCTCGGCCGCTGGTGGGCTTCAAAGATTAACATGAAAATATTAAAGCGGAATTTTTCCGTCTGCACAATAGAAAAATCTTGTAAATACTTCGCTTTTCTACCTAAAGAAATATATAACATTCCGATGATTACCATTTATAACATAATCATTGATAGCTGGATAGCTTTAAAATATCTAGTATCTGATAACCATGAGAAACTTTGAACAAATCAGAAGACAGCTTACAGGTCACAGTAAAAAACCGGGAACTTTTTAATTTTCAGTGTTACATCAACTTTTGCTCTTTCTTTGGGTTTTCTTTTGGGACATAGGAATTTTGATAACAGGCTTCGATTTGTAGAAGAATGCGTCTTAAAATAATGTGATCCAATATGATTATTCTGAAAAAAATATTATTGAGTTTTTGTCTACCAGTTTCTTCATAAGCAAATGTATTATTAAAAATATTTAAATGCCCTCAGTCACGGAAAATAATCTGCTTCGCTTTACAACCATTTTAAAATAACTGCTTTATCTTATTTAGGCAAAGCGGTGGATATGTAGTATATTGTATATGATTGCTTTCTGTACTTTAGGTTCATAGCCATAGTTTTGAGAGTGTTGTTCGCCCAAAATGTTTCTGCTGTATATTCGTAGCTTTCATTTGCTATTCTTGTGAAATGAAACCATTAGTAGATACATACGCGTGAAAATTAGATTTTCAATAAAAGTAAATTTTTCTTCTATTATGTCTGAAATGTTAATGAAAAAGTAATTATTAGTATATCCTTCATTTACATTCTGTTACGGTTTTTATATTGAATTAGCTATTTTTAAATGGATTTAATTAATATTGTTTTGTATCCCCGTGGAATGCAGCACGAGATTAATCGAAGAGAAAACTACGCCGAAAAATTAAAAATAGAGGAGCACGCAGATTTGATAAATAGATATAACGTAATTATATGCTTTTGCTTTTCGGGAAAAATCGAGTAAATGCCAGAATATGCTCGTGAATATTTAAAAAGCTTATAAAAGCGGGATCAAAACATCTCAGTTCAGTTTCTTTAGAAAATTGCTGTTCTTTACTGTAGCAAATTCGTGGTGAAATCTGATTAGCTTTCTTTGTTTTTAATTAAGGTCGTTTGAATAGTTTAAAACATAACTACTGTGAGAATTTGCAATATTGTACTAATATCTGAGGAAATTTGAGTATTTTGTTTTGTTTGTTTTGATAATTATAAATTTTATTCACTTTACATGGGACTTGTGCATTCAGTTTATTACGAACCCGCACGCATGCAACAATATTATTTTTAAAACAATGCAAATAATCGTTATATAGGTTATATCCTTAATTAGGTTATATCGATTCAGGAAGGGGTGAAATGTGAAAGGATCTCTTCCGGATTCGAACTTCGAACCTCCCAACTATACGTCCAGAGTGCTTCAGGTTACAGCACAAACGCATGCAGAAACGAGAGAGAAAATATCTTATAAACTGCTTCGACTATTTCAGACATAGTTTTGTGAAGAGTGCAAAATGCTTATTGGATAAAACGTAACTATTGGGAAATACTCATGTAAATCAAGACGAAAGCGTTTCATTCTATGTTATAAAAGAAGTATTACTTCACCAGCGTAGAAAAAGCATGACTATCCGAAATTCTCGGGAAATGGAGAATGCCAGAAAAATCAAAATTCCCGATAGTTGATTATATTAAAAGTGCAACTCCGTTTATTAAGAAAAAAGATTTCTGATTTAAAATTATAACAATTACTCTGATGTACTGTTAGCTTTAACATCAAAAGCTTAAAATAAAATTTACAACGTACCGTATACATAACGTAAGGTAAAAGGAAAATGTTATACAATCTTAATGTAGGATGCGTGACGCTAAAGAATTTTAAATTAGTGTTATGCGTAATTTAGATAATGTTTCTCTATTTACTTTTATTTTACATCCGAATTCCTTACAGTAATGCTGTGACATACTAAACAAGAGTGATGATATTTTTCACACAAATTTAAAGAACTACATGTGCATAATAGTTGCTCTTGCAATAGCTTTTACATCTATAAGAGATTAACTGTTTTGTTTTCTTATTAGATTACTATAATAAATAATTTTGAAATATAGTGAATGACAAATTGTAAACTGCGGATAGTAAACGAAATATCCGGAACTGAGTAAATGGAGTATTCGTAAGCTAATTTATGTGATCAGCATCATGAAATTTGCTGTTAGAACAATTGTTCAGACATGATCAATAATTGAGTTATGTAATGAAAGCATAAAACTCCTGATTAAATGCAAGAATTCAATATGCTACTACGCTTAAATCTGCAGAACAGTTTACATTTAGATGTATTTTTTTAAAAAAATCTCCAATAATTTTTTAATGCAGTGGTCATGAAACTGAGCACCATATTATTAAACCAAATGAACGTGAACCCAGAATGTCTATTAGTGTCGAAAAGGCAGTTTGCTTCCAGTCACTAAGCATTGAATCATTCTTCATATTATTACCACCAAATGTATGTATGCTTCAAGCATTGAGAAAAAAAAAGGTACCTAAAGACATTAAATTTTAGATAGCGTAGTTCTCCACCCGAGTACAGGCATTTTGGAAGCCCGAATTTTGAATTTTGAATCTCTTGTATTCTCTATTTCACATTCTGCAAAATTTTAACGAACTTTTTATTAAGAAACTCAACGATGACAAACCGAACAGTGGCAACACTGGGGGAAAAAAAACATTTTTATCTCAAGCGCGCGCGACTGTGTATCGGAAATTTTGTAGATATGCTCCTTTAAATATTTTGTGATATTGCTGTTGAAATGAATTATGGTTTAAGTGCGAAGAACATGATATTTAGCTATCTTGGGATTAATGTTTTTGATTCCATCTTTGATTTCTCTAGGATTGGTAGGAAGACTGCAGGAAAAGTAAATTTGACTACGGAAGCTATTAATACGCTCGATGTCATTTAAGTCGTTGGAAATTACGCAGATAATTATCTGTAAATTTCTCGGCGAAAGCATCTTAAAATACATTACCGATATCTAACTTTATTACGTTAATTTACATTAACATTATAATGTAAAATAGAGCCGATTTTGTGATTGTCTTGCTTGAGGGATTTAGTAACTTTCCATACCGAATGATCGAGATGGGAGAGACATTCTACGAAGGAGTTCCAGCTGCGCTTTCTATGCTCCATACAATGGCGTTAGTTTTTACTATTTAATTGGTTAAATTTAATACTGGGATGTTAAATGCATTGATAAAGTTTACGAATCCAATTCTCCTCTTTTATTTTGTAAATTATGTGCAGTGGGAGAGTGATACCATATTTCTTTATCGGTGCAATTTGCAGCATTTATTGCACTTCGATTCTTGAAATTCAAGTCAGTGATTGCGTCTTCGATATTAGGATTTGTGTGGAGTGCCAGTATTGCAGTGATAATACTACTGAAATTTTGTTCGAAAATATTCGAATTTACAAAAGTTTTAGCAAGAGGCTTGTAACGACGCAATTCATAAGCGAGGAGAAAGCACTTAAAGTCCTGACATCTCGGGAATATATCACGTGATTTATCAATATTAATCGTCTATTGAGGTATTAGCTTTCAATTGTATAGTCAAACGCAAAAGAACACACCAAAATAATTATATAATAACAATACATAGCTGAGTGTGCTAAATTTGGAAAAAAAAATGATTCTGATAGCATTGGTGATGCTTTAAAAAAGGAATTGGAGAGGAAAAGCTTAGGCATTAAATTATTGGCTGGCTATATTGTTTAAGAATTATTTTCCTGTTTATTTAAACCTTTCAGTGGCTAAGATTTGCAATCGTTTATATACTTCATTTGATAAATTTGTTACAACTATTTCTGTCGAAAGAATGTTTCTGAAAAAGTTTTGATCGTTTGTAACACTTACATTGAAAAAACTTAGACAATAAAGTTAACATTATTTTTCCGTTGATTTAATTTAATTCAACATTTTATATTCCGTTTTATCATTTGGAAACATCAGTAATAAATTTTTATTTTTAAACAAAAACCAATTTTTCATGGGATTCTTTATGCTAATTGTTCTCAGCTATTACAGTGGGATATGTGAACATTTTACATTTCGCACTCGTAAGGAAATGCCCTGTGAATTATTAAGAATGCTTGGCAAATGTTTAGGAAGTAGCTTTCTCACTTTTATTTAGTTCTTTAAGTTTCCTTCTTGGGCCTAAAAAGGAGCAAAATGCTTTCGTTTCCTGAAGAAATGAGCGAAATAAATGTTTTATTTGAAATACATTGTGTTTATAATGTCCCGGACCCATTTTGATGTTTAATAACTCATAACATAATGAAGATATAAACAAACTTATGGCATTTATTGATGGAATAACTTATATATTTTCCTTTTCAGGTTTGAATATTTTTAGTTTTGTATATATTATCTGCGCGTGTGGTTAATTTCAGATAGTTTCATTTTCCAGTCTAAATATCTGTACTTTTCTAAATATCGTCTGCTTATTAATTGCAGTTTTCCCTCTTTCGTTTTTGTCAACTGTTGCAATGTTATGTTTCTAGTACTTTTCTATGTGATGCTTTATTCGACTGGATATTAAGGAGAATGCATACACCACAAAGATTTAAGACTTTCAACTTCAATTGTTATTCATAGTATAAAATAAAATAATAAAACTGCTGAGTTTAAAGAACGCGTTTAATTTAATTTAAAGTTTGAACATCTATTTAATCTGTTATCTAATTTTGAGTTTTCATAACAACATTTAACTTTATGTTATATACCTTGAGCAAACGTGTTTACTGCATTTTCTAGATGTTACAAATAATTTAATAAAGCAGTAATTATTGTTAAATTATGAGGAGTCATGTAGCATTGCCGGCTTAACGTATGAGACTACAGAGCGCTGGATATATTTTTTTCGCGCTTTGTTTAGCAAAGATCGAATATTTATATGTTTAAAGAGGTAGCAAAGTGAGGTTGGAGGAGAGTAAGAACTTAATGTTAGTTCTTCCCATTCTTAAACCTCATTTTCCTATTACAGAGAGGTAAAAAATAAGTTACATTTTACCTCAGTCGCTTTGAAAGACTAATAATTCTCATTATTAAAGAACTTACCAGAAAGTTAACGAAGAAACTGCAATGAATGTTTTAGCCCAATAAAATTATTCTTCTGTTTATAAATTCAAATTAACGCAAGTTAAACCTCGTACAGACTAGTTTTTAACTGCGTCTGTAAACTAAAATTTCGTTTGTTAAAACAAATTATTGTTACTAATTACTACACAGTACTAAACATCATTCATTACTAATATAATAGTGAAACAGATCAAAAAGTATTTTTTTTCTTTTGTAGTTTCAATGTATAGTTATTTCTATGCTAAGAACTATCGATGAATTTAATAGAATACTTTTATAACTTGATATTTCTGATTAGTGCCTCAGAGACGAGTAAGTGATTAGTGACAGATTGCCGTACAGAAGGGCTCAAGTTCGAATGCCAGATAAGGCATGGATGTACATCATGCCCATCTGTTCATAGGATAAATGTCTTCGTGAAAGGTTTTCTGAGCTAACCTGTAACGTAAATAATATTTGTGTTCAAAGATATTAGAAAAGTATCTAAAATAATGTTTACAAATATATTATGTAGCAATTAGAATTTAATCGTAGACACAATTTCAATATGAAACTCAAAACCGCTGAAAACACGTGCCTATAATTTGTAAGAAAGTACTCTGATCACTAGGCATTGTGAAACAACAAAAATTTGAAAACATTATTACTTAATACTTACAGCCAACATATACAAGACAAAAATAAGTGCGTAAGCATAACAATTAAATTTTCATATGCAGAATAGGTAATCCATAGATTAAGATTTCGATTCTTATAACATGACTTGCGTCTGGTACAAGGTTACTTTAATATTTTCAGATATGAGCTTCCATAAAAAGTAAGTACTGAAGATATCTAAGAAACAACATCCTCAGGAGATCTTGATATATCCCGGGACATTACGACTTGAACAGGACATCCTTAAGATGTTGATTTACGAAGTCCTCAGGATATCTGAAAATCAACATCCTGAGGAGATCTTCATATATCCCGGGACATTGAGACTTGAATAGGATATCCTCAGAATGTTGACTTAAGAAATCCTCAGGATATCTGAGAATCAACATCCTCAGGATATACTAACTGCTTCCCGGGAGATTGCGACTTAAATAGGATATCCTGAGGATGTCTTGTGTTATGGGGGGTTAGTCCAAAGAGGCTTTGACTCTGAGGGACTATTGTTTTCGTTTTGCGTCGAATCACTCTGAATGTCCGTTTCACTTTTCAAATTGTTCCTGCCAAATATGATTATTAATATTGAATAAGTTAAATAATGAAGAATGTTTCTCGCACTGTGATAAAACAACGGTACCTACAGCCATCGAATTTTGAACGACGTAATCCTACTGTGAATATGGACATCTGGAAGTCCAAATTGAAATTTGAAATTTATTTTATTATCGATTTCCTATTTTGTAAAACTTTAGCGAATTTGTGATTAACAAACTCAAGAAAAGCGAGCAATAGCAACGTTGAAAGCGAGCAATAGCAACGTTGAAAGCGAGCAATAGCAACGTTGTGCAGAAAAAACTGTTTTTTATCTCTAACGCATGAGACTGTGTATCGGAAATTCTAAAGATAAGCTCAATTTAAAATTATTTGGCGATATTGCTCTTAAACTTAATTTTATGGTTTAATTGCGAAGAACCTGATATTTAATAAATAAAGGAAACACATAAATTGTTAAAAAAACGCCTCTTCGGGACGCAGTTGAAATCTTCCTCATCTGTATGTTGATATACAATAACGCAAAGCTGGACACCGGCAAAACAGGGAATTTTGGAACCAGGCTTCCATACGAAAAAGCATTGCACTTCCATATTAGATAAATAAATTATCTACTGTTCGTGAAAAAAAAATCCTTTCTCCGTTTTCTCATCCGAGACGTTTACCATTTCCTGAATTCATTATGTCATGTGCCCTTGGGCTTAAATTAAGGAACCGGCAACGTTGCACCTGCAATAGTTCGGTAATATAGAACTGTCTAAGTCTAATTCAAGTAAACTAACTTATGCAATTTTCTTATTTCTGCTCAATTTATTTAATTCTGATGAGGAGGTAAATGGTTTTAAATCGTAAGCACGACATAATTTGAAATTATTGGCATTAAAATGATTAATAGGCCACCCTTGGCGCAATTTGGTTTCAGAAAAGCCTTATCCACCAGGGATAAATAGAAGGGCTAGGTTATTTCTTTGTTCGACTCCTCGCCGACGCGAGCCTCATGGAGGGGATGAATTGGAAGTAATCCGACGTGTCTGTGTTACACCTGCTCTGATTTCGCGCGTTTAAAACTGTACTTTCATTCACTTGCGAAACTATTTTCTTAATATCCCAAATTAATTTTAATCATACATATTTGTTTTCTAATAATGCAAATATTTAATAATTTGTATATATATATATATAGTTTTAGTCAGCTTTCCTTTTAAATTCTATATTTAAAGTATCCTTTATGTAATATGGCTTCTTGTGCTGTAGCAACGTGCCGTAACGCTTATAGAAATACGAAAGGAAGAGATATTGTATTTCATGCTTTCCCAAAGGACAATTTGCTTTTGACGAAAGAATGGATACATGAATGTCGAAGACAGGATTCTATTAATGTGAAAAACGCAAGAATTCATGGCGAACATTTTCTGTGCAGTGATTATGAAGATGACATAAGAAATCGCTTGCTTGGATTGCCGCAAAAGAAACTGTTGAAATGCAATACTGTGCCGAAAGTAAATTTATCGTATGCAATAAACGAAGCAACACCAAGAAATCGGAGACATTTGAAAAGAAAAGTAATGCAGAGGGGTTTTGAAAAACTACAGGAATTAATACCAAAGAAAATTTATTTTGAAGCTGAGAACGAAATTGAAGCTGACAATAATAAATCAAATATCAATGATTTTGAAATAAAATTCACAAGTGACAATGTCCTAAGTGACAATATCCCTGAATGCCCTAAGTGTAAAGATAAACAAGAATGTATTGATAATTTGAAGAACAAAATAATATCCTTAGAAAATTGTAATAAAATATTGAAAAATAGAGAAAAGAAAAATTTTAGAATGTTTGCTCAGCGACAAAGAAGGTGGACGACATCTATAAAGAAATTTGTATCGGAAATTTAGAAATTAAAATCCCAAACAGCGAAATTTAGGAAAAAATAGCACGGATCGGAGAATTAGGAACAACGGTCTAAAGCATATTTTTACAAAGACGCAGATTAACGCATTGCTAGAAAAGAAGGAAAAAATCAGGTGGACTAGTGAAGATATTTCACGTTGCATTGTCATAAGAGCTCTGTCATCTATAAGGAACGTTTTTGGTAAGAAAAAATAGGAATTCCTTTACCTAGCACTAACATATTAAGGAGATGGTGCGCTAAATTTTCATGTAGTTCAAGAATTCAGAGTGATGTTCTTCCTGTAATGAAGGAACGATGCGAATATTTAAACTCTGTAGAAAAAATATGCGTTCTCGGTTTCGACGAAATGCATATAGATTCTAAACTTAGCTATGACTCTAAACTGGACCAAATTCTCGGTCCTTTTTCAAAAAGTGCAGTTTGGTTTAATCAGAGGTCTCATTTCGCAGTGGAAACAACCAATATTTTTTGATTTTAACACTCGAATGAAAAAGACATATTCAATCATCTGGGCCCACCAGCGGCCGGGCGGAAAAGTCGCTGAACACTGGTAGTTCGGTCCGAGGTTCAAATCCCGCGAACGGGCTGGCTGCATGGGCGTTTTCGTGGTTTTTCCCATGTGTAACATGTATACGAGCCAGTTTCCCTTAGAAAGTCCTCCACGAGGGCATCCCTTCCTTTAGGCAGATAGCCCTCGAGGCTTTGCCATAATCACACACGCAAACACAATCATCTGGAGTAGAAGGGAAAGCAATAGTGTCTGATTTAGGATGATCTAGTACTTTGTGGAAAGAGTTACAGATTTCGATTAATAGTTCTCAGTTTCCAAATACAGTATTGCAAACGAAAAAAAATATGAGTTTTTGCAGATTTAGCGCACTGCTCCAAATTACTGAGAAACCGCTTTTTCTTATGGCTTCCACTTTCTCCTATGGAACCTTCTCCTATATCTTGGGAATTAGAATTGAATTCCGCCAGACAAAAATAGTGCTGATGAACCAATATTTTAATTCAGAATGGATTAAATTATTCATTCTTAATTAAAATATTGGACTTATTAATAGATTGGAGGTTTGACTACACCTTCCCATTCATAGATGAATACAGTTTACGAGTTCGAAAATATATTTTGTGCAGTTCATGGTACAGGTTACTATAAAGGGAAGCATGTAATTGGCTCTTTAATTAATAAACTGGAGAAAGGATTCAGAGAATAAATCCTGAAGTTAACAGAGAAGCAATTCGTTTATTTTGCAGAGGTAGTTGCATTGTGACTGTACAAGAAAGCATATATAATATGTTTTGATTTGAAGTATTTGTAGATGACATTTTAGAAGTTAATAGCGTAAAGCATATTTCAAATTAGAACTAATTTTGTTAAGTTATTGTTAAAGTTATTTTTATTGTATCCTGTGTTATTATTGATTCGATGCTGTGCTAGCTTAGCATTCTAGATAAAATATAATAATATAAAATTAAAGTAATTGACATAAGAAGACCTGCCTGCTTAACCCCCACTTTTGAAAAATTAAATAATTTTTTTTTAGGTACTGTGAGTAAAGTTGTTTTGTCTAAATTAAAATAACAATCTTACATGCATTTATTTAAATGTAATATTGATGTAAGCCTAAGTTACAAAATTATTAAAAATATATATGTTATTATATGGAATCGGGAAATATACCAATGTAAAATTTACAGTTAGGCTGAAACTCAGATTAGCAGAAATTTTGAAAACTATGCCAATTTAAGGTTGCTTTTTGATTAATTTTAAAAAGCTGTTATTATAGTTATCTTAGAAGCAGTAGTAGAGTTCTTTTAATTAAATCTCAGATAAAGAAATGATTAGAAATAAACAGGCATTTAAAAAAAACAATCTCTGCAAATTAAAAAAAAGGAACTTTATGTTAAGAGTAGCGTATTTTATTTGTTATTTTAAAATTTGTTAAATTAAATTTTTTAATGTTCAGTGTAAAACGCATACTACAGTAACATTGTCTCTTCTAAATGATAACTGTCTTTCACACACAGCTCATTTTAAACGCTGATTCTTCAAATTTAAAACACTAATCTCTATGTTGTCAATTGCATCTCCGCGGTCAGTGTCATTATGGCTACGTCATCACTCCCCGCTGCCTGTTTCAGGGGAGAAAGCTCTATGAGCTAGCCCTTCTCTTTTACGTCCTGTTATCCACAACCAAACAATTAGACTCACCGAGTTTATTGGCAGCTCCTTGCATAATAAGCAAAGCGTCGTCTTTCTCATGCTGGACGTGGCGAAAGCCTTCGACAGCGTCTGGCATGAGGGGCTCATTTGTAAACTGTTCCAGCTAAATTTTGACAAGGAACTAATTCTGCTAATCAATTCTTTTATTGTTAATAGAATATTTTATGTCTCAATGGGTCAGGACACCTCTAGCATCAGAAGAATGTGCGACGGTACGTGATGGACATCCCTAAATTACAGAATGATTACAACAGCTTTCTTGGATGCTACGGAGATGACCCTGCATTAGCGATTAAATCTGTCCGTCCGACGCACGCTTTTCAAAAACTGCAGAACTTCAAACGTAACATTGAAGACTGGTGCATCAAATGCTCAGAAGTCACAATTAAGGATTGTCAAGAGAAGGCAAAGAAAAACTATTAATGCTAATTTCAGTCTTTTTAATGAGACGATTCCACTTGTGAAGAAGGCAACTTATTTAGTGGTTGTCATCAATCATAAGTTCACCTTATCGGACCATATTGACAAGATCAGATGAAAGGCTTTGTATATTATTCACCAATTAAATCCATTGCTAAGTTCAAGCTCGAAACTCAATCTGGTCAAAAAGAAGCACATCTACACTTCTGTTATCAGACCGATGCTCTGTTACTTTTCACCGGCATGGGCCGCGACCTCCAACTCAGACATTGCAAAAATACAGATCACCCAAAATAAGTACCTACGCCGGATTACGAACGCCCACTATTTTGTTAGCAACGATACCTTGCAGAAAGATTTAAAAGTTGAGTATATGGATGACTACCTGCAGTTTACGAACGAAACATTCTTCGCTAAAGCACGTGAATGCATATATCTAAGGTCTTTAAATGTTTTAATTATGAAATTCTGCAAGACCACGATATTGGCCCCTCGAGGCTTACCTCACCCTTGACTCTAATTTCTCCACCTGAATACTGCACTGTATATAGTATAGATAGTATATATATAGCTTCAACTTCATTGCTAGCATTTTATTTTATTTTGTTTCATTTACTTATTTTGTATCATTTACTCGGCATTATATTTTGTGTATTCTCTCTACTTTCACATGTTATTCTTCATACAGTATTAACTATTTTGCAAAACTCGCACTATTTTGCGACTCCATTTGCTTCACTGGCCTTTTTACTGTCGGTCGCACTCTGTTTCACCCCCTTAGTTTTCCCTTGGGATACCTCGGTCATGTAGCATTCACATCATGTGCCATATAGGCAAAATTCCTGTTACTGAGCCGGACATGTTGCTCTCAAACGCAATATCTCGGCATAAAATGTTCGGATCGGATCGATTTAAAATGATTTAATGGAGCCGGCAACGTCGCGTTAAAAAGACCGACAAGTAGGCATAAATGGTATTGATTGATTTAAAATGCTTGATGTCGGCGCTAGGATGGTTTACTCTATTTTTATCAATTCTATCTGTAGCGGTAATATAAATTTAAAGTTTATATTTGATATCTGAGTGCCGACAATTTTTCGTTTAGTTTAAAGTGTCCGTATTTAAAACAAACTTTCAAAATTCTTAGCTATGCAAATTTTTCACAAAAATATAGATAAACCAGACCAGTTTCATGAACTAATTTATCAATTTGTATTTGCAAATTTATCAATTTGAATATTTTATTGCGAAAAGTTCGTTCTCGGAACGCATTGCACTAATCCCCAGTTTTTCATTACTCCATTGACGGGAAACTAGCCGGCTTTAATGAGCAGCTAACGCAATGAATCACACGATCTGTCAATGGCGAAAAGAAAAAGAAGAAAACACTCTACCTGCTGCTGAATTTTGAAGTCTCACTCCGCTATTCCGGATCGTGCATGTTTTTCCCTACTTATTGACTCAGAAAGATTAAACTGTGTAGATTTCAGATGATGGGATGAACATAGAGCTGAATGAAATTACCTGAAAGAGGAAGAATGGATAATTATGAAAGATTACTTGGGAGATGTCTTGTATATTTGACATCCTCATTAGCAATGAGTTTACAGATGAGACTATCATTAAATTTCCTGAAGATTGTTTTACTGTTTCCCAGTTCAGGATCCCGATGCAGTTATTCACTGCAGAATTTAACGAAGTGCTTAATTTTTTATACAAAATCTTCTAGTGACACAGCGAGCAGTATTTGCTCAGAGAATTGATGTCATTTTATTCCGAGAAGAAAATTCTTACAAAGTGAAAAAAGCAGTAATACTACATGCTTTAGTTTTCTCTTGTTGTTGTTCGAAATTCTGCAGTTTTGAAACATTATTTTTATTTTTTCTCATTTCAATTAAAACTGTCAGCGAAATTCAGATAATATCAACTGTGATCGTGGCTAAAGTAAATACGAAATACTATCTTCACTCTGGATGCAGTGGTGAACACAGAAAATTTGACAGAAGCAAAGATTTAGAAATGGGACATTTCAGGAAAATTCAGGGTTGATACGCCTGTAAACGAGTGCAACATCAACGAGTTTTGTAACTGTAATTACTTCAATTGTAATTCGACTTTTGTAAGAAAGGCCGCTTTTGGCAAATTGAAGAACTACGTTACGGAGGAAAGTGTTATTGTTGCTGTCCCACTCGTGGTGGTGTGCATTAAAGTCTCCATCTAAGACAATATTGTGGTCGGGAAAACTCCTGAAAAATCACACTAAATGTTCCCTTGTATCTCTTATTAAATGGTGTATAGGCGGAGATAATTGTTAGTGGTTGTGAGGTGAGTGGTGTCATGGTGATAGTTAAGGTGTAAGGTATTCTCGCCTTCTCAGCGTGTTTTCGTGTTGTAGTGGTCTGCACACTGGGCGCGTATTCCAGAGGTTCGTGGTTCTATTCCCTACGAAAGCTTTGCTAATCTGTCAATCTCATCTTGCCTGCTTTCAAATATTTCAAAAATACCTAATGTCTCTACAGTGGCACCTACTAAGAGGGTGTTGGATGATGATTCTCCTCACCCAGGATTTGGCGATTGGGTTCCCTGAAAACTCCAGTCGCCTTTTAAAATCTTTTGTTGCTCAGTGTTTCACTTCATGGAACACCCAAATTGGATCGCTTCTGAAACCGTTAAATTCAACCGCAAATGGATAAAAATGCCTTTAGAATATACTTTTAACTTTTCCTTTTAAATAGTAGATGGAGTCCATATCACAAGGAGACCGAGAATATTTAACTATGATGTGTTATTAAAAATCCACTTATTTTCAAGTAATTTTCTCCATTTGTTTTTGTGATACAAAAAAAAAAAAAAAATGTTTGGAAAAAACATTCCGTATACTTTTAATGGGTGTACTTTATTTTATTTGTTCTATACTTGTTTTAATTTTTCATACAAAAAGCATGCGTTGGTTTAGGCTTCTATCAAAAAGATGTGACATGCTTTAAACAGTTTCACGAAGCTAAGAAATCGAAAAATTTGTGAATATTTTTATATAAGATCTGTGTATACACATGTAAACTATTATGTATATCCATAAACTATTATGTATATCCAGAAAACCATATATACAGCCATAATACAGTGCACTTTTAAGAGCTGTGGTGGCGCAGTGTTCTACCTCATGGAACACTCACAAAAATAAAACAATAAATGCAATCTTTACAAAACTTTTCATGTATACTCCTTTAGGCCTAAATAGACTGCATACAAATGTTTTTGTTGAAATTCTGACTTTAAAGTATAGTACGTCAGAAAGGGTTAAAAGGGAAGTATAGAAGGTGTTTTTCCCGCCTTCATGGCATACCCTCGTGGTGTGGTGGTCAGCACGCTCAGCGCGTAATTGAGAGGTCCGTAGTTCGATTCCCGGCGAAGGCGTTGCCTATTTTTCATCTTGCCTGCTTCCAAAATTTAATCTAATGTCTCTGCAGAGACTTAAAAACCGTGGCAGTGCAGTGTGTTAATGGGTGGAGCGCTTAATTACAAGAATTAGGTGGTGTGGTGGTGTATTTAATTACGGCAAAGCACACTAAGGCTATCTGCCAAAGGGGAGGGATGCCTTTCGTGGAGGACTTTCTAAGGGAAACTAGCTCGTATACACGTTACACATGGGGAAAACCACGAAAACACCCATGCAGCCAGCCCGTTCGCGGGATTCGAACCTCGGACCGAACTACCAGTGTTCAACGACTTTACCGCTCGGCCGCTGGTGGGCCCTACAAGAATTAGGTACTACGGACATTGGCCGTTACGACTTCTATCCAGACTATACAGGTAATAACTCCTGATCCTAATAGTTGCCACTGGCCTGAGCTTGTGTTCCTGCAGGGAGGATTACATCGGGATTGTACTCATTTACAAAAATACGTACTTCATTAATTCTAAGGAATAAACAATTTGCGTCCTCTGTCACAATTTTAAGTTCAGAATTCATAATTGGTTTTGATAATATAGCCTGTAGTTTTCTTCGAGTATCTGATACAATACAAACATTTTACCTAATTCATTTTCGCACTGTTTCAAAGCATGCATTTAACTTTTAATGACTAAAAATGCTGGCAAAACTTAGGACAGAATCTTTTTGAAATTGATTCGTAAAGTTAAACAATTCCAGAATACCTGAAAGTTCATTTCTGTATGAAGTATTTGGGATATTAATGTGGTTGTAAAGTTGGAAATTTGGAATATTAATGTGGTTGTAAACTGAAGCTGTAGTATTGGGGACAGTAAACTCACATTTTGGGTAATAGGATTTTCAGCAGTGTCCGGTTTAAGAGCCTGAGCATTGCTAATTCCTTATTCTATTGCAGACTTTCTTGGAGTGTTACTAACATGCTTCTTTTTTCATGAAGCAAATTCCGACGTCTTCTATACGATGCTACTTGGGAGCCAGAACTATTTGCTCGCTTAGGCATCTCGAGACGCCCCTGGTGGTCACAATTGCCAGTTATGGCAACTAGATGTGTCGCCTGCACATTTGACACATGTAGGTGCCACATGGTCATTCTCGGGAGTGTTGTGGCCCTTCTGACAAATGTGACAAGGGGCACTTGAATTTTCGATAAATACATTTCAGCTTTAATATGGGAAGTAATATTTTATTTACTATGAAAACTCTTGCAAGGAATATGTCTGCGCCTGAAATACTAGCATCGGAGCCCTTGTCTTTTATTTGGTGAACTGCACTTTTTTACGCACATCGTATCATATAGAGATTCGCGTATTATATGAACATCTGAGTTTGAGAGGAGAGAATTAAAAGAATTTTTACAGGTCTTTTATGTCTTGGGTTGAAAACACAATTTTCAAATTTTTTATGCAAGAAAAAAAAATATATTTAAGTGTAAGATGATCATCCGACGAGACCGACTGAACTGCAAGGAACTCACAACTAAGGCTTCCCAAAAATTTACGGTCAGGAAGCTGTCTAGATAAGTCTTTGCAAATGGGATAATAATTATTACTCTCTGAGAGCTTAGCCATGATAGGGGGTTTTAGGCTGATCCGGCAGCTGCCGCACGCCTGTGCTTGCTGGGTTATTACTACTGGCAATATTTACATTTATAATTATGAAGGACATTTTTACTAGGACTAGGCTTCTTAATATTATTGAATGCAGCATTATTATCAGTAACAACACGACAAATATGATCAATTGTAATAGCAGAATCATGTACATCAATATTAGCAAATCTATTTTTAACGTTAATTGCGACTTAGTTTTAACTAATTTCGTACCTCTGGCTGTTTTAGACGGCTTTTTAATATCTCATTCATTTATGAGCATTAGAAACACTCTCATTACCATTATGAACATTTTTCGTTTGTTCCTCGCATTTAGAATAAACGAGAGTTCTCTGCTTGCCAAAAGAAACTCGCACTTACCCATTATCGAAGTAGCACAGTTTTCCAGCTTCTTTAATTTCTTGACATTATCCCGGCGAAATTGTTCTTCACAGATCTGAAGGTCATTAATAAATTATAGTAACGCAACTATTAACCGAAATTATCATTGACAGTTCAAGCGTATTTTTCGTTAGGGCAGTGAATTTTCTCAATTTTTTCATGAGCGAGTCAATACGTGCACAAAAGTATAGAACTTTAAAAAAATCCAAAGAGAGTAATTTATCCAAATAAATGTCATCGTATATCTTATTATTCAGATATATCTAAATATCTGGAGTAAAACACATATAAAAATTCGTTGAAGATTCCACATCAATAACATATCATGTTCAGGCGAAGAGCACGAGGGATCGGTCTAAAAAGTATGCTTAGCGCCATTTTCATATACGCTATTCGAAGTATTTCCAACTGCGGAAATTGACTATCTATGGCCGAAATAATATTCATGGTAATATTCAAAAACTTCACAGCACTTAAACACAGCAAACGAGCACTCACAAAAATGCAAAAAGGGCACACATAAATGCAAAACGTGCACAGATATTCACACGCGAAACATCCGGAGATCACTTTCTTCTACAGGGTTATGCGGAGTAACTAACTTTGAGGAAATATATAGCGAAATGCAATGTGTATCTTCGACAGCGCACTTGAAGGAAATCTCGAATCAGAGCAGATTTTCTTACAGTCTTAGGCGGGGCACAAAAAAATCTCATGGGCCGCTATTTGCCCGCTAAAATACTTTAACTGATAAGACTTTCCGGGGGAGTTCTTGGAAATCGCTCTTCAATTAAACATTATTCAGCTATTAAAAGCACAATTCAGTTCTTTTTCAAAAACATTAAAATCTTCTCCACGCTGTATATGAAACTTATGAATTACGCTTTTAAAACGTTTTGAGGGGAACAGCAAGCGCAAAAAAGAATTTAAGCACAAAACCAAAGAAAAGTACAAAAAAAAATAATTTCTTACAAAGCCACCGCTTTGCCTATAATAGGCATTGCAGTTTGATTAAAGATGTTTGATGGCTGATAGTTTTATATCGTGCAGTATATTTTTAAAATATTTATGTACCGCAAGATTATAAGAAAAAAGTAGTAAGTAACAAATTGGTTATAATTTTTTCTCAAAATAATTATAATCTCAAACTGCAAATGTACTTTTAAAATCATTCATTGCATCATCGAAAAGAAACCCGTTTCCATGTCACATATACTTCATGAAGAACTAATTTTCCTAAGTGCTTAATAGTCCAATCTGCATAAGCAGCACGCATTTGTTTTAGTAAAGTGTATTTTCACAGACTTTTTTAAAAAGCTATCAGATATTAATCTTAAATTTCATCGACAGCATTAAACGAGAATACCATGCATTTTTTAGAATTGGAAGAGAAGTACTTGTGAGATTTATAAGTCTTAATTTTAATAGTTTTATATTATTATCCTCTAGAAGTCTGATATAATTTACGTATTACAATTAGGTACGGAAACTTGAAATATTGATCTGCATTTTGTTAGTAGATACGTTTACCTTAAATTTAATATTTTTTAACCAGCATGTCTGTAGTCATTGTCTTAAATCCTTGATTTTTCAAATACCAGTATACAAGCATCAAAGTGTGCGACTGTTGTTAGCATACATGTACATTACCAGGTACTGAATACCGTTACCTTGTGCATAGACACGCTGTTTTGGGCGTTAGCATACAGATAACATTTCCACTTTGTTTAGTTCCGCCGCTTATTTTGAAGGAGAACAGATCGAGGCGACTTATCCGATGGAATCCCATTCCTCTTTCCCTGCCTCTAACCTCTCGAGAAAATATTTGGCAAGCCACATATATAGAGTGGTCTATGGTGCAAAGACACTACTCATTTACAAAAATCGGTACTTTTGTTCTTTAATTTGATGTTTTTGCAGTTTTTTCTTATATGTTTTGAGATACCTTACACTTTATTCTACATACATATTAACTTTCAAGTTTGAATCAAGTTATGCTTTCATCGTTTTCAAATTTTTTGAATTAGTATTTCGTACATATTGTGGTTTCACATTTTGAATTACAATTGGATCTTTACTTTTTGTTTATACTACTTTGCAAAGGAACCGATGTTTGACTTTATATACTACTCTTTATATACTTACTCTATAGCTTGAAGAACTTACTTTTTAATTTTATTTCAAATTTTGAAGCTTAATGCGCAAAATTCTTAACCTTACAGATCCTTTTAAGTTTAGTTAGTTTGCCTTTGTGGAAAAGAAGTCTAAAAGTTTTCAGAATTTGATGGCCGACAAAAGAGATTATTAAGGTTTCTGACGCACACGCGCAGCTCATGATCCACCAGTTTGCTGTTAGGATCACTTCTTCTAACCCATTTTCTGTTTCTTTTAACTCTGTTCTAAAGCATAATTTTCCTTTCACTTGCGCCAAGTATAGTTCAGTAGCAATATTACAAAAATTAGAAAAGCAGTATAGCATAGCAATGCACTCTTACAACTTCCGATGCAGCGTCAAGTGCTGGCACACATTTTTTATTTTTCTCTTTTTTTTTCCCTGTCTTTTCTCAGTTGATCACCTAAATGTTCAGTTTCTTTTTTACTAATATAAACTTACAAAACCTACTTAGTCATTTTATATTAACATTTTGTATGTTTCATCATATTGGCGATTAAGCCACCTAAAATTCGATTCAATAACAAAATCAGAAAATATTTAAAAACAGTATATCTTTTAAATTTCCGATAGACAGTCTCGCACGCTGGAGATAAAAATGTTTTATTACGTACAGTGTTGACACTGCTTACTTTGAAATCGTTGAGTTTAATCAAAAATTCGTTAAAAGTTTACAAAATATCAAATAGGGAATCCAAAATCGGCCTTCCAGATGACCACGCTCGGGTGCACGACTACGATGTTCAAAATTTGCTATATCTTAGATGCCGTTGTTTCTTCAGAATGCAGGAAACATACCGTACATACCATGCAGATTATTCATTATTTATTTTCTTTAAATATAATACCGTGCGATAATATTTGGTGGGAACAATCTGAAAAGTGATACAGCGCATTTAAGTGTTTCGACGCAGAGAATCGTTTCCAGATAAATATCCCGTTCGGGAGAAACATTGCCCTTGGGCGAATAAGTACAAAACGCGAAATAATGCCCCCCCCTCCAAAAAAAACATTTTCAGATAATTCAATCACAAAAAGAGGAAGAGATGACACCAAAATAAGTGTAATCACGGAGGAGGTGAGTATTCTATGAGCGGGGCTGAGAATCTTCTGACTTTAATGTTTGAAAAGGTGAATTTCCTTTATTAACAGTTATCAGCAATTTTTGTATGTAATATATCCAATATGTAAAAGGAGAATTTGTAAACAGTGCGAGAATAAACTTAATCAGTTAAACTGTCCCTAGTGTTAAATGACTCGCAAACGTGTTTCTCATAGGGTAAACAATTTCGGAAATCTATGAAAAGCTCTTTGAAATGAAAATACTTCATGAGAAAGGAACATTATTCAGTTATACACGACTATTTCTTGAGTTGTAAGGCTGATACCCGAATTAATATGGCTCGTAATCGGAAATAAATATTTTTAGAGCTACAGCGCAGTTAGGGAGGGGCCACACAGAGATCAACATTAGTCTTATATGTATCGAGTGCTCTTGGAAAATTACTAACCTTCAGAGATGATTTTTTACCAGAGTTTGTTAGCAAGGAGGTGGTGTGGTGTGGTGTATTTAATTATGGCAAAGCACACTAGGGCTATCTGCCTAAGGGGAGGGATGCCTTCGTGGAGGACTTTCTAAGGGAAACTGGCTCGTATACACGTTACACATGGGGAAAACAACGAAAACACCCATGCAGCCAGCCCGTTCGCGGGATTCGAACCTCGGACCGAACTACCAGTGTTCAGCGACCAGCGGTCGCTGGTGGGCTGTTAGCAAGGAGGAAGTAATATTTTGTTAAGTTCATTTTAGAGTTTAGGCTCCTAAGTTGGTATTTTAATTTTTTTCGTTTATTAAGATATTGTTAAATTGTTTTCATATCAATTTAAAATTGTTTTCATTTTTATACTAAGCCGTATCATGAATGAATGAGTTTATTTACCAATTGGCATTGCAAGTATTTAATTTTCTCCTTTCTTTTTTTTTTTTTTTTTTTTTTTAAGTTTTTATAGGAACTTATATTATTTCATTAAAATTTTTTTAATTACATTTGATAAGATCTGTTGAAGTGTCTAAAATGTAGAAAAATGCTAAACACGTCTCTGATTCCAATAAGATTAACATTTAGTTATATTTTTCATATCGAAAATCACAAACGGAAAATCAGTCGTTGTTATTTTTGATTTCACAATGGCTTAAATTTCCACTCCAATACATTTATCAAAAACTAGATTATGACGCAATAAATGGATGTGATAGAAGTAAGGCTACATCATTGCTATTCCTTTATATGAAATTATCAACATGTTGATATTAATGAACCGGATTTTATGCCGCTACTTACATCAACATGCACACGTCAGATAATTTATTATAAATATTTAATTTTCTCTTGGAATTAATAAATAACATTTTACCTTAGTATACATCTTTACAGTTGTATTGCTTTTTTTTCTGTGGTTGCATATTTGTATAACTATTATGCTGGAGCTGACACCAAACCCAGTACTGCAATTTAAGTAAAGTGTTTATCAACATCTGTTGGTTGACACCGAATGCGCAAAGCTGAAGGAGTCAACACAGGGAGTTTCTGGAAACAAGAATTCATACGAAAGCGTATTGGATTTTGATACTAAGTAATATTCAACTGTGTATAAAAAAAACTTATTCTGGTTTATTGAATACTTGTGCTCTTAAACGGTATAAGAATTTGGCCACCCTTTTTTTTTTTTTTCAGGGATTGGTACTTAATGTTCCTCTTATTTTTTAACGAAACTGCATTGTCTCTTAAAGGCAAAGCGGTGGTTATGCGGTATTTGGTGTTTCCGAACCTATATTGGAAAGTCGCTGAACACTGGTAGTTCGTCCGAGGTTCGAATCCCGCGAACGGGCTGGCTGCATGGGCGTTTTCGTGGTTTCCCCCATGTGTAACGTGTATACGAGCCAGTTCCCCTTAGAAAGTCCTCCACAAAGGCATCCCTCCTCTGAGGCAGATACCCCTAGTGTGCTTTGCCATAATTAAATACACCACACCACCGAACCTATATTGGAAATTTCCGTCCACACAATTCTGTCTTTGGTTAAAGTGTGCGAATTTGTAAGAAAATTCTTATCTACGGAAATTTTTATCAAAGCTACCTGTAAACCAGACTAGTTTCTTCAACTGAAACTAAAATTAGCAATTTGGCATTTTATTGCGAAAAGTGTTTTCCCGGGAGACGTTGCACTAAGCTCCTGCTTTTATTTATTCCATTCACGAGGATCTGAAAAGCTAATGAGCACCGAACCCACTGAACCAGCTGCTCTATCAATGGCCAAAAGAAAGCAGGAAAAATACTAACTGCTGCTGAATTTTGAAGTCTCATTCCGCCATTTCGACTCCGTGCTTGTTCTTCCTAGTTTATTGATGCAAGAAAATTAAACTGTGTAGATTTGAGACGATGGGATGAACATAAAGATGAATAAAATTACCTAAGGAGGGTTTGGTTTGGTTTTGGTTGATTTAATTATGGCAAAGCACACTAGGGCTATCTGCCTAAGGGGAGGTATGCCTTCGTGGAGTACTTTGTTAAGGGAAACTGACTGGTATACACGTTACACATGGAGAAAAACACGAAAACGTCCATGCAGCCAGCCCGTTCGTGGGATTCGAACCTCCGCTAAGAGAAGGAAACCGAATTAATTATGAAAGGCTCTTTGGGACAAGCGTTGCACATGCCCGTCCGTATATTTGACATTCTCGTTAACAGTGAGTTTACGGACTAAACTATTATTAAATTTCCTGAAGAATGTTTTACTGTTTCCCAATTCAGGATGCCAGTGCAGTTATTCTTTGAAGACTTTGACAATGGTGAGAGCTTAAATTTGTATACAAAATTTCAAGTGCAGAGCTAGCAGTAATTGTGCAGAAAATTGATGTAATTTTATTCCGGGAAGGAAATTTCTCACAAAGTGAACAAAGTAGTACTGTTAAATTTTTAAGTTTTCTCCTGTCATTGTATCAAATCCTGCGGTTTTAAAGCATTATTTTTATTCTTTCTCTTTTCCATTAAAACTCTCAGTGAAGTTCAGTTAGTATCCATTGTGATTCCAGTTAAAGCAAATAAGAAAAGCTACCTTCACTATCGATGCAATGGTGAATAGGGAAAATTTGACAGAAGCAAAGATTTAGAAATAAAATATTTTGAAATAAGATTATTCAGGAAATTACAGAGATAGTACTCCTATGAACGAATGTAACTTCAGCTGAAGATACCAAGGACTTTGTCAGACGATTAATCTTTCTTCTACGACAGGGTCGAACAGTTAATGTTAAATAAAAACTGGCAATTCGGCAGCAGAATTTAATTCTGAGGCATCTGCGTAGATTTGCATTTCAGAAAATTTGAAACTATAAAAATGCATGTGTAACTCTTTACATTAATGTGTCGCCTTCTTTATATATAGATGTATTTATTTATTTACGTCTTTAAAATATAAATTTTTAGTGTAAAAATGATGCTTACCTATAAATTAACCCCAATGATTACAGATGCTGAAACTAATCAACAATGGGAAGCCCTTAGACGTAGCTTCTACGATCTGTGCACATTCCTGGATGATTTTACTTATAAATAATTATTAAAAATATATAAACTTCATGTTTTTTCCCTCATTACCAATCATTAAGACAATCACTCATTAACCCAGATGCAAAAACAACTTGTCACAGCTAAGGTAATTTTATACAATTTACATTTTCAAGTTCTTGAGAGACATTATCTACAACGTTCCAAGCATTATATTATGCTATCGGTTTTAAATAATATTGTTCTTACCACCATTGACTACATAATATTTTTCGAAACGTTTTCAAACTTAAGAAAAACTTGTCGCCATTTTATCTTCAATTCTTTGTTGTTCGTAGAATTTTGTCCAAGAGAAAATAACAACCAAACTGGACTTAAGGAAAGAAGGTAAAATAAAACTTGCATATTAGTATAAGCTTTATGTCTGATTATTAACAATAGTCCAGTATCATCTATCGGAAAAGGATTCTTTCTCTCAGGTAATCTTTCTGAAAATATCACAAATAAAATAACATGAAATTAAGGGTAAGAAAATGGTCGCAAACTTTAAACCAGCGGTCGCCAACTGGTGGTCCGTGAAAACTTTTTGATGGTTCGCAGAAAAATTGAGACATTATTTATATTTTTATGAAGATTCAGTTTAAAAAATGACGAGTAACAAAACCTATTATGAAATATGGATTATATGTTTTTGATTTTAGTTGCTACTTTTAGCGAAACTCCTTCTGAATTAGCGATTTTAGCTAATTTTGAAGGTGTATCTAACGACATTTGAAAGTGAGAGTTGGCATCCATGGATATGCCGCTGTTGTCAATAAAAGCGCGAACTGGAGTTCTCTTTCCTTTTGACATATGCTAACATATCCAAACATATGCTATTTTAGTCGTTAATGACACAATTTTTCTCCTTGTCAATAGGCAACTTGATGGATTTTTCTGAGAACCATCTGCATTCTTGATTCTAATTGCATCACATTAAGTTTTCGCTTTTGTTTTTTATAACTGTTGATCGATGGCGCCATTGCGGAGTAAGCGATGTAAGTTTACAATAATTAAAAATTGGTGGAATAACTATTTCAGTTTATTGATAATGCTTTGCATTTGCCGTTTTGTTCTTGCTGTTCGTGAAGTTCCTTTTCAGTGATGTGGAAATGTGAAGCTTTCTGTACAAGAAGGTAACTTTTCATATAATTTTTCAGTATGAACGAAATATGTGTATCAGTGAGACGATAATAATGTTATTGTTTTTGCATATTAATATGTTGTTTTTAAGGTCTGATTTAAGTGTTTTTTTAATTCATATTAGTGATCCGCCAAATATAAAATTATATATGTGGTGGTCCGTGAAGTTCTCTAAGGGTTAGCGGCCGCTGCTCTAAAAGATGCGTTATATTCTATAGGTTTTAAAAAACATTGCTTTTACGATCATTTACTGCGTAATATGTTTTTATGAATGTTTTCAACCTTAAAAGAAAATTAGTACCCAGTCCAAAATCTGCGCTGAATATCTGTTTATAACATGATTTTGACTTCATCCTCATCACTCAGTTAATGAAAAGCAAATCGTTGTAAATATTGGGTATATAGTCCTCCAGTTTATGAGAAGAATTTGTATTTTATGTATTTTATTTTGTCTCCAGGACTCATTTAGGCATTTCTGTCCTTGCATCGCTACATGAAGCAACCAAATGAAAATAGCCGGTATACAGTTTGCAGTTTGCAAACGGAACGGGAAATTAATACAAACATAACGATTTTTTTTTTTTTTTTTTTTTTTTTTTTTGTATTTGGAATTCGATTTGTTTTTCTTTTCGTTATTATTTTATATATGTGTATAACTTGAGTTCTTATGTTCATGTATATGAATTCATCAGTATTCATTTTGTTCATTCTTTGTTTTCATTTATTTCAATTTATTTATTAAGACGGAGTGCCGAGAAAGAAAACTAATTTAAACATTTTCTTGTGTCTAATGCTTACTATGGAAGACGTTACTATAATTTGAGACCTATCTTGCTATCATATCCATCAAAATGGTATTACACCTGCGAAAATTCCAATTTCAGTTTACGTAGGCTATTTAACATTAATTCTTAAAATTAGTTTTGTGCGGAGTCAGTTTCACACTCGTTAAGTAAGATACCACACTTCATTTTACTCTATCCAGACATATATTTTTACAACTTAATATTGATTAATTACTTGAAATTTAAACGAAATACGAGTGATATGAATAAAGCTGCAATCATTATATAATCTGCATTATGAATTAAATCAAAGACGGGAAATAGGCTTTCTTCGAAACAAGTTTCTAAACTGGCGTTATCCAAACTGTACATCGAAGCTTAATCTAAAAGTCTGAAGAATTCTTGAATTACACCAATATCACTTAAATCCAGTTGGTAATCTGAATGCAGCGAGATATTAACTTTACTCTTAACTTATCAGATGATAAGGCAATTTGCGTTTGAAATACTAGTTGGACCTAAGCTAATGATTCTCGCCGAAATTATGCAGTTTATATACTTAACAACTCTAATTCACTAACAAATGTTTCATTAATTTGAAAAACAAATGTCATATGTGTCATACGATTGATGTAGAACAGAGATTGATGGTAAATGGCATTTAGTAGCATTTTAGGACGGCAAATGGCATTTGGTGATAGGCCATATCTTGTGTAGAATAGCGATTGGTGATAAATGACATTTAGCGGCATTTTTGGAACTGCCATTAACACTTAATGGCAGGCCATTATGTTGTGTAGTATAACGACCGGTGGAGAATGGCACTTGGTGGTAGTTTGGAACAGCAGCTGGCATTTGGTAGCAGGCCATATGTTGTGTAGATTAGCGATTGGTGGTAAATGACCATTGACAAGAATATTATTCTCTTATAAATATTACATTGCAATAAAAACAACAGAAACAATAGTTGCTATAAGTAACTTAAAACAAATCAAATACTAAATCAAAAAAGCGTTCAAAATTTTACAAATTTAGAAACAAATAGGACCATGGTCTTATCTTATTTACATTATATACACTACGTACTTTGGCCTTAGTAATAAACTAGCCTTTCGTAATGAATGACCTTAGGCTTAGAATTCGATGACTTACTGATCCGAACTACGACGTCGTTCATCCTCATTAAGACTGTGTAAGGACCATTCCAAAGTAACTGTAGTTAGGACAGAGTCCTTTTAGCCAAATTGGATTACACAACTGCACGTTTTTCTCCATCGTGTAATTGGTGACCTCTAGCTCTTCGTATCGGGTCTTCATTTTCTCATTCACCAAGTTGATCTGCTCTCGTGCAAAATTGTGCATCACTTAACCTATCCTGGAGGTCCTAAATGTACTCCTCAGGCAATGAAGGCTCAGCCGAGAAGAGACCAAATATGATATCACAAAGTAGACGAAAGTCTCGACCAAACAGCACCTGATATGGGGAATAGCAGGTAGTTTCTTTGACAACATTGCGGTAAGTCAGTGAAAAAAGACGTAACGTCTGGTCCCAGTCCCTATTGGCTTCTGAATACTACCAACGAGAGGTTATTAAGGATGGTTCGATTAAAGATCTCTACCATGTCGTCTGACTGAGGATATAAAAGTGTGGTTTGGCTTTTGTCAATACCGAGTAGCTTCCAGAGGTCTGTAATTATAGCAGATGCAAAATTTCTTCCTTGATCGGAATATTACTGAAAGGGAACTCCGAACCTGGAAATCCAATGCTGTATCATTACTTCTCCTACTGTGACAGCTTTTTGATTAGGAATAGGACACGCTTCAGGCGTTTTGGTGAAATAATGTATGAGAACGGGGATGTATATGTTGCCATCAGCAGTTCGGGAAGGAGGTTCCAAGATGTCAAAGGCGATACGTTCAAAAGGTGCTCCTACATTATAACGTTGCAACTTGCCTTGGCTGCGTTTTGTTGGTCTTTTTCTACTTTCACAGGCATCTCAAGATCATCACCACCTTTGTACGTCATCCTTTGCATTACTTTAGTAGAAGTACTCACGAACTCTCTGCACAGGCTTCATTATTCCGAAAGCGCCTCATGTTGAGCTGCTATACAATTCTTTAAGTATATTCGGGATCTTGGAGGTATCAGCTGCCATCGGAAAGCCTTTCCATCATCCTATTCAAATTTCCGGTACACGGCGCCGTTGTGAATGTGGAAAGAGTTCCCAAAGAGACAAATATTGTTCTGTCGTCGGAATATAGATCGAAATATCTTGCCAGGTAGTTTTCTGTTTAAGGACTCCATTAAATCAATTATGGGTTTAATGTCGCCGTGTTTCAGCTGGTCTTTTCTGACGTCGTCATCACTCCACGGATCTCGATCTGCTGATGTTGAAGCGGTACTTTGTTGGATGACCGGGTGCAGCATTGCAGAACCGGGTGCACTCGTGTTTCTCTTCGACGTTTTGTACGATATCGGAAGATTTCTGGACAGGGTCTTCCAGACAAAGCGCAGCGTTTCTAGGTGAGGATCCCTTCCTATTATTAATAATTATGAACTACGAGACTGAATGAAGTTCGTTATTTTAAAATTCCAAGAAAAAACTATATTTCCTTAGAAAGTCCAATAGGAGTAAGCACAGATCTGTAATATATGCCACATATGCCTTGTAACAGTAGGCGGTACTTCCAAAAGTGATAATTGCGTTTAATTTCCCATCAGTTCCGATTTTATCACCAGATAGAGTCTGAAGAGTAACTAAGGATAGCGTCCAGATGAGTTTATCTCTAAATTGTTGATTTAAATCTTTCGCAGTGATGGTGAAATTGGCTCCTGTGTCGAGGGTCACGATGCAAGGAACTCTATTGATACTGCGCATTGATGATAAGCGTTCTCTGCTTGGCAAACGAAAATCGAATTTGCCCATTATGGAAGTAGCACAGTCTTCAAGTTTGTTAATTTTATTGAAATTATCAGGGCGAAATTGTTGCTCACAGGCCTTGAAGTTCATTATATTGAGGTATGTTGTAGCAATGCAAAACAGAACAGATATTATCCATAAGAGCGCAACCGCATGTTTTAATACGGATGTTTTTCAAATTTTCGATGAGCAAATCAACACGTGCACAACGCGAAGTATCACACTTTTAAACATCCAGAGATAATAATTTATCCAAATAATTGTCGTGAAACATCTTATTATTCAGGAATTCCAAAATGTCCAAAGTGTCACACACATAAAATTAGTAGAAGATTCCCCATCCAGGCGCATAGTATCTGCTTCCGAAAAGCACGAGACACCGGCCTACGAAGCAGACCTAGCGTTATTTTAACACATAGTATTCAAAGAATCTCCGGGGAAATTCAACATTTATGACCTAAATAATAATCATAGAAATTCAAAAATATCCCAGCACTTAAACATAGCAAAAAGAGCACTCACAAAAAAAAAAAAAAAATTAGCAGGGATCGCAACACACATAAATACCCAGAGAAAGCACATTCTTCGACATGGTTACATGGTTACGTAACTAACTCTGAGGAGATATATAGCGAAATGCGACATGAATTTTCGAAAGTGCGTGTGAAAGAAATCTCAAAACCAAGCGGATATTCTGACTGTCTTATGTAACCAAAAAAAAAAAAAAAATTTCGCGGACCACCATTTGCCCACTAAATACTTTACGTAATTGATAAAATTTTCCAATGGAGCGTTTAGAAATCGGACGCTGCAAATCAAACTTGTTATTTACATTTTTAATAGCATTTGCGGTGAGCTGCAAACTGAAGGAATAATTTAAAGACAGAACACAGCAGTCAAACAAAACGAAAACTACAATTTTTTCCAGAGCCACCACTATGCCTAAAATAGGCAAGGCAGTTTAATTTAAAATCACACATAACTGTGAGCATAGATATTTATGTTTCTCTGCAATCTAATAATGTATATACCGCAAGAGCGTACGAAAAAACTAGAAAGAAATTGGTTATAATTTTTTTCATAATATTTATAATCTCAAATTGTAAATACACTTTTAAAAATCCGCAGCATCATCGAATCGAAACCTGTTTCCATGTCACACGCACTTCATGAAGAAATCTGAAATTTGAAGAACTAATTTTCCTAAATATTTAGTAGTCCAATCTGTATAAGCCGCATGCATTTGTTTAAAATTTGGTAAAGTGTTATGACAGATATCGTTAAAAAGCTATCAGAGATAAATCCTAATATTTATCGACATTAATTAACGAAAATACCATACATTTCTTTAGGAACAGAAACCAATTATTGAAATTTATTGTGTGATCAAGTTTCAGTGTTAATAATTTTTTATTATTATTCTATACAAGTCTGTATAATTTATGTGTCTCAACTGGGTACGGAAAACTGGGCTTGAAAAGATTGATCTGCATTTTCTTACTAGATATTTTTTTCTTAAATTAAATTTGTTTTAATCAACATGTCCGTAGTTAATGTGTGCATTGAATTAATTCTGTAAGTTCGCTTATTCTTCAGGCCATCAGTATACAAGCAGTAGAAAAGGAAAACGTAATTATGGAAGTAAAATACTCTACAACGATTTTAATGGCAAGTCATAAATAATCAGAGGCATAACTTTAAATCTCTGAATTAATTTAATATCACAGCTGCTTAAAGAGGCGTTACTCATGTTCGGTTTTAAAGAGAATCTAAATAATGTAAAATTGGACTTAAAAAACAGAAAAATATCACTCAAAATAGTGCAAAACAGCAGGGTTCGGAACACACATAAATACCCAAAGTGCACTTTCCTCGACGTGGTTACGTAACTACCTCTGGGAAGATATGTAGAGAATGCGACGTGAATCTTCGAAAGCGCACGTGAAAGAAATCTCAAAACCAAGCGAATATTCTGTCCTAACGGGCCACACAAAAAAAAAGGAAAAAAAAAAAAAAAATAACCTTCGTGGACTGCCATTTGCCCACTAAATACTTTCACTAATAAAATTTTCCAATAGAGTTTTAGAAATCGGATGCTGCAAACAACACATGTGATTTAAATTTTTAATAGCATTTTGCGGATAGCAGCAGACTGAAGAATTAAATTAATCACAGCAGTCAAATATATACAAAACTACAATTTATTCCAAAGCCACCGCTCTGTCTAAATCAGTCAACGCAGTTTCATTTAAAAGGGCAAATGATAATAAACGTTTGAGGATGCTTCCACAATTTTAATAATATATGTACCGCAAGATTGTACGTAAAAGCCAGTAAGTAAGAAATTGGTTATAATTTTTTTTCATAATAATTATGATCTTAAATTGTAAATATACTTTTAAAAGTCCGTAGCATCATCGAACCGAAACCTGTTTCCATGTCGCATGTATTCCTTGAAGAAATCTGACGAACTACACTTTAATAGTCCAATCTGTATAAGCTGCAAGCATTTGTTTTAGTAAAGTATTATGACAGGTATTCTAGTTTCAGTCAATTCAAGTTTTTTGGCCGGTCAGAGCCGGAGCAGCTAATGAAGTTTATGAGACTATGATATTACTTTCAGATTTGTGAAACGAAGAATTACATAGGATGATTCCAGATTGAAGTTCTGTAGAAACGAAAGGGTAACCCCCGCTTCTTTTTGAAGCTCATTGTACCTTTGAAGCTTTTTATTTGTTTATTTGTTTATTGACTGTTTCTAATTAAAATGTAACAAAATAAGAGTAGTAACTGTAAGATTGCCTAATCAACATTTGCTAAAACGAAATGTTCGAGATATATGTATACTTCCGGTAGAATGATTGTTTATTTCTAATATAAACTGGTATTTGTTGTAATGATTTGACGACTGAACCGAAGAGTCGGGAGCTGTGCTCGTGTGTCGTCGAGTGCATCGCGAGTTGTAGCGTGGAGAGTCTCGAGTGTACGTGGAGTTCCAAGAACGACCAAGCAGAGTCGGGAGCTGTACTCCGGAAAGCAGAGTTGGGTGCTTTGGAGGAAGCTGTCTCCACCGTTATTGCCTGACAGTGTGAAGGCTGTGTCGCTGATTGTTCCAGCGTGTTTATAGTAGATCTTCGGCGGCTGTAAAAAGTGGAGCTGTCCTGATTAATATTGGCTAAGTAAAGTGTGTTTCCATACTTCATCAAGTGTCGTCGTTATTCACTCCGAATCCATACGAACCCCGAACGAACGTGAAGGAAGAAAATAACGTAACAACTGGTGTCAGAAAAGAAAAACGCAACAATATATCTCGAACATTTCGTTTTAGCAAAGGGTGATTAAGCAATCTTAGAGTTACTACTCTTATTTTATTATCTCTACCTTGAAAAACCTCAGCTATTCTCCCCACTAACCATTTGGTTGACGGCAAATTTTCATCTTTTATTAATACAATGCAAGAGTTCCCAACTGAACGTCATCTTTTAAAAATTTCCACTTGTGACGTTCTTGTAAATTATTAAGATAATCACGTTTCCATAATTTCCAAATTTTTTGTGTATGCTTAGTGATTCTTTGCCATTTAGAAAGTCTGTTTTCATTTATGTTGGATAAATCTAGCTCAGCAAGATTTCTGATAGGTCCACCAACCAAAAAGTGGCCTGAGGTCAAAGTTTCAAAATTGTTGTAATCAGTTGAAATCGGAGTAAAAGGTCTTGAGTTCAATACTAATTTACATTGTTTCTTAAACTTTATTGGATATGGGTCACAGAAATCAACAACAGTTATGTTAAATGGGCATGATGGTGCGACACGCTCTTTGGGCAACTCAGCCATTACTTGTTGAACTGTGATGGGTTTGTTCTTAAAACATGTTACATATCTGTAAATGATCTTTCTATAATTATTTCTGCCATTAAGTGGCCAGAACCTTTGTCTTACCTGATGTAACAGTGATTGTGATCCTAAATGAAGGTAACTCAAATGAAAATCCTCTAAAGTAATAGTAGTTAAACGATGTTTACTGGTAAAACTATAGGGTGTTTACTATTAGCGGGTAGGTCGGAATAGGACAATCGTCCGCCCACTCTAATTAGCCTCATGTTATCAAGAAACATATTCAGTAATGCTAATTTACTTTTGAAGTTTACACACTTACCTCTTTTTGACTGATTTATTTCTTCTCAAAACTCACTTTTTTGGGCCTCTAAGAAAATATACACCTCAGCATCATTTATCTCTTCTAAAGTAAGTACTCCATACCTCCTTACCTGGGGGGTTCTTAAGATTATGGATAAACCTGTAAATGAAACTTACAATACGAATAAGTGTAGTATAATTAGAATACAAATTAAGAATATCATTAAAGAGGCTTGGTTCCTTACATGCAATGAAAACTAAGTTAGAATCGTTAGTATCCAATCTGGAAGCATCCAAAGAAATACTTCGTTTCACAAAACCGAAAGTAATATCACATTCTCATAAACTTCATTAGCTGTTCCGGCTCTGACCGGCTAAAAAACCTTGAATTAAATTATTCTATTTCTCGTCGATAGCTATATATCACAATAAAATAACACCACACAGATTACAGAAAATAACATGCTCAAAACTTTCAATACGTTTATTTTCCATAGCGGCACTCTGGCGCTAGGTTTCTTTCTTACAGCGTAATATATGAATCGCAACTTCGATTGTACAACAAAAATCAAGTTTCTCACAGAATATATTTCAGCGCCAATTCTGGTGGTGCATGCGCTATTAGACAAGATTCTACTCTGTCGCCAAGTGTTTCTCAGGTAATACAAAGCAAATAGTCTTGTTAGTTTGTACTTTTAATTAGATTTTTAATTAATTTTTGAACAATATTTATTTATATTGATGGTCTTGTAACATCACATTTGTATTTATCACATGTATGATGTTTTGTCATTGCTAAATAGCTTTTATTATACAGTTATATTGATTTGTACCATTATTCCCCTTAATTTGTTTATTTTTGCTTTCCCTGAATTCTTTGAATTTTAAATGTTAGTTGCCACTTCAGATAGACTTTCTCCACCATTTTATAAATTTTTAATTATAGATCTTAGCTTTTTATACATATCATTTGTGTTGCCAGATTATTTTTATGTTTATCTTTCATTTAAACACACCGTGTAATTCGTTTTTTTTCATCTGCTTTGGGGTTAATTTTATTTTGATCTTTCATAATAGTATCAATAACAATACTACATTAGTGTATTATTGATACATTTTCACATAACTAAATAATAAATGTTTGTCCTTTAATATCCCTCGCAACAGTTCGATTTTAGAAAAAATAAGGGTGGTGTGATTATGTTCAACCACTTTGTGACCTATTCACCAATTTTCATAGCAATATCACCAAAATTTAATTCCCATAGAAATAACATTGCGATTTTGATTTTTAGTGTACCAGTTACCTAATCAAATATTAAGCATTATTCATTATAAGTGTCGTTTTAATGTTATAAAATGGTCATGTTAGTGTCACTATTGTGTCAATTTAGTATCTGGTGTTTATGTTTGTGAAAAAAGTGTCTTAATTATTTTACTTATTAGTATTAATTTACTATTATTGTAGTAACTGGGCAATTTACCATACCTATTACTGATTACAATTAATAGACAAATTTATGATGGAATTAAATACTTTGACACAATTGGGGAAACACTTTTGGCAGGATGATGCAAAGGAAATTGACTATTTTGTAAGTAAAGTGGGCAAAAATAAAAATATAGTAAAATTCCCCAAACAGGATAAAAACCGTTTGCGAGATCTACTGAAGTCTCATAAAATTTGTATTCAATTATTATAGTCAATTTTGCCATTGATGAAATCTTCACAACCGGTCAACTCATGACAATATTTCAGCGGTATTGCAAGTGCAGAGTGAAGCTACTGCTGCTTTACGCGAATTGATAGAAAAATTTAACGAAACATTGGCCATAGTTGCTGGGACAATGGATGAATCTATTAATACCGATTGGACGGGTATTTTAGTCAAAGATAAATACATACAGACTTCTTAATGTGTTCTCGATAAAAGTTCCAACGAAACACACACTTTAGAATGTGTTCTTGAAGAGATCCCTAACGCTTGCAAGATGATGGAAATGGGTATTTCCTGTTCTCCGATTTTACAAGACAATACAGAGATTAATATGAGTCTAGGAGAAAATTTTGATTTATTAGACGACATAGCTTTTTTTCGAGAAAGCTTACATACTCAATAGTAATTGAAATTAAATAAAACTGATATGAATAGATTTCGCTCTCTTTTAGTGGATCTACGCACCTTGGTGATCTCTTATCAAGATCTTTCGAAGCACAATTATGTATTGATGAAACAGAACAAAGATCTTACTCTGCTTCCATAGTCCTACTGAATAAATTAGGGTTCATCCTGTTGCGAGTTATATTCAGCATGCTTATGTTTCTAAAGAAAAGCAGGTAGTTTTAAAATGGTTACAGATCTGGAAGAAAAAGGTTGCAAACAGATTTAATCAGCAAGAAATTTTTTTTTTCAATCAAAAGTTGATTCCCCGATTTCGTGTTCATTCATCAGATTTAGCTACCTTGAGATAGGAAGAAAATTCCGGATGGTATTGGCAGTACCACGAGATATTGTTCCTTATTAATTTCTACTGTCAATACAGAGTTGAATCCAAAATTACGTTGTCAAAAATTGAATCAACTAGTGAAACCAATAAAAAAATAAATTTCGAATAACTTCCCTTCGCAACACTAAAGCAAGAGAAATGGTGTTTTCATGCTCGACTTCAGAGCAGAGAAATTTACTGCAAAATACTTTACTTGCACACTCTTCAGGAGATATTAAAATACGTCTCCCAAATAGAGAAATGGAGAGAATTATAGATTTTGGTGTGCCTTTAGATGCAACGGAGAATGATTTAAAACTTGCATTTCAAACTTTGCTACCAACACCAGAAGACTTTAGTTTGTCAATAGTTTCTAAATTTCAGAGACAAAAAATACTATTAATTTGAGCTTGAGAATTGAAAAACATATTCTGAGGAAAATTGGAATTAAAGGAAGAATTTATATAGGTTTCATGGCTTGTTTTTTAGAAAATTTGTCACAGTATTGAGGTGCTGTCACAGTCAGGGCATTGGACATTTTGCTCGAGACTGTAAAAACGCATTTACCTGTGGACATTGTGCACGAGGTTATGAAAAAACGCAGGATAGGTGTCGTGGCACTCCATCATGTATTAATTGCATACGTTAAAATTTGAATTCTAAACAGCAAACTGTTCCAGCTCATCATAGTGGTTTGGCTCTTTGTCCTACTTTCAAACTTGAGTTGCTAAACCAACTAGCACAAATTAGTGATTAGACTTTGTTATGGTATAGTATTAATGCGTAGTTATATTTTCCAGGTACTACCTTGTTGTTATATTTTTATGAATTATTTTATTACAATCTTATGAAAGTATTTTGTGTGAGGAAATAATGCTCTTTATGTACCAAGTGATGTATAATTTTTGGAACACCTTTAAATTGTTCTAAATTAGGGTCTTGTATAAACATACAGTTCAGATTTGAATATTCAGTGTCAGAAGATAATGGTTTATGAGATCTTTATAAATGAAAGTATTTTCCTCTGTGGAACAATTTGTTTAGTTAATTTTTTAGTGATCTGATAGGGTAACTCCGCTCTCAAGCAGAATTTTATAGTCTCATCTGACACTGAATATTTTGGTTAATAAGAATCGAATGATAGAAACGAGTCGGTGGTACCTTATTCATTTTAATTGTATTGTGTATTGTACATTCCTTATTGTATTATATATATTATAATTGATTTTAATAATAGAATATTATTGTCAAATAGAATATTATTAGTAGTGTTCGTAGAGTCTGGATCTTCTAATATTCACAGCAATGTATCTCTATTTATATTTGCATAAGTGTATATATAGTTAAATAATTTATTAAGTTATAAATTTATAGTATGTATTGAATTGTAATAGTTGTGTAGTATGTATTGAATAGTTGTATGTATTGATTTGTACTTGTACAGGTAATCCTGATTATATTATTACTGTGCTATTTTGTATCAGGCAAAATAGTATAACTATAGAACTGAAAAATAAGCTTTATTTGTTCATGTAGTCTTAAAAGTCTTCTGTAACTAAAGACATTGATATAGCAACATAATTTTCATATATCATTTATGTACTTACGATTAATTGTACAGCTTCATAACTCTATATGTTATAAATATGCTATATATTATAAAAATTACACAATGTAAATATTGTACCAAGTTAAAACCCTTGTACTTTGCTGGCATTGTTGCCCATGTAAACTTTTCTTTTGACTGAATAAATCTAGAGGCAAGGGCATTTTCCATGTATGGTGAAATATACGTTCACCAGGTAATGAAGCCCTTGTTCTCTGGTGTAAGTGTAAGTGCATATGGGATATTATCAGGATTTGAAATACTACTTACTATATCTTGAAATATTCTTTTAACCTCCTAAAATATACTGTCGACTGCTTAATGACACATCCCAGAATATATCTGGTAAATTTCCTTACATTCAACTCAAAATCCCTGAAGGTGCTGTTATAACATAAAACCTACTTATTCTCCACATATAGTCTCAGGTTCTCCTCGTATGGTTGCTATGCAAAAATAAGAAATGTTGAGAAGTTTAATAATATTTTATACATTAGTTTAATGTCATTAGTTTTCATATACATTAGTTTCTCAAATTTAAGGTTGAATATTATGTTAATTTTATGATTCATTGTAATTACAATTAGAATTTACAATGAAATTTTATGTATAAAATTTAAAAGCAAATGCAAAATATTTCTAATTTGCTTTCATTACATTCAATCAATCATAAATTAATTAATTTTCTAAATTTTTTTAATGTACTTAATTTTTTTGTCATCCACATTCGTTAGGCAGTGACGGCTCGCCAAATAATAAAGTAAATCACTGATTCACTTAAATGTTCCATATATACGTGCTATATATGCACTTCCTTATATATGGTACACACTGAGTAAATTTAAATAACGCAGTCAAACCCGTAAAATTCTCTGTTGCAGGTGAAATTTAAAAAAAATTCTTTCAAGAGTCAAGCCTGAGAAATCCAAAACTTTTCAATGAAAGCTAAAATGTTGAATCCTCTGCGTTAATGAGTCAAAAAGTAAAGATCTCATATAATATAGCTGTTGAATGCCTGGGTATGAGAAGTTTCTGTTTCTTTGATTATTTGCTAGAATAAATAGGCAGCTTCGTATACTATTGTAACTCATGGAAAATTAAATGTTAAATCTTTTTTTGCTTATAGTGGGGGCTCCACCAGCAGCCGAGGGAGGGTGAGAAAACACGTAGTTTGATCACTGTCGAATCACAAAAAGAGATGCGGCAGATCTTCGTGAAGTTAAAAAAATGTAAAACATTTTCTATCAAATCCTTATCAGTAATAAACACGTTAGATTTACAATACGTTTTAACATTTGAAAATTTAGCAGAAAGCCTTTACTGTTATTTAAAGCTTTAAATGGCAAGTCCTTCCTGTCGGGATTTTGAAAACGCTTCTGAACAAAACATAATTCAGGTTTTTTAAAGCCTAAATGAATTAATTTTTGAAAAATGTTAAGTTCCTCAAACTGTTCATTTTATTTCACTTTAAGAATGTGCACTACGCATATGGCTTGAGAAAGCATCTCTAGACAACGTTTTCAGAAGTTTAGAATCATTGTCACACACACTCTAAATCAATTTTCTAAAATTCCTGAAACCTGTCTATTTTCCTCAAAGCTCTTGTCGTGAATAGCAAACTGAACACAACCATTCACGCACAACAAGGAAAATGGAAAGCAAGCAGCAAAAATAGAAGAACTACAATTAAAACCAAAGCCACCGCTCTGCATAAAAGAGGCAAAGCAGTTTGAATTAAACAATTAATGAACGCTATCGAAGAATTGTTGCTGGTTTGTAATTTTACAATTTATGTAGCATACGATTATACGAAAACACTGGTAAGCAACAAACTGACTATCAATTGTTTTCTTAATATGTATAATCTCAAACTAATTATAATTTTTAAAATATATGGCTTTATCGTACTGAAACTTGTTTACATGTAATGAAGAAATTTCAAATGTTTTTAACCTTGAAGAACTAAACTTCTGAAGTATTTGAGAGTCCACCTGTATAAGCTGCATTCATTTGTTTAAAAGTACGTAAATGGTAATCACATAACTTCAACATTTATCAAAGAAAAATGCTAATATTGATCGATACCAATGAACGCAATATCATCATGTTTTCAATTCAGAGGAATAAATAGGATTTTTTTCATCGCATAGCTGTCTCTACTTTGAAAATCTGAGAAGTAATTCTCAGGCAATACACACCGAGAATAACACAGCAGTATCGCCGTATCACCAATGAACGAAAATGTCTGAGTTTTAATGTTTTTATATTAACCTCTATATGACTGACATAATTTACTTGACTCAAATAGGTACAGAAAATTGAATCTACTGCTAAAATATTGATATGCATTTTGTTACAATATATTTTTTCTTAAATATTGAGATTTCAATCATCATTATACAGGCTGTAATAAAAGAGTAAAAAATAAATGTTAAAGATTGGGCCGTTGGAGGGTGTTAGTGAAGATTGCTTCGATTTTCATGGAATTATCAAAACAATGAATCCTGTTTCGTACCCATTTATGTTTTGTTTCTTGGCAGCCTAACTGAAATCTTCAAAAATGCCTGCACCCAGTTTTATTCTCTTATTACATTGTCTGCCGTTGACAGCAGCGGAAAGAGTGCTGAGAATAACTTTTGTATGCCAAGTTCTTATTGTTGCATGTACAGCCCTTGGAATGTGCCAGGAAAATATTTGATAGCAGCGTATAGTTAATCAACCGACTATTGTGGTAATTGTTAAATATGATTTACAGTTTTCCCATGCACAAATTACGCACTTATGACGCATTAAAAGGTTTTTTGAGAGGTCTCAGTCGCTTTGCTAATATTTCTAAATAGAGTTTATTTTATTTTGAAACATTTACATATTTTTAGAACTCAAGACTTTCTTAGTTACAACATGTTGAAATTGAGTTGCCAAAGCTCTATTTTCGTGTAAGATTTATTATAGAACAGTGAAAGGTTCATTTTTTAAGCCGAATTTATTTTCTTGTTTTTTATTACATTTTCCATTATATATATATATGTAAATATGCAATTTTATTAAAATATTAACCTATCAGTTAGCTTTTAATAAATATTTGCACTGGCAAACTCTTTGCAGTGAATATTTAAATTGCGACGTTTCGATACATTTATGTATTAGAAAATCACGTTTAGAGTATTGACAACTTGTTAATAAAAGAAATCAACAATATATGGCATCTTTAAAGGCATATTTAAATGGCTGTACGTGCAACAACAAGAACTTGGCATACAGAAGTTATTCTGAGCATTCTTTTCGCTACTGTCAAAGACAAAAAATGTAATAAGAGAATAAAACTGGGTGCAGTCGTTTTTTGCAGATTTCACTTTGGCTGCTAAGAAACAAAACTTAAATGGTACTTAACAAGATTAATGGTTTTGATAATTAAATAAAAATTGAAGCAATATTCACTAACACCCATCAATGGTCCTAATCCTTTGACACTTGTTTTTAACACTTTTATTACAGCTCATATAATGATGATTGAAATCTCAATATTTACAATACAAAATATTCTAACAAAATGCAGATCAATATATTCGCAGTAGATTCAATTTTCCATACCTAGTTGAGTCGCGTAAACTATGTCAGACACATACAGTTTAATATAACAGCATTGAGACACTCTCGTTCATTGGTCTTACTGCGATATTGTGTTGTTCTGGGTTTCTATTGCCTGAGCAATACTTCTCAGACATTCAAAGGAGAGTGTCCCATGTAATATGAAGGCAACTTATGCAGGTTGGACTCTCAAATACTTCGGAAATTTAATTTTTCAAGTTTCAAAAAATTTCAGATTTCTTCGTTACATGTATCTGACATGGAAACAAGTTTCAATTCGATAATGCCATATAATTTTTTAATTAAATTTAGTTTGAGATTATTTATATTAAAAAAACAATTGCTTACCAATTTTTTCATATCATCATGTGCTACATAAATTTAAAAACTGCAAACTGTACGAAGTTCCCTTTGCTGCCACAATGTGTTTAAATCAAACTGTTTTGCCTTTTTATGCAGAGCGTTGGCTTTAAAGGGTTTAAGAAATTTGATTTAAAGCGTGCATGACATTCATTATGTACTTCTAGAAAACTTTTAAAAACGTTCTCTAGAGATTCGTTCTGAAGCATATGCGTAAGTCCACATTCTTCAAGTAAAATAAAATTAACTGTTTGAAGATTTAAAAATGTTTGAAGACATTGACTAATGCTTTAAAAAAGTTCAATAATGTTTCACTCAGAAGCATATTTCTATAGCCTCAAAGGAAAGTTTTAAAAATTAAAGTATTTAAAATACTAAAGGCGTTTTGCTTAACATTCAAATGTTAAAGCGTATTTTAAACGTGTTACTTATTAATCTAGTTTTGTCATTAAATTTTCTTCTTTTTTGTTTCAACGAAAATCCATGATGCATCCTTTGTTGATTCGAACTGGATCAAACATTCTAGTGATCAGCAATTTCATTCCTCGGCTGCCAATGAGTTCCTCACTGTAATAAAAAAAAAGAACTTTTTATTTTCCACGTATTCCAATAAATGACGAAGCTGCAGATTTATCCAACAAATAACAAAAAATATCTGATGTGTACACCATATGGATTTCTTGTAGAAAATACTCAATTTATACGTATTTTGTGCTGCATTTCATTTAAATGTTTTCCTCTAATGAAATTAGAGGAAAAACATTTAAATATATTATATTTCTTATTAAATTAATTCAATTCTTGCAAGGCAAAAATACATGAAAACCTCAAAATACCTTCGTTAAAAATTGAAAAATATAAAAAGTATAAAACACCGCATTCAATTAAAATACTTAAAAAAGAATTTTCCTATTAAAATTAGAGTTTTTAGACAAAAAGAAGCAATTCAGCCAGCGAGTAAGAAGGCAAATTATTCGGTGCACAGAAGTGAAATTTTACGTTTGGTCCTCTACGGGAAAATTATATCGAAAGGCCAGAAAGGGACTTAATTCGTTATTCTTTTAAGTTTCAAATGTAAACAAATATGGCTGCTATGGTAAACACATTAGGCTTAAACGCTATTAAACAACTCTTAAATTGTCGAAAATTCTACAAGTATTTCATGCAGATTAACTAAAGGAATAAATACCTTATCCATAAGATAAGAACAATATAACTCAGTCATTTTTAAAGCAAAAAAGGCAGAATTTACCAGCATATAATGATAAAAAATTTAGTTGTTTTCACAATATATGTACTGCCATATAATGATGGCAATGAACAATGCATGACCATACACTGAAGCATATTTATCTCTCGGTAGGCATGATTTAGAAAATTCTCACAAAATGAGGCTCCAAAGGGGCATTTTTTAACGTTTTGTGTGTTACCTTTATTTATTAAATGCCATGTTCTTCACACTTAAACCATAAAATTCAGTTCAAAAGCAATATCGCAAAATAATTTAAAATGAGCATATCTTTAGAATTTCGGACACACAGTCCCGCGCGCTGGTGATAGAAACTTTTTCTTTTCTGTACAACGTTGCCATTGCTCGCTTTGAAACCATTGATTTTGTTAAAAACGGACGTGTTTTCTGTTTTGACGTGTTACAAAACGTTAAATCGATAATAAAACAAATTCCAAATTAGGCCTTCCAGACGCCCATATTCGGTGTAGGATTACGTTATCACAATGCAAGAAACATACATACCTTTATGCCGATTCTATTCTTCATTATTTAATTTCTTTAAATGTAACACAGGGAGACAATGTCTGGTGGCAGCTATCTAAAAAGTGAGTCGCCGCTTATAGTGAATCGACGCAAAATGATTATATATATAATTATTAATTTGGTTACAAATATATCCAAATAACACTGTATCGACGTAGAGAACTCTGCGAAGCTACTGGCTAGGATCTGTACCTAGGCAGTCTCGGCCACGGGGGTATAAAATTTATGAACTTGGTGGTTCTGAAGGCTCTGGGAAAGGTCACTTATTGGCCGGCCTCGGAGTTCGGCACGTCCTAGCGCGGCGTGGTTCTAGTAACCCGGGGGTCTACCCCGGGGTCGCTGGGTAATGTCTCGCTGCGACGGGCTCGCCCAAGCGAATGGTAGGAGCATTAGACGATCGGTGCTGCCTGGTGTCGTATCCGGGTGGTGCGCTGCTCTCCTGGAGGGTAATTGGTGAAGTTGAGCTTCCACGATGTGCCCAAAGGAGGAGTGGACCTGCAGTGAGATTGAGTTCTCGGAACAGGGAAGCCTAAACTGTTGCATATATTTCTATAATACTGTATTACAGTTTTTTAATTGGGAAATGAAACAATGGGATTTCATCATATCAGCTTGTTTAACAATTTGAAGCCTAACAAGAAATGTATTGCCAAAGGGTGGTACTTTCTAGCATCTGCTTAAATTTTATCTGCAATGCACTAAATCAAAGTTAAACAAAAGCCTAATTTTTAGAAAGAGGAACACTATTATAAGTAAAAATATTAAATAAAAAGCAAGCAAAACGAACAAGGTGCTTGCAAATTAGGAATTTAACACAGAGTTCAAAAGTTGCATACTTGCTCTCTCCTTAAAGCTAGCTAGTGGAGAAATAATAATAACCATAGTGGAGAAATAATAATATACGAATATTGCGTTCACCACTTCTTTGCAATACTTTGGATGAAATCTGTATTTTTCAGAATATAATACATCAGTATAAAAGTATAATAAGTTTTACAAAATATGAAATCCATAATAAAACAAATTCCAAATTTGTGCTTCCAGATGCCCATTTCGGAGGAGGATTTCGCTATTCAAAATTATATGGCTCTGGGTACCGTTATTTTATCTTAATGCCAGAAACATGCATACATTTATGCAGGTTCTTCATTGTTTAATCTCTTAAATATAATGCAGGGCGATAATATTTGGTGGCAAAAATTTGAAAATTGAAATAACATTTATAATGAATCAACGCAAATTGCCAAAACGAAATTAATAACCCTTCTGGGCAAGCTGCCCTCTTTGGACTAAAAATAATAATAATGTTTATTTTAGTAAATTTGAAAAAATGTGATCCTGATAGCACTCTTGATGCTTAAACGAATCACAGAGCAAAAGATTGGGCATTAAAAATGTTTAGCTATATTATTTTAGAATCATTTGACTGTGTGAGGGCACTGTGTCAGGGCACATGATCAACTGTGTCAGGGCACATGATTGCCAAGACTTATGTGAACATTTTGGCCGATCAAGTTCATCCCATGGTACAAACTTTGTTCCCCGATGGTGATGGTGTCTTCCAAGATGACAAAGCCCCTGTTCACACAGCTCACATTGTCCAGGACTGGTTTTCTGATCACGAGGATGAGTTGTCCCATCTCCCCTGGCCACCACAGTTACCATACCTGAATATTATCGAACCTTTGTGGTCTACATTGGAACGGAAAGTGCGTTCTCGTTATCCACCGCCAATATCGTTATCTGAACTTGCCACCGTTCTGCAGGAAGAATGGTATAATATTCCCTTGGCAAACATTCAGGAACTGTATTTATCCATTCCGAGAAGACTGCAAGCTGTTTTGGATGCCAACGGGTTTCCTACACCATATTAAGCAAAGAAACGTGTTTTTTAGAGGTGTTTCCATATTTTTGTCCAACCCCTGTATGTATACATTTTGCACTTCGTTTTACGAAGAAAATGTCCTAACAGGTATTAAGAACGCATGGTAAACTTTTTAGATAACTTTCTTACTTTTATTTAGTTTCTTTCAGTTTTTTTATGACCAAAAGTGAGTAAAAGGCTTTTGTTTTGTGAAGAAATGGGGGATATATTCGAAATATATTAAAAGTGTCCATTGAACGAAATTCAAGAAATCATTGGTTTTTGCCAAGCATTAAATTTGAGATTTGTCTGCACTGCAAAGATGGGTAAATAAATTACCCTAAAATATATTATCTTAAAAATAAGCAACATCTTTGGGCAATGTTTGACTAAATATCTTAGTTCATAGTCAATATCTTCCTTCAATGCATGGATTATACATTATGGCTGCAAATAATGAGTTTGTCTAATCTTTCAATTTACACCTTTAAGACAAATATATACCAACTTGCTAGATCCTTTCTGTAACATAATAGGTGTAAAAATTGATTATGGCAAAGCACGCGTGGAGACTGTCTGCCTTCTTGGAAGAATTTTTAAGTTAAACTACTTAGTATATTCCTTAAAAAGAGGACATATTAAAATGCCCCTTGCCATCCGTCTAGAATCGAGCTCAGTGTTCAGTATCATTATTGTTCGATGTTCAGCATCATTATTGCTCATTAACCAGTGTTCAGCATCATTATTGTTCGGCTGCTTATACGTCAATGCAGCTGGATAACACATCAACACGGTTTTCACACCATCCCAAAATAAATTTGAAAGTTTTATTCTTTTTCAACTTGTTGAATTTCAACTGCAATCAACGTTCACGTGAATACTTTGTAAGAGAGATTAAAGGGCCGATTTCCATACCTTGATTCAGATGTATTTCCACTGCACATGCTATGTCCTACCTGACATACTTCTACAATAGGTCTTGTGCAGAGAAATTCCCTAATTAAATACCAAAGGATCATGGATTATAAATTTTGTAGCACCTACTCTATTACTACTACTACTTTCTAATGTTTAGGTAGTACTTGACTGTTACCTCAGATTATCCAACTGTGGGCGTTGTGGTGAGAAGGCCCTTAGTGAGTTCTTGAGTCGAGGGAACTTGAATACGAGTAAAGAGAAGGGAATGCTTAATGTTGTATTGTAATTATTTTGTGGAAACATTTGTGTATGTGATTGTAATTATTTTGTGGAAATATTTGTGTAAATATACATATAAGTTTATAAAGGTATAAACAAAAAATTACATTTAGAGAGCAAATCTAAATTATTATTAGATTTCAGCAAAATATTTGCATATGAAAAGTCCAAATGGTAACTATAAGGAGTATTTTATTCGTTATTGCAAGCATTTTATTTACCTGTACACCAATGAGTTCTGAAGAAATATATCCATACCTTTTATTATTGGCATTTGTTGCAAACGTAAATAAGATCTAATCAGAAAATAATCAAGCATCTGAAACAATCACTATTATACAACGTCACACACATTCTAAATCAGATTTCTGAATTACTTTCCTGAAAACTTTTGCGGTGAAAAGGAAACTGAAGAAACAATTCAAGCTCAAATTGAAGCAGTACATATAAGAAAAAAAAATTTTATTCCAAATAGTCACAGCTCTGCCTGAAGGGGGTAAATGAGTTTATTTAAGATAAATTTTTACATAATAACAGACCAAATTTTTGCAATTTTCAAATAGATGAAGCGCAAAAGTGTATGAGAAAACTAGTGAGTAACACATTGGTTATAATATTTTTAATGTAAAACAGTGAACATAATTTTACATATCAATGGCGTCATCGAATTAAAACCTGTTTCAATGTCAGACGCATTTCATTAAGAAATATAAAGTATTTTTAAAATTTTAAGAACACAGCTTCCGAAGTATTTGACAGCCCAGCCTGTATAAGCTCCATTCATGTGTTTAAAAGTTAGTAAACGGTTTTTGACACCACCTGTGAATACATCAAAAGGACCAATGAGAAATTCTTTGCAAAAGCCAACCAATTCGACTTCGTTAACTATGCATAAGTTTTTAATTACAAGATACATCACGAAGACAAAATATTACACCTCTTCCTGAACACACTGTTATCGATGGCGACCATAATTTTGTTTCGTAAGCACCTCGGTCGGTGGTTGACTATACTTTTTCAAATATCTGATTTCAACTTTGATGATTTTGAAATTGTATGGAATTAATTTCTACATTTGTAACTCTATTATTTAGATTTTCCTTTTTTATCGTATAGTATCGTGTTTTAGTATATGTTCTTATATGATTTTTTTTTGTTTGTTTATAGTATCTTGACTGTTTTTCGTATTTATACTACTTGATCATCGCATAACTTTTGGTGTTTCTTTCCAACTCTCGTCTGGTTTTCAGGTACTTGTCTGATTCACTCTTTGGCTTTTAGTCTTTTTAGAGACAAACTCCTTTTTCTCTTCCTTGTCTCCGATTTCTCCTCCGAGATTCACTTCAACCCAGTGTTCATTACGTCATGTCGGGCATCACTTCATGAACCGGCAAAGTTGCATCTTGCAGTAGCTTGGAAATAATATAGAGTCTAAGTGATAAACGAAAATATCTTACATTTTCTTCGAAAGAGAGATGAAGTATTTGTCTCAGTTTTAATATTTTAATACTAATCTGCACAGGTCTGACATAACTGATGTGCGTCAAATAGGTACGGAAAATTCACTCACACAGTGCAAAAATTGATCTGCAATTTTTGTAAGGTATTTTCCCTTAAATTTTATTTTTTAAACAACATTTTTGTAATCGGTTGCGAAAACGTAGAAGACAACCACTTAGCCGACGAGACAACCTACACAAGTTAGCAGACAGGCCATTTAGCCAACAAGGACACTTATCGGACAGGACATTTTGCAGACATGGACAGTTAAATGACACGACATCAAGCCGACAATGAGTCTCGCTCTTCCCAATTCTTTCAGATTTCTAACACTTTCACATTTCATTATTACTTTCTCAACACATCATGCTACATTTATTCCCGTATAAAGTCGTTTCCCTCTTCCCACTGATGAAATTTCCTTTCCCTGTCAGGAAGTAGAGTGATTCGCCCTAATCCTCGCTATAATGGAACTACTTTTTTTCTGTAATGCTATTTACCATGGAGGTTGGAAGTAAGATGGAGTGGCCCTAATCTGCTTCCCCCATACACAGCTTTGATGCACTGGCGATCCCTTCGTGGTGACCAAAACATTGGGTTATTTGAAATTAAGTTCAATGGGTTTTTGACACGATATGATGTAAACATTTTGTGATTACTTCGCAAATATACATATAATTGCATATATTTCCTTTTCCTACAGTATTTCAGAGTCTAAACTATATGAAAAGAATACATTTTAAAGAATATTTCATTCCGAACGGAATCAACTGCTATATGTTTCATTGAACAGTTTACAGATTTAATTTGAATGAAATATTTCCACAAGTTTTCGTTAATTACATTAGAATAAAATTACAATAATTCGATTTTATTCGGTTAAGGATTGCAAAAATTAAGTTTAAAGTCTATTCTATTATTAATATTAAAATTATGCTTTATTTCTTTACTATTTATACAGCTTCTTTCTAAAATACTTTCTCAAATATGACATGATGCTCTAGCTTCTGAGGCATCTTTTAAACTGAAACATCTAAGTCAGTTTATAATTAATGCTCTATAGGGTCCATTTCAAATTAATGGATTTGGATTATTTAATTATGGCAAAGCACACGAGGGCTATCTGCCTAAAGGGAGGGATGCCTTCGTGGAAAACTTTCTAAGGGAAACTGGCTCGTATGCACGTTACACATGGGGAAAACCACGAAATCGCCCATGCAGCCAGCCCGTTCCTCGAGATTGGAACCTCGGACCGAACTACCAGTGTTCAGCGTCTTTACCGCTCGGCCGCTGAGGGGCCCCATTTCAAATGAAAGCCTCGTTTATTTTATAATAGCGAAATACGTTAAACAGCACTTAAATTTCTCTGAATATTTCTGAAAGGGAATTAAAAAATTGTTTTTAAATATTATTTAAAACTTGTAACTGAGTTATTATAAAATGTAAGGGGAATAATTCTTTTATTTATACTTATCAAATTTTTAGTCCTAAATTTCAACAATACACATTGTAAAAGTCTTCTTTATCACTTTCTTAAGTACACATCTCATAGAATTTGCTTTACAATACCTTTTTTCCAGTACGAACAATTCTTGCTTAAATAATTTTATAACATTTTTGTCAACAGGATTTCAATTTATGTTTACAATTCAGTGTTAATGTAATTATAAATTTAGATAAATTTAATAATTAGATTTCTTCACTGTAACTTTCCCAGTTGTTTATGAATGAATAAATTCTTCATTTCAAATATATTTATAAATAATTTAATAAATATATACGTATTTTGTTACAGACACTTGCTTTTTGCAAGCACATGCATAAATACCTATATATATTTCATATTTTTCATTTCCGCCATATGGAAATCTTTAATTTCTGTGCATTCACTGTGCTTTACGAGTAAATTAATTTACATTAATTTTAAAAAGTACATGTTACAATAATATATGGACATGAAAAAAATATTTTATTTAAAGCATTTTGGCATTTGGAACATAAAATAAAAGTAGCGAATGCTCTATCAAGGGTATCGAAAGATCTATACAATTTTAACAGTACGGTGAGGTATTTTTCATTCTTTAAGCATAACATTTTTGCTAAAATCTATAGTTTTGTAGTTCAACAGCTTATAATTTTATAAAACAAATTCATAATCAAAATCGCTGTTGTTAGTTATCGAAAAATTACCAAGATGTGTTTTTTGCGTAAATATTACTAAACTACGAGTACAAATAGCTATTATCCATCACACTAGGAATGTTTCATTGAAGCGGAAGTGTCCCGTTTTTCGATTTGTATGGAACTGTCGTGTGTCGAAATACTATCACAGCGGAGCTTCGGAGTTGAAGCTTCGGAGCAGTGCTTCACTTCTAATGCCGGTTTGGCGACTCCTTCCTTTCTTACCTCCATGGGGTACTCACGTTCAAAATTAAGCGCCGAAATTATGCAGCATATCTAGGTTGGACTGTCAAATACTTCGGAAATTTAGAGCTTCAAATTTTTAGAAAAATCATATTTCTTCATAACATGCATCTGACATGGGAATACGTTTCGTTCGATAATGTCATGGATTTTTAAAATTATATTTACGGTTTGAGCTTGTATTTATTATGAAAAAAAGAATCTTAAAACCAATTTGTTACTCATAAGTTTTTTACCCTACACTATCGCACTATATAAATTTTAAAACCTTCGGACGAACTAAGTTCTATCAGGGAACTTCAGGAATTTGCAAACATATGAAAGGCTCTCGAAGTCGTCTATATTGGTAGGAGCCGTTGAGCCTAAAGGCGACTTATACATTTGTGACCATATTGGAAATGCCCCATGTATTTCAAGAGGTGTTAGATCAAACTGCTTTGCGTATTTTAGTCAGAGCGGTGGCTTTCGTTAAAATTGAATTTTGTTTTATCATGGCCCTGTTAATTGAAAAATCTTTTAGGACTTTAATTAGGAAGTTCGATTTAAAACGTGTGTTTAGAATTCAACATCTGACATAAAATCAAAATAATTTTGAATAAATTATATAATCGTTATCTACAGATACATTCATTGATGTTTCATTAAGTATCAAGTTTATAAAACCTTGAAGGAAGGATTAAATAACAATCTAGACTTTAAATAAACCTTCAAATCTTTTAAAACTTATTGTAAAGTGTTATTGTACTAATATAGACTTTTTAGCAAAGTTCTTACATTTTATCTTCACGAAAATCCGTCTTATTTCTTTTTGTGATTCAGCGTTGATGAAGCTATCGGTGTTCAGCAATTTTAAAACTCTGCTGCTGGTGCGTTTGCTTCTATAAGCAAAAAAGAGAAAATGTTTAATTTTCCACCTACATTAACAATACCCAAAACTGCGTATTTACCCTAGAAAATAATCAAGGGACAGAAGCCATACTCGGGCACTGCTTTTGAATTCAGCATACAGAAGTTTTTCTGTTTGATGCTTTAAGCAGAGAGATTCAAGCATTTAGCAACCAAGGACCGCACTGGAAAATAATATATTTCAGCTTGCAGAAGTAATTTCAAATATCAGTGGCAACGCGTGAGCTTCGAAATAAACAAATCAGATAATTACTTAGGTTTCATTGAAAATTCTGCGGTCTGCTCAGGTTTGACTGCTTAAGGAAATTTTTGAACTTCCCTCTAACAGAGAAATGTGCGCATTTGACTGCCTTATTTCTAGCTTGCTTAACGTGTGCTTTATATAAAAAAGCACACACACTATATCATACATATAATAATGTAAATGAATCTCTCATTTACTTGAATGATTCGGCGAGCCGTCACTGCGTAATACTGATGGCTGATGACAAAAAATAACTTTAAAACATATTCTGCGTTATTAAATAACATTATTAACTTATAATTGTTTAATATAGTCGTAGCGATAGAGAATTTGTTCACATTTTACTAGGTATTTTATGCATAAATTTTCATTCTAAATTTTGGTTGTAATTACTACAAATTATAAAGCTAAGGTACTATTAAACCTTAAATTTGAGAAATTCTCAGGGACTTCTCAAGACGATTATCCGATGTTCTTGTTCTAAATTTGTTCTTACTTTGCTTAACTATTTAAAATATTTGCTCGAATGCGTATTGCCAAATAGTGATGACAAAGATTTACGCTTGACTATGCAGTGAGGCATATTTATCTCTTCCTAGGCATGGTTTATAAAATCCAGCACAGAGACGTCTTCAATGCTGCCTTGAAGTGAATATCAGATAGCAAATGTACGCAATCTATTCGAAGATTTGTTGAAACATCCTATATCGATTGTAAGTCGAGTCAAAAGATATAAAAATTTTGATTTCTTTTCCGAAAATCTTGAAATTTATTTTTGTATTCTTGTAGTAAATCAAAACGAAAGGCTGCGTATTTCTTCCCAATTTTAGTGTTACGTTTATCAAACATTCTGATATGTAAATAATTATATGTGTTTGTTTGGGCTTCTGTATCTGGCCATTGAGAATGCATATTTCTTATTCCATTTCGGATCGCCAAAGACGCCGTCTTTCAAGTTAAAGGCCAGCATAAATCCCGAGCGCAATCCCGCTTCGGGGATGGATCTTGATATTTCACGTCCTATTCGCTTAGGTCTCATTCATACTTACTTTGGGGCCCACCAGCGGCCGAGCGGTAAAGTCGCTGAACACTGGTAGTTCGGTCCGACGGTCCGAGGTTCGAATCCCGCGAACGGGCTGGCTGCATGGGCGTTTTCGTGGTTTTCCCCATGTGTAACGTGTATACGAGCCAGTTTCCCTTAGAAAGTCCTCCACGAAAGGCATCCCTCCCCTAAGGCAGATAGCCCTCGTGTGCTTTGCCATAATTAAATACACCAACACCAACACCACCAACACCATACTTACTTTGGTCCGCAAATTGGACGCCCTTGTTTTGATTCTTCGATGTTAACGGTGTTTTTGAAGTGTGAACATATGCACCTCTTATTGGACCATGTCCATATCAGGCGGATATGTCTTTATTACAAATTCTAGCTGCATAAAATTCTAATATACCCGTTAAAATATGTTGAACTAGAACATAATGTAACAAATAGAACAATTTTCTGGAACAAATTTTCAAATTCTTTCCGAAGCAGTTTGAAATGCCAGGAGAACACCTAAGGTTTCGCGACTTGAATTCTTTTAGCGGCTACTCAGTGAAATAACAAATTTCAAATACCTTATTTTTAATTTTCGTTTCAGATGGAGTCTAATGATTCATTTTAATACATTTATAAGTTATATTAAGTACATTTACGAGGATATTTTATTTCAAAATATTCCTGCTTGAGCCTGAGCCTTAAATGTGATCAAGCATTACCTTCACTTCGAATGACAGAAATTCAACTCTACTTACCTTAACTCTGACCAACCATTACTTTAATTTTGGATCATAAAAATTGTGTTGAATAGTTAAACGAGCTTCATAATTTTATACTTAGATATTTGTCGAAGTACATTTTTTGCGATCTATAGCTTTTTCAAAGAACCGGAGTCTAATTTCAATGTTTACTTTGGTTGCCTGCGAGTAAGGCGGATCTGTCTATCTGTTGACGAATAAAAGATTAGCATTCTTTTAGAAAATTAAATGGTGTAAATTTTGTTATGTAAATTAGAATCTCTTCGAAGCATATCGTGACTGATTTAAGTCCTTGAGCTTTTTAAATAACAAGAAACATTCGTATATTTCCAGCTGAAACCTTACGTTGAAAAATTAAAACTAAAACCTATAATATGTTAAACTTTTAATTAAGCTTTTCTTTTAAATGTATTTGAAACTTAAATACAAGCGTAAACAACTTCATCCCTTGACATACTTCTTTTATTACCAGTCATCGTTTTTGATTTGTGTTAATTTTCGGTTATAAACCACAGGAATGGCTTAATTTACATAGTGATTTTACTGCTTAGATTGCTAATGTGTCTTTGCAAATGTATGAATTCTGGGAGAACACCAGCATCGAGAGGACCGAGCAGTCTCCAGACCTACCCGATCTTCAATTTTTAGAAGCAAAGCCCTTCAGTCTGTGCTCTCCTCGTCAGGTACTTATCTCTTTTGGAGAATATTCTTTACGGTTGTATCACAAGTCAAGCCCTAGTGGGGCTATTTCAATAACTGACAAGAGTAGGGATCACTATCACCTGCTGCAGGCCAGTATATTGCAGGCTTAATCATTTTTCATTTGTATTTTCACCAAACTTACATTGTGATTACATTTAGCAGTTGTTAATTTGACTGTTATTTCAAAAGGATAGGATAACTTTGAATTTTAACCCGTTATGTTGTGTTCAGAGTTTTCTTTTTTTTTTTTTTTTTTTTTAAACCCAACTCAAGCGAACATTGATTGTAATTAGACTCCCTTACATTTTCTGCTATTTGAGGCTAAAAATAGAATGTTATTTCCGAGCCGGTCATACAACATATTAGACTGAAACTATCTTAAAAATTAGCTTTTCATAGGACGAAAATGCACGAAGACTAAAAGCTAGTGGTCTTAATCTAGAGGCCGTTGGTGAAATTTTCACGACCAGCCAACACATTTTCCGTTCGCATTATTATGATATTTAATATTATGACAAAAACGTGTAGAAATTTTAAGATTTTTAATACTTTTCAGACCTCTTCCACGTTACGTTGATTACCATTAAAAATGAACATGAGTAATGCATGTGAAAATAACCTTATTCAAAGATATAAAGATATGAGGCTACAGGTTTGATTATATATATGCTGTATCATTATAGTCGTTGTTAGAGTACTTTATTTTCACAATTATATTTTATTTTTCTTTAGCTTGTATAATGATAATTGAAGTTTCAGTGTTTTTCCAGTATTAAATTGGTTGTCACATTAATTACAGACATGTTGTTTAAAAAAATAAAATTTAAGGATAAAAAAGCATTGTAAGAAAATGCAGATAAATTTTTTACACTGTGACTCATTTTTCCATGCCTATTTGAGTCACATAAACTATGTCAGACTTGTAGCGATTAATATTAAACCTGAGACTGGGTCAGGCAGGAAATCTCACAAATACTTCGCCTCTGTTCTTAAAAAGTGTATTATATTGTCGTTCATTGCTTTTGATTAATATCAGCATTTATTTCTGATAACATTTCATAAAAATCTGTAATAACCCTTTACTAGCTTTTAAACAAATGAATGCAGCTTATACAAGTTGGGCTCTCAAATACTTCCGAAATTTATTAATTATTGTGTTCTTAAAATTATTAAAAATATTTCACATTTCGTCATGAAATGCGTCTGACATGGAAATAGGTTTCCATTCGATGATACCATCGATATTGAAAAATGCATTTACAGTTTGAGATTATAATTATTATGATTAAAAATACAACCCATTTGTTACTAGTTTTCTCATATAGTCTTGCGCTTTATACACTTTTAAAAGACAGCTGGCTGCATAAATAGAATAAAATTATGCTTTATTTAAATGAAACTGCTTTGCCTATTGGAGGCAGAGCGTTGGCTTTGGAATAAAATGTACTTATCTTATATCTACTGCATTGTTTTGCGCTTAAAATTGTTGTTTTGGTTTGTAATTCCCCGCAAAACATTTCAGAAACGATGTTTCTGAGATTGATATAAAGTCGAGGGAATTCGAAAGAAATTTTAAAAGTTCTTTCTAAGGATGCATTTTCAATATTAAGCGTAAATTCACATACTTCAAGCAAACCAATGTATACTATAATGTGTGTGGACAATGTGTATATAAGAAATCACATATATAAAATATTTAAGTGAATCAGTCAATTACTGGACTTATCTGGCGAGACAAAACTGCCTTACTCTAAAGATGGATGATGACAAAAATTAGCTTAAAAATATATTAAAATAATTTTAAAACTTTATTAATTTATGATTCTTTTAATATAATGAAAGCAACAAAGAATCATTTTGATATTTTATTTTACATTGAATACATAAATTTTAATTGCAACTTTTGTTTTTCTTTGTAAGAAATAAAATTAGTGTAATTTTCCCTTTACATTTCAGAATATCTAGTTTGACTGAAGTGTTTGCAGTTCTGAGAGAATTCTCAAGATGTTCGTCCTATGTTCTGCTTCCGATTTCACTCTTAGTATACTTAAGTATTGAAGATATTTTTTCTCAAATATACTAGCTTCCAAATAATGATGACGATAAATAAGACATGACTATGAGGAATATTTATTTCTCCTTAGGCCGTGGCAACTGGCTTCCCTATCTCTATGCCAGAAAAAGGCTAAATAAAAAGGCTATCAAGTGGAACAAAATATGAGGCAGTACTCTATTTTATTTCGAAATTTAATGTTTTAAATTATTCGCCTTTTACGAGTCGATTTGAAGCATTAAAAACGAATAATTAATTTGCATTTTCATATAGTGTTTATTTAGTTTTGATTAGTTTAAAATTATTCATTTTTTATTTAGTTTAAAATATTTATATGAAATATCAACATATTTCAACATTTCAATTTATGTTTTACTTCGTTCTAAAATTTAATAGTTGAATGTGTTTTATATTTAAACTTTTTAAAATTTTCCTATAATTTTATATTCCTTTTTCTTCTAATTTTAAATTTTAGCTTTCCTATATAGCTATAAGATGTAATATATATATAAAATTTAATTATTAGTATTTAATGAAAGAGAAGGAAATTTACATTGTGAGGTAAATGCAAAACTGGGCAAACTTATTCTTTGTGTTTTAAGTCAATATATGCGCTTCCAGTTTGGATGATTTCAGCGGGAAATAGAATTTATCGATATAAGCTTTGATTCAAAGAAGTAATGGAATAGGTCAGAAAAATCCAGTCTAATACTTAATATGAATAATTGCTAATTACTGACCACCAGTATTTTATTCCCTTCTTGTGCTATAAAAATTTGGAAAAATCTTTGCAAGCAAGCATCCTACACAAATCACATGCCAATGAGCGTATTAATCGTAAACTCTTTCTTATCCGCTTTTTGCTTTAGTGTTTGTATTGTGTATTAAAAAATTATAAAAACCAAAAAAAGTATGTAATATAAAAGTACAAAAAATTATAAAAACCTAAAAACTTATAAAAAAATTATGATATTTAAGTTTTTATTTTCTTATCCCTATCCCTAAACTCCCTCGAGCCTGTGGCTCCCTCTATTGAGCATCAAGTAATTCACTTATGCAAAATTTTTCCTATTTCTGCTCACTATTAGTAATTCTGATGTGGAGGTACATGGTTTTGAACCATAGGCACTCCGAAACTTGCAAATCATTGGCATTGGCAAGCAAGCATTGGACAATTTCAGGTATTCTCTTAAAAAAAATTCTCTTGCCGTTTAATAGGCAAAGAGGTGGTTTTAGGACATGTAATAGAAGTTTTTAATAGAGTTTTCAAGCTGTTTTGAAACTTATCAAACATTTTCTTTCCAAGTGGTTTTAAAAGTACGTTTGTTAAGATAAAATATTTAGGTCTTAGAGCCTAGGTAGTTGCTTTGTATGTGGTGTACGACTCGAAGATCTTTACCACTCTACATTGGATTTCTAGAGTGAAAAACATAAGAAAAGTGAATTAAACTGGCGAAAAACGCCAGCACATCATAGTGTCCATTTTTTAGCCGGGCCAAAAATGGAGGAGAGTGATCCGCATAATTGATTTTAAAGTCAAAATAATCAAGTCTAATGCTTAATATAATTAATTGCTAAATTACTGGCCACAAGTATTTTATTCCGTTTTGAGGTATAAAAATTTGGAACATCGTACGGATAATATTGGAACGGATAAAAAATTAACAGAGGTGTTAGTCAGAGCGGTGGCTTTCTCTTAAATTGAATTTTTGCTATTTTATCTTTTTCATGGTAGTGTTTGTTCACCGTAAATTCTTATAGGAATTTACTCGGACACTTCATTGGATAACACGCTTTCAGCAGCTACATAATACAGACTCTTTTCTGTTTGATGCTTTAAAGCAGACAAATCCAAGCATTTAGCCACGAAGGACCGCACTGGAAAAAGATGATATATTTCGGGTTACACCAATAATTTCGAATATCAGTTAAAACTCGTGACCTCCGAAATAAGCAACTCAAATAATTACGCAAGTTTCATTGAAAATTTTCCGGTTCTGCTCAGGTTTGACTACTGAAAGAAATTTGTGAATATTCCCTCTAAGAGAGTAATGTGCGCGTTTGACTGCATTATTTCCAGTTTACTGAAAGTGTGCTTTATATAAGAAACCGCATATACTATATCGCAGATATAGAAATTAAATAATATTATTAACTTATGATTTTCGAATATAGTTACAGCGAAAGAGAATTATTTTCACATCTTACAAGACATTTTATGCATAAAATTTCATTGTAACTGTTGGTTGTAATTACAATAAATGATAAAGTTAAGATAATATTAAACCTTGAATTAATGTCTGGTTCGAGTGAAATGGTTGAAATTCTCAGTTCTCAAGATGTTCATCCGATGTTCTGGCTCTAATTTTATTCTTAGTTTCCTTCACTACTGAAAATATTCGCCCACAAACATAAGAACTCTCAAATAGTGCTGGAAAAAAAAAAGTCACTATGAAGTATAACATATAAATCTCTTCCTAGGGCTGATTTATAATATAAAGCAAGATGCTTCTTTTTGCTGAATATGAGATTACAAATCTATACATTACATTCGCAGATTTGTTGAAACAAACCTATATCGATTGTAAATTTACATTTACATATCAACACTTCTGAAAAAATGTAAAAATTTTGATTTATTTTCCAAAAATCTTGAAATTTATTTTCGTATTCTTTTACCAAACCAAAAAAAGAGGCTTCGCATTTCTTCCCAATTTTAGTGTTACGTTTATCAAAAGTGTTGATATGTAAATGATTATATGCGTTTGTCTGGGCTTGCTTTATTTGGCTATTCAGAATGCATATTTTTTATTCCATATCGGATCGCTAAACAGCATGTTTCAAGTTAAAGACATGAGTCTTGATATTTCTATTCCGCTTCGCTTAGGTCTCATTCATACTTGCTTTGGTCCGCCAATTGGACGCCTTTGTTTTGATTCTTCGTTGTTAACGCTGTTTTTGAAGTGGGAATCTATGCACATCTTATTGGACTATGTCCATATGAGACCGGTATGGCTTTGTTTTAAAATGTAGCTGCATCAAATTCTAATGTAATTTTTAAAATAGGGTGAACTAGAGAACAATTTAACAAATAAAAGAACCATTTTTTCGGAAATAATTTCCAAATTCTCTCCGAAGCAATTTGAAATGTCACGAGAATTCCTAAGGTTTCGCGAATTGAATTTTTTAGCGGCTTATAAGTGAATTAAAAAATTTTAGATATACTTATACTTATTTTTTAATTTCCGTTATACATGGTGCCTAATGATTCATGTTTTAATACATTTATATGTTATATTAATTAAATTTAAATTGTCCTTTTACTCCAGTTTGAGCTTTAAATGTGATAAACATTACTTTAAATCACAGAAACTGAAGTCTACGTACCTTAACTCTGATCAAACTTTACTTTAATTTTGGATAACAAAAATTGTGTTTAATAGTTAAACAACTGCATAATTTTATACATAATTAGACATTTGTCTAAGGCCATTTTGTGCGACCATAGCGTTTTCAAAGAATTGGAGTCTAAGTTGAATGTTTACTTTGATTGCCTGCGAATGAAGTCTATTAGAAGGCGGATCTAACCATTTGATTTCACATTTAATAACTGGCTCTTAAATGTACTGTCTGCACAAGAGATACTCATTAGATCATATGTATTCTGAATCTTACATTTTAAAAATCAAAAGAATGCAAGGACTGAAATAAGAAAACACTAGATTCATTGTAATCCTTTCAGTCATTCTCAGCTCAAACTCAGAAAACGAAAGCACTACAAGATTTCTACTATTACGCCATATATTTATAACTGCGAAACAAATGCAAATTAAAACGTAAACAACATATGCTCACATGCACGGAGATTTAGCGTCACAAGAGCAATAGCAGCTCATTGGTCCATTTTCGAAACCCCTCCCTCAGTGGCTACGCTCATGTGCACTTGTGAAATATGCGAACCGGAGTCTAAGTTGAACGTTTACTTTGATTGCCTGCGAGTAAGGCGGATATGTCTATCTGTTAACGAATAAAAGCTAAGCATTCTTTTAGAAAATTAAATGGTGTAAATCTTATCATGTAGATTAAAATCTCTTCGAAGCATATCGTGACTGATTTAAGTCGAGCTTTTAAAATACCTAAAACCAGTCGTTTATTTCCAGCTGAAACCTTGCTTTTAAAATTAAAACTAAAACCTATAATATGTTAAACTTTTACTAAAGCGTTTCTTTTATAAGTATTTGAAACTTAAATACAAGCGTAAACCAACCTCATTCTCGACATACTTCTTTTATTACCAGTCATCGTTTTTGATTTGCGTTGTGTTTTTGGTTAACCCACAGGAATGGCTTAATTTCCATAGTGCTCCTACTAATTAGATTGATATTGTGTCTTTGCGAATGTATGAATTCTGGGAGAACACCAGCATCGAGAGAACCGAGCAGTCCAGACCTACCCGGTGTTCAATTTTTAGAAGCATAACCCTTCAATCTGTTCTCTCCTCGTCAATTACTTATCTTATTTTGGAGAATATTCTTTACGGTTGTATCACAAGTCAGGCCTTAATGGGACTCTTTCGATAACTGACAAGAGTAGGGATCACTATTGCCTGCTCCAGGACAGTAATGCATCAAAGCATCGAATGACTTAATCATTTTTTATTTGGATTTTTACCAAACTTACATTGTGATTACATTTAGCAGTTGTTAATTTGACTAATATTTCAAATTTTGAATTTTAACCCGTTATATTGTGTGTTCACAGTTTCACACGGTTTTTTTTATTGTAAAATGGTTTACCCAACTCAAGCGAATATGGTTTGCAATTACACTCCCTTACATTTTTTGCTATCTGATGTTAAAAGTAGAATGTGATTTCTGAGCCGATCATACAACTTATTAGACTGACACTTTCTTAAAAATTAGCATTTCATAGGACGAAAAAACGCGAAGACTAAAAGCTAGTGGTCTTAATCTAGAGGTTCTTGGTGAAATTTTCACGACCAGCCAACACATTTTCTGTTCCGTTAATTCGCATTATTATGATATTAAATGTTATGACAATCACTGGTAGAAATTTTATGATTTTTAATGGTTTTCAGTCCTCTTCCACATTACATTGATTACTATTAAAAATGAACATGAGTAATGCATCTGAAAATTTATACCTTATTCAAAGATATAAAGATATGAGCCTACAGATTTGATTATTTATATCGTTGTATTGTCGTTGTTAGTGTACTTTATTTTCACAATTATATTTTATTTTTCTTTAGCTTCTATAACGATGACTGAAGTTTCAGTGTTTTTCCAGTACTATATTGGTTCGCACATTGATTACAGACATGTTGTACAAAAACATAAAATTGAAGGGAGGGGGGAAACCCTGTAAGAAAATGCAGATCACTTTTTTCACACTGTGACTCAATTTTTCCTGCCTATTTGAGTCATGTAAATTGTGTCAGACTTGTATTGATTAATATTAAAATATTAAAACTGAGACTGGGTCAGGCAGTGAAATGCGTCTGACATGGAAACAAACTTCCATTCGATGATGGCATCGATATTTAAAAATGCATTTAGAATTTGATATTATAACTATTATGATAAAAATATAAGCAATGTGTTACTCACTAGTTTTCTCATATTGTCTTGCCCTTCATGTAATCTAAAATCAGATATGGATACGAAGATAGTTTTGTCTCCTAAACATTTTCAATGAAACTGCTTTGCATATTTAAGGCAGAGGGGTGGCTTTGGAATAAAATATCTTACATTTCTTTGTTTTGTGCTTAAAATTGTTTTTTTTTGGTTGTTATTCTCCGCAAAACGTTCGGGAAATTAGTTTAGACATGTGTTTTAGAACGTCTGCGGCGATGACTCTGCTCCTGATATAAAGTCGAGGAAATTTTAAAGAAATTCTAAAAGCTCTTTTCTAACGATGCATTCTCAATATTAAGCGTAAATGCACATACTTCAAGCACAACCAAATTACGAAATTAGCAGTTTCAAGATTTTAAAATATTAAAAAAAAATGATTTAGGCTTAAGAAAGCGGAATTATGTTTCATTCAGGGAAGCTTTTCAAAATCTGCACAAGAAGGATTTACCAATTAAAGTTTTAAGTAACCGTAAATCCTTTCTACAAATCTAAAATAATAAAGCGTATATGTTAATCATTAATATAGTTTCCTCAGAAAAATATCTAGAATTTTTAATTTCCACGAAGATTCGCCTGATTCCTTCTTTTGATTCGAACTGGTTCAAACTCGTAATATTTAGCAATTTTACCCCTTGGCTGATAGTGGGCCCCCTCATTACACAAATGTTGATTGAAAAATTAAATTTAGGCACAAATTCTTGTTACAAAATGCGGATCAATTTTTTAACAGCCAAATGAATGGTGTTCAATACATTAATACTTACGTTGAACTCTCAGATGCTTCAGAACTTTATCACTTCCAATTTGAAAATATTTCATATTTTTTCATGACATATGACATGGAACCAATTCGATGTTTTTGATGTCAAGGATTTTTAACTCCTTGACAGTGTGGCGGGAGTACAGTTTGGGCAACTACTGTGCGCAGTATTTGTGCTGCCTTTAACTGACTTCGGTCACTAGAAAAATTAGTGTTTCTATTACGTAAAGACAGAATTGAGTTAATAAGCACTTTAGGATATTCAATTAAGACGTAATTACTATTTTAATAATAGATGGCGCTATTGGTGCTATGTCTTCACCGATTTCATATGGGGGAAGGCCTCGGCTTGGTCAGCTGCTCAGCTAAACAGACACGTGTTGGGAATGAAAGTTTCGCGTTCAGAAATTTAGTTTCGGCTCTTATTTCGATTGTTTTTGCGTTAATGTGACACCAAAAAGTTTTCTTTTTTTGCAATATAAGATTCAAGTATCGCTAAGGAATAATTTTAGCTCCTCCTGGATCGGATGACGATATATCTACAGACGAAAATACGGAAAGTGATGGTGATAGTGATATTTTTTACTGTAGAAATTGGAAGCCGTTTTTTTAGATAAACTTCCTTCTGTCTCTGGAAGGTTTCCGTTCCAGCTAACAGAAGTAGGTGCAGTAGTTGATACCTCAAATTTCACACAAGAAAGTGAATATAATGAGTTGTTTTTTTATAACAATTTTTGCACTTTTTTACCACAGAAATTAATAAATATGCACAACAATGCATTCAAAGTCAAACTCTAAAATCAAAAAGCAGAGCAAAAATGTGGGCTCCAACGAATGAAAACGAAATAAAAATTGATCTTGTCTTGCATATTTTTTGAGAAATCTCAAGAAAGCCTCTTTGTTAATATTTATAAATAGAATTTTTTCTATATTAAAATATTTATGGGTTTTAGAACTGAAATTTGCAGTTTAGTCAACAACACTCTACTTTTGTACAAGAATTATTGTACTAAAAGCAAATTTTGATATTTGGAGCCAAATTTATTTGTTTGTTTTTATCGGACGTTAGCTGTTTTTCATTTTCTATATACGTAAATATATAATTCCATTATAATGTAAATTTATCAGCCAGTTTTTAATAAAAATATATGGTTGAAAATTCGTTGTAGCGGATTTTTATATTGCGACATATCGACGATTTTCTGTTCGAGCATTAGTTTGTTTTTAGAATTTCACGATTTACTGAATAAAAGAAATCAAGAAATTTTAAATGCAAATTTTTAACGTGATCAAGCTACTGACTTTACAAAAGTCGACATCATGAAACTTGATTTCTAAGATCTTTTCTTTGTTGCGCAGTCTTCCTATATATCTGTACGAATTTTCTAATTATGAAATTGTGAAAGATGCTTTAATTGTAACAATGCTACCTTCGACTCGTACAGGCCAAAAGCAGTCCCAAACTGTGGAGGACAGTTACAAATGTTGATCAGAATTATATCATCCTCCCATTTTGCTTAACATGTAACTCACGCGATAATCTGTAAATTTATTTAGCTGACTAATGTCAGAATTTTTTTTTTTTTTTTTTAATATTTTCTGTTGTTTCGCCTTCTGTCATGAGGAAGTCAATCGGAACAGCCTCGGTTTCGTGCTCGAATCCTGAAGAAGGCATGGATGCTCGTTAAGTATATAGACTAATTGCGTCACAGAGGCAACGGAACACTATTGTTTAGATTGGTTTTGTTTAGTTAATTATATCAAAGTTGTACAGTACGGCTACCTGCCTAAGTGAAAGTACGCTTTCGTGGAAGACACTGTAAGGGAATCTGACTCATATACATGTTACTTACTCCTAGGGAAAACCTAGTAAAAGCCCATGCAGCCAGCCCGTTCGCCTGGAACTAACGCAGGTGGAAACTGCTAGTTTTCAGTGATTATACCGCTCGACAGCTGATGGGCGCTAAATGCTATTGAAGCGAATGTCTTCGAAAGAGGATCCAATGACCTATCATTGGACATGGGATGAGAGAGCTTTCCACCCTTTCCCTGAAATATTCTTCGCCCACCAGCGGCCGAGCGGTAAAGTCGCTGAACACTGGTAGTTCGATCCGAGGTTCGAATCCCGCGAACGGGCTGGCTGCATGGGCGTTTTCGTGGTTTTCCCCAATGAGTGACGTGTATACGAGCCAGTTTCCCTTAGAAAGTCCTCCACGAAGGCATCCCCCCTTAGACAGGTAGCCCTCGAGGCTTTGCCGTAATTAAATAACCTAACCTAACCTAACCTGAAATATTCTTCAGCAAAACTGGAGCAAAATTTCACCTTTATCGCGATTGAAATTCTCGCATTCTGGTGCCCCTTTCACAATGTTCTTGGTAATGAGAAAAAGCTCTAGGTTTGCGTCTAAGAAAACTTTAAAGTATATTGAAATTTTCTATTACGATAGATTAAAATATATCCTAATTAAAACGACTGCAAACTTATCGAAAAACGAGCTCAAAAATTCTCTTAGTATTTTTGTGTTTCGCAGATTTTAGAGAATACCTGAGATTTCGCGAATGTAATTTCTTTTCACGGTCAAAAAATTCACAAATTTCAGATATATTTTTCATTATATTTTACTTTGCATCTTATATTCTGAGTCATACATTATCTTTAAAAACATTTAAAACTTATATTAATTAAACTTACCGGATAATATATTTTAAAGTTTATCTACTCTAATTCTGAACATTAACTCTGTTCAACCTTTGCCTTTGTTTTAAATAACAGAAATTACTCTTAATTGTTAACTCTCACGCAGACACCAATTTCTTCGAAACATATCGTGACTAATTTCATTTCCTGAACTTTCCAAGTAACGAAAAACATTCATTTCCATGTGGAATCTGTGGTTCAAAAAGGAAGGCAAAGGAATTCTGTACTTCGGACAAGCATAAAAGAATTTCATATTTAGAGTGTTTATGAATACTATTTATAACTTTCACTAACGCTTGCATTTTGAGGTAGTTCTATCCTTCTTTGCTCGTGCCACAGTTTTGGCACACCTCATATCAGAAAGTTATGCAAATGTATGAATATATTTTATATCAGAAAGTTATACAAACTTAACAACATGAGAAAACATTCTATCTTTATGCCACCCAACCGGAATATCGGCTAGCTGCCTGGTGCGGCATGGGGCACTGTAAATATGCGGCGAGACGAAAGTCCTCTCCAGATGTTTTTGTAGTGGAAGAAAGATGGGAGACACTCGGACCCCTTTTAAAGGTATGCTACTTTAACATTTTGGAACTGAAGAAGCCTGTCAACTGTATGAAACGCAACGTTGTTTGCAAATTAGGGTCCCATGCCACTCGCGCTATCTCAGGTGAATATAATGAATGGGGTTTCTGAGCTGAGGGTGCAACATAGTAGTCACGATCTTCTGACTTAACGTCTGCTAACACTTAGCATTTCATAGCAGAAAAAGCACTAATCGTATATTCCAGCGGCCGGAAATTAGAGTTCGTCGAAATCTTACGCAGTCATTGAATACATTTTGGATTCAGTTGACTAGTTATTACGGTAAGCATTTAGAGAAATTTTAAGATTTTACTGGTTGCAAGTCCAATTTTACATTATTTTCATGATAATTAAAAACGAACAGGAGTAACTTCCTTGAAAATCTACAAACTCGGATATAAATCTTATTCAAAGGTTTGAAGTTACAGATTTGATTGCTTACACAAATTTGTATTGCAATCATTGATATCATATTTTAATTTCAAAATTATGCTTTTCTTGCAGCTCTAATAAAGAAGATTCAAGTGTCGAAATTTAAAAGATAAAGACTAGTAATCAAATGCAGATCAACGTTTTTTCACAGGCAAGGGAATCAATTTTGCTACCTAATTAAGTCATGTAAATTGTACGAGACTTGTAGAGATTAATATAAACATATTGTTGCGTGCGTACGTGTTCGTTACGAAATGAATGCACAAGTCCGATGAAAAATAAACAAAAATTTATTATCATCACAACAAATGTGATTAAATGTCCTCAAATAATCGTGCAGTATCACAATATATCACAGTAGTTATCTTCTAACTACTCAAACGTTCAAGAGAACTTAATTCAAAACAGCTAAAGAAAGCTAATCCGTGAATTCGCTAAAGAAGAGCAGTTTTCTAAACAACAATAAACTAAGTAACTACTACGAACTTTTTTATTTATTTATTTCTGATTCACCTCAGGTATACAACTACTTTGAGTTTTGACCTGTTCAATCTGCGCAGCCTATGAAGGCCATTCACGGTTTTTAGTACATTAAGGTGCTACTGCACCTCGCCCGGGGCGTGACATTAGAACAAGTTGCAATCATTCCGTGGGGAAGTCAAGCTAAATATACGAAAATTGGGAAATTAGTACTTGGAAAACAAAATCATCCAGCATTCAAGTCCATGCATGATGCATTCGGTCAGGATAGTAGCGTAAGGTTACTGAGATAGGGTGCGCAGTCCAGCAGTTAATCAGGAGTAGAACCACAGCAGTGGGCGTGGTGAGATCACACAATACACAGTCCTTAACACATATTAATTAATTCAGAGTCTCTAGCCTGCTTCCAAGCAAATAGCCAATTTTGGCAGTAACACAGTACTTGGTTAAATAAGGTTATATAGAGCACAAAACACAACTTCATATGTACACTATTTACATATTTACATCACCACCGCGCATTATGGTGAATTGACCGAGGTCTCTTCACCACGCTGTCCACCGTAGGGTCATAATTACCGAGTTCTCTTAGCGTGTGCACTGGAGAATTATCCATTTTTTTGAAGAAGTTGTGCGCCTCCATGAGGATTTGTTCAGGAATAGGCTTTATTTTCAAGTCTGCATGAATGATGCTATTTCGTACAAACCAGGGCGCGTTAGTGATGGCTCTCAAAATTTTGTTTTGAAGGACTTCTAGTTTTCTCTTATCCGTCTTATTGGCAATTGCCCACGCTGGGGCGGCGTAGAGCATAACTGGCCTAATCATAGTGAGATAGATCATGCGTTTAGCTTTTAAGCTCAATTTCGATTTCCTACCTATAACAGTATAAAGCGACATGAAAACACCGTTTGCTTTATTTACTTGGTTGGTTACGTGCTCTTTGAAGGTGAGCCTATCATCTAGGGTAACTACTACGAACTGAGAGGTTTTCCTCCTTTTATACGATTTTAAACTCGTGCGCGAGAATTTTCTAGTACTTTCTCGAAATAAAAAAAAAGATATTTATTGTTACATGCACGCGCTTTTGTATTTTCAGTTTTCCGGCTTAGCTTTCTTTTAATATTCGTCACGCGCTGCACTGCGCGGGAAATAAAACCATTTAATTTACAATTCAACTAACATAAGCTATTTAAATACCAAATCCGTAACACTATTATAACTGAGACATGGAGGAAATCTCATAATACTACCTTTCAGTTTCTAAACAAATGAATGATATTTTCTTTCATTGCTACCGATGAATATTAGCAACTTTTTAAGAAAATCTGCGAAAACATTAAAGAAATGAATGCAGCCCGTGAAATTACGCCTATTAATAAAAAAAATATATTTCCAACTTGTTACTTACTAATTTTTTCATATACTCTTGCGATATATGTATTTTAAAATGACGGACACATTGAGATTGAATAAATTTGCTTTTCTTTTAAATAAAACTGCTTGCCTATTTCAGGCTTAGTGGTGGTTTTGGGATAATTTGCAATTTCTTTGTTTTTACTGTTGGGTTTTGTATTTGAGTTGCGTCTACCCTTTGTTGTTTTCCAGAAATTCAGTTTGAAATTATCCCATTAACGCTCGGTGATCTAATTATGGATCAGTTACTTTTTGCCTGCTCAATGAAAATAGTATCTTTGAATCACTTGTCATTCTCTGGTTTCATGACGCACGTGGCCACCCCCCAAAGGAGGTGCTTTATAACATTCTTTTCCAGATCAGTCCAGCAGATAACTTCTGAAGTTAATAAGTGATGCTTCAAAGCGCAGCTTTCCATTTTGTATGCAACGGAGGAACGTAAAAGTAAGTTATATACATTTTCAAAACCTCCGTAATTGTCCTACATTATTTAAATTAGAAACATAACTGTTCTTATAATTAATGTTTTAGATTAAACATGCTGATGTATAAATAGATCGCTGGATGTTAATGGTAACTAATACTATTTTTTTTTCTTTTTCATTTTTTCCAGAAACTCCAGACGTAAAGTGTTTCACACCGCCGAAGAAGCATTAGAATATATGTTTTCTAAGGATATTGAGCCGGGTATAATTGCTTTAACTCCTGATGATGTGGATTATTTAACTAAAGAAGAGTGCTTTGATGATGGTGAAATGATTATTCCATCAGGAAAGGACTTGTCAGGTAATGAAGAAATTTGTTTACCCGGTGAAGGAATAGAGGTAAAAGAACAATGTGAATCAAGAAACATAAATGATTTTAAACCTAATATTATGGAGCATCTTCCATCTAAATCTAGCGTCAGTATTGAAAATGAAAATAAAAAACAAGTTAGGTTGAAATAATCAAAAAAAAAAGTGCTTGAAAGAATTAAAACTGGAGCCAAAAGCTATTTGGACATAAATAACTTTATGCTTTTAACGAAGAAGATAATTTCTCTAGTGAAAACCTTGAGAGCATTTCAAATCTTTTAGAAAATTAGAATCTACATGAAATTTTAAGAACTTCCCGAATTTTACGAATTTATGATAAATGAAACAAAAAGATATAGGACAGAGGGGAACAATAAGCCAGAGTTTCCAGTTACAAATGGAAGGTTTTATTGGTTTCTTGATTTTCTCCGGCTACCTTACTTTACGTAGTTAACGTGATTACTGGTCAAAGGAAGAAGATGTTATGGTTCCGATAATAAAAAATGCAATGCCTCGAAATAAATATTTAGAATTTAAATATCTTATCCATTTTGCCAACTATAATTATGCATGAATGCAGAAATCAGACAGGATATTTAAAGTAAGAACATTAATCACTGTTTTAAAAAATTTAGAATTTTCGATAAATTTCTGTCTGTTGATGAAATTATGATTAGATGTTACGGTCATCATGTTTTTAAAACAATCTCTTAATTCCAAACCCCTACGGTTTCTCTATAAATTTTGGGTCATGCGTGGAGTAGGCTAGTGTTATAATTTTGATTATATTGAGATACGGAAAGTTTTGAGAATACATCGAACGAACCGCTTGGAACACGAGTGGCGAAAAAAAGTGCTGCAACCAGTAATTGATCCCAATAGCCTCATAAAATTTTTGACAATATTTTTTTAATTCTTATGATCTGCTGTTACATTAGAAACCGAAGGATTCAGAACCACGGGCACAATTAGAAACAACAGAACTGTTTCTTGCTCATTAATGGCTGATAAGACATTAGCAAGAAAAAATCGTGGTACTTATGACTACTGTTTCGACGAAAGGAACGAAATAACTGTAGTTAAATGGAAGGATAACAAGTGTGTAACAGCAGCAACAAACTTTGATTACATAGAGGCTCTAACCTAACTTTCAAGGTATGAAAAAGGTTTGAAAGTAAAACCACTAATTTTGTAACCTAGTACTATAGCCCAATATCAAAAACATATGGGTAGTGTTCATCAGCACGACTGGCTGTCAGAAAAAAAAAGAAATAATTAAAATTGTGGCAAAAATGGTACTGACCAATTTTTACAAGAGTTATTGACATGGCTGTCATAAATACGTATATTCTGTTCAATTTAACAAATTCTGAAAAGAGAAGTATCAAAGAAATCAGAAAATATATCGCGTTTGGTGTACCTCAAGCTGGGAATAAATTCTAAGATAAGCATTGGAAAACTTTTGGGGATGTTATCGAGGTCAAAAGTAATAGAATCTGTACATTTAGAAAAAAAAAGACTACCTGTTACAGGTAAAAGGTAAAACCAAAGAAGATGCCACTTTAAAAAATGTAAGGAAAGATTTCCTACGTTTTGTACAAAATGCGATGTAACATAATTTGTGAAATGTTCTCCACTATATCATCTTTTAATATTGCAAATTGCTTGTTCTTTCATTACCAGAAGAACCCAGCGATCTATTTATAGGTCACCTATTATCTGAACTCCTAGTCATGGTAGGCCCACCAGCGGCCGAGCGGTAAAGTCGCTGAACACTGGTAGTTCGGTCCGAGGTTCGAATCCCGCGAACGGGCTGGCTGCATGGGCGTTTTCGTGGTTTTCCCCATGTGTAACGTGTATACGATAAGCAGATATAAGTACAAGCAGAGATAAGTACAAGCAGAGTAATACAAGCAGAATAATACAAGCAGAAGCAGCGATAAGCGGTTTCAGATGTCATATATATAACTTTACAACAGATCATGGTTTAACAAATGATAAACAAGACACAATAAATAACCAATCAAAAATAACATGGGATTCGTCTTTATATTAATTACGTCTGTTGTTTTCGCGTGGTTTCGTAATTACGCTACTAAATATTACTATCGTTTCCTTCTATAAGACTGTTGCTATAGCTCTAAAGTACAAACTCATCCCACATATACATATGCAGATATATACAGTACAATGTCCGAAATCCGGACGTCCATTATCCGAAATGATCTAAAATCCGGACCTCAAAGCCACAAACATTTTTTTGTATGCTTCATACAGGCGCATTTGATTTTCCTTCCATAATAAAACGTGTGGAGATTTTCACTTAAATATTCCGATTCTTAATTTCACTTAGGAACTAAATAAAATAACTCGTTTTAGAAAACAATCATGTAAGCATAAATTTGTGAGATTAATAATTTGGCTTCGTTGTTGAGTATCTGCTTAGAATACATCTCAAAGCAAACATTTACCTATTTCATATCCCTGACGCCGACTCGGCGAGTCATTATTTATTATATTTTGCTTTAATCGTCGCATGTTTATCAATACATGACAGCTTCAGTAATAACTCATCCAGTGATGTCTAAACTTTTTTACTTCCTACTACGAAGTAAAAAGCAAGTATTGTAATCGCGAAAAGTTTCAGGCAAAATATTTCAACGAAAATATCCATTTTCACTGTTATCAAATGAAATTTCACAATGTTTTTGCGTGGTATCTGTACGTAAGAACAGAATAAAAGACTCTTTTCCTCCAAAAAAATTATAAAACTGGTTTAAAATGAATTCTGAAGAGAATTTTTCGTGGCGTCTATACGAACGTATGTACGTACGTATCTCGCATAACTCAAAAACTAGTAGCCTTAGAACGTGGAAATTTTGTACATAGGTCTGCTATAATATGTAGATGTGCACCTCGTATTTTGGTTGCAATTGGCCGCACCAAACGTATATAAATATATATATATATATATATATATATCCACTCTGTTACCCGGCTCAGTGATCTCAGTTTCTTTATTCGTATATGTTTGTAAATTGTACATTTTTTGCTTTAGAAATGATTGAATTATGTTGTTTTTATCTTCCGAGTAAGGTTTTTATGCCTTTAGTAAATCTTTATGCAATATCTTTAGAATTATCAACAATTTTAAAGTTGTTTTAAGTGCCGCTAAGCCTTTTTTTTTATGGCAACCATTGCTTGTTTACATTTGAAACAGCAGACTAGTGGGTTTGTTGCCAATCTAAAGAATCTTAGCTTCGCAACAACAAAGATAACGCCTTCATTTACTATTACGAATTAAATCATGCTTAGTTCTTTCTGGAATGTTTTCGAGGAAATAAGTGTCGTAATTTTTTATACAAATATTTTGAGTTTTTATGTATTTTTGCTTTGCTGCGAAGTGAGAACTGAATTAATTGAATGAGAAATACTCAATCGTCTGTGAAAAACTGTTTCTTTTTTGTTTTGTTTGCTTAATTTCTTTTATACATCATTCTAGCTTTATTATAGTATTTGAATAGAACATGTGGCAACGATTAGATAATTCTTTAAATGATATAAATTTTGTGCATTCTGAACATTATATAAATTTTGTGCATTCTAATATGAACGAAATATAATACTGTTAAGTGAACCTAGCGCAAGAGTGTCGCTATGGTAAACAAATAGAGTGAATTTTAAAGAATGCATTTATTCTATTGTGGTTCATGCGCTGTCGGCGAAGTAGATATATTCAATCCAATAAGTTTAAATGAAATGCAAGAAAAATGCGTATAATTTATTATTTCGTACAAGGAAGTCATGTGGTGTATACATCAGATTTTTATTATATTAGTAACTGAATAACAAGAGTATGGCAACCTCTTTTGCTAACATTACGGTCGGCGATGATTATAGATTTTTAAATGCTCTAATAAATGTTGACGAAAAAAAATTCAACAAAAATTTCTTTTCATATGCTAAAAATAGATTTTGTTAATAAAACTCATGGGCCAAAAGTTTACATTTAGTGCTGTTTTAATTAAGAATAACTGGGCACCGAACGGCAGAATTTAGGGAAGACGAAATGTTTGGAATTAGAGGAACCACCGAGCTGCAAATTTAAGGGATGAGAAGTTTTTTATGAGTTAAGGAAAGCACCTGGGATCCAGAGTTTAGACGCGGTGAAAATTTAGAACATAAGAAAGCGCTTTGTATCACAATTTAGGACCTGTGGAGACTGCACCAGGCGGTGTCTAGCGCCGGCCCTAGATAAATCCTTAAGGATATGTGGGAGTTTATTTATTCAGGACTGGGATTAGTTTGAAGCATGAACAAGAAATAAACGTAGGTATAGTAAATAACTAATACAATTCAGGCTTAATTCAGTACGCAGTAGGAACAAGACCAAATTTAACGAAACAACTTGGGCTTTCGTCGTCAATCTTGTGATACGCAGCCAATAATGTATAACGGACGCTATTGAGCTAGACTAAAATTATCTTTACTGATTCTAAGGCATTTCAGTTTATGTAGCATACTCCGCTGATCCTTAATCTTCTAATTTAATCCAGCTTATTAGTTTTTGCAGTCTGTTATTATTAAGGCAATTTTAGAAAAATTAAGCTTGAACTTTCGATTATGTCGAAAAGAGTTTCCAATTCTGGGGCTGCCTGCAACTTACATTGAAGGAAATGCTTAATAAAGTAAACAAATAAATATTAACGTTTTTAGTCCAAAGGGATTTGAATCCCGAAGGACTATTAGTTTCGTTTTGGCATTTTGCGTCGGACGGATAAATGTCGGAAAATTTTATTATTAATAAAATTTATATTATAATTATTATTAAGATAACTTTCATTAACATAATATATTTGTCACGTAATAATTACCCGTATACTTGAAGATACTGTAATAGGTAGAAGAACAGTATAGCCATAGGAGTCGTAGCCGGCAACCCCCCCCCCCGTATTTTGAGCTGGCTACGGCCATGTATGAAGTACTTCTGATGCCCGAACTGACATCGAGCAGTAGAAAAAGTAGTTTCTCGTAAAGCCTGAACTAAGTTCGGATTCATTTTAGGATATTCATTTAAGACTTAATTTACTGCTTTCATAATAGATGGAAGTTTTGGTCCTATGTCTTCACGGATTTCTGTCGGGAGAAGACGTGTGCTTGTTTAGCTGCTCAGCGAAACAAAGACACGTGTTCGGAATGAGAGTTTCGCTTTCACACATTTTAGTTTCTGTTATTTTTCCGTTAATTTGATACCAAAACGTTTTCTGTTTTTGAATTGCCGGATTCAGACGTCGATGAGGAATATAGTTTAACTTCTTCGGGATCGGATACCGATAATTTTTATAGACGAATATACGGAAAGTAATGATGCAAGTGATATTTCTTCCTGTAAAGAACGTTATGCTTAGATAAACTTCGTCTCCATCCTCCAGGGCTTCCGTTTCGATCAACACATGTAGGTGCAACAGTTGACACCTCAAATTTCATAGAAGACACTGAATATTATGAGCAGCTTATTGAAAATAATTTGTTGCACTTTATCACCACAGAAACTAATAGATACGCACAACAATGTATTCAAATCCAAACCTTTTAATCAAAACGCAGAGGAGAAAAGGTGGGTTTCAATGAATGAAGACGAAATTAAATTAATCTTGCCTTGCATATTTTACAAGATATTGTAAAGAAGACAGCTGTAGAGATGTGTCGGTCGAAAACTGAGTGTGTTGAAACTTCATTCCTTCGTAATGTTATGACAAAAATATTTGTGTTTTGTGAACAATAAATATGTTGATCAGTTAATACAAAGATTTATAAAATGTGGCCAATTTTTAAACACCTGAATGAAAAATTTTATTTACTATACATTTCAGATCTTAATGTGACTGTAGATGAACTTCTGATGCTTTGTAAGCTTAGATTGGGACGGATCCGACATATGCAACTGAACTGATCTGGTTTGGGATGTGGAGATTTATGGTTATGCAGGAGTAAGACTGCATATGTTTCTTAGTATTATTTACACAGAGAAGGAGTAAAGCTTGATAGTGATTTTAAACATATTGTTACGTCTGTTTAAGTGGTTGTATCACTGATGAAACTACTGTTAGACAAAGGTTAATGTCTGATCATTGACAATTATTATACGTCTCCACTGTTGGACCATGTACTGGTGCAAGAATGTTCTAGTGACATCTACGATTAGGAAGGAATTGCCATCAGATTAAAAAAAATAAACTATGAAAGGTGACCTTTCTTGTTTGAAAGTGAAAAAGTGACTGATATAAAAGGGCACGATGAAAAGGACATTTTCATGATGTCTTCAGTTTATACCGCAGAAATATTTTAGTTAGAAGATAAGAATGAAAACCAAATTAGTTCATCACTATAAGAACACTATGGAAGGTATTTAAAAAGTTGATCAACATGTTACAGCCCAGCCAGTTGCAAGAAATCGGGGTAAATGGTATTACCAAAAAATATTTTTCCGTCTCATAGACCAAGCGTTACGGAATTCCTTCTTTGTGTATAATTCAGGTGAGAAATATAATATGAAATATAGAACACCAGTTGAGGAAAAGAGCTGTTGAATTAAATAAGCCAAACTTTCAATTACCAGATCGGCCTAATGTAAGTTTTCTGCGGGAAACAGGTCGACACATTCAGCATATTCCGCCAACGGAAAAAAAAAATCTTTTTTTTTCCACAGTTTTGTAGTATAGTAAAACCTATGAAAGAGGGAAGAGGATAAATCGTCAGACTGGAATTTAATGCAGAGAGTACAAAATGCATTTTTGTGAAGTACCGTGTTTTGGTGTATATCATACTGTAAAAGATTTGTGAAATTTGAATCTTGAAAATAATATTGTTGCAATAATATAGTTTATATTATATTTAGCTTCAAAATTATATTTCATTTACTGCAATTCAATAACATATGTCTATTAATCCATTACTTATTTATGTGGATGTCAAAGTAGTAAATAGGGCTCACCAGCGGTCGAGCGGTAAAGTCGCTGATCACTGGTAGTTCGGTCCGAGGTTCGAATCCCGCGAAAGGGCTGGCTGCATGGGCGGTTTCGTGCTTTTCCTCATGGGTAACGTGTATACGAGCCAGTTTCCCTTAGAAAGCCCTCCACGAAGGCATTCCTCCCCTTAGGCAGGTAGTCCTCGAGGCTTTGTCATAATCACACACACACAAAGTAGTAAATATAGTACTTATTACATTAATTTTTTTTATATTTACTAAATAACCATTTTCCGACTTTTATATTGATATGAAGAAGAAAATTTAACAGTCAAAAGGTTTCCATTTCTGGTGAGTTTACTGAATATGTGTCACATTTAAGGGGTTACAATTAATTTACAGATTGAGATTATACTTATTATAAAAGAAAGTTCTAACCAACTTGTTACTTACTAGTTTTTTCTCATTCTCTTATGCCTTATGTAGTTTAAAATTACAAAATTCCTCCGATTTTTTCAGCGTGTTCTAATTGTATTAAATAAAACTGCGCTGCCAGTTTTAACCAGTGCGGTGGGTAGGAGAAAAGTATTAGTTCGTTTATTTCTATTGTGTAACTTTATGCATTAAACTGCTTCTTCGGTTTGCTGTTCACCGAAAGCTCTTTCAAAAACGTGACTCGGAAATTTGATGTAGAGCGTGTGTCACGATGATCTAACAGTTGATATAAATTAATGGAATTTTAAAAAAAATCTGAAATCTTTGCCTTAGGGTTGCATTCTGAAGAATATGCGTAAATGCTCATTTTTGAAGTTAAACAGAACTTGCAGTTTAAAGAATTTAAGTTTTTTTTTTTTTTTAATATTGATTTAGGCTTTAAAAACCTGAATTATGTTTCATCCAGTAGCGCTTTTCTAAAGCCCCAATAAGAAGTTTTTTATTAGTATTTAAATAACTGCAAAGACTTTCTGTTAAAATTTCAAATATTAAAAAGTATTGTACGTCTAACATGTTAAGTATTAATATAGTTTTGTCAGCAATTTTTTTAACATTTTTTTTAACTTCCTGAAGTTTCGTCCTATTTCATTCTGTGACTCGACCTGGATATATCTGGCAGTGTTCAGCAATTTTATCTCTCGGCTGCTGGTGGGTCCCCCACTATAACAAATAATATCTAACATTTAATTTTTTACCCGCTTCAATAATACAATTTCATATTTATATATTTCATATAAGTTTCATATTTAACCTGCAGGTAAGCAAAGAAACAGAAACTACATACTTGAATACATACTAGAACATACTTGAATACTACCCTGAACATACTTGAATACTTGAATAGAACATACTTGAATACTACCCTGAACATACTTGAATACTACCCTGAACATACTTGAATACTTGAATAGAACATACTTGAATACTACGCTGAACACAGGCATTCCGCTGCTACAGAACAGAGGCTCTTTTCTGTTTGACGCTTTAATGCAGAGGAATCTAACCTTAGGTTGCCTGGGCCACGGTGGAAAAAGATGAGATATTTTGGGCTACACAAATAAGTTTTAATGACAGTCTAATTAACTCTTGACCTCCGAAATAAGCAACTCACATAATTGAGTAGGTTTCTGAAAATTATTGCAACTGTAGCTGAGCAGTGTTACACCTTTCCTACAGTTCTCGTCACCGTGGATGGAGAACTCAGCACGACTTACGTTTCTTCTCATATAACATACGCAATTTTTAGCCACTGCCCAATATGGATCCATATTTTACTTCAGGATATTATTCCGTTTATAGCATGTTTTTATTTGCTCACCTTTATGATCCTAGGGAATATGACAGCAATATAGTGATAATGGCCCTCACCGGTTTTAAAGCACTTACGAAGCGACGATCTAAGATCCAAGATAACGATTAATGACAAAAATAAAGAAGGTTTTTGGGGAAAAAAAAAACAGTTTGCTTCTTTATGGCAAAGCTGAGGTTTTAGGTATATTGTACTTCTGTAGATTGTATTGATTATTTTCGTTTCTTTTGGTTTGAACAGATTTATTTCGTAATAGGAAAGGGATATCTGCCTAAAGATACCATGTCTTTAACGAGAACCTTCTAAGGGAAATCATCTCATATCCGAATTACACACGGAGAAAAACTTCCATTTAGCAAACCCATTTGCCTGGATTCGAACCCAGGTTAACAGCGATGATAGAGTTTTGCCACCGATGGACCGATTTTGGTGCTGTAGTTCATTGGTTCCCTCAACGTACACACTTTGTTACACAAGTTTCCAGCAACATACTTCGGATATTTGATCTACAGAATGTGACTACTATTCACGATATGATATCGAATTTGCAGAACTTGTAAGGACATTTCGAAATATTCATTAATGGTTTTTCACAAGACTGGTTTTTCAGTTGAAAAATAAAGTAGTAATTTGTTGATTTTTATATTTTCCCCAAATCTTCAGTTCAGTCTAACAAAATACTGAGTTTCATTTCATTCACCAACTTAAGTCTTAGAGAACAATTTACTGAAACATGGCTTTTATTGACGCATTATACTCCAAAACACATGCTCTTCCCTGTACAGGTAAACTGGAACAACCAACTGTGCGAACACCCTCGGTCGCCCCCCTTCATCCTATCGTGATCTTATTCTTAAATCCTCTAAAAGACACAAGGGCCCACCAGCGGCCGAGCGGTAAAGTCGCTGAACACTGGTAGTTCGGTCCGAGGTTCGAATCCCGCGAACGGGCTGGCTGCATAGGCGTTTTCGTGGTTTTCCCCATGTGCCAGTTTCCCTTAGAAATTCCTCCACGAACGCATCCCTCCCCTGAGGCAGATAGCCCTTGTGTGCTTTGCTATAATTAAATATACCAACACGAACTAAAAGACCCAAACGTAACGGCAATACAACAAAAAACTCCAACTTCGAAATATAACCGTGCAAATCCAACAGCTGTATTCCTTCCGAGACAGTACTGCTGTTACACACAGGAAATCCTTAAATAACAGTATAATGAATGATAACTTAAATAAATCTAATAATAACGCGAAATTTTAATTCACAAGCTGTAAGAACTGGCATGAGCAGAAGTGGTACCAACGATAGACATTCCAGTAACAATAGCAATACTAGAACAAAAATAAATCAAGTGTAACTTAAATCGTTACCTTTATGGAAGAAATTCAAAATAGTTTTGGCAAAAACTGTTTGACATCCTTGCTCATGCTTCGAAATATTTGTCCCAAAACTACAGATAAATAGATAGATATGCCCTGTATTGCACAAAAGTGAAAAGCTGCAGGCTCCAAGAAATAAAGCCCTCAGGCAAATAACGGTATATAATGACAGACGTGACGTTCTCGAGAGCAGAAATTGGAGACAAGAGGAAATAAGCTGGAAGATCAAGAGGTCAAAGGTAGCTGAAAGAAAATTCTGACGATCTATAAGTAACAGAAATAATTCCAGAATTCTACTTGAATCGATGGAGAGAATATCATGAGCCCAAAACTGCAGTCGTGTCATAGCATTAGTTTCAAGTGCCGTTGAAATCAAAGAACATGACTTCGGTCATCATATGTCCCATAAAGGCACTGAAAAGTGTGAAATTGCGAATTCACAGAGGCAACTACACGTGTTAAATATAAATCCATGTTAAAAGACGTCTGTTAAGATATCAAGAAACTCCTAGTTCCGCTTTATGCTGTGAATATCCTGCGGATGTCCGACATTTTACGACTCAAGCAGAGTGCTCTCTGCACGGCGGCTGCTTCGGAATATCCTTTTTACCTTTTTCATGGAGAATGCACTCAGTTACAAAAACAGTTACAGTCACAGTTACAAAAACACTCATGTTTTGCGTATTAGGAATCCGTTATATTTTTTATCTCCTATGTATCTTACTAGGGTGTTAATTCTTAAAATGTTGCCACTCCGTAAAATATAAAATCTTTAATTTAGGTTACAAATATAATCCACTTATTATACATTAACAAACACAAGTATTTAAATCTAAGAAGCGCACTTCGCTCTTCTATAAATTCTTATTTTCTTTCATTAATAAATCGTAACTAAGAGTAAACTTAGAACCATATCAATGAAAACTTCCGGAGATTTGCATCCACTTCAATCGAAACAGACGTCAATACATTAGTTTCTCAAATTGTAACGTGGAATGCTGAACCTTCCACCCCCTAGCTTATTCTCCAGACTGACCTTGAGCATTCAACTCACAGCATCGCTCGCAGTAGCACCTTACGTGACAACAGCTGGACCAAAGCAATCAAATTTTAATTTACTCGCGGCTTAACGTTGAAACTGTAACTGGTTGAGTACTATATTAATTTAATGATTCATTCGAATTACAATTAGAATTTGAAGTGAAATTTTATGTAAAAAATATAAAAGCAAATATCAGAATATTTCTAATTTGCTGTCATTACATTCAATATACCATATATTAATAAAGTTTTTGAGTTTCTTAAACATATTTTGCTTTTTTGTCATCAGCTATCGTTAGTCAGTGAGGGCTCGCCAAATAAATCAAATAAATCTTTGATTCACTTAAATGCTTCATATATATGTGTTATATTTGCGCTTGTTACATGCGGACATATAAATGTGGTGCACACTGGGAAAATTTGAAATAACGAAGTCAAACCCGTAAAATTCTCTGTTACAGGTGAAATTAAAAAAAAAAATTCTTTCAAGACTCGAACCAGAGAAATCCGAGAATTTTCAGTGAAATCTATGCAATAATGTGATTTGCTTACTTGGAGATCACGAGTTGCCATTCATAATAGACGATTTTTGGGTCTCAAAATATCTCATCTTCTTTCTGTATGGGACAGGGTAGCTAAAATGTTGGACTCCTTTGCGTTAATGCGTATCAGAAGTTTTTGCTTCTTTGATTATTTGCTGGAATAGATATGCAGCTTCTCGTACTATTGTAACTCGTGGAAAATTAAATGTTAAATATTTTTTGCTTATAGTGTGGGGGAGGGGCCCACCAGCAGCCGATAGATACAACTGTGAAAACAGGTAGTTTGTTACATGTCGACTCACAAAACTAGATGGGCCGGATCTTCGTGAAGTTAAATAATGTACAAATATTGCTATCAAATCCATATTAGTACTAAATAAATCAGATTTACAATGCGTTTTAACATTTTAAAATTTGGCAGAAAGCCTTTGCTGTTATTTAAAACTTTAAATCACATACCTTTCCTGTCGTGGTTTTGAAAATCGCTCCTGAATGAAACATAATTCAGGTTTTTAAAACCTAAATGAATTACATTTTGAAAAATTGGAAGTTCTTCAAACTGTTACTTTTATTTCACTTGAAGAATGTGCATTTACGCACATGCTTGAGAATGCGTCTCTATAGAAAGTTTTTAGAAGCGTAGAATCTTTGTCAGACACGCTCTAAATCAAATTTCTAAAATTCCTGAAAACCTTCTACTTCCCTGAAAGCTCTTCTCTTGTCGTGAACAGCAAACTGACCAAAACCATTCGATCACAAAACAAGCGTCCGCAGCCACCGCTCTGTATATAGAACAGACAAAGCAGTTAGATTTAAACAAATGAACGGAAACCCGAAATAAGCTAACTTGCTCAAAACAATTAAAAGATATTGTACGTTTTATATAAAATAAAGATATAAGCGAAATTTTTTTGCCGAAAATGGAAGAAAAGAATCACAAATGCAAATTTTTCTGATTTTCAAACTGTGGAGTATGCTAATTTTGAGTTCGACGTCAATAACGTCGCTTCAGCGGCAGCGAATGAAATTTGACTTTCAACTGAATAAACGACAATGAAGACAAGGATGATCGGCATTCAGTGACTGCTTTGTTTCGATGAGTATAATGTCTTAGTGAAGTCATTTAACCGATTCAGAAGCTTGGAGAGTTGTTGGTAGGTTAGAAGGGGGCCAAACTCAAGCCGAAGTAGCGCAAGCCATAGGAGTGTCACAAAGTGTGATTTCCAGGGTCTGGAACCGTTTTTCGGAAAATGAAAGTGCAGGCCGAAGACCAGGGCAAGGTCGTAGACGGGCAACAACGTCCAATGAAGATCGTTACTTAGTGTTAACGGCTCGGAGACACCGAAATATGAATGCTACTCTACTGTTAACCAGAGAACAGAGGCTCCATTACCTAGCTGACATGATGTCTGCCTTACACGGATTAAAGCCCCTGCCTCCAGAAACTTTTTATTATGACTAAGCAGAATAAGTTTACAGTGGCATGCAAGGCCTTCAAGAACACAAGAACATAAGTAACATAGTCATAATAGACCCTAAAGAAAGCATGTTACAAGTAGTACTTATAAGCATTCAAACAATTTGAAAACTGAGTCCAACTAATTTAAATAAAAACTATGGTACAAACAAAATATAATACATTCATCACTGTATTATACACAATTAATATCAATTAGATTCACAATTTCAAGAAGAACCATTCAATTTAGGAAAAAAAATGCATAAAGATAAACTAAGACAATAATAAACTGCCAAATAAAATTTTTTCATATGAATTCAGAATTAAGAACCAATAACTTTGATAACTGAACAATATTATCATAAAATACACTGAACCTGAGATATTATTACAATACAAAACATAAATTTGGTTTAAAAACAAAACCACTGCAAGTAATATAAAAACTCTACATCAGGTTTGCTGGCAACGCGATAGAAATACAGTACAAGAACTCCAACAACACCTGCGCTCGGCTACTGGCACCACGGTTTCAACAGACTGACCGAAACCGGCTCCAAGGTGTAGGTCTGTATGCTTGCCGACCGATGGTATGTGTTAGACTAACATCAAGGCATCGTCGTGACCGCAGGGAGTGGGCAACAGAGCATGTGAACTGGAGGAGAAATGAATGGAGCAATGTTCTTTTTTCTGACGAGTCCCGTTTTCTGTTCATCTTGATAATAGGCGTAGTTTCATCTGGAGGGACCGTGGCAGTAGGAATAATCCTGTGTTCGTGCACGAAAGTGTCAGAATTGGCGGTGGAGGAGTCTTGGTGTATGGTGGCATCTCCATTGACGGGCGCACAGACCTCTACATCATTCAAGATGGACCTCTGACTGGTCGCCGATATAGGGATGAGATCCTCAGACCTATTGTAGTCACGCTGCAGCAATCGAAGATGACTTCATTTTAATGGACGATAACTGCAGGCCACATCGTGCTAACCTGGTGGAGGATTTCCTTTTCGAGGAAGGAATCGTACGAATGGAATGACCAGTGTGTTCTCCAGACATGAATCCAATAGAGCACGTTTGGGACGCTCTAGGAAGACGAGTTGCTGGCCCCCAACCACCCCCACAAGCTCTCCAAGAACTGGAAAGAGCATTTCTAGAAGATTTGGACAGAATACCCCAAATTGTGATTAATAGCCTCATTGACTCCATACCTCAAAGGTGTTCAACGTTGCTTCCCGTCCGTGGAAACCATCCCCCCCCCTACTGAAAATGATTTCCTTTGAAGAAAACACCTTTTCTTATTCTTTTTTTCTCATATGCACAAATTGTGTTTTTTCCTTTTGTACACAAATGCGCAATAGAATACATTTTTTCTGCCAAACATGTGTAATTTATTCTCATATAACCTACTACGTCTGTCGACCATGTATCAATCAGCTAAAATGTTTCCCAGCCACAAGATCCACCTAAAACCGCAATCTCCTTTAATTGTTTTGGGCAGTGTATTTTTGGTTTCTAAGTTTAAAATTTATATAGCACATTTCTATACGAAACACCTGGTAAGCAAAATTTGGCTATGAATTGTTTTCCTAATATGTATAATCTGAAACTAAATCTAATTTTAAAAGTCTATGACAGTATAAATATGCAGCGTCGAAGTGAAACTTGTTTCCATGTCAGATACATGTAGAGAAGAAATTTCAATTTTTTTTTCAAAACTTGAAGAACTAAATTTTCGAAGTATTTGAGAATCCAACCTGCATAAGCTACATTCATTTGTTTAAGAGTACGTAAAGGGTAATCACAGACATTCTTATAAAATTAACAAAGATAAATGCTAATATTGATCGATACCAATCAATGCTTTATCATCGCGTTTTCCTTTCAGAGGAATAAACAGGTTTTTTCTTCGCATAAGGACACTCAATTTTGAATGTCTGAGAAGTAATTCTCAGGCAATAGAAAAAAACAGCAGTATTCACAGTAACTGCGAAAATATTGATCTACATTTCTTTAGAAGATTTTGTCTCATAAATAGAGATTTCACTCATCATTATACGAGCTGTAATAAAAGTGTAAAAACCAAATGTCAAAGATTAGGACTGTTGGAATGTGTTAGTGAATATTACTTTAATTTTCATGGAATTATCAAAACCATTATTACTGTTACGTACCCTTTTAAATTTTGTTCTTTGTCAGCTAAAGTGAAATCTGCAAAAACGCCTGCACCCAGTTTTATTCTTTTATTACATTGTTTGCCGTAGACAGCAGCGGAAAGAATTCTGAGAATAAGTTCTTGACATCAAATTCTTGTTGTTGCATGTACAGCTCTTTAAGTATGCCAGGAAAATATTTCATAGCAGCGTACAAGTAAACAAGCCAGCCACCGTAATAATTGGGAAATATGCTTTGCATGCTGCCCTTGCAGAAATTACGCACTTCAGACGTATTCAATATTTTTCTGAGAGCTCTCAGTCGCTTAGCTAATATTTCTAAATAGAGTTTATTCCATTTTGAAACATTTGTATATTTTTAGACTTGAAGACTTCCTTTGCTACAACATGTTGCAGTTCAGTTTCTAACGCTCTATTTTTGTGTAACAATTATTGTAGAACAATGAAAACTTATTTTTAGGCCAAATGTGTCTTCTTCTTTCTTATTACCTTTTTCATTTTATATACATATAAATATGCTATTTTATTAAAATATTAATACATTAGTTAGCTGTTACTAAACATTTGTACTTGAAAACACTTTGTAGTGAATTTTTAAATTGCGACATTTCGATAAATTGTTGTTGTAGAATTAAAAATCGCGCTTAGAATATTTATGACTTGCTGAATAAAAGAAATCAACAAATCTTTGCAAATTATTATCCTAGTCAATTAACTGAGTTTAGAAATGGCACCTGTACTGGTACGATCTGATCTTAGCTGTGCAGTCTTCCGATAGATTTAGAAGAATGATCTAAGTAAGATTACTAAGTTTACTATCAAATAGAGTAAGATTCAAACCGAAATTATAAATTTTATAGACCGAAATCAGATTAAAACGGATAATTTCAAATGTTGGGCAGGATGATAATGAAAATATATCATTCTCCCATTATGAATACACTGTGACTCCGGTGATAATCTATAAATTTATTTCACTTCCTGGACCTCAAAAGAACTTTAAAATATTTCTTTTGAGCTCATTTCTAGTATGAAGTTAGGGTAGTCGGTTTCCAACGATTTGAATTCGTGATCGAATCTCGAAAAAGGCATGGTTCCTCGTTAAGTGTATAGTTTCTATGCGCCATAGAGATACTTGAACTGCTGTTCTTTAGTGTGGTTTCGTTTAGTTGTTTATCTCAAAGCATTAAATTCATATGACTAAAAGGAAGAATGCCTTCATAAAGGACGTTTTACGGAAACTGCCTCGTATAAACGATACACATGGAGAAATCGTCCACGCAGACATCCCGTGCGCCTGGAATCGAGTATAGCTGGGACTACCAGTGTTCAGCAATTTTAACACTCAGCTACTGATGACGCGAACTACTATGGAGGAGATGACGTTTAGAGAGAATAGTAATAGAAGGGCTGGGTGAACTTTAGATCCATCCTCTGAAATATTCTTCAGCAAACCTAGAGCTGAATTTCTCCTTTATCTCGGGTGTGATTCGCACCTTACGGTACTCTTTTGATAATTTTTTTGGTGATAAGACTGCTGAATGACTGATAGGTTTGATCATACTGCTCAAATGCTTAAGTAGCAAATTCCCTGCATACTGTGGTAAGCACCCTTAAATATTTTGTAGAACATGAAAAAATAAAGTCTAGTGAAGAGTATCTGTGTGATATGGAATTTACTGCGAACATGCATACTTCATTTCTAAAATATTGTTTCGGTTACATTGAACTATCTTAAGATGATTATTAAAATATGAACTTTTTTTCATCAGAAATTCAAGCACTTATTTTAGTAGTTACTGCTTCATCCAGTTTTTTTCACTTTATCTCAGCTGCAAAAAGTTTCTAAAAGAAAGGTTGAAAAAACGAAATTAGTTGGAACTGCTAAGTGTATAAATAATATTCTATAGATCTGCGTTTAAATTGAGATAATTGAGTAAGAAATATTTCGATCATAATAATCGAGATTATCGAGAAATTGAGATAATCGAGAAAATAATTTGACACAATTGTTTATTATGTTGATTATCAATTTCGGTTTGAACGAGGAAGTAGCAGTTTCTAGCTACAGATCTAGCTCCTTCTCACTCTAAATTAATTTTTAAAATATGCCGTCCTTGAGGATAATATAACAGATAAAACAGCAATTTTACCTACAATGAATCTCGAAAACGCACTTCGAAGCAATTTTATTGAGAAATTCATTCCTCGGCGTATTTCGCAAATTTTAGGAAAATTTAAGAGAATTCGCGAATAAAATTGTTTTCCCGGCTCAGATTTCCGATATGTGTCTCATTATTTTTTAATTTTCATTATACATGTTATCCTAGATTTTATATTTAACTATAATTAACAATGTATATCAAAATTTTTCTACCCGAATGTGGGAACTTTAAATTTGATCAAAATTTTCCTAACTTTTGAATCACAGAAATTAAGCTTAAGGTGAAATCCATAATATTATACGTATTTAGACATTTGTACAAGTCCAAAAATGTTCTAAGAAGTCTAGAGTCTAACAAGAACGTTTACTTCGATTAACTGCGAGTGAACTCTTAGAGTTCTCTTGTCGAGAAGTAAAAAATTAAGCATTCTATTTGCAAATTACAGGCGTAAAACTGTCGCGCTGACATCCCCACTGGGGTTAGTCGTGAGAAAGCCATTGAAGTTTCTGGCAGGATATGTACTTAGGCAGTTTCGGTCACGGGGGTGCATAATCAGTCTTTAAAAGACAAAATATTCCGTTTATTCGGGGATGGTTCAGGCGCGGCAGGAATCATATGGTACTATATTGTCTGTTCTTTGTTAGTGGGATCGCAACAAGGCTAGGTATGAGGATTTTCTTGGAGGATTTGGCACCATACGGTCCTCTGCTGACTCACAGACTGAGCAGATGGTCATGATGACCTAACTGTTGCGATCGGTGTCGTGCCCGTTTGCGAAAGTGACATCGTAATTTTTATTGACTGAACGTTTCTTTCGTCCTGCGTTACGTATAAAGCACGGATGGGACTTTATACGCGTTACGTATAAAGCGCTGCGTCTGCCTGGATGGTGTCCTGGTGACTGGACGATATTTCTTGACAGGAAACAACCAGGGAAAGAACACGTCTCCGGTTTTCTGTCACGCAGGCGCAAATTTCTTCGATGCATATCGTCATTAATATAAATCCTTGAGCTTTTTAAATAGCGAAAAGGATTAATTTATTTCCAGCTGCAACCTTCTGTTCAAAACGAATGCCAACGAAATTCTGAGTTTAGGACGAGCAGAAAGGAATTTCCCACGTGCAGATGGTTTGTGACCACTGTTCAGATGATTCTGTAACTCCTCTATTTAGAGATGTTTTATGATTCTTCATGTCCCAATGTTTGATAAGATTAGAACATTGTAGAAATTTAAACTCAGTTCTTTTATGTTCATCTTTCTTGTGTGTTCTCCATTTCGGTTTTTCTGACAGAATGTAAATTTTAGCTGAATCGTATTTAGTAGTATTAGTACTCGTATTAGTAGAGAGAAAGTGTATTTATAGGAAAGTTTTAGACTGTTAAGTGACAGCGTGTTCGGCCTGAAGGCCATGTTACCAATTTAAATTTGTCATTAGCTGTCTTCATCAGAGTTGCTGTATTCTTGCCATTAGCGTCTGTCGTGCCCATATAGGTTTAAACCAACTTTTGGGCTAGTCATTGCTATGCAGCCCTTTAGAATAACTTAAAGTTTAGCTTAGTTTTAACTTGAAATTTTACGCCATTGTTTCGTAAGCAGAAGTGATTTTTCTTCAAATATATTGAGTTCTTAATAAAAAGGGGCTTTTACATCCTTCTTACGTTTCTCTCTATATATAAATATAGCGATAATTTGCTTAGAACTCAATGTAATCTCCCATTATATTACTGAGTAGAAGCCGCGTACTAAACATTAGTTTATCATAGCAAGAAATAGGATCCGTGGCACGTAGCTGACGGGACAATTAACCGATACCTGTTAGCCGACGGCTAAGTGTCCGCGACCGAAGAAATACATGTGCAATATATACCTGATTATACAGTTGAGAATGGTAAGATTTAACACGCAAGTAAAGCAAACCTGCAAAAGCTTAAAAGCAAGCAATTAATGCACTTAATAATAATAATTAAAATACTTTAAAATAAACATAGCTAAACCCTTAGCATAATTCTGTCATTTATGAATGGCTAAATTGTTTTATATAATAATATTTTCCTTCTCCTTTACGTTAATTGCATATTAACTTACCTATAGCTAACTGTTCTTTAATTCTGAAATGCGTTGATTTAAGAGAGAGAATTTGCATAAGAGAATTTGGTATTCAGTACGATATTTTTTGACTGCATATGTGTTGAGTTGCGGGTACCGAGTCATTAGACCTAATCTAATACAGCTAGTTGTACGATTTTCGATCAGATGATGATATAAAAAGAAAGAATAAGTAGAGGAGGGAAATTTATAGTATTTTGAACAGAGTTCATATCATAAGCAGCAGTGGAGTAGCAGTTCGGGAAGACATTAGTAATCAGGAGCCGGTAGTAATAATGCAGATAACATTGAAGTCAGTGGAATAATATAAGTGACATCTTCCGAACTCTACCTGAGTCGCCTCCGCCTAGGAGCTTGCCGATAATAATATGGTTCGTGAAGTAGTCTATGAATTGTAACTGAAGTAAAGTGCTGAGATGGTGGAAGAGCATTATGCATTGCAAGCAGCTGGAAAGCAAATGGGTGTAATGAAGGTATGAAGGTACGTACTGCAATGCTGAAGTAGTCTTCGCCAGTCGAAGTTAGCGATTGGTTTGTACGAATTTAAAGCAAAAGCATTTTTGTTTACGAAACTCGTCTTTTGATGTCGATTTATGAATTGAATAGTTAGTCCCTTTTATTATATTTAACTAGAATTATACTTGTATCGTACAGAAATGATGGACATAACGGCTCCCACAACGAAACTATTACACTATAAGTGAAATAGACACAAGGGGGCTTGAGCTACTTAGAATGGATAGATGAGATTGCTGCAAGCGAACGGTATAAGTCGGCTCCCATCCCTTTCGCCGTTGTCATTGAGAGCTTGGACAGTAATGATGAAAGATGATTATGAGCACTGGACAGCTTGGTTCTTATGGAAGGAAGGGATATCGGGTAGTATGATCCATCGTCGCATAGTGTAGGTGTGCGGGAACAAAGCTCCTTTAAGGTGTAACGTATCCCGTTGGTCGGCGAAATTCAGCAGTGGAGTGGATACCGCAGCCAAACGTTTAAGCGCGGGACGACCAGCCACATCGCATACAGCAGCAACTGTGTCCTATTTGATCATGGCCAAAACATTCAAGAATATGCAGAAAGAGTCAGAGCTTTCGCAAGAAACATTCCAGGCAATTGTGTATGGTGATTTGGGGATGACAAATATGCGTGCAAAGTGGGTGGACATCGGACGACGCTTTGCGTGACAACATGAAAGACGTAGTCAATGGCCAACACGTTCAATCTTCTTCCAAACTGCATGCAATTGTCCATATGTAATGCGCGGACACGTCACAGATTGGTTTACCAGAGCCCTTTAGGGACCTCCCAGCCAGAGGACAGAAGTGCATTGGTATGGGCAGTGATTATTTCTAACGAATGTAATACCAGTTTTCTTTAATAAATCGTATTCCACTCTGCGACAGCATTTCTCTCATGTATTTTTGTACGACGTAAATGTATTTGCTTTAAGTGTCCCCGATCAAATAGGAGTAGAAATAGGAGAAAATATAAAGAATTAACTATGTGCTACGTATAAACCGCTATGTTTATTATAAACAAAGCAGTTTCCTTCAAAAAGATAAGAAATATTGGACGACTTCGATAGCTTTTTGGTGATTTTAAACTACATACAGTGCAGGAGTATGTGAAAAGACTAGTGTGTAAGAAATTATTACAATTTTATCAAAGTAGATTCTTAAACAGCAAACACAATTTTCAAAATCCATTGCGTCATCAAATCGAAAACTGTTTCCGTGGCAGATGCATTTCATATAGAAATTTGAATTTTTTAAAATTTGAATGTCTAAATTTACGAAGTATTTGACAGTGCCATCGCTATACGCAGCATAACTTTTTTTTTATAGTTAGTAACGTGTGCGTGGTTTACTCTTACAGTTATGAGTGATGAATACAGATGGGTGCTTGACGCATAACCGATTATATTCTCTCCGTTTTAGATACCGTTTAATACCGGTCTGGACATTATTATCTTACACACCCTTGCAGGAAACATATCATTGAGCCAGATACATCGCGAGATTATAGATATTTTTCGGCAATACACGCTTGGATGGATGGATAGCAATGAACGATAATATTGTTACGAATTTGGTATTTAAAAAGCTAATGTTAGTTCAATTATAAATTAAATGGTTTTATTTCTCGCGCAGTGCAGCGCGTGACGAATATTAAAAGAAAGCTAAGCCGGAAAATTGAAAATACAAGAGCGCGTGCATTAAATAAATAAATATCTCTTTTTGATTTCGAGAAAGTACTGGAAAACTCTAGCGCGTGATTTTAAAATCTTATAAAAGGAGGAAAACATCTCAGTTTGTAGTTGTTGCTTAGTTTGTTGTTGTTTAGAAAACTGCTCTTGTTGATTGTAGCGAATTCGCGGATTAGCTTTCTTTAGCTGTTTTGAATTACGTTCTATTGGACATTTGAGTAGTTAAAAGAAAACTACTGTGAGATATTGTAATACTGCATGATAATTTGAGAAAATTTAAGCATTTTTGTTGTGATAATAATAAATTTTTGTTCATTTTTCATCGGACTTGGTCATTCAGTTCGTAACGAACCCGTACGCACGCAACAATTTTTGGTGGCAGCGGTGGGATTTTGAATGCCAATTACAAGAGCGATGGAAGAACAATTCAGGCAAATGATGACTGCATTTACTGCTTTCCAAGAAAAGATGGAAGGGACCGTCAACTCCGTTAAAGAAGAAATGAAAACGGGCCAGCAAGAAATGAAAGCGGGACAAGAAGTAATGAAAGAAAAGACGGAAGCTGGTCAGAAAAAGATGAAAGAATCCGTTAAAATGGAAATGGAAGCCGTTCACGAAAAGTTGGTAGCAGGTCAAGTAACTTTTAAAGAAGAAATAAAAGCTGTTAAGGAAGAGATTACCTGCATAATAGAAAACAAATTTGATTTTATGGAAGGCAGAATAGACGCCGTTGAAAATAAAGTTGGAGAAATTCAAGAAAGAGTTTCTTCTGTGAAGAAAAAAATAGAAGAGAAAGTTTCTGCTGTGGAGCAGCGAATCCAAGGAAGAGTTTCGGCAGTCCAACATCGAATCGAACAACAAATTGAAGAAAATGTATCTGTCGTCCAAGAACATATCGAACAACAAATTGATGACAGAGTTTCTGCAGTCGCCAGAGATTTACTTTAAAGGATTGGATACTTTAAAGAAATTCGTGGCGACGGCAGGAAGCAATTCGGATGGTTTTAAAATTTTACCAATGCCTGCTCGTCTCTCTCTGAAGCTATCGACATATGATGGGAAGACCTCCTGGCAGGTGTATAACACACAATTTTCTATCGTTGCGGATGCGAATGGATGGGATTCCCAAGCTAAGGCCTGTCATCTCGCCGCTTCTCTGAGAGCAGACGCAGCGGATATCCTGCAGACTCTTCCCGAAAATCAAAGGCTAGATTTCGAAGCTCTATCCGGCGCTTTGGAGCTGCGCTTCGGCGAGAAATGTTTAAAAGACTACAGCAGGCTTCAACTAAAATCCCGTCAACAGACGCCCAACGGAACACTTCAGGAGCTCGCCACAGATGTTGAAAGGCTGTCACATCACGCCTTTTCGGAGTGCCCGACAGAAACAAGGGAAATCCTGTCCCTGCAATATTTCATCGATGGCATCCGGCACCCTGAAATACAGAAAGCACTGCGAATGGCGGATGTTAAAGATTTGAAAAGCGCTTTAGTGTACACCATGAAATTCGAGGCAGCCCAGAAAGCCACTCGTCGAGACCGCTACCCAGTCAGAGCTGTGCGAGTCCATGAGCCAGTAGATCAATTGATGGCTCGTTTAGATGATTTATCCAGACAAGTCGACGCTTTGATATGGAGTAGCAGTGAGAACAAAGTGGCTCTAAGGTGTTGGAGATGTGGTTCTGAAGGTCACCTGCAATGGAATTGCAGAACACTCCAGGGCACGGAATATAAAGCAGTGGATTTTACCAGACACGTCAGTGGCTTGAGACGGAACAGAAGTGAAAAGAAACTAATTCTAAAGTGCTGGAACTGCGGAGTTGAAGGCCACATACGAAGAAACTGCAGAACACACCGAGGTACGGAAAATAAGACCATTTTCCAGCAACGACACAGTAAACAAATTAGTGACCATATCGAGGAACGGAGGTTGCGAGATAATGAAAAACCTTGTTTTAAAGCGCTTAAAATTTATACAGTGAGTGGCAACAGTAACGTAATGTCCATTAATGGGAATATCGATGGAGTTCCTTGCAATATGATCATTGACACAGGAGCTAATGTTACCATCATTAGGAAAGATTTAGCTGAACAGTTTAAACTTATTTTGACGCCGTCCTGTGTTATCCTTCAGACTGCGTCTGGTAATAAGATCTACATAACTGGGAAGTTAAACGTAAGCATCACGTTTGGAAATGCCGCCTACCATCACACGGCTTATGTGGCGGATATCACACATCCATGCATACTCGGGTTGGACTTTTTAAGGAAATACAATTTTTCCATAGACTTGAAATACAACAAACTGCTTTCAGCATCTGATGGCATGACTATCAATCCTCAAAAGGGATCCTCATCTGGAAATGCCAACGCCTTGTCCGAAAGACCCAGCTCAGGAAGCTGCCGAAATCGTGCTAGAGCCAAAAAGAAACGCAAGACTACCAGCTATTCTCCATCCCAGATGCTCTTCGGTCGAGACCTTCGTCTGCCTTGTGACCGCCTGTTTGATCGCCGTACGGATGCTCCTTCATCGCCTGAGGAACACATCCAAGATGTCCAGGCCCATTTTGAAGTGATGCACCGTTCCGCACGAAAGCGAGTGAACTTGGCGACGGAGAAGGTGAAGACCACATACGACACGAGAGCTACTGGATATAAATTGAAACAAGGAGACAAAGTGTGGTTGTGGAACCTGATTCAACGAAGAGAACTCAGTTCTAAATTACAGTCACCTTCGGATGGTCCATATACAGTCCTGAAGAGACTGAATGACGTCATGATCCGTAAGTGTTCGAACTCTAAACCTAAAGTCGTTCATTACGACATGTTAGCTCAATACAATGGCCATAGTACGTAATGTAAATAATTGTAAATAGTGTAAGACCATGGTCCTTTCTGTTTTTAAATGTGTATTTATTTGATTTGTATTTAGTATTTGATTTGTATTTGATAGAATTTGGTTTGTTTAAGTTAGTTATTGCATTTATTGTTCATGTTGTTTGATATTGTAATGTAATGTTTATGCCTCAGTTGCGTTTATGCCACAGTTGGAAGTTTAGCTTCCTGTCTAGGGATTGTACTGTCCGGAACGTGCAGTCCTTGGGAAGGGGGCAGTGTTACGAATTTGGTATTTAAAAAGCTAATGTTAGTTCAATTATAAATTAAATGGTTTTATTTCTCGCGCAGTGCAGCGCGTGATGAATATTAAAAGAAAGCTAAGCCGGAAAATTGAAAATACAAGAGCGCGAGCATTAAATAAATAAATATCTCTTTTTGATTTCCAGAAAGTACTGGAAAATTCTAACGCGTGATTTTAAAATCTTATAAAAGGAGGAAAACATCTCAGTTTGTAGTTGTTGCTTAGTTTGTTGTTGTTTAGAAAACTGCTGTTGTTGATTGTAAGGAATTCGCGGATTAGCTTTCTTTAGCTGTTTTGAATTACGTTCTATTGGACATTTTAAGTAGTTAAAATATAACTACTGTGAGATATTGTAATACTGCACGATTATTTGAGGACATTTAATCATAATTGTTGTGATAATAATAAATTTTTGTTCATTTTTCATCGGACTTGTGCATTCATTTCGTAACGAACCCGTACGCACGCAGCAATATCATGCATTTGTTTAGAAATAGAAACGAGGTTTTGCGAGATTTCCTGCATAACCAAGTGTCAATTTTATTACTTTTATATTAATCTCTACAAGACTAACATATCGTACGTGTACCTTACAGATACCTTAACAAGGTACGGACACTTGATACAGACAGTTAAAAAATTTCATCTGCCTTTTGTTTAATGCTTTTCTTTTTAGTCTTCTTTTTTTTTTAAACAAGACTGTAAAAGATGTGCACACTGTTTTAATGACAGAAGTTCCCCCAGACTGCAATCATCTTCACACAGACTCTTGTAAAAGTAAAATATAATTATGAAAATAAAATATTCTAACAAATATTTTAATGTCAAGTCATATAAATAATTAAATGTGTATCATCAAATCTTTGAATATATATTTTGAGAGCCAATTAATTTAATGGCAATCATAAAAGTGTAACCGTTGTATTTGTATTACGTTTGTAATATTTACGAACGTGGAAATAACGTACTTTCTGAAGTTCAGTTAGAATAATACCAGCTAAATTCCATTGAGTTACGAGCCATACGTGACCGCATTAGTGTTTACCTTCAAAAGAAAATTATCACGTCTCAGTGTTTAAGTTTTGACTTCTTTTACCATTTAAAAATCTTTAAAGGACATATATAAATGATTTTCAGTAATACTAAATTGTTAAAAATTACAGGTATTTTAGATATCAGATTTTTTTGTCTCATCATCATAGCCGCTCTGCTTAAAGCAAGGATCAGTCTGAATTTGACTTTAAGCCATGTGACTTTACGATGTATTTGTTTCTCCTGCTCTGTGCACGCTCACGTAACTGCTAACGGTGTGTAAGACTTCAGCCGCACCTACTCATGTATTTACGAAGGCATTATTGCTTAAATGGACTAATGCTTGAACTTTTACGAGGGAATGATTTTCCTGACTTGCCACCTGCGTTTCTTAGTTTTTTCGTCCCCAGGACGCGGCACACAGGATAGTGTGCCTTTGATTGAAAAAACAATAAAGTAAGAGCCCAAGATCCAAGATATCTACTGGTGATTACTCTTTGTAGTAGAGGCCAGACTTTAAATTTAGGATCCTGATCCAGATTGAGCTGGATACATCGCGAGATTACAGCGATTTCTCTGCAATACATGCATGAATGGATGGGTAGCAATAAACGAGAATATCATGCATTTGTTTAGAAATAGAAACGAAGTATTTGCAAGATTTTCTGCATATCCAAGTCTCAATTTTATTACTTTTATATTAATCTCTACAAGACTGACATAATTTACATGTACCTTACAGTGACCTTAACAAGGTACGGAAACTTGATACAGAGAGTTAAGCATTTCATCTGCATTTTGTTTAATGGTTTTCTTTTTAAACTTCTTTTTTTTAAACAAGTCTGCAAATGATGTGCACACTTTTAAAGACAAAAGTTCCCACACACCTCAATCATTTTCCCACAAACTCTTGTAAAAGTAAAATATATTTATGAAAATAAAATATTCTAACAACTATTGTAAAGTCAAGTCATTTAAATAATTAAATGTGTATCCTCAAATCTTTGAATATATATTTTGAGAGGCAATTAATTTAATGGCAATCATAAAAGTGTAAACCTGGGTTCAAAATCCCTAACATCTAAAATAGCTGCAAATTCTTATCATAAAAATTAGCGTTGTAATAATGCTAATTAACGGAATGGAAAATGTATTCGCTGGCCACGTACGTTTGTTTCAATACCTCTAGATTCAAACAACTACCTTTTATGATACATGTTTTTTTAGTACTATAAAATGCTAATTATTAACACTGTTTCAGAAACACCAGTGGCCGAACCGTTAAATCGCTGAACACTGGTAGTTCCCTCCTGGCCTCGAATCCAAGCGAACGGTCTGGCTGCCTGGGCGTTTTCGTAATGTTTATGCGGGAAAGGTTTTTTCCTTTTGTTTCAGAAAGAGCTCCACGAAGCCGTGCCTTCCCTTAGGCAGAAACCCCTACTGTGCTTGTCACCATATTAAAATGAATTAAAGAAACGTGATGGAATTTCGTTCGAGAAAATAATGGCTTACATAACATAGACTTACGCAAATGTTTAATTGGTACAAGATTAGGGAGCTCAGTCAACAATTAAATTCAATTTGTTTCACTCAAAATTTGGGGAAAGGATGATTGATGTTAAGGTTCAGACTGTGAATTATAGAAAATTTGAAATATTTTATCATCATAAATTTGATTAATATAAGTTTTAAATATATTTAAATATTAAATGTAAGACAGCGTTTATAATGGAAATTAAAAAGTAATGAGAAATATATCAGGAATCGCGAATTTATTTGTTAAATGCAAAAAAATTATATTCGCGAAATCTCAGAATTGCACTGACATTTTCGGAACACTCCGGAGTACTTCGTTGGTTAAATTACTTCAGAGAAAATTTTTTAGATTGTTTCTCCGTAAAATTCCTGTATTATCAATTACATTATACTATAGTTTAATACATTTTAAAGACTTTTGTAGAATGAGACAAAGCTAGAAATTTAATTAAAGCAACGCGCTTGATAAAATGCTACTGCCTCGTTCAAACTGAGATCGATAATCAACCTGAAAAACACATACCGAATTATTGCGCAGTCTCTTATCTCAGTTTAACTGCAGATTCTTAGAAATATGTTTATAAACCTAGCATTTCCATCTAACTTCGTTTTTTTAATCTCTCTTTTAGAACCCTTTTGCAGCTGACATGAAATGGAATGAAAGAGTGCCTAAAATAATTGTTTAATTCCTGCTCGAATATAGTGTCTATTCTAATAATCATCTTAGGAAAGTACACTCTAACTAGAAAACATTTCGATGCTGAAATACTTATATTCGCCTTAGATGCCATATCAAACAGAACTTATGTGTTGCTTGGATTTTAATTTTCATGTCTAGCAAAATTTCGAAGGATGCTTACCGCAGCAACTAGGCTCTTTGCTCTGAAAGCAAAGTATGATCGACGCTATTGGTCATTTAGCATCTTATCACCGAGAAAATAATCGAAGAAGCAGCGAGAGGAGCGAATTACACTCGTGGTAAAGGGAGGAATTCCACTTCAGTTTCTCTGATGAGCATCTCACACGACGCATCTAAAGGTCCCTCAACTCTTTTCTATCATCGCCCACTTTAGAAGGCTTTTGACTCGATAGTATTGTGCAATCACCATCGGTCGGACAGCAAAATTGCTGAATGAGGGTTATTCCGACCGGTCTTCGATTCCAGGCGAACGGGCTGGCTGCATATATGTTTTTGGAGTTACACCCAATGTGTAACGGTAATACGAGACAATTTCCATTAGAAAGCCTGCCACGAAGGTATCCTTAACCTTAGGCATGTAGGCTTAATGTGCTTTGCCCTAAACAACTAAACGAAACCAAACCAAATAACAAAAGTTCAAGCATCTGCATAGCGCAAAGAGACTGTGCGCTTATTGAACATATATGCTTTCTTCAGGTTTCGAACTCGAATTCAAGGCTGTGGCAACCGACCATGCCAGAAAGCGGCTGAACAGAAAATATTTTATATTTCTTTTGATGTCAGTAGGCGAACGAAATTTATAGATTATACATGGGGTTACATATTAATCATGACGGGGTGATGGTATTATTACATTATAATCCTTAACAATACTTGAGATTATACGTGAACGTTTTGGACAGAGATTTGAACCAATAAGCTTCAAGGTAGAATTAGTGGAATTGAAACAAATACTTAGTTACAACATTCTTATAAATATAGCACAAGACTGCTCCAAATAAGAAGAGTTTGTAGAAGTCAAGTTCCATCACGCGGCCTATTTCTAAAGTCAGTTACTTGGCCACGTTAGGAATTTGCATTTATGACTTGTTGATTTCTTTTATTCAGTAAGTCAATTAAAATGCTAAAAGTGATCTTTTAATACTAGGACAGCATTTTCTTCGGAATGCTGCAAAATAAAAAATTTTCAAATTCAAAATTTTACTAAAAACTAGTTGATATGTTCGCATATATAAAAATTGCATATTTACACGTATATGAAATGAAAAATAGATAAAATGTAATAAAAACAAGTAGCTGAATTTGTCTAAAAAATAAACCTTTCCCTTTGCTATAATAAATGTTGCACAAGAATAGAGCATTGGCGATTTTATTGCAACTTGTTATAGCAAAAAAGTCTTCACTTCTAAAAATATGCAACTGTTTTAAAACAGAATAAATTCTGTTTAGAAATATTAGATAAAGTACATTACTGAGAGCTCTCCATAAAACGTTATTGCGTTAGAAGTAGATAATTTGTGCAAAGAAAAATTGGGAAGCAATTTCCCCAATAATTAAAATGAGGAAATTTAAGCTGAAATTAGAAATGACAGAAAAGTAGCTTTAAGTAACATTAACTTCTAGAAACGTAGGATAAACCTTACGATAACTATCAGGAAAGTAACAAGATAAAACCATACAGAAACTTCATACCATACAAAAACTGCATTTTCAATTAAATGTCATATAAAACCTTTACACTGGTGTGCAAAAATGAAGGTCGAAGTCGAAAAATTAGCATATCAGCTGAACGAAGAGGCAGAGGGACAGAAAGACCAATCAGGAGATTAAGTAAGGTGATGTACGGTAGCACATGTGCAGATATGCAGGTAGACGTAATGGGGTAGTGTCTGAGTAGTATGAAGCATGTTGTCGGTGTAAGATCAGTATTTCTGGCAAAGAGATTGCACGCCGTATAGCAAATAAAATCCCACCGAGATGCTGCCTCAGAGAGAAATTGCGAATAATCAATCTGTTAGACGACATCTGGATGCTTTTACCCGAGGTCGAATCATTGGGAAGTTGGAGGAAGGTCGCAGTGTGACAAGTGTGACTGCAGAGTTCGGAATTGCTTGCAGCATCGTTTCACGACTTTGGAGACAATTTCAAACTACAGGAACAGCTATCCGGGGGTTTAGTAGTGGTCGTCTACGAGGAACCACACCCGCAGATGACCGGTATATTGCCTTACAGGCCAGAAGAAACAGGCGGCAGACAGCGGGAGAAATCGCTAGACACACGACACAGGCGACTGGACGACCGATATCGCGTTTTACCGTGGCCAGAAGACTGCACGGTGGTGGTCTGTTTGCACGACGCCCTGTACGGTGTGTACCTCTAACGCCTGCCCATCGGAGAAGGCGTTCTCTGTAGTGCCGGGAACACCGGAATTGGAGAGACAATGAATGGGGACGAGTACTCTTTACAGACGAGAGCAGATTCAGTCTGAGTAGCGATTCTCATCGCATACTCATCTGGAGAGAGCGGGGAAGCCGCAATCATCCCTCGAACATCATTGAAAGGGACAGGTATGGAGGTGGCGGTGTTCTCGTTTGGGGAGGTATCATGTTTGGTAGTCGTACAGACATTCACATCTTCGACGCAGGTTCAGTCAACGGGACCCGTTATTGTAACGAGATTCTTCTTCCATATGTGCGTCTTTTTAGAGGCGCTATGGGTTCGCAGTTCCTTTTCATGGATGACAATGCACCATGTCATCGCACAGTAGCTGCCGAACAGCTCTTAGAGAGTGAGGATATTGAACGTATGGATTGGCCGGCACGATCTCCGGATCTCAATCCCGTCGAGTATGTATGGGATTTTCTAGGCAGACGCTTGGCAGCTCGTACCTTACCACCAGTAACGATTCCGGAGCTTCGATTGGCGCTGGAAGACGAATGGGCAGCAATGCCTCAACAACTCATTGGCGCCCTCATTCTCAGCATGGGCAGACGCTGTGAAACCTGCCTAGCAGTCAGTGGAGATCATATCACCTATTAAAGACCAGATGTTTCTTGCTGGACACCCATCACAGGGATGTTTCGGCCTTCAGTCGCATTGCGCTCCATGCTACTTTTTCAATAAAGCTTCTTTTTATGACTCTGATTTCTCTTTTAGTAAGTGTTGCTTACATTACTCATGTCCTTACGTATTGGGATCTTACGGTATTAAATGTGTTGATTTGGAAAGCTTTTGTACAAAGTTATATTGAAAAAACATCTCGTCCTTAATTTTTGCACACCAGTGTATATTAGAACAGGTTCTCACAATGCGCCATGGAGATCAAGAATAATTTTGAAAATTAAACATTTTTACGTATATTCAATTAGAAAGCCAGGCGGTCATACGAAATGACCGCTATTCTAGATATTGTAAAATGATTTGTGCAAAGGTGTCTGCTAATTCAAACTGAATTACCCTGGGCAGGCGGTGAGGACGCCTATTTTCTTACTGTCCCAAGGGGTTTTCCCCTTGCTTAATTACTTAAAGTAGAGTGCAGTGAAGGAAACCACTGGCGGTCCATTTCTTAAGAGCCACCGCTATCTCAATAAATAAAGGTGATTTAAATAATAAAATGTTAATTTACACGTCAAAAATATGCAATTTGGTACGCAACATTCTTGTGTAGATCTTCGCGTCACTTTAAACTCGCCATGCATTATTTTTAGTTTTACGTCTGTTCCTTTACGAATCCTTTACGAAAAAGCAAATAATTTAAAGTGTTATTTAGCTAAAATGAATTTAGAACTGTTCGCTACAGTTGTTTACTAAATTTAAATGTATGAAATCAATTTAGTAAAAAAAATGTAAATGAACGATAGCATTAATTAATTAAAACTTACAATGAAATTTATTGCATATTTTGTAGTCACTTTGAAATGAAATATTAAAAGTAATTTTTAGCCTTTAAGTGTTACGTAATTTTTGAATAGAAATTAATTTTTTTTTTTGCATTTAAATTTTCCAGTTGTATATATTCCATATTGCTGTTCATACCTAAAAGGTGGATATGTAAAAATTTGATATCAAATGAATATTTTATCTTTTAATCATAATATGTAGAACATTTTTGCATAGATTTATATAAAAAATAAGAGATTAAAATAAGCACATTTTACGAAAAATGCAGTAAATAGGTAATTGGAGATTTATGCAAATTTTTTACCAAAAATGTGCACTTATACACAGTAAAGAGGAGATGACATCGGACTAAATTTTTACCAAAGTCATTCGCATATACAAAGAAAACATAGGGAAGATTTAGGACAATTACTATCAAATATATACGTTTTTGTAATAAATATACGGGAATATATAATATAAAATACGGGAAATATTTACGTTAATTTCTATCTAAGGTACAATATAGTTAATTACCGAATTCAGTAAACGACTGTAGTGCAAAAGAAAACATCATACATTTAGATTATTTTAATGAGTATGCTAAATTTTAAAATTGTTATAGACCAGGAGGGATATTTTATAAAACTTACCTTTTCCAATAGTTACTTCCAAGTTGAAATTTGCTTATTTTCCTTGAAGATGAATATTTAATGTCACAAATATTGCATTCATATCTTCAGATACTTACACAAATATATGTATATCTATTTGTTAAATTTATGTTTATCAAAAACATGTTAAAGAAAATATTATTAATTTGCATGTTCGTTAATCGAGTAACTTCTCTTAAAAATCTGTTTTAGTTACACACATAATTATGATATGTTAAAAATTTTAAATTTATCAGTCAATCTTGCAATGTATTGTAATCTATTATTGTTGTCTTTCTCAGTTTAAAATCTTATAAATATATTAGATCAGTACTAAAAGTTCACCTCTACAAAAGAAATGCTTTATCGAGGCATTTTTAAAAAGTTCCCTTTTACAATGTAACTGTTAATTTCATAAATACGTTCATAAAATTATGCAAATTCAAAATTACCTAAATATGTTCTTTATTTTATCTTATATACCAGATAAAATTTTAAAAAGTTAATTTGTTTTGGGATATTGAATTTTTTAATATTTATCTCATGTGACTTTTTGTATAACATCATTATAAATGTACATGTTGATGTGGACATTCCAATTATTTTTTTTCATCAAATAGCTTTATGGTATTAAAGGATTTAAAAGGAGGCAACTGGACAAAAGAAAGCAATTAGAAGTTGGCTAATTTTTGATTAATTTGTTGTCAAATGCTGTGCATTTTAGATTATGCTCATATGATGACAATGAGTTATTTAAATTATAAAATTATTATGAACATATCCCACATAAATTAACAAATATAAAATTTCAAGTTGTTTGAAGTATTGTGAACTGTAATACTTGCAAAAGAAATACACATGAAATTAATTTAAGAATTAGGTTTATTTTACAGGTATTCGAAAACTGCAATTACTGTTAAGCAATAAAAACTAACATTAAATCTGAAGAACATAATTTTTTTCAATAATAAAATTCAACATAGATTTCATTCAGCTTCGCCATATTTGTTCTATAGTTCGCTGTCTTTAATATCCTGCTCGATTTTTGTAAAAGTAAATTCTTTGTCACCCAATGTTTTGAGAACAGCTCCTAAACAAGAAAAAGAAAAAATTGTAATAATTTCATACTTCAGATGTTTTCAGTTTTTAAATATAGTTGAAGTATTAAAAGATGCATATAAAATGCATTGAGTATTTTATATTTAAAAATTTACATTTCAGTAATTAGAAATTTAAGTTCATACTATCACACAGTAAACTTCAATTACATACCGTATACAATGTCTATAATTTGAAGTAAATACCTAAAGATTTTTTAGAATTGCAAGGTTAAGAAAGTCTTCAATGGCTATGTTTGTATTTATGTACATGAGAAAAACTTAATTTTGTATTAATTATATTGCATTAGCCTTTCCAATTTTACTCCTACATATAGTAAAGAATATTCGCTTTCTTACAGATAACACTTTTCTTAAATGAAGAGTAAGAAGAAAACCAATAACAACACCATATACATATAACAAAATACTTCAGAAACATATACATGTCATTAACAGGCTATTTTACACACTTCAATAAACCAGAAACCAATACACAATCAAAAGTACTATCAGTAAATTCCTCCAGAATCGGAACACAAATCTTTAATTATGATAACAATGACAACTCAGTTTGCAATATAAAATATTTTAAGTCTCAATTCATGTGCATTCTAGGCAAACAGAAAGCTGAATAACAATGAAATTATAAATACCATAAAAGGTTAAAAGCCAAGTAGAATGATAGCAAGACTAAATGAAGAACAAAAGGAACACCTGTTGCTTAAGTTTTGCACATCAGTGTAGATTGAATTCACATAGAACCATGATATTTTGTCATTCGCCAAAGTAAAACTTTTCATTTCTAGAATTTTCTTCAAAAGCACTCATGCGACTCTTCTCAGGATCACAGAGCAGGATCAGAAGTTACACTCGAAGCTACTAAAAATGTCAAACACAACGCAGTGCAAAGCGAATCTAAAAGACAATGTTCTGTCGCATATCTGAATGCTGCGAAGTCGCTCTGAACTAACAACTGAGAAACTGATACTCTCCCGGGTCTAGTACAAATTTTCCTCGGCAGCAGAGAAATCTCTATTACCTCACACTTCTCGAAATTACTGGAAGACATATGAGGGTCACATAAAATTACAGATACATTTAGGGATCAATTAGAGTAATTCAATTAAAATGCCTGTTACAATTATACAGAGACTAGAAAAATATTTCACCAAATGTTTGCCGTTTCTGGCGACTTTGGGTCACTTCTTACCAAATTTGTGTACACGGTGTACAGCATTCTTGAAAGTGATTACCCCAAAAAAGATCAGTTAAGAAGAAAATAAACAAATAATTAGTAATTAGTTTGAATAAGTTTATTTTTTCAGAAAGATTACATGTAAAATATTGTCGCTGCATACGCGACAGGAAGACAGACTTCAAATGCTTTCTCTATATCGGACCTTTCTTCACTACGATCACATCCATTACATGTTCATCCTTTCTATCTTCTGGATAATTTTATAACATCATTTCAGTCTTTAATGCCTGGAATTAGTTATCAAATTGTACTTCGTATCAGATAAAAATGCATCCCGGAAAATTGGACTGCTGAACGTACGAAGGGCATTTTGTAACATCCCATTGCGGCCCACCAGCGGCCGAGCGGTAAAGTAGCTGAACACTGGTAGTTCGGTCCGAGGTTCGAATCCCGCGAACGGGCTGGCTGCATGGGTGTTTTCGTGGTTTTCCCCATGTGTAACGTGTATACGAGCCAGTTTCCCTTAGAAAGTCCTCCACGAAAGGCATCCCTCCTCTTAGGCAGATAGTCCTAGTGTGCTTTGCCATAATTAAATACATCACACCACCAACATCCCATTGCATTTATAAACGATACTGTGCAAGGTCCGAGAGTAGTACTATTTCCCTTCAGTTCAAAGCTACTGTACTGATTGTATACAGACAAGGAAGTGATATTTTGCTGAAAAACGGGTTTTTCTCAAATTTACAAAATTGCAAGCGGATCAATCGTATTTTCGGAGCCGTTCTCGTCCTTCCAGATTTGATGTATTCAACTTATCATGGATGCTGCTGAATCAGTTTAAATTCATTTTTTAAAAAATTCTGTGAATCAAAGAACATGATTCAATAAGTATTATTTTAGTTTATTAAGTGCTGTAGAATATTCGAAGTTACTTTTTTAAAGAGAAGATTTTATTTTCCCGCAAAAACAGTAAATAAAGTGAAGAAATAGGATTATTCGATTATAACTATACTGTGCTGTCTTTCCGTGGCATAAATTGGACATTTCGTGCAGGCCGTTGTAATGAAACTCGTTCCCTAACTGGCTGGAAAAACTACTTAAGCGAATAAACAAAATATCTCTTCACTGGGATTGGAATCTGGTCAAACTACCATAGCCTGCCGTGGTATCCACTCACCCAAATTTGCAAGGAAAAGTTCAGAATAATTTTACGAATTTTTGTTATGTATTAATTAAATTTTCAAAATATTGTTTCAGTTTGTACCAACATTTTTTTTAAATATTCGTATTTGTTGAATTGCATTGAATTTGTTAAATTGTATGTTTAATTTGATATTGCTAAGACATTGTTTACCGAATCCATGATGGAGTATGCGAAAAAAGCTTGGTCTTAAAAAACCCAGTTTCTATCTCTAAATTACAGGTCTACAGTTACAGACACAGATTTATTTGGAATTTAGAAAAGAAACCTTCGAGCCTAATGTTAGAAATATCTACTCCAATTCATATATTCAAATACATTCATATATTCAAAACTTGCGTTTTATTAAAGTCGTAAAGAAATTCATTTCCGGGCTAATGGCCTTAGACACAAGGGTACCTGCAGGCGAGACCCTACCCCTATTCGAATACAATTAAAAATTGGGAATAGATTCCAATATTAACTTAGGTAAAAAATCTTAAAACTCTTTTATACTAATATTTTAGGTAAATATGATAATGTAATTAAAAATACAAAATTTATAGAGAAGACGCATGGAATGCTGCTCAGCTGGTACATAAAGTACCAACCATTCAATGCCAATAAAAGAGCTTATTACATGAAAAATAATGAATTTACTACAACACAGTATAATAACAAAATAGATACGATACAGGTTCAATAAATATATTTAAGTTTCAGCGCAATACTGCGCTTTAAAATTGCCTATGGACTTTTATTGTTTTCTGTGCTGCAATAATTATAATTACAAATTCTTATTTCTGAATTAGGAATGCTTCTAAGGAAGGTGCAAAGCTGTTCACTTTTGAACTCTTCAAGAATTGCAATATTATGGAGATACTAGGTACCTCTGCTCAAAGACAAATTATATTTAAAAACTATTTTATAAATTCTTATATTTTTCTTTACTGAATATTTAATTTACAATATATTTGGCGGAGAACAGAGATCTGAGCTTCTTGTAATATTTTCTAAAGGATTTACACGATTAGGCCTAATAATCACCATTTCAATAACGATTGGCATTTTTTAAGTAAAATGCCGAAATTTGGCTGCGATGAAAATATAGAATTAGAAATTTCAATTTATGTTTAGGAAAATGTAAACAGGCTTGATTGATAAATCATTGCATTTAGTGTTTAAATTAATTCCTGAATGAAACGTAGCCGTGTTTCACATCTAGGCTAACTTCAGTTTCTGTAAGGACTTCCAAAATTCTCCACTTGCTAATCGTATGTCAAATGAAAACAGTACTGTTTTAAGAATATTTTTTAAAAAGAACTCTAGATTAGAATTTTGAATTTTGTGTAGCAATTTCCTTCAATTTCAATTTAAGTGACGAGTCGCCAGTCACATTTCAATTCAAATCTCCAAAATAGATCGCGACCACCATTCTAAAGATAACCTAACGATAATGATCTATTCTTTGTTTCATAACCACCGCTTTGCACAGAGACATCGCAGTTTTATTTAAAAAAAAAAACTTCTGATTTTAGAAATGAGAACGTTAAACTTCCGAAGTAATTTTTGGGAATTATGTACCACAAAACATGACGAAAAAACTGGTGGTCAACAACTTTTCGTATTACGTGTTACATTTGAGAAATTCGTTCTTCGTATCAAAGTTTGTTTCTAAAAGTTCGATTTCAAATTTTTTATCCAAACTGAAAATGCAAATCTTAAAATAAAACTCAAACAATAAATTTGCCTAGTTTTAAATTCACGAAATAACGTAAGCTTGCTCCTCCTTCATTAAATATTAATAATTAAAAAATATATATATTGCATCTTATATATACATATATAAAAAGTCAGGACAGGATTAACCTGGTGCAAGTTTTCCCGAATGGATTTCGACATCTGCTGCCTCAAATTACCAGTGAATCATCAAATTTGTTTCCGATGTGTGATTTAACGGCATATTTTAAAAGAGCTATGAAATCATCAAGTATCTGTAAGTCAAAATTGAAAGTGTTCGGAATCGAGGTCAGTGTCGCCAGCGTAGTGAAATATGGTTAATCGTTTTTGCTCACTTCGAATATTCACAATGTTTATGCATCTCCGATCATCGCGTAGAAAGAACATTAAACATCCAAAGTGCTTTGAAGGTCATCAAAGTGAAATATGAAATGCCAAATAGTATTTTGTGCTCTCTTGCATGTTCAGTGCTTTATTCAGCTAATTTTTCATATTCAAAAAATGCAATATTATCAAAAGTCATGAAATGTAATCGTGAAGTGATATTAAGTTCCAAATTGAGTTTATTTCGTTTCGGAAAAGGAAAAAAAAAGTTGCATTTTTAAGTTATTGTATTATGATTTATTGATGGTAATATTTTGCTTTAATCATTTTAAGATCAATGTTAATAATTCAAAAATATTATGATTTATTTAAAATGTAGTTTTGTATTTCTGAATTGGGAAAAAGAAATGATTGAATTTGGTAAATAATGATATTTGTCTAAATAGATCTTCCCCAATAACAGGACATCTTTGCACGTTCGAATTATTTAAACGCATAAATGAAATTCCACCCCTCTAATATCTAAGCCAACTCCTTAATATCCATTTAGTAAAACAAATGTGTTGAAGTCTTTGTAAGAAACATATTTACAACTGTGGCATATAACACAGAATTTATTCTTTGTTCATTTATCAAGATTTATGCGAAATAAAATAAAATATCAAATTACTAATCTGCTGTTTATAAATTTCAAATTATGCTTTAAATACAAATTTTTGTAGAACATATATACGAAATTCAGCATTTTAAGGAAACGACTTCCGCATTTAATGCATAAGATAAATGATTAAAGTTTCACTTAATCAGATATTCTTGCAGGAAACAAAAAACTGCTTTTAAATGTCAAATCAAAGTTTTGACATATCATTGCAAACAATTTTAAGATAATTATTGTTAGACAAAAATATTTTTATTCTTTTCAATCGCACCATATGTTTCAAACCAGTCTGTCTGATATGGTCTGGAACTGTTATAATTTATTTTTAATTTTTTTAACCTCCGACATAGTACGGGGCTACAAAAATATATTTAAAATACAAAAATTTTAGAAAACAATTAACGTAATAAATACATAAATATAAGCAGATAAGAAAATCTAATAATAAAAATGGTATTGTTTATCTCACATTGCATTTATTATTTTTAAACTTCACTTCTAGTACTAAAGTTATAAACTTTTCATCCAGGTGTAAAACGCAATCTACCAAAACAAATTTTAATAAAAAAATTTATTTTATTCATGTAAATTTGAGTTATTTTAAATTAAATTTTTATTCAATACAATTATGGAAAATTTGACGAAAATTGAGAGTACTTTAAAATACTGAATATCATTCTTTACTTTGTATAAAAAAGCTGATCTCTATACCACATGACTTCCTTGTACGGAATATTAAATTATATGCATTTTATCTTGCATTTTATTTTAAATTTATTGGATTGAATTAAATCTAATTCATTGATTGCGCATAAATCACAATAGAATAAATGCACTCTTTAAAATTCACTATATTTGTTTACCATGGCGACACTCTGTCGCTAGGTTCACGTAATAGCGTTACATTTTGTTCATATTATAACTCAGAATGCATATAAATTTATATTATTAGAATAATTAACTAATCGTTGCCACATGTTCTATTCAAATACTATAATAAATTTAAAACGACGTATAAAAGAAATTAAGGAAACAAAACAAAAAGCAAAGAGTTTTTCACAGACTATTCAGTATTTCTCATTCAATTAATTCAGTTCTCACTTCCCGACAAGGCAAAAACACATAAAAACTCAAAATATCTATATTAAAAATTACAAAATAAATCTTTAACACTTATTCCGTCGAATAAATTTCAGAATGGATTAAGCAGGAATTAATTCGCAATAATAAAAGAAGGCGTTATCTTTGTTATCGGGAAGCTTAGTTTCTCCAGATTTACGACAATCCGCTATTGTGCCAAGTTTTAAATGTAAACAAGCATGTCTGCCATCGCAAAAATAATTAGGCTTAGCTGCATCTAAACAACTTTTAAATTGTTGATAACTTCAGAAGTATTGCATGGAGATTCACTAAAGGCATAAAAAAACTTAACCGGAAGATAAAAATCTTATTTTCCGTAAAGTGTTACCATTGCTCGCTTTGAACTCGTTGAGTTTCTTAATAAAAAAATTCATTAAAGTTTTACAGAATATGAAATAGATTAAAACAAATTCAACCGTCCAGATGCCCATGTTCGGGTGGAGGATTACATTATTCAAAATTTGATGGCTCTAGATACCATCGTTTTTGTCACAGTGCGAGAAACATACATGTATTCATTCAGATTCTTCATTAAAGTTCTTTAAATGTAATAGAGGGCAGTAATATTTGGTAACAACAATTTGCAAGGAGACACGGACATTTATAGTGAAACAGCGCAGAAATGTCGTTTCGAGCTAACAAAGTAAATTAAAAGTAAATAAAATAAAATGAACTAAAAATAAACTAAAAAAATAATCACTATAAAATACAAGCAAAATGAATTATTACGGTTAAATACAATTTTAATATTAGAATTAAGTGTATAAAAATTATTAAGGAGTCAAAAGTGTTTATCACTTTGATGTATCAGAGATATGATTGAAATAAAAGTCCATTATAGAAATTGCGCTATAATACTCATCTATAATTTTAAAAAAAGCAGCACAATTTAGAATTTTTAACACAACTTGCAAAAATTCGTTTTTAAATATTTTTAAAAAAATATTTAGTAAAATATTTTTTTAAATATTTTAAATATTTAGTTTATTTATTATTAATATATATATTAGTATTTACACCAACAAAAAGCATAAAAATTGCAAGAGAAAATTGCTTGTTTGTAATTTTTTATTAGTTCAGATTTAAAATACTATTTTCTAAAAGAAGTAGTTACAAATTTCCTTCCAGCATAGGAAAAGCTAAAAATATATCCAGCCCTGAAAGCATGCAGTAGCTTTATATTATTTGGAACGTAATTATGCTCGATAAATATGCAAAATGTTTTTAAATCAATTTCAGTTTCAAAAATAAAAATATGGAGAAATTCTAATTTGTGAAATGAGGGGCTACGACCAACTTTTTCTTGACAATTATACACGCTGCAATAGGCAACCACTGTTAAATTTCTGCAAGTCGTCCCTACTCCTCCGGATGTGATCAGGGTGACAGCCGGGAACGCGTAAGACGACGGAGAAAATCCATTTGGGCTGGTTTATTTCTTATAAGGTCCATGTTCACGTGCCATCCGCGAAAAGAGCAATCGTCATCTGTGGATCATTTGAAATATCATATGCATACATGTTATATAAATAAGGAGAAAGACCAGAGACCTGCGATACACTATCAGACATTTTTCTGGCAGTAGAAACCATATTCACGGATTCTACCGTTTTAACTCTACAGTGCGAACAAAACACTAATCCTGTCAGCCAGTGCTCTGAACCAAGACGCCGTCCAAGCAATCTTACGCGGCCAGCGAATACATTTTTCTTTCCGTTAACTTGCATTATAGTTAAATTAATTTGTCTAGCAAGAATTTGAGGAAAGTTTAAGATTTTAATGGCTTTAAGCCCAATTTTACATATTTGTGATTGCCATTAAAAACAAACATGTGTAACGCGTTTGAATATTTGCAAACGGTGATATAATTATTATTTCAAAGATCTGAATGTAGACTTGGTTATTTACATGACTTGGCATTACCATCGTTACTAAAACATTTGTTTTCATAGTTGCATTTTACTTCTTTTGAAGCTTGTATAATGGTGACCGATATCTCAAGAAACTTTCGGCAATAATTCAATACATAAAGAATTAAATTTAAGAAAAAAGGTCTTGTAACAAAAAGCAGATGAAATTTTCATAGTCTGAATCAATTTTCCGTACATAGTTAAGACACGCAAATTATATCAGATTTTTAGATTTAATATAAAAACATTAAATCTGATAATGGGTCGAGCAGCAAATCTCATAAATACTTCCTTTCGTTTTTGAAAAAAATGCATGATATTCGCGACCTTTTAAGAAAATCTGTGGTAATCCTTCAGAAACATTTATACAAACGAATGCGCCTTACGCAGGATGGACAGTGAAGTCGTCCCGAAAATTCGTTCTTCAAATTTCAAAGATTTCTTCATGAAATACATCTGACGTGAAAAGATGTTTCAAATGTAATGGCGCCATGGATTTTCAAAATAATGATTACTGTTGGAAATTATGTTTATTATGTAAAAATTAATAAAAACTTATTAATCAGTAGTTTTTTCGTATACGCTTTCTCTATATGTAATTTATATTATGGTAAGGATGTTAATCCAGATGTCTTAACGCTGATCACGTGACATTGGTCACACCACCTGCATCTGCTATCCTGTCTCCACGAGAACTACGTCCGGCATTTCCTTACCTGCAGCGCTCCTAGAAGCACCAAAGTTCGATAGCCCGAACACAACCTGCGATTTCGCAGGTTAATCGCGGCAAATAAAGCAAGTTGGAGTTGGAGTTGGAGGATGTTAAGGAAATAAAGGATTGATTACTTGTTAAACAAAACTGCGTTGTCTGTATGAGACATTGCGGTGGTTATGTAATAAATTGTAGTTTTTATTTATTTATTTACGAGCGTTTTTTTTTTTTTTTTTTTTTTGTCATTGCAAAAGCTTTTAAAGAACGAACTTCTTCCTTTTGATTTACAGCGTGTGCGAGGCTGATTGAAGATTTAAGTAAAATTAGCAGAATTTTAAAGAAATTCTAAAATCTTTATATTTAGTTGCATTTTCTTCCGTAAGTTTTAATAATTGGAGTATTTAAAATACTGTAAAGGCTTTTTGCTAAATTTTCAAATGTTCAAATGTATTTTAAATGTGTTACGTAGTAATCTAGTTTTGTCAGCAAATTTTCTTCTTTTTTTGTCTCCACGAAAATCCATCCTACATCCTGTGTTGATTCCAGCTGGATCAAACCTCTAGCGATCAGCAATATCATCCCTCGGCTGCCAGTGAGAGCCCCACTGTAATCAAAAAAAGAATTTTTAATTGTCCATGTACTCCAATAAATCACGAAGCTGCATATCTATCCAATAAATAATTAAAAAAAATCTGACCACATGAATTCCTTGTAGGAAATATCCAATTTTACGTATTTTGTGCTGCATTTCATTTAAACGTTTTTCCTCGAATTTCATTATTACATTTTACTATACTCTCGCTTTCTGAATTATGTCTTGCTTTCACAGTCTAATTTTAAATTCAAATTTTCGATCTGTGGAAAGTTTTTCAGAAATTATAAACAACGAAAAATTTACATATTGTGTATAATTTGTTTGGTCCATATCCACAGAAATTTTCTTCTCTAGCAGTCCGTGGCGAGTAATCAAAATAAAGTATAAAAATAAATGCTAAATAATTCTGAATGAATTTTATTTAATAATAACTCTGTTTATAATTTAAATAGTAATACCTAATGACAAATATGCCACGAAAATTAATGAACATATAAACAATAAATGAGAAAAGTATTGATGGTTAAAAAGGTCTATTCTAAATTTGCATTTTTGATTGAAGGTGTTTTGAGGAATTCTTCTAAGAATTAATGAAACTATCATTTCAGATGAAAAACGAATTATTTTAAAAACGAATTACGCATTCTAAATTACATAAAGATTTTAGTTTTATTGTCGCATTTTTATAAAGGGATCTTTACTTATGTTGAAAAACATTCAAAATTCTTTTAATTAAGAAGTTTAGAATATCAATGGATTTTAGAAGCCTGGTCTGTTTAACATGAAATTAAGAGTATATTTATATCGAGTCTTTTATTTGGCGAGACATTCGAGAAACGTTTGATTTAAGATTATGCATTATATTTATATATTCATACAAATGTGATACAGTGTTTGTGATATATTGTATATCGCTTAAAATTCACAGTTTTACTTCTTTAAAGGCTGTTAATCTCGCTTTTTTATTTAAATGCTTTTGATTTAATTCGGTATTTATTTCATTTAAGAAAAGGTAATTTTAAAAGAACTCGATATATTTGTTAACTACTAAAGACAGGAAAGACAGACTCTAATCAAACAGTTGAAAACTGTAACTGAATCTGATAGGCATTTACCTTGGTGTTTACGAGACACCTCTATAATCTTAATTTTTCTGCAAAGCTTCGTCTCCTGAGGCATTTCTTGTTAAATTATAGAAAATATACTACTGTTTCACATATAGTTTAACTTAAATTATTTACATATATGCAAAATTCGCGAAAGTATATTTCCTCCCTCTTGCCATCATTAAGAAATGCATGCCCGGACAATGCATTCGTGAATCAGATACTGTCTTTTCTATTTACAAAATGTTCGTTCACCGAGTATAAATAAGGAGATGAATCTTCAGTCATTTTGCTTAGAAGTACTAATCAACGTTTTACCAATACAATCATAAAAGGAACGGCATTGATTTCGTCCATGATCAGTCTAACGTAAAATATAATGGGATTATAATATAAGTTAATACATATTTTGATTACATAAAGTTGAGCATTTATTAAGTTTTTGTCACCCCGATATAAAAATTATTATTTCTCTGCCGTGAATTACTGAACATTTGAATTAAAATATTAAATTTTGTTGAATACCTCCACTGAAAGACGTATCTTAATCTTGAAAACGTCCGTACCATGAGTTTAAAAAAAAAAACAGATGTTATGTTCTAAAAGTACGTTTTAATTTGAAAGTATTTTCTTAAAAGTTCCAAGAAAGTTCTTAACGTATTGCTGTTCATAATATTTTGCAAGTCAAAAAAATTTAAATCGTCCGAAAACTCAGAAATTTGATTTTTCGTGATCCAAGAAATGCACATTACAGATCCAAGAAGGCAAATCAGCACTTAGATGAAATAAATTAGTGTTACTTCAGGGATTATTTCATTAGTACTGGGTTCGGGAAAATATAAAAGTTATCTTTCTGTTGCTTCTGCTTATTTTGCAGCTATGTTTATGTTTAACTCATTACTAAAAATACAAATGAGTAATATAATTTGTCACAATTAAGTAAACGGAACCATATTCGTTTAATTCATTTTATATACACATCCATTATTAATAGAGTTATGTAAATATTGTGTGTAAACTATTGATTTATTCCAAAACGTAAAGCTGTGTCTTTCTTCAGTAAATGAAATACTTCCAGAAAGGGAAATTATTATTTTTTTTCCAAATACAATATTACCTCCATTGGATTAAGGTTTGCAGAGTACTTGATATTGAAAGTGACTTTGAGAGATAATTTTTTGTAATTACTTATGTATGCTTCTAGCTATTAATGTAGCACTAGTCTCGAGAATTTAAATCCTACCGATGATTCCTAAAATTATCATTCATCATTTCAGAAATGATTGGCAGTTGTTAATTGATATACCGAAATTAGCCTTCAAAGTAAACATAGAAAACTATATTAAAAATCCCAATTTATATTCGAAAACATGAATTTCAAATTAATTGAATTTTTGTCACGGAGGTTGGAAATCAGTGTTCCGAGAGTTATTGCGAACATATCTGACAGTGAGGAAAAATTCAGGAAAGGCTTCTCAAACTACAGAAGACAACAGATATTCATGAACAATGCGTCCCGGAGCACTGCGACATCACAGTAAATGAACAGGCGGGTAGTATCTCCAAGGATGGAATGTTCAATGCCTCAAGCCAACGCAACCTCTAATGCAGAGAACCATATGCAACAAAATGACATCGACAGTTAAGAAGACCATAAACTACTCAGGGTAGAAGATGGGCAACGATAATAAAAAGATCCATTCCCAACAATCTGCGCCATGATTCCCTTCTGACCCATTTCCATAAATCCAGTATTGTGAGCTCCCTCTCATGCCCTCTGTATAACTCAGGAGATGGAACGTTGATCATCTCCTCACCAGCAACTCTCTGGAGGTAAAAATCCGAGAAGATACAATAGAAGCTTTCGCCCGAATGGTGTAGTGTAAAATAGCTGACCTGCAAAGACGAGTGTTGTCTGAAGAACACATTTGGCAGCTAAAAACATTCAAAAGACAACCCAGCTACAAAATAAACAATGATCTAATACAACGATGGTGAACCGTTTTGAGAAGTATGCCAAATTGTTTACAATTGCCTTTTGTATGGATATAAGAAAAGTGAATTGGATTATTTGCACTTTTAAATTGACTAAACTTCTCTTTAAAACCTTGCTTTACTTCCCCTATAATGATTCAACGTTTATTAATTGCATTTTCTGGAAAGTCAAGTGTACTTTTAAAATCTATTGTGTTTTGAAAATGGTTTACTTTCGTCCATGGCTAACGAATAAAATTTTAAATTGATGCATTTGCTATTTAAGGACTTTTTCAACTGAATTCCCCGTCTCTTAAATTTCTGTGGCTATAGTTTGGTGTGATAAACTGATTTTAGAAAATTCCAACTTTTTTTTAGGGAAAATTATGTTTGCTAATCTTTCCAAACATTCTTTTATAAATTCGCCATCAATAAACGGTTTTATATTTTTCGCTATTAAATTTGCTACGACATAACTTCCTTTTGGAATGTAATTGAGTAGCTGTCTTTCTCAACAAATTTTGTTTGTTCAGACGATAGCTCTTTCTTTAGCTCTGTTATTTTATCTTTACTGCAAATGCAAAGATATACATCACATGTTGCGGCACGCTTTTGATTATAATGTCGTTTCAAATTGTAGTCTTAAAAAACTGGCACGAAGTTCCTACAAACCAAGTAAAGTGATTTACTATTCTCCTCAATAATAAACTATTTCTCCATCCAGTTTTCATTAAAACTATTTTTTCATCTATAGCTTTTCTGTTTTTATATTCGTCTTGTTCTTTTAATTGCATGGAGGCCATCTCAAATATATATATAAATTTTGCCTTCTATAGAGGTCAAAACCTATGCACAAAGACACTTATAGAAGGTAAGATCCAAATACACTATCGCTTCGCAGATGCTCCTACAGTTCCGGAATTTTGAAAATAATCTGGACATGAACCCAAATTCGAGCTTTATTTTTTGAGAATACAGCTGTAATGATAGAAATCTGCAATAAATAATAAATATAAGAGAGCGTTTATATGATTCTCTGTAAGTGTTATTTGTATACGAGCGTTTCCCATTAGAAAAATCCTCCACTAAGACATCCCCCCCCCCTCATACAAAGAACTCCTGCGCGCTCTTCCGAAATAAATAAAACCAACTAAGTCAATATCAGCATCATCCATATTTTAATCTTAAATCTGTATCTATGCAGAAACGGTCACCCTAAATTTACATTCAGTATTTTCTTACCTTCAACCCACTAACCAAATATCGCCACATTAAAATCTCCAGTAAAAAAACGCAAGCTGAGTTAAGTTTATTTATTTATTTTAGAGAAAGTTTTAGTTATTTATTTTTGTATATAGGAACCTCGCCTAAAACAAGAACATAACATTCGCAGAGTATTCGTAAATGTCTAACTCTCTCTAGTGCTGTAACTGGATGTCCAGCAAAATTTATTTGTAAAACCTTGTAAAGCTTGCAAAGTGTTAACTCTGTAACGTGCTGTTTTCGTAAAGTGAATTAGTAATACAAAGAGATTTGGAGTATCTGAAATTAAATTATGGAGAATAATGGCCTGAGGCAGAATGGTAAAAATAGCTTGTATATGGTTATTTGCTGTAATAACTTGTGTTTCCAAATGCTAAATATGCTGGATGCGAGACAATAGCACTCAAACTGTAGGAGACTGAATTTCTCTTCGCTTACCTGTAACTGTTACCTGTATATATGAAAAGGAAAGGCTGGAAAAAATAGTTTGCTGTCACAAATTACATAAGGTACATCGCGCTGTTTTGTATATGTACCACCAAAAACAGAAGAATATCTGAGCATGCGCATAGAAAGACATTTCTGTTTTTTCGTAGAAAATTTGGTTTATGAATTCATTACAGAGGTGCTCTAAAGGTAAATTCGTTCAATTCAAAATTAAATTTATTTCAGATAATAATTTAGATGCTTTTATAGTTTGCTAAAATACGAAGGAAAAAAAAGATGTAACATCTTGTTCACTAGCCGTTGTCAAAACAGGAAACATCTCTACTCTCTTCCGATTGTACAGAAGTGCATGTTAAATAATTGCTGTGTTTGTAAAATGATCATCATGCTATTTAAAATGTTTTCTCTTTGAATCAATTCAATTGGATAAATAATGTATATTAAAATAATTTATAAATATTTAAGTACTTTCGAAAGAAGAGAAAAAAAAGCAATTCAGTTTTCGAAAATTTGCTCATATGTTTCTGTTCTACAAATTCAGCTTGATTTATTGCATCTTTCTGTATTATAAAGTAATTCTTTTTATTGAAAATACTACAACTTAAGTGTAATTTCATTGTAGCAAAAAACTACATATCTAAGAGATTATTATATGGAATTTAGGATGTAATAACTGTTGTAAAGAGCGTAGAGTCAGAAATGTTAACATCTGAATATCGTTTTCTCTTCTTGAAGGGATGCTTCATAATGATTTTAATACTTTTATTGGTCCAAAAGATATTGAAAATTCTATAATTACAATTATCCAAATTTTTATAATAGTATAATAATACCTTGGCATAAAATTCAAAAATCTACTACCTATGTCGGAAATTTTGGAAGGTTTCTTTTTACAAGTTACAAACTGTCTTTTTAAGGGTAGGAAAATCCTTTTATAAGAACATCCTTATGAAAATTTCAAACAGTGGCCGTCTTGCATAAAGGGGTTGTCACCATTATGAGCTGTTCCTTCTCATATATTAGTCTGCATTAGTATTAAGTAACCTTTGACTAAGAGACTAATAATCTAAGGCGTCTAAAATATCCTTAGAATAAAAGAATAGAGGAATTAGAGTTGAAAGAGGGATTACGTGGAAAATATTTTAGAGCATATTATTAATTATTTTCATTTAACAATATAACTCGCAACACTTAAAAAATTGAACGTTTAATCCCATTACCTGAACTGACAATGAGAAATGAACGTTTCTTTGTTAATTAATTATTGACATTGTTATGAAAGGGACAAATTGTACCAGAGTATTATTTATTGGCATGTGTAGCACAAAGATTACATTCAGATTGCTACAGTTTTTATTACTGCTATAAACTTGCTTATACCAGTTTTGCTTTCAGAATTTGAATTTAATATTTATTACTTTATTTAGTAGAATTGAAATTAAAAGTGAAAAAAAAACATATAGCACTTTAAGACCTTTAATATTTTGATAATGTTCAGTTTACTAATGGCTGTCTTCACTTACGTTTTGGAAGCTGAATTTGGAAAAATAAATTCAGTTTTCTGTTGCTTTCATATATTTGCGAGGACATCTAAAATTTTTAATTTTAATGTAAAATTAGATAATTAAAATAATGTGTATTATTATCATGACTTCATCAGTTTGATTTTTATAGTCATTTTCCGAATTCGATAAGAAAAATAAGATGTAAAGATATTTTCTTTTTATAAGCAATGGGGAATGCTACTAATTATAGAAACACATTTAATATGTCAACAATCAATCATTAAATTATATATTAATGCTTTCCAAAAGTCTTAGGAGTAAGTCTAAGATCACAACGTAGATAATGTTTACCAAATGGTGTTCCGTATGATTAAAATTTATTTTTAAGCAATTAAAGATAGCCTTCATAAATGAAACACTGATTTATGAAGGATTAAGAACATGAAATCACTGCTGTTTAGTGTTTCTTTCAAGTTTTCCTTTTGTATTTATTAACGTTTCGAAACCAAATTTAATGATGCATTAGATATTACAATTTCTGTTTAAAATAATGTTTTACTTTCGGTTGCCTAGAACAAGTGAAACTTTATTGAACAGAAATGTAAATGGTTATTAAATTTTATGATTAACGTTTATTATTATCATTATTATTATTGATAATGAATTGAAAAGAGAATTCCTCCGCCCTTTCAAGGTAAGAAGGGTAAAGACTCTGCCCAAGATGCATTTTAGCTTCTGTTGAATGGCATTTAAATTTCATTATTAAAAGCTTTTGTTTTAGATTAACTACTTTTAATTTATTTAGTCTTTGTTATTATTGCTTTTAATTGGCTGTTCAATTAACATGAGATGCATGAAATTAAAATACTGAAAACTGCAATATATACTATATGAATTAGTGCGCATTGTTTTTTCAGCGGGTGAAACGTTTATGACATTAAAACATTAGCTTTACAAACGTACTTTTAAAATCACTTAAATAGAAATATAAAATGTTTAGAAATATAGAATGTTTGATAAGATCCAGCTTATACTGAACACACTATTAATGGATCCTAATAGCTGTTCGAAAACCACTACTTTGCTTCGAGAAGCGATACAGGTTTATTTAAAAAGCAAAAAAAAAAGTTGTACTAATGCTTAGACACTCAAGCTTTTCCACATTTTTATACCAGAAAAGGTGAAGAAAATACTGGTGGTCAGAACTTTATCAATCATTCATATTAAGTTTAAGACAGAACTATTTTGATTTTAAAATTTATTACTTCTTCGAATCATACTTTGTGTCGATAAATTCGATTACAAAATGAAATCATAGAAACTAGAAATTCAATATTCACTTAATAAGTTTGCTCAGTTTTGCATTTACCAAATAGTGCAAGCTTGCTTCTTTTTCATTAAATATTAACAATACAATATCTATCTTACATGTTATTGTTTCAAAAGAATAAATTGAATAAATACATTGAATAAATACAAATTTCATTAATTTTTAACAAACATGTAAATACGTAAAAAAGCAAATTTAAAGCTAAAATAATGTGCAAACATATAAAAGAATTAATTTTCGAACTAATCTACAATATTGTTTAAATTCAAATAGCATAAGTAAATCAAGTGCAAAACCAAAGCATGAAAATAAATTCACCAATTTTGCAAAGTAAAATTAATCTAAAAAAAAATTTAAAAATGCATAAGTGAATGTCTGTTGAGCAGGCAGGAGACAGACTTATCAAGGGGAAGTTGCCTCCTAACCTAACTCTTCAATCATTCAATTCGTGTTTCGTCATTCATGCAAGCAAGGGTAAAAGTCAAAACCAAAAGTAGTGAAGAATGTCCAAAAAAATACCAACTAGTGGCACCTTGAGTAATTAGCAATTAAAATTAAAGGTCTAAAGGAAAATACCAACAATGAAGTATTTTGAGAAGTAAGCAAGGACAAGTTTAGTATTAAACTTACATGTTATATATAAAGCTAGAATTTAAAATTAGAAGAAAAAGATCCCACGAAAAAATTTTAAATTAATTTAAATATAAAAATTGTAAATATGGAACTTCAAAATTTTAGAACAAAGTAAAATGTAAATTGAAACGTTAAAATATTTTTACGTTTTTAACAAAGATTTTAAAACAAATAAAAAAAAATTAACTAATAAAAAAACTAAATGAACATTATACGAAAATGCAAATTAAAATATTTTGAACTAATAAAAACTAAATGAACCCCATACGAAAATGCAAATTAATTATTTAATTTTAATGCTTCAAATCGACTCGTAAAGGGCTAATGATTTAAAACATTAAAATTAGAGCTAAAAAACAGTACTGCCTCTAGTTTCGTCCCACTTGAGTTTTTTTACCACCAACAAATTTAAAAATAAATATAAAAATAATAATATAATATATATATATATATATATATATATATATATATATAGATAGATAGATAGATAGATAGACTGATACACAGATGGCAATGCAGGCGTGAATCTCGAGTACATGCAAGAGTAGTTACAAGTGAAAATAGCACACGCATGAATAGGTATTAAGATTAAAAGTCGGAATATTCGTCGTTTAACTAAGAAGCTAACTACGTCAAACAAAAGGAAACTTTTAGAATTTTAAAAACTCTTCTCCTTTTGGAACAGTAAGCAAAAATAAGAGACTTATAAGTCTTCGTTAAACATGTTTCGTGGGTAACACAAGTCGTAGTAAAGACGTTGCAATTGCCAAGAGAGTTTTTTAATTACTGGTATAAGCCGATACGATTGAAAGCCTGAAAACTATCCAATATTATCCCTTTCAATAATGAAAATCTATGAGGTGTTTTCTTAGAAATATTTCTACTGTTTTTTTTTTTTTTTTTTGGTAGGGAGGGAAAAGTTCCGGTTTGCGGATTGAGAGACAGTCGGAATTCTTCTTACCAAATGATGTAGCGAATGAAAAAGCGAAATGAAATAATTTTGCACTTTGATTTAAATGATTTTCGCATGAATGTAAATACTTTCGTAAAAATTTTTTTGGTATCGTATGTAGAACACCAGGGCAATGTTTCGATATCCGGGAAAATATGACAGATGTCAACGATAGCAAATACAGAGCTAAGTGATTTTGTTAAAGGACATGGGTTTACCAGCGACGTCTATTATTTGTACACAACTTCCATTCACACAATGCCAACTTATTTTCTGCTACGCCACCTCCAACCCATTTCAAGATGCTTCGTCATGGCTTGGATACCCTGCGCGATCATTTAAAGCAGGACATGACAAAAGCTTTTCAGTCGCGACCCTTTTTTATCATTGAGATTTTTTCGAGACCTCAGGACCCCATAATATTTAAGAAAATTAATTTAAGAAAATTTTGTGGGACCTTATAAGGATTTCTCATATCCGACACACGCGTGAATGAAACTGTCAGTTTCTACCCTTTTAGTGTAATAACTATTGCAGTTTTAGGTCATTAACTTTAATTTCTAATTTTAAGATAGAGAACAATGTGAACATTTTAAATAAGTAACAGACAAAATGACAGCGTCGCGTGAAAAGTAAGTAAAATGAATTTTTATATTATAAAAAGAATGCGTCGGAACGTTTTCGTTTTTTTCTTTGTTTATATCGTCTTATATTTAAATGTTTTCAGATACACTGTGTAAAAATGTTTTGCATATGTAATATTATTATAGTTAGTTAAGGAAATATCACAGCTGATAAAAATTTTGTGCCTCCTGCTGCAGGTCCTGCGACGCGACCCACAGTTCAAGAAACTGTGATCTGATTTAAAAGTTGAACGTTTGCGAGGTGCACGTTCAAACAGAAAATTTCTTACATCAGTTGCTAATTTATTTAAAACAGAACTGGCGGCAACGTTTTCTGACGTTTAAGATAATGGAGGTAAGAAGTATTACTAGTTAACCATTCTAAGTATCAAGTCTCCTCTTACCACAGAAGACATCCACCTTTTGTCCGGAATTTATGCAGAGCGCTTGCTGCTCGGTTCTAAGCGTGTGCATGATTATGGCAAAGTCTCGTGGGCTATCTGCCTAAGGGAAGTGTGTGTGTGTGTGAGTATGGAAAAGCCTCGAGGGCTATCTGCCTAAGAGGAGGGATGCCTTCGTGTAGGACTTTCTAAGGGAGACTGGCTCGTATACACGTTACACATGGGGAAAACCACGAAAACGCCCATGCAGCCAGCCCGTTCGCGGGATTCGAACCTCGGACCGAACTGCCAGTGTTCAGCGACTTTACCGCTCGGCCGCTGGTGGGCCCCCTAAGGGAAGAGATGCCTTCATGGAGGACGTTCTAAGGGAAACTCGCTCGTATACACGTTACACATTGGGAAAACCAGAAAAACGCCCATGCAGTCAGCCCGTTCGCGGGATTCGAACCTCGGACCGAACTACCAGTGTTCAGCGACTTTACAGATCGGCGGCTGGCGGGCGCTCGGTTGTAAGCAATTTAATGTTTTCATTCTTGTGTCCGACTGTGTGCCTGATATTCGAACTAAATGCTTTCCGTTTCTGTCGTGAAAAATGCACTAATCAGGAATAGTTTTGTACCAGTATGCTGGATAATTTTCCTTCAATAAATAAAAATCAACCCCTAAAATTAAAAATACCAAGTTTCTTTTAAACTTCAAAGTGCATTTTAATAAGTCAAAATTATAAATTTATGCCTAATAAGTAAATCTAAATTCTGAAGAGTAAATTTTAAAGAGTTAACTTGCATACATCAGTAAAAGATGATTAATAACCTCATCTATGAACATTATACGAAATAGAATAAATGAGGGGGCGGGATATACTGTCCCCACATGTAGGGAATCTATTCTGTGATGTATAAATAATTACGCTAGTTTATATCAGCATTCCATACGACAGTCAAACACAATATCACATACAAAATAATAACAATAATAAAACTAATATTTATAATAAAAATAATAACAAAATAATAATCTGAGAGTTTACAGATGTTATATTGCGCTCAAAGAGGTGTTTTTTTTTTTTTTTTTTTTTGTTTGTTTGTTTGTTTGTTTGTTTGTTTCATTTACACTCTCATAATCATTCCGAGAGCATTGGGCTAAATTTGCGATAGACAGTCTTGGGCAGTGGAGATGAAAATGTTTTAATAAGTCCTGTCTAGTACTAATACTAGTGACAGTCAGGCTACTAATACTCATTTCGCGCAGTTGCAGTTTCATGGGTTATTACAGGATACACTACTTAAAATATGCATTTTAAACTATGGATCCAGAAAGTAACATTTCTGTTCTTGCTGGTATCGGGATATCGCCTTGAGCTATGATTTGGTGTCGCTACAACTGTTGTCAGCTTGACGATATCTGGCCAGTTTAGCAAAATAAGCATTTATCTCAGTGGTAAATGGACTTGATCCTGTAACCTTAATTTTTGTACAGGTCTTCGTCTCTTTCAACGCTTTCTTGTTCCATTATATGAAAAATACTAAAATCTCACATTTGACTAAAACTATTTAACTATATTCAAAATTCGTAACAATATATGTATGTGCATATATGCACCTAATTACTCTGATTTATTATACAAAATTTTGTTTAGAACAATGAAAATTTGATTAAAGTAATGAAAATTTCTATTCAGTGCGCATCTTAGGGTTTCCTTCATTACCAAGAGTTTTTCGCGTAAGATACACATGGCCTGTGTCTCGCAGTTCGTCTGTTCCGAACATGGCTGACAAACTACAGCGTGTCTAAATTCTTGCAGTAATTACGTAATACTACTATAGAATAGAGAGAGTTTATATGTGTGGTTCGTAATTTATAGTAGGATCGTAAAGTGAATAAAAGTTCTAAAATCTGAATTGATTGCATATAACTAAGCGCCGAGTCTCCAGTTGTGGTAGTGAAATAATTAGTTGTGTCTTTTGCATTTTTCGGAGGTCAGATTGCCATAAAGTTTGAATACGACTGGCTTAAAATATTTTATATAGGCTAATTTGCAATGCGCTAATTGGGTTTCAAATTTTGGTATAGTTTTCAATATTGATATTTATTTCGCGAATTAATTAATTTTTTAAGACACATTTAGATCAGTAGGAAATGTTTAATTCATCATGATTTATTCATGAAATCGGCTCGGTTTAAAAAGAGTCTGAAAATACCATTCTTTTTTCAGTTTTCAATATGCAAATAAAATGTATCAAAATGTTTAGTATATTACCGAACGATCTTATTGTTAAACTATTAACGTAAAATATTAAGTTCGTGGTTCAATAGCAAGCGCGCAGAATTGTGCTGAACATCAAAACTAATGACGGAGCGTAAAAGACAGCATTGAGAACGCGACCGCAAGCAACAAAATTGCTATTCAAAAAATGATCGTAAAAGTTTTGGGTAAATATGAAGAGTCCGCCCCATCGCTGATGTAATATTTTACTATCGAGATGCAAGCTTGACGTTCAAGATGGACGGCCTGGCTATTTGACACACAAATGGATTGAAATAAATTGCTTTCTGAATGGGAAGTTAAAGCAAGCTCAAATAAATGCATACAACTGTTTACATTTCAACAACCTAGACAAATATAACTAAAAAAATATGCAGCCTTACTTTTGTGTTTGATAAAAGAATATGAAAATATATTCTAAGATTTTCGGAAAAGAAATCCAAAATATTTGTATTTTTGGGATTCGTTTTACAGCTGATATAGATATTGTCAATAAATTATCAAATAGAATACACATATTTGCAATCTGATATTAAGGTCAGAGAAAATTTTATAATATGTCCTTGTTGAAATTTTATAAATCATGCCTACCGAGAGATAAATATGCTCCACTATACAGTGATGCGTAACTGGTTGTCATCATGATTTGGCATTACGTGCATTTGTGAACAAATGTTTTAATAATGAAGCATACTAAAAGTAAAATTAGCGCCAGAACACTGAAGAAACTTCTCGAGAACTCGCTGAGAATTACAACCCCTTCAATAGAACTAGATTTTAAGGAATTAGTTTCGCAATATTTAGTAATTATTACTTCTGTGGTTCTACGAATTATTTATTTAGTTAGGAACAGTTAGGTTATCAGGAATAGTTTCGCAATTTTTATGCTGAATATGATATTAATTTTATGATTTGCTGTAATTACAACTAAAATTTACAATGAAATTTTATGTATCAAATGTCAAATAAAATGTTAAGATACTTCTCGATTGCTGTCACTAAAGAATAATAAAAAGAAAATAAATAAAAAAAGAAAGAATAATAAATTAATAATTTTTTTAATTACTTTTATATATATATTAGCTAATTTTTGTCATCAACTATCGCTAGTGTTAGTTGGTGAAGGCTGGACGTATGAATCAAGAAAACCATTGATACATTTAAATTTTCTATATATGCGCTTTATGTATATAGTACACTCTAAGTAAATTTGAAATAACGCAGTCAAACCCGTATGTTTCTCTCGAAGAGGTGAAATTCAAAAATTAAAAATTTGTTTCCGCAATCAAACCTATGCAATTATGTGATTTGCTTATTTGGGAGTTTCCACAGATAATAGATTGGATTGGATTGGATTATTCAGTTATGGCAAAGCACACGAGGGCTATCTGCCTAAAGGGAGGGATGCCTTTCGTGGAGGACTTTCCAAGGGAAACTGGCTCGTATACACGTTACACATGGGGAAAACCACGAAAACGCCCATGCAGCCAGCCCGTTCGCGGGATTCGAACCTCGGACCGAACTACCAGAGTTCAGCGTCTTTACCGCTCGGCCGCTGGTGGGCCCACAGATAATAGAAATTATTAGGGTAGCAGAAAAAATCTCGTCTGCTTCCAGTGTAGCTAAAAGGTTGGACTCCTCTTCACGAAAGCATCAAACAGAATATAGAGCTTCTGCGCTATGTATGCTGAATGCCTGTATTCAAGCGAGTATCCAAATAAGAGAGGTTTCTGATTATTTAATTATTTGCCAGATTATATATGAAGTTTTTTGTTTTATTGGAGCAAGCAAACTTTAAATGTAAGGGCATTTTTTGCTTATAGTGGGTGATTCGCCGGCAGCCAAGTGTTTAAAATTGCTGAATTTCACTGGTAGTTTGGTCCGTGCCTGATAATACGATCTTTGTGAAGTTAAAAATATAGTTACTTTGCTGCCAAATTAAATTACTCCTTAAAACGTTAGACTTACAAGATGTTTTAATATTTAAAAATTTATCAGAAAGCCTTTACTGTGATTTCAATACTTATAAAAGCTTCAGGCGGCGCTTGGAAAACCGCTCCTGAATAAAATATAATTGAAATTATTAAAGCATAAATCGATTTTTTTTTAAAGTTTCGAAACTGCTGATTTTGTTTCACTCGACGAGTATGGCATTCCCCTTAATATTGAGAAAGTATCTCTAGATAAGGATTTTAAAATTTCTTTGAAATTTATTCAAGTTCACGCCAAATGTTGAATAGACGTCAAACAAGCTTTAAATCAAATATCTGACGGAAAAGCTAACGGCCTGATAGCTTTTTCGAGTAATAACACAACTAAGGATATAAGTACTTAATTGCTAAATGGAGCTGATGAAATAAATGCAGGCGAATTTATTTGAAAGTCACCGCTACGCCAAACAGGGCATCGCAGTTTCATTTGAGTATTCGGTCGCTAACACCTCAATATACATTTTACTAATTTTAAAATGTATAGAGCTCAAAATTTTACGGAAAAAGTGGTCAGTAACGAATAGTTATAATTTATTTTTTTCGAAATAAGTATCTTCTCAAACTGCAAACATTACTTTAAAAGTCCATGGAATCGAAACCTGTTTCCATGTCAGATGCATTTCTTGAAGAAATCTGAAATTTGTGTAAACATAAAGAACTAAATTTTTGAAGTATTTCACAGTACAAACTGTATAAGATGAATTTCTTTGTTTACGAGTTAGTAAACGGTTATCAGAGATTTTTCAAAAACGTTATCAGAGATAAATGCTAGTATTGATTCATAGGAATGAACGAGAAATTCATGCATTTGTTTAGAAACAGAAACGAAGTATTTGTGGAATTTCCTGCGTGACAAAGTTTCAGTTTTTAAATTTTTTTATCTAAGTCTACATGTGTGACATAATTTACGTGAATGAAATCGGCGCGGAAAATTTATTCTGACTGACGAAAAAATTGATCTGCATTGTGTTACAAGATTTTGTTTACTTAAATTTATTTTTTTTTAAATCTACATGTCTGCAATCAATTTGTGCACCATATTTCAATTATCATTATACAAGGTGCAATAAAACTAAAACTTAATTATGAAACTAAAATCTTCTAACAGAGACTTTAATGCCATGTCTTCTAAATAATCAATTCTTCATCTTCAACTTTTGAATGAGATTTCTGCCAGAGTTTTTAAATTTTCATAGGTGTTGTCCATGTTCATTTTTAATGCAAATCAAACTAATATAAAACTGAACTCAAAACCATTAAAATATTAAAACTTCTCTAAACGTTTGATAAAAATTAGTGTCATAATACTGCAAATTAACTGAACGTAAAAATGTGTTCGCCGACCAAGTAACATTACTTCGACGGTCTCTTGTTTCAGACCGCTGAGTTACAGGATTAGTGTTTTTGTCGTATGAAATGCTAATTCGTAACAGACTTTCAGTTTAATATATCATGGATTTTGATGAGAAATCCCATTTCTTTTGTTAGCTCAAAGATAGCGCAAACCGCACGGGAAACTGGTTTACAAACTGAGCTCTCGAGTTGGGTAAAACTTATTACAAATTTGAATTACCTGTAAGCACTCTATCGAACGACGAACATACGAAATAGTTTTATTATTATTTTAAATTCTAGCTGCCCCTAATTCTAATATAATCTTTAAAATATGTTGAACCAGAGGACAATCTAACAAATAAAAGAACAAATTTATTGGAAAAAAATTCCAAATTCTCTCCAAAGCAATTTAAAATTTCAGGAGAATTCCTAAGGTTTCGCAGACTAAATTCTTTCAGTGGATACCCAGTGAATTAACAAATTTCAGATATACGAGGGGTGATCCAAAAAAAAGTTTACAAGGCAAATGAAAAAGTATTTATTAACAATAGAAACAAGATACAAATGGGAATCAAGAGACACATCTGGCCTTCGCTTTTCCACATAGTCGCCAAACCTGTTTAGGCATTTGTCAGAACGTTCGACCAACTTGTTTATCCCGTCTTGGTAGTAATCAGGGCCCTGCTCATTGAGCCATTTCTCGGCAGCTGTTTTCACTGCATCATCTGAGGTGAACCGTGTTCCGGATAAGTATCGCTTCAACGCCGGAAAAATAAAATAGTCACTTCGGGCCAAATCGGGGCTGTATGGGGGGTGATTCCGGACCTCCCACTTGAACCTTTGCAGCGGGCTTTACGCAATTTCGTTAAGGTGGCACAATAACGATCGTCCTTAATTGTATGGCCACGCTCCAAATACTCGATTAGGATAACACCAGTCGTATCCCAGAAAACGGTTGCCATCACTTTACCGGCAGAGGGTGTGACCTAACTTCTTCCTGATCCAGCGTGTTTCCACTTCATTGTGGCTCTTTTGTATGTGGGGGTGAAGTGCTGAGGCCATGTTTCATCACCTGTAACGATGCGATCTATGAAGTGTTGGCCGTCTGAATGGTATCGCTGAAGAATTGTGAGGCTGCGCATCATTCGAGTGGCCTTATGCTCCGCGAAGAACGCACGTGGAACCTAGCAGGCACAAACTTTGGGAATATCACAAATCATCGCTTACGATGCGCTGAATGTTACCATAACTCAGGTCCAACTCTGAGGAAATTTCACGCACGGTTACTCGTCGATTCCTTTTGGATGGTTTCTTCCACACGTGCCGTGTTGATATCCGTCCTTGAAGAACTTGGACGGCCGCTCGCTTCCATATTGCGGTTTTCCACGTGCTCCCTGCTCGCTTGATAAGAATGACACCATTTCGCTACCTGTTGTATACTTATTGTTTCGTCCCCGTATACCTCAACGATTTGTCTGTGAATTTCGGATGCGGCCACATTCTTGGCTCATAAGAATCGAATTACGGCTCGCATCTCTATGCGAGACCACTTTTCTAGACGTCGTGCCATTACTGTCGCTCTTAAGTGTCTGCGTACTGACGCTACTTACTCGTAGAACCGCTGTAGGAGAACTAGCGCCATCTGTCAACCACCCTGGGTGGAAATATTCGCTCCACAATTATTACGTTTCAAATGCTTCTGCTTGTAAACGTTTTTTTGGATCAACCTACGTACTTTTACTTATTTTTTAATTTCCGCTACACATGGTGCCTAATGGTTCATGTTCTAATATATTTATATGTTATCTAAATTTACAGGTATAATATATTTCAATGTCTTTCTACTCCAGTCTGAGCCTTAAATGTGATCAAACATTATTCAACTTCGCAGAAACGAAACTCTACTTACCTTAACTCTGATCAACCTCTACTTTATTAATGGATAACAAAATTTATGTTGAATAGTTAAACGAACTCCATAATTTTATACGTACTTAGATATTTGTCTAAGTAATTATTATGCGACTCATTACATCTTCAAAGAAGTGAAATCTAAGTAGAACGTTTACTTCGATTGCCTGGGAGTGAAGTCTGTTAGGAGACGTATCTGTCCATTTGTTGACGAATAAAAGGCTAAGAATTCTTTCAGTAAATTAAAGATGTAAATCTTGTTATGTAGATAAAAAATTCTATATCGTTACTGATTGAAGTCCTTGAGCTTTTTAATAACAGTAAAGATTCCTTTATTTCCAGTTGAAACCTTGCGTTGAAAAATTAAAACTAATTTTAAGTTTCGGAAGCGGATAAAAGAATTTCACATTTAGGAAGTTTGAGACAACTATTTATATGTATCACTAACACATACATTTCGATGTACGCAATTCTACGTTCACGCCACAAATTTTGCTCAGATGAGAAAGTTTTAATATTTAAATGACATGCGGCATTTAAACTACACGCGGCAAAAGTTAGAATTTAGCTCGGTAATGGGGTGTTCGTCACTAACTCAGTAAAATGTAGTTAATGCTAAATCCATTTGAGGGCCAAAAAATAGTTGCACTGCTAACTGGTAAGCTAACGCAAAGAGTTAAAAGTAGTGTAAACCTATAATATGTTAATCTTTCAGTTAAGCTTTGCGTTTATAATATTTCAAACTCAACTGCAAGCGAAAACAAACTCATCCTTGTCATATTACTTTTATTACGAGTCAGCGTGTTTGATTTGTGTTGTATTTTCGGTTATAAACCAGAAAAATGGCTTAATAATGTTTTATTTGATTTTTCACCAAACTTACTTACATTACATTTAGTAGTTGTTAAATTGACTAATATTTCAAAAGTTAGGATAATTCTGAATTTTAACCCGTCATGTTGTGTGTTCACAGTTTTACAGTTTTTTTTTCATTGTGAAAAGGTTTACCCAACTCAGTTTGCAATTAGGCTCCCTTACATTTTCTGCTATCTGAGGTTAAAAACAGAAAGTAATTTCTGAGCTGATGATACAATATATTAGACCGAAACTTTCTTAAAAATTAGCATTTCATAGGACGAAAAAACACAAAAACTAAAAGCTAGTGGTCATAATCTTGAGGCCTTTGGTGAAATTTTCACGACCAGCCAACACATTCACGACCATCCGTTCAGTTATTTCCCATTATTAACATATATTTTATATTAAGTATTATGACAATGAATTGTAGAAATTTTAAGATTTTAATGGTTTTCTGTCCCCTTTCACATTAGTTTGATTTTCATTAAAAATGAACACGAGTAACGCCTCTTCAAAATATGCACCTTGTATAAGATTACAATCAGAGTTATAAATCTTATTTAAAGATATGAAACCACCTGTTTGATTATTTATACGACCTAGCATTATAGTCGTTTCTAGAATACTTCATTTTCACAATTATATTTTATTTTTCGTTAGCTTGTATAATGGTGATTGAAGTTTCAGTGTTTTTCCAGTATTAAATCGGTGCGAACATTGATTACAGACATGCTGTTTAAAAAAATGAAATTTAAAGAAAATAAGCGTTGTAAGAAAATGCAGATCAATTTTTTTCCATAGTGTGACTCAATTTTCCATGCATGTTTGAGTCACCTAAAATATGTCTGAATTGTAGCGATTAATATTAAAATATGAAATCTAAATATATCTGTTTCTAAAAAATGTATTATATTGTCGTTCATTGCTTTTGATCAATATCAGCATTTATCTCTGATAGAATTTCATGAAAAATCTGCAATAATCCTTTACTAGCTTTTAAACAAATGAATGCAGCTTATACAAGTTCGACTCTCAGATACTTCGGAAATTGTGTTCTTAAAATTATTAAATATATTTCATATTTCTTGATGAAATGCGGCAGACATGGAAACAGGTTTCCATTGGATGATGCCATCGATATTAAAAAATGTATTTACAGTTTGAGATCATAATTATTATGATAAAAATGCAACCAATTCGTTACTCACTAGTTTTCTCATATAGACGTGCGCTTTATATAATTTAAAATTACAAACGGATGCGTAATATTCTTTTATTTTTCGAAACTTTTTTTTATGAAGCTGCTTTGCCTTTTTAAGGCAGAGCGGTGACTATGGAATAAAATATCTTACATCTGCTGATTTGTGTTTTTTAGGTTGTTATTCTCCGCAAAATCTTTCAAGAAGTTAGTTTAGATATCCGTTATAGAACGTGTGCGACGATGGTGCTGCTCTTGATATAAATTCGAGGGAATATTAAAGAAATTCTACAAGTTCTTTCCTAAGGATGCAGTCTCACAATTAAGCGTAAATGGACATACTTCAAGCAAAACAAAATTAGAAATTAGCAGTTTCAAGATTCTAAAATATTAAAAAAACGCATTTAGGCTTTAAAAACTATGTTTCATTCAGGACAGCTTTTCAAAATCTTCACAAGAAGGATTTATTAATTAAAGTTTTAAATAACCGCAAATCCTTTCTACTAAACTTTCGAATGACTAAGCGTATATATTAATCATTAATAAAGTTTCCCCAGGAAAATTTCTAGATCTTTTAATTTCACTAAAATCCGCCTGATTCCTTTTTTTCCCCCGAGCTGGATCAAACTTGACGTATTCAGCAAATTTATTCCTTGCATGATGGTGGGTTCTCCACTAGAAGCAAAACAGAGGTAATCTTCAATTTTTCACCTGATCCAATAATAGACAAAGCTGCATATTAATCTGGCAAATAATTAAAGGGGCAGAAATTCTCATAAACTGATACTCGCCTTAATTCAGAAGTGTCCAACGTTTCAGCTTGACTGCTGAAAGAATCTTTTTCTTAATTCCTCTATAAGAGATAAATTCACGGGGTTCACTGCATTATTTCAAACTTGCACAATGTGTACTATATGTAAAAATCACATATATAGAAAATTTAAGTGACTCAGTAAAGTACTTATCTGGCGAGATGTATTAAATCGGCTCTATTACCTAAGACGTATTAAACCTTCCTCTAAAAATGGGCGCTGACAAAAAATAGCTTAAAAATATATTGAAATATTTTTAAAACTTTATTAATTTATTATTCTTTTAATGTAATGATAGCAACATAGAATTATTTGGACATTTTATTTTATATTGTATACATAAAATTTAATTGAAAATTTTGTTTGTCGTTGTGAGAAATAAAATGTATGTAATTTTCTCTTTAAATTTGTGAATACCTGGTTTGATTGAAGTGTTTGCAATTCTCGGGGAGTTTTCAAGATGTTCGTTCTGGTCTCTAAATCTGATTTCCTTCTTAGTATGCTTTACTATCGAAAATCTGTTTTCTCAAATGCACTATCTTCCAAATAATGATGACGATAAATAACATATGACTATGAGGCATATTTTGTTCTCGTTAGGCATGATTTATAAAATTTCATTCAAAGGACATCATCAGTTTTCTCTGAGCTCAAAGTCACATAGCAATTCTGTGTATTCTGTTGAAAATGTGTTGGCAATATCTATATCGACAGTAAATACAGTCTCAAATGTGCATAAAATATTTTTTTCCGAAAATATTGAAATGTATTTTCATATTTTTGTGTCAAACCAAAAAGTAATTCTGCCTATTTTTTCCCGTTTTTAGGCCTATATGCACCACACGGTTGAAATGTAAATAATTATATGTATTTATTTGGGCTTACTTTATCTCCTCATTCAGCAGGCGATTTATTTTATTCCAAATCTGAGGGCCAAACAGAACTGTGTGCGTGTTGAAGGCCAATTTTACGATCGCCAAACGTAAAATATGTCATCGGGGGTGGATTCTTGTTACATCTCTGACGCTTCTTCGTTCGCTTCTTGGGTCGCACTGATACTTGATTTGGGCCGCGCTTTGGTCAGAGATTCATTGTTATATACCATCAATTAAGACTTTTTAAGACTTTTTTCACTTTGCGATCTCGCTCGAAATTTTCGAATGGAAGTAAAATTAAGTCCGAATACGATCGCGAACCGTAGTTTGTATACCACTGTTTTAAATAATTTGCAATTGCAACTTCAACAAATGTGAACCCAGTCGTTAGTAAAGTAGTTTCATAATGCAGTTATGTTATTCGCATCCTGATGTAACATATAAATTATTATTCCAGAGTTACATTTAATAAAATTTTAAAATATGGGCGATAAAGTAACTTTAGTCACAGATAAAAAATTGGGAAATTAATTTAGGATACGAAGAGTCTGTTCGTATTTTCAAACAACTACGATTCTGGTATTCGGCAGTTTGCGTTCATTTCTGTTATGAATGAAAATTCATATTTGCTGTAATGAAATACTTAAACAAAAACATCATTTATATATATTCATAATCATCTGTTCTTAGAATATTTTATTTTTATCACTAGGATTACTTTTAACGCAGATTAAGAAAAAAGGTTAAAAGGTCATTAAAATCTGAAATTATATGGCAGAAAATATATTGTGAGAGGTTTGTGAATTTTGGTTGAATTTAAAAGTGCAGAATTAAAAGCGTGTATTTGCTACCATTCTATACCTACATTACCAAAAAACACTAATCATATAAGCCAGTGGTCTGAAACTAGAGGCCATTAAAGCAATCTTATGTGGCTCGCGAATGCATTTTCCATTCAGTTAATTAGCATTATTAGGAATTTATTTTTATGGCAAGAATTTAGAGGAAGTTTTATTATTTTATTAGTTTGAGCTCGTTTCACACTATTGTAATTATTCATTAAGAATGAACATGAGTACCACCTCTGAAAATCTATAAACTGTGATACAAGTCTTTTTCAAAGATTCGAAAGTACAGATTTGATTATTTATGTGACTTAGCCTTGCAATCATTGTTAGAATATTTACTTTCATAACTATGTTTTACTTAGAATGTATATGTACGCCAGATGTTTTTCCAAGAAAAATATTTTCTGAGCGAGAATACCATATAAATCTACCCAGTATTACTAGCAGTCATTATGACCGTTCGTGGCTCTTTTAGGTATAACTAATAATATCTCCGTTAGTTTTAATGCATTTGAGCTTTTGCCTGATTTCATAAAATAAGTACTTACCTTTCAGATAACTGCTCTTTGCAAGCCCGTGGCCGTCATTCGACCAGTAAAAACATTTGTTAACAACACCAGTGAATTTGAGGATTTGAGAAGTGGGTGCTTTAAATAGAGCCTAGAAAATACATTTTTGTGGGCGGTATGTGAATGTTAAATCAGTTAAGTTTTTTTTTTTTTTTTTTTTTTTTTTTTTTTTTTTTTTTTTTTTAAATGTAGTAGTTATGAAATAAAAGTCTCAAACACTGTAATCTCCTCTGGTGTGGCAACATCAAATAACATTAAATATGTTCTATAGCGCATTCAATATGTTTCATTCGGTAGTAGTAATTAACACATGTTCTCAAGAAAAAACACTACTCAACAGAAATACGTTTTGTAACTAATTAAATACAAGCAAAATATTTACAACAATAGGTAAAACTTCCAAATTATATTTTAATAATATACATATGTTATTTGGTCATGTTGTTGTGTCCTCAATGTTAAATTTATTATCTCCTCAGTACTATTGGCCAGGAATTGCTCAAAATGTTAGGAAATATGTAAACATTCTGTTTAATGTCAGTTTAATAAGAAAAATAAACAAACGAAATTTGGTCTTATGCAAGCATTACCATCTGTTAGTGAACCTTTTCAAATACTTTCTATTGATACTGTTGGTGAACTAAATTATAATAATTATATTAAAACGTATATTCACATAATTATTGATCATGCTACTAAGGTATATCTGGACTTTTGCTTCTAAGCGTCTGACTACTGATGCTTATATAAAGTATTTAAAGCAAATTTTCTAAATTCAAATACGAGAGAAAATTTTAAATGATAGGAATCTGATATTACAACCTCAAACTTTAATCACTTTTTAAGGAATCATAATGTAAAACAATTATTAACTACTACTAATAGACCCCAAACTAACGGTAAAGTATGTGGGGGAATCCATTAAACACTTTAACTTAATATTACGTACCAGTATTTTACTTTCTCGGCCCACGGAGAAAATATTCTACATTGATATTCATTTTTATATTTCTTTTTCTGGTGAAGATAACTGCTTCATAATTTTTATATTATTTTTTTTCTTTTAATGAGCCAGGACTCCAGTATATGTGTATGCTCTTGTAGTGACTGCCTGACTGAACGCAAAGTCGGATTTTGTTCTAGGATGGGTGTATTGTCTGTTTGCATGTCTCGAGTAGTATTAAGTAATTGCAGGATATCCTTTGCATAAAAGGAATAGAGGACAGAGCAAACTTTGTGAAACGACCGCAAGGATATTCCTGGGTTTGGAATATGTATTGTTATAGCGAACGACATACAATCTTTCCTAATGATAGGAATAAATTATGTGAATGATGCAGTCAGGGATCTCCGGAGTAATTAAGTTTTAATCGCACGTATTTAAAGCAATACACAATCAAAGCCCTGTCGTCATACGCAAGCAAAGCCTTGTAACCATGCACAATCAAACCCCAAGACATAGTACCTAGCGATTGAGTTAGTTCAGGATTTTTTGTCGTGGGATTCGAGGATTTGTGTGAAGTCTTTACCCAAATCCTCGAATTCGTTACCCGTAGTCATGTGTTGGATAGTAACTCTGTGACTGTAGCCGAAGTATTTTATCGAACGGCATCTAGTGGCGACGAGAACAACTTACAAACAGTCGACAACTGGATGCAAAGAGGATAGGTTCTCCATTAATATATTTACGTAGTTCTAACTTCAATTTTAAATAGAAATTCTAAACCTTAGGTGTTCCGTTTTAGTGTACTCTCTATTCTGATGAATAATTTCTTTGTAACTGTTAATATGCTCTGTGACGAAATAATTTTAGAGTTATCCGGCATTTGCGTTTATAGAGGAACTACTACAAGAGAAGAAAAAATTCTTAAAGATATAAACGCATATACAACCCCCATTCGTTTTTCGTGACAAAGAAGTCATATCTCTACATCTACCAATTCGTGAAACTATTTCTTTCCTCTTTAACAAATTCAAATTCCACTCGTAAAGCATTTCTGTTTAGGAATTTGCTTTAAGTACATAATCATAAATAGTCATACAGAAAAATTGCCATAGCTTCCGAATGATAAACCGACTTATAAGTATTAAGTTTAAATTTATTATTCTCAAGTTCTGTTCCATAATAAAATATAACAATTGTGATAGCAATGGCGTCTCCCAGATCTGACTCTTCTGTATAAATGCCCATTTTCCTTATTTGTGGAGCATCCAAGGAATGCGGAATAAAAATTCTTTCAGTAGTGTGAATCAAATTTAAAACAAATTTTTCAAAAGCCCACCGTGTTACAATAAAATGCCCATATAATTTAAAATCAATATTTCTTTTTCTTAAACGACATTTATCATAATAAAAACTAATAGTTTGGAGAGAGAGGGCACACCGGCCAGGAGACAAACAACCTCACTAGAGATTGTTCTGAAATATTTCGTGAGCATTAGTAACCAAGCTCTTTGCATTGTGTTCAGTATAATACGGAGTCTAACCACCTCTTCCGCCAATCAAACACATGCGCAAATGCCATACATAATTCGAGGAATCACAACAGCTTCGTACACTGACCTTATGATAGCATTTTTCGTCGAGAGAATTTCACTGGGAAAGTTTCTTTTCTAATAATTTAAGATATATTCTGTTTTTTTATCAAAACACATGAAAATGTGAAAGGAAATTTAACTTACCATCCATAATCACACCAAGATATTTAAATTATTTTCTAGGTTTTATTCTCTGATTCTTATATTTCACATTTCGTTCTCGTGTCTGCTTTCCTGCATGGGGAAAGAACACAACATTTGTCTTTCGAATATCAAACTTTAATCCTTCATTTTTCCCCAATCTTCTACTTCCAGTACTAATTCATTAAAATAACCTTCGATCATTTCCAAAGATTCATCCTTTATAAGCACCATCAGGTCATCCGCATAGGCTACCAAACGTGCATTTTCACGGAAATGTCTTTTCAATAAATCATTTGCAATGAGGTTCCAGTACAGAAGAGCAATAAAAGACTCCCGAGCGCAGCCCTTGCCAGAATAAATAATTATAGATTGACCATCTTCATTCTCATACACAATCTTCCTTTTATTAAAATAATCTATAATGATATTTAAAATATTCCTTGGGACCTTCAATTCAAGTAACTTGTCAGGGAGTAACGGCCAACGAATAGAATCAAATATTCCAGTGACATTAAAAGAGATGGCCATCACATGATCAATCTTTTTATTATCGCTCATAAAATTAATAACATAATTTAATACATCGTCTTTGGTCACCGGCACAAAACCCTTATTGATTAGAAGACATAAATTTCTTCTTTTTTAAATAATATTCAAGCGATTTTCAATCAATTTGTCCGGCACCTTTCCCAACACCTTTAAAAGACATATTGGCCTCATTTTATCATGACTTTTAGGTATGCGAAATGGTTTCGCAATCTTCCAAACCTCGGGAAAGAGGCCATGTAACAAACATTTGTTGTATAAATGCCGGAAAAGCTAGGATCAAACTCAAACAACATCTTGACTATGTCCGCATGTCTACCACCCAAACCAGGGAATCTTCTTGTACGAAACTGCGTAATAGCCATCCGAACCTCATTCAGAAAAACGTTTTTACCATCGGCATCACATTCATTTATTTTTACAAGATGAAACCAAAATTATTCCGCATAAGATTACTAGTTTCCAAAATCTCATCTAAAATTTCCCTTTTCATATCCTCTATGTTTTCTTGTCGATTACCATTAAACATTTTTTACTCTTATCACCCTGTATTATATTTAAAGGGTTTATGTATACATATCGGGCCTTTATCACCCTGTATTATTGGGTTGAAACATAAGTATTGGTCGTTTATTCTGTAATTAAAATCACGCGGTAAAAATAAAATGTATTGGCATAATGTTTTGTGTTATTCGAAATAGAATCTTTCCTTCTACAAGATGACGTATTTGGTTTTTTTTGACGGAGGTAATTCTTGTTATTTTTCAGTTCATTAAAATGGAGAGTCGCGTCGACAAAACTAAGCATTTTCACCTTCTTCTCTTTGCTTTTAATCGAGGCGCCAGTGCTGCAGAAGTTACGCGAGAGATTTCTGAAGTGTGTGTAGGAGGTGCAATGCGTGAATGAACTGCAAGAAATTGGTTTTGAAAATTAAAAAATGCAAATTTCGACCTCGAAGGCGCTGCTCGTTCCGGACGACCGAATGAGTTTGATGAAGAGCGTTTGATTCAACTGCTGCACGAAGACGCGCGTCAAACCTCTCAAGAATTAGCCGATTGGTTGGGTTGTAGCCAAATGAATATAGTTCGACATCTTGGGTCTATGGGGAAAGCTCGAAACCTCGGATATTATTGAATAATTTATTGTTTACTGTTTTGTTAAAATAAAAATTTTTAAATTAAGAAAACGGCCATTGCCTTTGTTTCAACCTAATATATTTAAAGAAATAAAATAATGAAGATTTGCATGAATGTATGCATGTATGCATGCTTCTCGCATTATAGAAACCGAAACGGTACCTAGAGCCTTTGAATGTCGAAAAACGTAGTTCTTCAACCGAACATGGACTCCTGCAAATCCGCAAATCCGAATTTTGAATTTCGAATTACTGTTTCATATTTTGTAAATTTTTAACGAATTTTTGATTAACAAACTCAAGGATATTACAAACTCAAGCGAGCAGTGGCAATACTGTACGGAATAAAGCATTAACGCTATACGGAATAGTTGTATGTAATATAAAATATAATAATGAATTTTTAACTCCAGCTCGCGAGACTGTTTAACAATATGTAAAGATATGCCTTTATTAAATTTTCTGTGATTTTGCTATTGAATCGAATTTTATGCCCGAACGTGACATTTAATAAACACATAAGCTGTCAATAATAAAAAGGCAAAACGAATTTTATAAAGCCATCTTTGTATGAAAACTTAACATCGATGAGATGAACTGAGAAAAGATTGAAAGAAGTGGGAAATTGCATGCAACAATTTTACGCTTGTTTAGTATTTCTGGATTCACACCGCATTCCTGCTTTAAATTTTTCTTCATTTTGCTGTTGAGTTCTGTATGGCGGAAGTGCGAAGAAAATAATACTTAATAATATTGTTAAAAGAACCCCGAAAAAATGGGTTAGTAGGAGTGAAAGTTAAAATGGACTAGTAGATTCCCAGCGCTCAGCGAGAACGTTAAAAAAGAACCTTAACAAACCCTTTTGAGTGACAGTTGAAACCTGAAACCCTTCAGGTATATTTTTTATTAAATAATCAATTTTTTACAAGACACGTCGATATAACAAGCGTCATATGTAATAAATTTCTATCATCCAAGATTTTACTATATTTGTTTGTCTGACTTTGCAAGGTTTCGGAATGTTAAGTCAACTATTCCTACACTATACTTCCAAACTAAAACGCTTCATAACCTGAAATTCATATTAACATTGTAACTTATGATCTGACGTAATAACTAATGTTATATCATTATAACATAATATAAATTCATACGTATTATTTACTACTGAACATCATTACTGTGTAATTACTATTATCAATGTTCATACCAGATTATGAGGTAAGTAACTGTATGTATATGGGTAACATAACAGAACATTACAACTAATATTGTATCAATCACAAAACATAGTATATGAGTAGTTATCATAGTGTAACATAAAAACAAAATATGCAAACAATTCTAAATTTCAGAAATATTGCGTTGTGTAGGTTAAACCCATTCTATGACTAAGGTCCAGTGTAAGGAATTAAATACAATAATTACAAGGCTAAGAAGGTAAAATCAATCTAACGTTTACTAATGAGCAAATTTGTATGAATAATTTGCATTTTTAACAAGAGTGGCGGCAGGTCTGCCTTAACTCTGAAGAAACAATTTAAAAACATACCTGCTTACAAATTTAAAAATTTCACCTTTCGGAGGCATCAAACATTATTTTGGGTTCTTGGTATAAGTGACGCGAGCTGGAAATAACAATTTCGTTGGTAGAGGTTTCTGTAAAAGAAAAACAATCAGAATTAATAATATGCAACACTTTCGGAGGCCAGGCTCTCCGCCCCACAGCCGCTTCCAACCGGCAGGACTCCGGTCATCACCAAAACGCTGGCCATTCTGCAAGTCTGGCGCTACAACTCCTTCCTTCGAGGTAGGTTGTTTAATCTCCTCGTCTACTCAGGAACACCGTCGGCTGGTCCCCGCTCTGCATCTTAGAAGTCATCGAAAACAACAAAAATATCTCCTTGGCCCCTTCCTTCAAAAACTAACGTCTTATTCAAAATGGTTTCCACGTCTTCCTCGAAACACACTTTAATAGCTGGCGCAATTTTTGAAAAATTTGCCATAGATGTTGATCAGCAGGAAGCCAAAACCAGCAACCCCAAAACGAGAAATCTTTCCTGACTACCAGAAGAGCCAGTTATCTCCATTCATCCATTCAGCTTCCAAGGCTACACCAAATCTGTCAACAAGCTCCTCAGATGAAAACAAAGGAGGGGAATAAACTAGCCTCGCTCGAGGTCCCAGTCGACCATGAAAAGCTTCTAACTCAACGAATATTTTCCTCTCCATAAAATACGTTGTAGAACCTCTCCATGCTCGCCTGTCCAGCAAAACAAGGTCCTCTTTTGGGAAACACCCTATGGTGTATCCATCCAACACGTCACCTCCACAAATGGTTTTTCGTTTAGGTGAAAGGAATTTTGGGGTGCAGTAAATCCTGTGATAAGAGTTTCCGAGAATGAATTCCAAGCCGAAGGCAAGGGGTGAAAATTTTCTGAACAAAATTTAACACAAAAATGACGTTGGGAAATTAAAAAAATTAAACTACTAATTACACAACATTATAGTTTATAATAAAAATGTGAGCATTATAAAAATTGTTTCTTCAGCAGCAATTAAAGTATACACACATATTATCCAAATTGAATTACAATTACAATCAATTTTTCCTACCGCCAGTCAGAAAATAAGTATTCCTTTAACTTTAAAAGAAAGAGGGATAAAAATTAAGTTACTTAAGGTTAAGAAAAAAAAATTAGCACACCAAAAGTGCAGCAACAAGGCTTTAAAATAATTAAAGTTAAAAGTTAACAATCTTAAGGGTTACAAAGTGAGCTACCGATACCACCTTATACAAAAACCAAAAATCTTAAGTCCCTAAACTCAAATTAAAATTAAACAACTTCAACTCAAGAAAACTTTTAAAGCAACCTAACCTAAATTTAAAGTTTACAAAAGTAACAATTTAAACTTACAACCAATTTTAAACAACAAAAAGAAATTAGAACTTCAATTACAGATCAAAACTGAAATAATAAGCAAAACATAAGCTTGAAAATAAAAACGATTAATACATAACACTAATACCTTGAGATAACATCACACCCTGAATGATAACAAATGATAATAATCTGAAATTAGATTTTAAATCCTCGAAGAGGAATTAACTCCTAAACGTTCTAAAAAAATTATAAGATCTCTTAACAATTATTTTACTTTCATGTTTCTTGTTATTAATTTACATGTATTATTTGTTGCCCTTCGACGGCATTATGGTTTCCAGTTGTCGTCCATAGAATTCGGTAGCTGACTTTGTAATTAAGTTTTACTAACGTTTATTTTATTTTAAAACTTTGCTATCATCTCTTATTTTCCATTTCCAAACAGAATGAACGCGAACACATTTGGTTTTGTAAACTGAGCTTGGAAACTGTTAATTATTTAAGTTGTGGCGTTTAGATAAGAGAGTTAGAGAGAAACTTCTCTGTACCTTACCTCGCGCGCGCTTTTCAGTCAGTCCCTGTGTGCCTTTGAGGCCAGAGCTTAGTTCTCTTTGATACTTGTAAACGTATTGCAGTTTCCCACTTCTGCTCACTACATACATTAGTTGGTTAGTTTTATTTCTTATTTTCTACACTTCAGACCATAATTACTTGTTGTATCTCAAAGTGCGGGAACGGCTGTAAACTATGAGAAATAAAGGGTAATTAAACCCTTCCCATTTGTGTCGTATCTTCTACACTTGCACGAACAAAATTTTAAGTAAACTTCCTGTTCATACACAGGGCTCCAGTTAGGTTTGCAAAGGCGACTGGAAGAAATAGTAGTCCTGATAACTCATTAATTCTTCAATAGCAACTATGTTATCGGACTCTTGTTCTATGTTTATGAATAAGGTAGAAACATTACTAATTCTTTCAAATAGTTGACTTTTTCTGTTCCAAAATGCTAATCCTTTTTCGCTAATGTCTCCTAGAACTATTTTTGCTAATAAATAAAATCGGAACTCGATTTAATTTTAATTGTTTCTTGTTTTTTAACATAAGTTATATTAAATCCGCTATATTAAAATATTTAAAAAGTGTCAGAGTAGAAGAAGATTTTCTACATAAAATTTTATTAAACTATTAAGAGCAGGAAAGATTCATTTCCGGATAATAAACTGACATAAGCTTATCAGATTTCCAGACGCTCCAACCACGGATCTAAATTATGAAATCTTAGAGGGGCGTTTTTTCCCATTCGGTTGCTTTCTGCACACTTTTTATGGCAAGAAGGATTTGTCAGCTAGCATGTGGTTTTTTTGCTCACTCACACATAGCCAAACCACCTGTTAAGTTTCATGTTGTAAATTCTTAAATACTGTATAGATTCCTTTCTAGTCTGTTGCCTGGATTGGTCACCGTCACCTGGAAGTTGACGCTAGTGTCACATTTGGTAACTCTCATCTTCCACGCCGCCTACGCGGATTTTCTACCAATGATACAGATGATTCTAGACGCGTGACGACTCTAGCTGCTACTCAGGCAATGCGCCTCTTATCTTCTGATTCAAGACTACGGATAAATTTCATGTACACAGGGAAAAAAATCTGAAAGTTTTCAGATTTTAAATTACGTCTAAAGGGGCTCTTTTTAAATCTTTCTTTTCGTTACCGTTACTTATTAAATATAATGTCTTTCGTACTTAAAATATAAAATTCAGTTCAACAGGAATGTCCCAAAATAATTTTAAAATGAGCATATCTTTAGAATTTTCGATACACAGTTGTGCGCGCTGGAGATAAAAAGGTTCCCCACCCCCGTAGATTGTTGCCATTGCTCGCTTTTAAATCGTTGAGTTTGTTAATCAAAAATTCGTTCAAGTTTTACAAAATATGTAAGCGGTAATAAAACATATTACAGAATTCAAATTTGGGCTTTTAGATGCCTATATTCGCAGGAGGGATTACGTTATTCAGAACTGGATGGCTCTAGGTACCGTTGTTGTGTAACAATGTGGGAAAACATACATAAATTTATGCAAACTGTTCATTATTTAATTTCTTCAAGTAAAGACTACAAGGACTCTAACATTTGTTGGCAACAATTTGAAAAGTGATACCCCGTTTATAGTGGATTCGACGCAAAATCGGAAAAGGAAAGCAATGGTCAGTCAGGGACAAAGCCCCTTTGGACTAAAAATCAGACAGTTCTATACCTCCCGTTCTACTGGACCGATGGACGAAGTTCAACTTACGTTTTACATGTCTGGAAAGCGCGAGTTAGGATATATATTAGATTTATATATAGATGTATTCTAACATAGGTATTTTCACACAAAATCGGGCTTTTTCTGAAATGATATGCCAAATGTTTGCAATATTTCGATTCTTCGACTCAAATTATAAAATTGTGTAAAATTCGCACGAGTACGAATGGTGTAGGGAATTACTTCCACTGGATAAAGGTTTGCAGAACACTTAATGTTGAAAGTGTTGTCGAGATCTAAATTTTATATAAATATTTATGTCTAGTGTACTGCTAATCTTAGTATAGAGAACATTAATCCTAATGGGGTGGTAGATTCTTCGCATTATCAATCATGATTTCAATAATAATTGGCAGTTGTTAATTAAACTGCCGAAATTCGCCGGCATAGTATTCAGAGTAAGTTAAAGCAGAAATCCGAATTTATACTTGGAAAAAATGAATAATAATAATATCTACTGGTATTTAAAAGGCCACTTTCATAAATCATTCTATTTAGCATTTAGCTTTAAATAAATTCCTGACTGAATCGTAAGTCAGTTTGGTATCCAACCTAATTAATTTTTTTAAAAGGTCTAGACTACGATTTTTGAATTTTGTTACAGTTTCAAATTAACTGAATTGCCATGGAGGACATTAGAAATTAAAGTTCTGAAATCTTTTGCGGAGACATTCACCAGCCAGCATCATTCTAAACAAAACCTAGGTACAGAGCAAAGAACGATCTACCTTTTTTTAAAGACCACAGTTTCTTTTAAATATGCAGCTAAGAAAACTAGAAGTTAATAATGACTTACGTTTTTCTGGTCATTAACTACTAAAGAGTTTTCGCCAGTAGATCACATTAAAGTGCATTAGGCAAATATATTTTCAAATAAATGGTACTAGGGAAGTACCAACACCCATGGGCAAAGAAAATTCAACTGCGTGAACAGGCATATCTTAATACTTACGAAAGTAGGCGTTCATCGTAAAAATTGTGCAGTGATAAACAATGGCATTAAATTGAAGCATGCAGGCAGGTGCAATGAGTTGTATGGCAAATGCAGATGGTGAGTGCAATATAGCTTGTAAGAGTGTAGGATAAGCAGTAGTGAGACATCATGAAAATGGCGCGAAGACAGTTTGAAGCTGTGAATGGCATAAGAGTTCAAAGTCTTTCAGAAGTATGCAGTAGCTAGATAGATCGTAAAAAGCTCAAAAGTTCGTAGAATCATACGATAAAGTAAAAATTCATACAAACTAATTAAAAAATGAAATAGTAACATAAAAATCAAGAATAAAAAAACTTTCTTGATTAACATAAGTATAAGATGCAACACAAATAATAGGATAGAGTCCAATTTCAGAGTTCAAGTAAATTTTTAAAATTTACAAGTTACCACCATGACGAATTGTCCTTGGGCGTTTGACAGTGTATTCAATGGTTGGATCATAATCTAACATTTGTTTTATTGCGTTATACTGACTATGCTTCATCTTCTCGAAGAACTTGTGAGCTGTCATCAGTATAAAGTTATGCACAGATGGAATATCCAAGTCGTTATGAATTATAGAGTTTCTCCCGTACCAAGGTGCATTCACAGTGCTACGCAGAATTTCATTTTGAAGTATATTGAATCTTTAACGCTCAGTTTTATTGGCGATTGCCCAGGCCGGTACTGCATATAGCATGATAGGTCAAATTAGAGGAATTCCTTTAGAAATTTTATACCGCAAATCGGGCGAAAAAAGTGGTGATCAGGCGTTTCTTAATGCTAACCAATCATCTATTAGACAGTTATATTTTAATTTGAAATCCATTTTTCCTTCACAGATCAAAGCTTGCATTGAAAGCGGTGTTACCTTTCTTGTCTTTCCTTATATACATACTTACAAAATTTGCAGGTTCTAAGTGCCCTGGAAATTTTGTATGTATGTATATATATATAATTTATATATAGCTAGCAAGCTAATGTTCCCGGAATCATAACATATACATGTGATGATTTAAGGAGAAGAAAACACCAGAACTAGCTATCGATAACAGTCACCGCTGAGGAGACAGTAATGGTTTAAGGTAAAAACTATGATGACGCAGTTAACGCCCTTGAGCTTGAACAAGTTCCAGTCTTCAAGCTCAATTTCCAGGCCTATACAATCATCTCAGTAGATGTTTATCCAATCAAAATGAAATCCAATACATTTCTATGATTCTCTGTACTTCTGTACCATAAAGAAATGTGATATATTTCGATGTACATTTGTTTTTAACAAGAAATAACGTAGGTAGTTGAGAAGGAAAGCTGCGCTAGGATGAGAGCAGCACTTAGAGAAAGGAATGGAAGAATGACTTAGTTTGTTGGGCCAAGAATACCAAGTCTGATGTAATTGTGGAGACAAGCTATGATTGGTTAATTTGAGGTTCTTTCATAATATAGAATGATCGGGAATTTGGGAGAACAGATGAATTTAGGCAGAGAGCATCAAATCGAGAATCGTTAATTTTGAGGTCACAATTATTTTTAAAGCAGCTATTGCATTTTCTTATATTTCATATATATATAATTTCATTTATATATCCTTTATTAAATTAAGTTTTTAATCTTAACAGCGATAGCGCAGGATTTTACTTTTAAGTACTTTTAAAATAAAATTTTGAAACTCCTTAATTTAAAACTTATTCTCCTTGTATTTTTTACAATGTATTACATGTAGGCAACGTATGAGTATGCAAGCCAGCCACTACAATCGCACTGCATGTAAATTACACGATACACTCATTTGCAAAATAATCGAAGCACCAAGAAGAAGGTGCTTGTTTTGATGAAATTGAATATATGTATAGCTCATACACAGATAATAAAATGATCAAAAAATTACGTGTTCAAAGCTCACAATCACCCACTGAGTGTTCAAATTAGTAGTTGGTCAAACTGCCCCTAGCGGCAATGCATGCTTGAATTCGTCGAGGCAAGGAGTTGTAGAGGTTCCTAATGTCATCCTGTGACAAATTCTGCCAGGCAATCGCAAGTTGTCGCTCCAGATCTGCGATATTTTGTGCTGTCGGAATCTGGCGGCCTACCATGTTCCAGACATGTTCGATTGGTGAAAAGCCTGGTGACCTTGCTGGCAAAGGAAGAGCATCAACCGCACGGAGACAGTAGAGATAGGAGAGCGGTATGGGGCCTGGCATTCTCTTGCTGGTAAATGGTCTCAGGATGACGTGCCATGAAGGGTAATGCTACCGGCCGCAGGATGGCATCAACATATCGTTGAGCTGTTAAAGATGTACGCAGGATGACTAAAGATGACCTGCTGTCATAATAAATATCGCTCCACATCATCCCACCAGGGGTTATGGCTGTATGCTTTTGTAAAACAAATGCTGATTGGGACCACTGGCCCCGTCCTTTCCAGAAAAAACACGGTGGTCATCTGCTTCAAGAGTGAAGCGGGATTCATAGCTGAACACTATAGGATGCCGACGGCAGCCGTGACAATCGGCTAAGACACCACTTCAGACGACTCCGACGACGTTGTGGGATCAAAGGAAAACGTCTTAAAGGCCTTTCGGTCTTCGGCCTCATCTTTCGGAAACTCAACGCAGCTACTTAAAGATGCGCTTTACGGAAAATACGGAATACAGCTGAAGATTACGAAATACTTGGATATTTATGTGTTTTATTGTTAGCATAAATTTAGGTATTTTGCATAATGAAATTCGAAAGGCATACGAAACGAACGTGCGCCAAGATATATATTGGCAAGAGAAAGTAAAGTTCGTGAGCAATGCAGTATATTTGATTTTCACCCTAGCTACTTGTACCTGGCCAAAGGTCTAATCCAGTAGTACTTTCTCTTTTGAGGTACGGTGTTAAAGTATGTTCCTCTTGTTCTTTTTTCTTATCGCCGAAAATAGGTAAGCCTGAAGATATTTAGGACTGATGATGATTCTATGTAAGTTATCTCCTTTTCGATACTTCAGTGTTTTTAATGTCTGTGAAGATTATTACTTTTTGTTATGCTTAAGTTAAGCAAAATTATAATATTTTATTAAATAAAGATTTCGTAGTTAACTTATTATTCTTTAATTCTGTGCTTGAGGAAACGTACTCATTACGCCTTCAGTGCTAATGCACAACCAACATTTATACAGGCATTCTACTGCATTAGACAGTACTTTCCTGTTCTATCAATTTTTTTCACAATGGACCTTGTGAGAAAAAATCCTTAGTGAAGCGGTCGAAACGCGAACGTGTATGCAAGAAATTTGAGACACTTTGTCTCAGTAAGAGTTCCATGTCCAGAGAAATCATTAAGTAAACCGCAGGTGGGATGCCATCTGCCGGTCAGGGTTTCTTGCAGTAGCTGTTGAACTGTATTTTCAGAAAGAAATCACTTCGAGGCGGAGCCAGGAGCGAGCGGGAGCCAGTCAGGAGTAAAAGTGCGGAGTTAGAATAAGTTGCTATATTAAACATGGACCTTATAAGAGTCCTTATAAGACCTTATATAACCTTTCTTATAAGGTCCATGATATTAAACCTCTTTATGCCCTACATCATTATTTTTAATAAATACTGGATGCGGGGCGTACTGTGGAATTGCACGGTGTACCATAATAGGCAAACTTTAGACCTTTTGAAAAGCTTCAGTCTATGCAAATTCTTATAAAACTTGCAATTACCTCCCTTTTTCCAGTTGACCTATGGTACATCGCTGGTGTCCCCCATACTTTTACCTTTACCTATTAAACCTCTTTTTTTATTATTAAGGTAGCTAAACATGAATATTCAATAAGTGGGCCACGTACGGCCTTCTAAAATAGTCATCTTCTATTTTCTCAGAATTCAGTAAATCCGCGAAGTCTGAAGTTAAGTTTTGCTCCGCTTTTTTGTAAAAACTTTCATTTAACTTATTGAGATGATCGTGAATGTATTCTATTTTCAGGTCGTTGTGGAAGTTTTGACTTCTCAGAAAGTAAGGCCCCGTTCAGACGAGGGCGTAAAGGGCATAAGTGGTTAAAGCCGAGCTCCGTTGCCAAGGAAACCAGTCTCTGCTACGTCACAGAATCTGGTTTAGCGCTCATGGCATAGGGTTCAAAGTTTTCAACTTTACGCCGAGTTTGGGATAAGCGTCGATCAATCAGCGCGAAGCTAAAACTAAGCGGCTTTCTTTAGACGATTTCGCTGTCACATTGAAGGTGACATTTTTTTTAATAAGGAGCACATCATATCCGAATGAATTGTAATCGTATCCGAACGAAATAATGAGTTGTAATCTTATCCGAACAAAATAATGAGTTGATCTCGCAAGAAATCTACGATGATGACATGCATTTTTTAATGAGTTTTTCAACTTATATTGAAAAATATGGATAAATTTCGTAAAGCGAAAGTTAAGCTCAGGATTATGCACGCTGTGTATGATCCTGTAGATGATTGATCCCATCCAATATTTTTCATTTTATTATGAAAATTCATTAAAATTTGCGTAAGGAAGCTGAGCCTTTCTTCCGTAAATGAAACGTTTTGAAAAATGGAGTTATTATTATTATTTTTTTAAATAATATGAAGCATTACTTCCATTCAATTAAGGTTTGGAGAATACTTGATATTGAAAGTGATGTTTAGGGGTAAATTTTGCCCAATTATTTATGCATGCGTCCAGCTTTATTTGCAGGGATAGTCTCGAAATTTTAAATCCTATCACAAATTCTTGACATTATCACTTATCGTCGGCAGTTTTGATTAATAACAATAACATAACAATTGGGAATTTTTTATTAAAAAGCCGAGATTTCCCTGGAAAGTACACATAGAAACGCTACTAGAAGTCCGAATTTATGTCTACTGCTATTTCAAAGGTTTGATTTATGCATTACTCCATTTAGCGTTCAGCTTTAAATAAAATCCTGAAATTGGAAAACTTGCTAGTTTTAGCATATTTTTGATTTTGAATCCTACAGAAATTGTCTTCACTCACCATTATTTTTCAAAAAACAAAAGTCTCGCAATATATCGCAAATGCATTTGGCAACGAACAACATTTCTAAACACATCTTAACTACAATGCAATCAAAAACTTAACTATATGTTCCAAAACCACCGCTTTGCTCAAACAAGCAATGCAGTTTTATTCAATAGACAACAACTAGAACGAAGACGATGTTGTTATAGCAAGAAATTTCCAAAATTTTACACGCCGAAAGGAGAAGAAAAAAACTGGTGGATAGCAATTTTTGTAATAATTCATATTAAACAAAGATTGCGAATGGGATAAGGAAGGATTCGTAGATCTAATGCCGTCGCTGATACTTGGATGACAGCGGCTTAACCGCCAGCAGTTAGCCGACAAGGACGTTTGCCGACAACTACTCACTAATTATTTAAACTTACTATCAGTTACAACGTTCTGCTGATTCCCCATAAGTTTAATATTTAAGTAATTTTTTCACCTATGAGTAAATTTTTTTTCAATTCTTCAATGAGCTTTAATTCTTGAGTAATTTAACATAAATTATGGCTTTTCGTGTATATCGTCCAAATTGAAAAAAATGTTGAAGTTTCTCGTCAAGGAAAAGGAATAAAGAAATTAAAAAAAAAAAAAAAAAAATTAGCTATTTACAGTCTGTCACTAAATTACATTTTTATTTTCAATCTGCAATAATTACCCGTATTTTTTCTTCATTCAGTACTTCATTCAGTCGATGCATTAGGTTCCTCCTACTAACACACTTCGCGCTATGGTGTTCTGCTGTTCGTAACTTCTGTAATACAGCGACGCTGCAGTCCACTATTTTTAAGCTAAGGATGAGCAATTTGTCTCATCTATGTGAGATTAAGTATCTTGGAATTAAATACTCGGTTCCGTAGCATCATTTTATATACCACGCCTACCGTTTAAAACGTTAGAAAGATTAAAGTTTAGAAAAATAAACTGTTGTATAATGATAGTTAAGAAGAAAAATAACATTTAAAGTTTTTTTTTCTGTTCAGGAATTAACTAATTTTTGCAAAATCTAAATTTCAATCTTTGTATCTTGAAAAAGGAACTGACATCCAACTCGAGCTGGACTTAGTTTTAATTTCAAACTCCACCCACGAAACATCTTGCGTCGGGGTATGCGCGAGAATTTTGAGTATTATTTATGCGTACCTCCAGTAGAGCGGTGTCATGGTACACCAGGGTACCTGGGCCGAAGCCCCTACCCCTTGTAGATCATGTTTGAAAGTTTCGAATTATGATAAAAAATAACTTCTTTTGGGGGATTTAAATTTTTTTTTAAATAAAATTTTTCTTTTCTTTTTTTTCTTTTTTTAATTTTCTTTTTTATTTTTATTGGATCCTTTGAGAGCCTTTAAGGGGTATAGAGATTTTTTATCGCTGTAGAGAAATTTTATCATCACTACAGCGAATTCTTTGGAATTTCCTTCTCGCAGCATTGCGGTGTTTGAGGAGACTTCCTTACTTCCTTTAACCTTTTTGGGGGCAATTTCTTGCTTTGCATCCTTGTGAGCAGAGATAATTTTTTCTGTGATCACCTGGAAAAAAAGTATCAATTTTATCCCCCGATTATATCGTGGGTAATGTGCAGTGAATTTTGTAGAGAGCTTTGACAAATTTTTGCCAGTCCATGCGAAAGGCTCTGGTGTCTACTGATGTCAAGAATCATTTTAACCGGATTGTGATCCGAAGAGAGTTCGTCAAGCACGGAAATATCCAGTGGAACACTGGTATTTCCTAGTCAATAATTCTCATAATAAGTCAATAATCCCCGTAGACCCAGAGTTATACTGTGTTGAGTATTTATGCGTCGGGGTGTTTTGTTGAGTATTTTTACGCCGAGAATTTTGAGTATTATTTATGGAAATTCCACGGTGGTAAAAATATACTATGATTGTGTCTTAATATAATATTGTGTATTACGTTTTGCAAGTCTTGATATGCAGTTTTCAATATACTCAGTTATATTAATTGTTTTCTATTTTATCAATATGCGTCAAAAATTATAAATATTCATGCATTATGACAGCAAAAAATATGTACTGAAAAGAAATAAAGTTGAATCTTTGCAACAGAAAATTGAAAACTTAAAATTGATAGTACAAGCATGATTTTGTGCTAATTTCTTTTGTAATGTGTGATAAATATGTGATAAAAAATAAGAATGTAATGCCCAAAATGACAAACATAAGAATGACAAATTGACAAAAACATGAATGCTATTTCTTCGTTCATTATTTATTTATGTAATCGTTGGTTAACCAATGCATAATTTGTTACTAAATGACCTAAATATTTCAGAGACATAAGTCTAATTTATTCATATATGTTCTTTACTTTTATTTACCTAATTAAGGATATTTGATTTTGATCCATTTAACAATTCTTCATTTTGCGGGTAAGAATAAGTTTATTGTTAAGCAACAATAAGTTTGTCGGAAACAAGAAGTTGCCATTACTTGTATTTGAGCATTTGCAACAATATTTAAATTTCAGCTAAATCCAGAATGTTCTATGCAATTGATTTTTTTTTTTAGTCAAGCTCGAACTTATTAGCCGAAGGGGTGTTAGCCCGGAAGGCCTGTTAGTTTCAAAACGGTATTTTGTGCCAAATCACTATAAATATCTTATTACTTTTCAAATTATTGACACCAAATATTATCGCCCTTTATTATATTTAAGGAAATTAATTAATGAAAAATTTGCATGAATATATACACGTTTCTCAGACTGGGAAAAAACAACAATACCTAGAGACATCAAATTCTGAATAATGCAGTCTTCCACCTGAATACGGGCAACTAGAAGCCCACATGTTGAATTTCAAATTTGTTTTATTTTCTCGTTCATATTTTTTAAACTTTAAGGAATTTTTTATTAAGAAACTCAACGATTACAAGCAGTGGCAACAACTGCACGGAATAAAATCTTCCTATCTCTAGAGCGCGAGACTGCCTATCACAAACTGTGAAGATATGCTGTTTTCAATTATTCTTTGCTCTAATGCTCCTGAAACGTGTATGCATGTGCAAATGAAAAAACGCTCCTTTGGGCGTAATATAAAATCTAAAAGATTTTAGACATTTTTCTTCCTTTTTCTGAAAAGATAAAAGCGAATGGCTTATTAGTGAGCACAACCTCACGAATTTTCTCATCGCGTTTCCCTTTTCGAGTTACGGATCAGTAACTGAGGTTTGTGAATCCGACGTCTTCGCGCATTACAGAACTTAAAACCAGTCGACCCGAAATACCTTTTGTGAGTTTACTGAAGGGACAGAACGTTTGCAAGACCTTTTAAGTCCATCTCAGTTAATACTAATTTTCAGTTTTTTAAAGCTTAAGCTTCCATCTTACGTTTTAAGCAAACATTTATCAGGTAACATAAAAATAATGAATCCAAAAGTAAAAATATCTCTGTTTTCTTATTGCATTTCCAAAATCATTATTCGAATATGCATTTATTAGTCTTAAAATCTGTAAAACACATGTCTGCGATGATTTTAGGGGCTTTATATTTTACCACGATATTTTGGACGCCAATGTAATTTAAAGGGACGCATATGTAGTTTAAAGAAGCATTAACATTGTCCGCCGGGCATTTTGAAACCTTATCATAAAATTTACTGTTTAATCTATGGAGATAGGGCCCACCAGCGACCGAGCGTTAAAAGCCGCTGAAGACCGGTAGTTCGGTCCGGGTTTCGACTCCCGGCGAACGGGCTGGCAGCATGGGCGTTTTCGTGGTTTTCCCCATGTGTAACGTGGATACGAACCAGTTTCTCTTAAACAGACCTCCACGGGGCATCCCTCGCTTTCCGTGTAGTGCCTAAGGGCGGAGTACGTAATAAGCAACAAATCTATGGAGGTACTTATCAAAGTATTCTGCCTTCAAATCATCGTGCAGTGATTTGTTTCTAATACAGAAATGTGCGTCTGGAAAGGTGCGCAAGGTTTTATTTTGTACAACTTGTAATTTGTGCAGGTCATTATTCTTTGCCGTAGCCAAAACTGGCTAGGCGTAACACATGATAAGTCGCAAAATGGAAAGATAAATTTGTCGCTTCCTGCGTAAGTCCAATTTAGAACACCTACGAATTAGAAGAATGAGTTGCTGCGCAACACCTTTAGTTTTGTTATACATAGTTGATATGGGTGTTCCAGGTTAGCCTGTGATTGAGATAAAACGCCTAGATATTTGACCTTGTCAACTGTGGGTACCCTCTGGCCGAATAGGTACAGTGACTGAATAACAACTCTTAAATCCTTCTTGCGTACAATTAGCAGTTTAGACCTATCAGCATTGATGAAAATCCTCCAGTTCGAGCACCAGTCTTCAGTATCAATTAAATCTGAAAACAGAAAGCTGAAACTGAAGGTTTCGTTATGTCGATTTTTGCCAAATCGTTCAAACTATTGAGTGCGTGCACCGGTGTCTGAATGTATGAAAGAGTGTTTACGAATTGATTAAGATGTTACAAAAACTATTATGTAACATTATATTGTTGAATCGTAATTATATGTATATTCGGATATCTCATTTAAGCAGCACCATTTTTAATTATTTCAGTAACCATTGCTACTGGATTGTCAGTTATCTGAAGAGTAATGCATTCGTTTGCCTCACGGTACATTCCACCGAATAACCACTAGTAACGTAGAAACTGATTTCTAGCTTCCCTATATACTAAAACGTGTTCCGCTTTGGTCTTAAACATGGTCTTATGAATTTAAGTAGATGTTTCAGCGATAATGGGAAGTTTATTGCATGTGATTAAGTATTTCCAATTCTTTCTCCGAATTTCAAATTCAACTGTTCTTTTTAGTGCTTTTATGGAAAAGAATTTTTTTGCTTTTAGAATTTATATACATCAGCACAGTGAGAGAAGCCAGTGGAGTTTATTCTCTGCACTGATTTTTTTTCTGCTTCAGGATTATTAGCTGTTTTGCTGTAATTATTTCCTTAAAATCGACGTTTCTTTAGCGATTGCATTCCATGTGAAATTCAGGTAGAGAATTGGTTTTCTTGTAATCAATTTACAGTTCCTTTTTTTACGAAATGCAGAATCCCAAATTTTCATCCGAAATTTGCTACCTATATAGAGCTTTGTGCTTTAGTAGAGATAAAAATGGATACAAAAAATTAAGTTAAAAATTCAAACAGAGACAAAAAAATAACTATGTTCGATATACACAAATACAGTAGCTCATGTCTAAACTTTGCGTTAGAAAATTTAAATCTGTTAGGAGATGTGCAGCATAAGGACATAATTCTTTCTCCTCTTGTTGAATTTCTTATTGAAACAAGTTAAAATTCTTGAGATGGTTACATGTATTAGCTTTTTTTCAAAAATTTGTATTTTGTAGAAATTGCAATCTTTCAGTGCGCACGTAGGAATGCGAGAAATCGCAAAGTTTCTAATTCAGCGACCTCGAGCTATCGGGTACGTGAGCTTATAGTTCAACGTAATGAAGTCATTCAGCGGGCGTCTTTATTCTAAACACCTTCCTAGTGACAAATTTTTGCTGACTTACTATTTTTAGAAATGAACCAAAAATAAACATAATTATAAAACTGTAGAGCCAACAAAAAGAAAACTTCTCTATTTTCAAGATCCAAATTTCAACTAAAAATTGTCCGAAGTACTTAAATGCTAATTTAACTTCTTTGATCTCTAATGCTATAATATGTACAATCATTTTCCTGAATTTTGGGACGGTTTAAATATTTTGATCTACAACTTATTATAAACAGTAATACATTAAGAATTTTCTTAGAATACATAAGTTAGTTATTGCGAATTAAAATCTACTTGAAAGACATAAGATTTACTTATTTAAAGACTCATGATATGGGCATTACATGATTAAAATGATCTCTTACTTGGAGCATTCAACAAGGTTCAATATTTGATTCGAACCTTAATCACTTGTTCACTCTGAAGAAATAATAGTTTCTTCTCGTGGTGCCAAAAATTTTCTAGCTGCTCGACATCATATTATCAAAACAGATATATGGATTTTAGCTTCGTAATACTGCATGTTAGACAGATCATGGACCAACACGCCACCGTTCCCCTTGGAATGGTATGGACAAAAAGCGTATTATTACTTCTAATAAGATTAAATATTACTGATAAGGGACTCTTCTAAGTCTTGTTACTAATAAGTCTTACTTTTGTTTCCTTCTAAGAGTCTTATTTCTAATAAGACACTTGTATTATGACTGGTACAAGAAGTTTACCTCTGTATTACTGGCTATCGCAGTGCTGTCCGCCGAGACTACAGGCTATTCCCCATTCCAGATGGCCGTAGCTTTTGGTTGACTTGTGAACTGGTATTTGGTCTCCGTCCATATGTGCCTTCCATCTGAGGACTACATTCAAGGTATCCGGGCACGGTTTCAAGTGATGCACAATTTTGCACGACAGCGCGTAAACCAAGCTAAGAAGATGAAAACCCGATACGAACAGAAAGCTACAGGACATCGATTCAACCATGGTGATAAGGTGTAGTCATAGAATCCGATTCGACCCAAAGGGCTTTCTAATAAAATAGAGTCACCTTGGGAACGGTCATTAAACAGACCTAAACAGGCTGAACGACGAAGTAATAGTTATGATCCGTAAGCCATCAAATTCTAAGCTTTAAGTCTTTCATTACGACAGGCTAGATCTTGACCAGCCATACCATATATTCTCCGTGGCGTATATAATGCACATAAAAACATAAGTCTATGGTCCTGTTTGTATATCAGTTTCTAAATTTATGCTTTTATGTATTGGTTTAGTATTTCATTGGTTTTGCGTTTATTGCTGAAATTATTGCTTTAGTACTGCACTGATATTTCCTTAGTAATAAGAATATCTACCTCTCCAGGTTTGGACTGCCCGGGACATTCAGTTTTCGCGAAGGGTGCAGCGTTACGAATTTCGCACTTATATGAATAATTTTAGTGAAATTATAAGTGAAATGTTTGTATTTTTTCTGTATTTTTGTTGCCAAATTTGAAGAGAAGTCGCCGAAAGTCGCAAAACTTGGAAACCATTTGGCAACATTTTGGTCGGGTCCCTGTATAACTGTAATGGGTATTGTAATTAAAAATTAGTTATTTGTATATATAAAGAAAAATGTCTGTCTGTGTGTTTGTTCATGATTAACTCAGTCCCTACTATAGCTGTCGTCACCAAACTTTCTACCATTCTTTTCCGGGTTCTGAAAACTAGCTAAAATCAGAGATATTTTTTAAAATCTCTGAAAAGCGCTAATTTTTGCGCTCTAATTTTTCAATTGGTAAGAGTCTCGCGCTTTGAAGATAAAAGTGCTTCGTTTCGAAAAGTGTTGCTACTGCTCGCTTTCAAATCGTAGGGTCTGTTAATTGAAAATTTATAAGTTTTATGAAATCTATATACCACGAATAGTTATACAGTTCATATAGTATATATAGTTTTACGAAATCTATTTATCTATATCTATCTATATATATAATTGAAATAGAAATTGAAAAGCTAACAAGTAAAGTGTGGTAAGACCTATTTGGCCTTAAAAATTTTGCGTAAAATGCTGCAAAAATATGAAAGAATAGGAAGAAATATTGTAGTGAGCTCGCTAAAAAGTTACCAGGAGCTGTGGCTCCAAGAAATAGTTCAACGCAGTATTTTTTAAAATATTAACATGGAAGCAATTATCTCTATGTGATTGATCTGAGCCAGTGAATTGAAAGTAAAGAGGGAGCTAGCCTGCTTTACAGTGTTTTTGGAAGGAAGACTAACCTATCGTGAAAGTAGAACTGTAAACAGTATCCGGTAACTCAATAGCTAAAACTTAAAAAAGTTGAAATCAAAATTCATCTAAAACTTACAGAAACTTTTAGCGCTAGTAGTTGCTAAAAAGAAATAAAATTGAAATAGAAATTGAAAAGCTAAGAAGTAAAGTGTGGTAAGACCTATTTATCGCATCAGACTGAAACATGTATGACTATGAATCGTATTTTTTTTTTTTTTTGCATCGTTATTAGAGAAGCATCACAGCGGTACCGTTCTTCCTGTTGTTAGATACATTACTCTCAAACTAACTTAATTAGCATCGGATACTTCCGCTAGTTACTGTTTGTAGAGTGAAAATAAACAAGTGGGTAGAACTTTAGGAGGTGATAGAAGGCAGCTATACAAGCAATATTCGTCATGGAATGTACGATCAAAACGCAAGCGGTGAGAAGTTAAAATTTAGATTTCCACTGTTACATTTAAAGATTTAACACAAGAATGAGAGGAGATTCTTCAGAAAACATTTTTAACAGGAATGTGACTGACGAACATTCTCAAAGAAATTTCTCAAAAGACATTCCGCCAGATAGAATGCAGGCATCACACCTGCGGGATAAGGACTGAAGCATATTTGCGAAGACACCAGCGATTTCTCAAGTATACCCGACAACAACGGCGGTCTTGGTGACTAGATCCGTATTGGTTTCAATGAGGCATTGGTAGATAATGCTTTTCGTATGGCCCCACTGGAAAAAGTGCAGACACAAGAGATCCGGTGCACTTGTTGGCCAAGCTATGGGACCACTTCGACCAATCCATGGCCCTGGAAATTTCGCAATTTCTTATAACCAGTCATCCTCTCGGCAATGCGTGGTAGAAAAGGTCGTTGGGTGCGAGAACAGACCCTTTTTATACCATTTACAATGTCACCTCGCGGCCACCCGTTTGCAGTCCGATTATGCATTTTATGATGAATATTGCTCGTACAGCTGCCTTCTATTACCCCCTAACGTTTTCTCCACTTGCTCAGAATCACTCCATATATCTAACTGTATCCGGTTCTCATATGCCCTCCAGTAATTTCGAGAAGTAAGAGAGATTTCTTGGCTGCCGGGATAGAACGAAATAAGACTGGAACATCGTTAATTTCTGAGTAGTTGCTGTCCTTATTTCAGATCTGAACTATGAGTATTTGAGATGCCGGAGGGACATTCACCTTCCAGATGCACTTTATCATTACGTTGTGATTAACATTCTTAGTAGGTTGAAGTGTAATTACTGATTGTAATCCGTGATAATGCGAGCAAGCGTACGAGTGCTTTTGGGAAACGGTTCCTGCACTGTGAAGTGTTTCGTTTGAAAAAATAAATTTTATCAAAATATTATCAATTAGTTTTGCATTTAATTTATTGCAAACTCTGATGTAACAGTATTTTTATACACACAAGAAAAGCTGAAAACTAAATAAGTCCACATCAAATATGGAGCTAAAAAAAAAATTTCGCATATTGAATTCTTAGTATTAATATTTCAATTAAACATATATTGCAATTGTATAAACAGTAGATAGTTAGTATTCTTGATAATATTGATACAAACATTTTGAATTAGAACACGTAAAAAAAGTTCATTATATTGTTGCGTGCGTGCGGGTTCGTAATAGATTGAAAGCACGAGTCCGATAAAAAGTTAATAAATATTTTTCTTATCACAAGAAATATAACAAAACACTGGAGTTTTCGCGAAAGATATTCGTACAATATCAGGCAATAGTTATATTTTAAATTACTAAAACGTTAAGTAGAACGCAATCCAAAACGCATAAAAAGCTAATCCGATCTAAAAAATTACCGCAACTAAGTAAACCACAAATGAGCTGAGATGTCTTTTCCGGCTTTTTAAACAGACACGAGAAAGTTTTGGTAATTTCTGTTTTCTCGAGGTTTCTAGAAAGCAAAAGGGTAGAATTACGAGATATACGTATATTTATTAAATGTTAAACGTGCGTGCTCCTGTAGTTTTACTTTTTCGTTGTAGCTTTCTCTTAAAATAAGTCTCGTGTTGCATCGCAAGGAAATATAAACCAATTTTAATGATAATTCTATTAAAAATAGCTAACTAAATACAAAATCCGTAACAATATTGAAATGTTTTAAAAACTTTTACCAAATATCGGATTTAAATAGAAGTTTGGCAAAGGAATTGTGAACAAAAATATGAAAAAAAATTTCCTACCTCCGGTCCTCACATTTACACTAAATTTTCAAAACATCCTATTTGCTTTCATCTTAACAGTCATTTTTGTTTGACGATACGATCCTCTCTGAACGTTTATCTTCGTGCTGATTTTGTCCATTATCACTCTAACATGCTACATCCCAGGATCATAATCCAAATTATATCTGTTTTGTTAATATAGAATAGCTGTCAAGTGTTTGGCACCGCAATGTAAAACTAGTTATAGCGAACAAATGATAAATTAATTCAAATATTGGACGAATAACAAATTCGTTAATCATTCGAATATTGAGTGAATAACAAATTCAAATATTGAACCTTGTTGAATGATCCAAATTAATGACCTAGATTTTACTTCATAATTGCTCAAATATTCCAAGACAACTGCTGATATCTTGCTGTTCATAATATGTAATAGGTCAAAAAAATTTAAACCATCCATAAATTCAAGAAATTGATTGTGCATGTAACGTTACAGAGAAGCTAAATGAACACTTAGATCAATTTAGCTAGTGTTACTTCAGACATTGTTTTATTAATATTGGAATTAGGACATTTTCTTTTTGTTGGTTTTGATATTTTTGTAATTATGTTTATGTTTAATTCATTACTCAAATATAAAATTAGTAATATTATTTTGTCACTATTAGATAAACTGAAACACATTGGCTTAACATATCGAATTTTATCACAGTTATTTAAATATTCTGTTAAAAAATAGAGCTGTCTCTTTCTTCATCAAATGAAATGCTCTCAGAAGGAGGAGTTATTATTTTTTTGCCATATGGTACATTGCTTTCACTGGGTAAAGGTTTCGACAATACATGGTATTAAAAGTGATGTTGAGAGGTAAATTTTGTGTAATTATTTATGGATGCTTCTAGCTTTATTTGCAACGCTAGTCTCGAGAGTGGAAATTCTGTTGATGAATATTCGCATTATTAATCATGATTTTAATACTAATTAGTATGAACTAATTAAAATGCCAAAATTTTCCTTTAAAATAAATGTAGCAAATCCTATTAGAAATCCCACTTTATATTTGGAGAAAATAAATAATAATCTCTAATGTTATTTACCTGGGCTGATTTATAACTCATTTCGTTTAGTGTTATTTCATTCGTTCTGAATGAAACGTACCTCGTTTTATATCTGGCATACCTGTATTTTTCGTTAAAGCTTCCAAAACTCTCAAATTGTTAATTGTATGTCAATTCAGAAACCATTCTGGTTTAAGCATTTCTTTTTGGAAAAAAAAATGGCTAGGTTTGCTTTTGTTTTCATTTTCGTTAATTTTAAATTAATTGAATTGACGTCAATCACGTTGCGTATCAATTTCCAAAACATAACGGGAATATATTTTGCAAACAAAAGTATTCTAAACACAGTCTAACAACGAAACAAACAACAAGCTAACCTATGTTCCGTAACCATAGCTTTTCTTCAAACAGACAAAGCAGTTTTACTAAATAAATAAACTAGAACGGGAGCAGTTTGGTAAAAAGAAGCAAGTTTCAATGTTTTATACCAAAAGAGGGTACGAAGAAACTGGTGGCAATTAATTGGCTTACATTTATTTATACAATTCTTTATTTCTCGGAATCAAAATTATTCGCGAAAACTTCAATTTCACATTATTCATCCAAAATAAAAACGCATAAATTCAAAAATAATTTTGCTCAGTTTTTCATTCACCAAACGGCCCACCAGCGGCCGAGCGGTAAAGTCGCTACACACTGGTAGTTCGGTCCGAGGTTCGAATCCCGCGAACGGGCTGGCTGCATGGGCGTTTTCGTGGTTTTCCCCATGTGTAACGTGTATACGAGACAGTTTCCCTTAGAAAGTCCTCCACGAAGGCATCCCTCCTCTTAGGCAGATAGCCCTAGTGTGCTTTTCCATAATTAAATACACACCAAACACACCATACACCATTCACCTAACAGTAAGTCAGTTTGGGTATTTTCTATCTTAGATGTCGCAAAAATTGGTTGCGGATTTAACATTTTAAATGTTCCTCTCATAGACATTTTAATACTTGTATTTTTTACATAGAGTGTCATCTTTAGTTTTACAGATATTCATCTGTTCACTAATTACGATTAAGTTTTACAGCCAGAACATATGATACCTGATTACATTAAGTGGTATTTAAGACAGAAACTTACTTACTGGTACTTAACACAGTTGCTAGAAAAATATTACATAGTGAAGGACAGGGTACAAAATCAGAATCTGAAAACTTATTGACTTACTATAAGTTGTTTAATGCTTGAAATATTTATGATTAGATAATATCTTTTAGATCAAGGACATCTAAGAGTGATATGATATACTTTAAGTATAAATATACAGTAAAACTTCTTTATAACTTTCCATAATTTTGTACAATTTTGATATTTAATGGAGGTGGTTACTTCACAAGGCATGATTCTCAGTGATAATTAATATCAATGTTTGTATCATCAGAACACTTGACATAGTCACTTAAAGAGGTATAGTTGCTGAGGAAGACTTTTCTGTACTTCAAGCAATGGTTTACATACACTGGTGGGCAAAAATTAAGGACGAGACGGTTTTTTCAATATAACTTTGTACAAAAGCTTTCCAAATCAACACATTTAATACCGTAAGATCCCAATACGTAAGGACATGAGTAATGTAAGCAACACTTACTAAAAGAGAAATCAGAGTCATAAAAAGAAGCTTTATTGAAAAAGTAGCATGGAGCGCAATGCGACTGAAGGCCGAAACATCCCTGTGATGGGTGTCCAGCAAGAAACATCTGGTCTTTAATAGGTGATATGATCTCCACTGACTGCTAGGCAGGTTTCACAGCGTCTGCCCATGCTGAGAATGAGGGCGCCAATGAGTTGTTGAGGCATTGCTGCCCATTCGTCTTCCAGCGCCAATCGAAGCTCCGGAATCGTTACTGGTGGTAAGGTACGAGCTGCCAAGCGTCTGCCTAGAAAATCCCATACATACTCGACGGGATTGAGATCCGGAGATCGTGCCGGCCAATCCATACGTTCAATATCCTCACTCTCTAAGAGCTGTTCGGCAGCTACTGTGCGATGACATGGTGCATTGTCATCCATGAAAAGGAACTGCGAACCCATAGCGCCTCTAAAATGACGCACATATGGAAGAAGAATCTCGTTACAATAACGGGTCCCGTTGACTGAACCTGCGTCGAAGATGTGAATGTCTGTACGACTACCAAACATGATACCTCCCCAAACGAGAACACCGCCACCTCCATACCTGTCCCTTTCAATGATGTTCGAGGGATGATTGCGGCTTCCCCGCTCTCTCCAGATGAGTATGCGATGAGAATAGCTACTCAGACTGAATCTGCTCTCATCTGTAAAGAGTACACGTCCCCATTCATTGTCTCTCCAATTCTGGTGTTCCCGGCACCACAGAGAACGCCTTCTCCGATGGGCAGGAGTTAGAGGTACACACCGTACAGGCGTCACCATCGAGATAGATAAGGCCTGCGCTCTGAAACAAAACTGGCTTGTGACGTCACGGTTAAGAGACCCTCAGCAAGCTTTTTGTTGGCTTTTATAAGTTGTAATTTTTTATCCATTATGTTTTAAGAATTGAATTTATGTTTACTTTTGACATCTGAAGCATCATCTCTTGTAATAATTACTAACACTAGTAATATAAAAATTGTCAGCAAAATTTATGATTATTTATTTTAATTGGAAACTAATTTTATATGAAATAACTGTCCTAAGGGGTTAAAAGCATAACACTTATATCATTACATAATATGTAGAATATCAAATGCAGAGTAAATTTGATTCTTGACAGAGTACTGTGTTCTTAAATTTAAATATCAATGTTTTTTGCAAATCGTTAAATATCATTTTATCATGATGAAACTTAAATGCATATGTTTAGCTAATATAGATTCTGTTCACTTTTATATATGTTATTATCATGCAATCAGTTTGTTTAAAATTTGTTATGCAATATAAATCTTTCTGAGAATGATAGAAAAGTTTCTAAAGTAATGTATGTAAGATTCATATTAAGGTAATTAAATTGCGAAACTGCAAAATTAAATTTTAAAAATGTACAGTTATTGAAGAAGCAGTAGTAATTGAATTCATATGTAGACATACTTGTTTTCATTGTATTCAATTCAATGCAATTTTAAAAACAATTTTTTTAATTATCTTTTAAATTACAATCTTTAATTTGAGTACGTGGCACCACCAAAAGCTATGTAAGTTAAGTTAAGAAAATTGCTTACAGAAAAGATTTGAACATGATGTTAGAATTTATATTTTCTTTTCATGTGGATATTAATAGAAAAAATATTTTCAGAACAGAGGTAACGCTTATAGTTAAATAGGTATGATGCAAATATTTGCACGAAATTTCAGTTTCTAGAAGTTTTTTAAGTATTTCGTATATTTTTAAAATATTTTCAAAAAAATTGTGTATAACTTTATTTGAAAAACTTTTTTCCTGACTTATTTGGAATTTTAATATTGATAGTCTTCACAGCTATGTAATAAACATTACCTCGATTTAACTACAGATTCTGTAGAATAATTATGTAGCATTAAGAGGAAAACATTAACTGTAATACAGATTAACATACAATATGTAAGTAAGAAATAATTTTAAGACTAGACTATTTAGCAATTTATTACATTCAGAAAAATTTTCTGACTGATACAAGGCATTTAAATGTTAGTCTAAATATTAAAAGTAGTCTCTTGCATTCGTTTGATGTTTTATAATCCTGCTACATTAATATGATAAACATAAAAAATATGCAATAATTATAGAATGAGAGATAACATGTGTTCCCACTGGTAAAACATTTTGTTAAAGTAGTGGGTGAAACAAAAAAATTTGATGCGGTGATGAGAATCAACGAGAAACACAAAGACAGTGCAGAAAAATCAAAGTAAAAATTTCAGCTACTTGAATTTTAAAACCAATTTTTCTTCAAAGGAATGATTTGCTTTTAAAAGCACCACACCATTCTCAAATAATTTTGTTTTGAAAATAAATACCAACAAAAGAAAATGAAAATATTTCATATTCGTATAAGCTTTGTAAAACATTATATTGCCGCTTGTAATTTTGTTTTAGACTGATTTTATAGTATGAGATACCAATTTCATAGAATAGGTTTAGAAAAACGGGTGTTTAGCAAGGAAGCTAAACTGCGCGAAGACCGGTCCCCTAGCAGTGACGTAGTAACTCAGCGCGCAGGCCTTATCTATCTCGATGGTGACGGTACAGGGCGTCGTGCAAACAGATCACCACCGTGCAGTCTTCTGGCCACGGTAAAACGCGATATCGGTCGTCCAGTCGCCTGTTTCGTGTGTCTAGCGATTTCTACCGCTGTCTGCCGCCTGTTTCTTCTGGCCTGTAAGGCAATATACCGGTCATCTGCGGGTGTGGTTCCTCGTGGACGACCACTACTAAACCCCCGGATAGCTGTTCCTGTAGTTTGAAATTGTCTCCAAAGTCGTGAAACGATGCTGTGAGCAATTCCGAACTCTGCAGCCACACTTGTCACACTGCGGCTTTCCTCCAACTTCCCAATGATTCGACCTCGGGTAAAAGCATCCAGATGTCGTCTAACAGATTGATTATTCGCCATTTCTCGCTGAGGCAACAACTCGGTGTGATTTTAACGCCTATACGGCGTGCAATCTCTTTGCCAGAAATACTGATCTTACACAGACAACATGCTTTATACTAGTCAGACACTCCCCATTACGTCTACCTGCATATATGCGCATGTGCTACCGTACATCACCTTACTTAATCTCCTGATTGGTCTTTCTGTTCGCTCTGCCTCTTCGTTCAGCTGATATGCTAATTTTTCGATTTCGTCCTTAATTTTTGCACACCAGTGTATTTTAAAAAGTATATTTTTCTGACACTGTTATTTAAAAAGTTTAACTCCTTCTACTCTAAATAAAAATTTGATATTTTTATGCTTTAGAGTCATTCATTTAGTTGTAACTTACAGGAAGATATCTTAAATGCCTAAAATGATTTAATTTATGAAAAACAGCAGTTAGAGTATATTGAAGGGTGCCCCCTTTATTATCAAGGGAGCGCAAGTTTGTGCAATTCTCTGATGTTTTTTTAAATGAAAATAGGTCGATGTGTACATGGATAAAGTCAAAGGAGTGCGGGATGCCAAGTTTGTACAATTCGCTGATTTTTTTAAAGTGAAAATAGGTCGATGTGTACATGGCTTCTCATCACCGCATCAAATTTTTTTGTTTCACCCACTACTTTAACAAAATGTTTTACCAGTGGGAACACATGTTATCTCTCATTCTATAATTATTGCATATTTTTTATGTTTATCATATTAATGTAGCAGGATTATAAAACATGTACACCTCTTGTCTTTGTCTCATCACCGCATCAAATTTTTTTGTTTCACCCACTACTTTAACAAAATGTTTTACCAGTGGGAACACATGTTATCTCTCATTCTATAATTATTGCATATTTTTTATGTTTATCATATTAATGTAGCAGGATTATAAAACATGTACACCTCTTGTCTTTGTGTAGCGGCGGTTTTTGGCACACAAATCGTCGCTACACAAGTAAAAATAATATGGTCAAAGATTTGCACAAACTCGGTATCCATGTATCGCCAATTTTTGCCAAGGGGCACCCGTAAATACGCTTTTATCAAAACAGGCTTTAAGGCATACTATCAATTACATTTTAAATTCCGGTTATTTTTCAACACTAGTTCATATACTCTAAGCATATGTTTGCATAAGTTACACAACTTTTGCATCAGCAAAATTTATAACTTAGCAAATATGAACTATGAAAACAATATCTGAGTTTATACATTGACCCTTGGATTTATTAAATCTATGACACTTTTAACGCCAAAGAAATTCAATGACCGAAAATATGCGATGATTTATTTAAACTGGTTTTAAAATGGGTTATTTTAAGTTTGGCTATATCAACAATTAATATAACTCAGTATTGTTGGATAGTGAATTTGTAATTCCTTTTCATTCTTGAAATATAATCACATGACAGAATTGGAATAAGAATTTTAGGTTTTTCAGATGAACTCATAATGATGAACATTTCATTTCAGATGAACTAATTGGTAAAATTTTATCAAGTAGTTCTTAAAACTACAACCAACGATTAATTAAAACCAACTGCAATTGAAATTGATACTCTTTGTCAAAAAGGAGCGGTAGAACGTATTTTAAACATTCAGCAATAAATAGTTTTCTGAACACATTTTTTAACGTAATGGCAGTTTAAAATAAAGAGAACAACATTCATTCTAATGAGGATAATTTTGAAAATAATTCACATTAAAATATATCTCAAAGAGATTTTTAAATCAAAAGATGACTTAAAAGAATTATTCTCGAAAAATACATGTGATCTCAGATATAGAAGAAATTTGGCATTGGGCTGAATATTGAAATTAATATATGCAACTGACGTATCATTACTTAAATTTCCATGATTTGACATTGAATGCTATAACTATTAAATATTAGCAAATGCATTTTATAATGAACTTTGCACCAAATTTAAAATACAAAATTTATAGTAAATTTTTATGTAAATTTACATTATAAGTACTAGAATGAATGTTGTACCATTTTATTAATATTTTACTTTTCAACAAGCATAAAGAAAAAATAGAATTTTTTCCCTAATGTTCATAGTATGTTACATCACAGTTAAAAATATGTCAAAGTCATCGCATTTCGATTATTGCCTTTTGTAAATGCTGGTTATAATGTAACTTAATAGATGCTTTATAAGTTGGTAAAGACTGTCCTAAATTAAAACTATCTTAACACAAAAAATAATATACATTGAATACTTTTTTTACAAATATGTAATTGGTATCCGACTATATAATCTTTTAAGGCGAAACTTATCGCATGTATTAATGAAATAATATTCCATTTTTAATTTATGTTATTTTCAGGAATTTTTTAAATATATTACATTTATTTTTTCTTTTTCGTCGAGATTAATAATAACATACATAGTGTAATAATGCTCTGAAAAATATTCTAACGCAATTCCCGCTGGGATTAATGATAACATGTATGGAATAATAATGTTGCATCTGTCCACAAAATGAAAAATATGAATATTCTAACGCGATATGTTTTAAAAGATACATAAATATTTAACATAAGAAATTATTAGACTATAGATAGAACATTAATATTAAACTTATTTGTTTTGAAACTAACATATTAACAAATTTGTTTCTGTTTCGAAATATGAGCACTTTAACTGCATACACCTGCAGATATAACGATGAAAAAATGTTGTTATTTTACTAAATGGAACACAAGCTCTGTCATTTGAAATCTATCTAATAATCATTCAACACAGATTTATTTAGGAGTACTAGAATTATAAGCTAAACATTAAAAGAATTTAATTATAGATAGTGTAAAGAACATAAATACATTACATAAAATTAATAAAATACACGTCAAACACTGATCTCGAACTTGCCTCGACAGTATGACACGATAGCAAAAATGATGACTAGCATGGCGACTATCATTCATCTCTCCCTCTAAAACACTTTTTTCACCTTCTTCCTGATTGGTTCTTTTCTCTCAGCTGTTTTAAGCAACGTGATCACACGCTACGGACAAAATCAAAGCAAAACTTCTTCAAAAATTCCTGTAGAGTTTACAGTTTGGTTCGATTCTGTGTACTTTACAGCTATTTCCTTCGTAATTGCTCGCATTTCTGTAACTATACAAAACTTTTGTCGTTAAACTTCCAGGTTTTTTTCCTACAGTGCAGTCTTGTAGAAATTAAAATAAAAGTAATAAAATTCAGACTTGGTTATGCAGGAAATCTCGCAAGTATATCGCTTCTATTTCTAAACAAATGCATGATATTCTCGTTCATTGCTATCCATTCATCCATGCATGTATTGCCGAGAAATCGCGGTAATCTCGCGATTTATCCAGCTGAATGATACATTTGCCGCAAGCGTGCTTAACATAATACTATCCAGACCGGTGGCGAACGCTATCTAAAATGTAGAGAAAATGGGTGCGATATGCGTCAAGCACCTATCTGTATTCATCACTCTTAACTGTAAGAGTAAACCTCTCATAACACGTTACTAACTTTAAAAAAAATGTATGCTGCGTATAGCGATTGTACTGTCAAATATTTCGTAAATTTAGACATTCAAATTAAAAAAAAAATTCAAATTTATATATGAAATGGATCTGTCACGGAAACAGTTTTCGATTTGATGACGCACTGGATTTTCAAAATTGTTTGCAGTTTAACATTTCTACTTTTGATAAAATTGTAACTAATTTCTTACACACTAGTCTTTTCACATACTCCTGCACTATATGTAGTTTAAAATCACGGAAAAGCTACCTAACAGCATTATCTTCTTTATCTCTTTAAAAGAAGCTGCTTTGTTTACAAGAAATAATCACCGCCAATGCCAATGCACTTCTGGCCTCTGGCTGGGAGGTCGCTAGGGGGCTTTGGTAAACCAATCTGTTAGGTGTCCGCGCATCACATATGGACAGTTGCACGCAATCTGGAAGAAGATTAAACATGTTGGTCATTGACTACGTCTTTCATGTTGTCAAGCAAACCGTAGTCCGATGTCCACCCACTTTGCACGCACATTTGTCATCCCCAAGTCACCATGCACAATTGCCTGGAATGTTCCTTGCGACTCTTCCTGTATATTGTTGAACGTTTTGCCATGACCAAATAGGACACAGTTGCTGCTGTATGCGATGTTGACGGTCGTCCTGCGCTTACACCTTCGACTGCGGTAGCCACTCCACTGCTGAATTTGGCCGACCAACGGGATACGTTACGTTTTCTTCCCGCACACGTACACCATGTGACGATGGATCATACTACCCGATATCCCTTCCTTCCATAGGGACCAAGCATTGGACACAATGCTGACCGTGATAATAATTTTCCATCATTACTGTGCGAGCTCTCAATGACGACGGCGAAAGGGACGGGAGCCGACTTATACCGTTCGTTTGCAGCAATCTCCATCTATCCATTCTGAGTAGCTCACGCCCCCTTGTATCTATTTCACTTGTTTTCCCTGCGCATAGTGTAATAGTTTCGTTGTGGGAGCCGTGTGTCCATGTCTGTACGATACAAGTATAATTCTAGTTAAATATATTTTAAAGGGACTAACTATTCAATTCATAAATCGACATCAAAAGAAGAGTTTCGTAAACAATAATGCCTTTACTTTAAATTCGTACAAACCAATCGCTAACATCGACGGGCGAAGACTACTTCAGCATTGCACTAAGTACCTCATTACACCCATTTGCTTTCCAGCTAAACGAAATATGTGTAAATCTATAATAAATCAGACTGGATCGCAGTTAAAGTAATAAACAGAGGAGCGTTCTTCCACACAACATTTATTCACGAACACCAAAGACGAACTGATACATATACATAATTCACATCACAGTTTCTTTTTACAAACAAACACTACCGCCATCTATTGGCGATCTATGGATGCACAATCCTAAACTTAACACTCCCCCCCCCATGCATCCGCAACGGATGCATCAATTTTATTGAACTTCAAGATTATAAAGTCTTTCAATTGGTCTTCTAACAACACCCTTATCCAACTGAATCTCACAAGATCTAATTCTATCATCTCTTCCATGAAATAATTCCTTAATCCTACCTATCTTCCAGTTACAGCGCTTCACATTATCTTCTCGTACAAGTACAACATCATTAATTTTAAACACGGGAGAATTCTTTGGAGGTTTTGAAAACATGACTGATCTTAATTCTAACAAATATTCTTTATAAAACCTTTTCCAAAAATGCTCTAATATTAATTGCCTATGCTTCCATCTTTTAATCAACTGAAATCTTGTAGATTCTAGTTTAGATTCAGGTGAAGGTAAAACAGTTAATCTAGATCCAGTATAAAATGAGATGGTGAAAGAGGATCAGGTTCATTTGGTTCATTGTATACATAAGTTATAGGTCTAGAATTAATAACAGCTTCAACTAAGACAGTATACAGTTCTTCATAATATAAAGAAGCTTTACCTAAGATACGTTTTAAACAAGTTTTTACAGATCTTACCAAATGTTCCCAGAATCCGCCCCACCAAGGAGCACCTTCTACAATAAATTTCCATTCAAACCCATTTTTACCAAGGAAATTTAGAACCTTTTCATCTTTACATAAGTTATACAAATATTTTAATTCACGATCAGCAGTCTTAAAGGTTTTAGCATTATCAGAATATATAACTCTACAAATACCCCTACGTGCAAAAAATCTACGTAAGGCTTGAATGAAACACTCTGCACTTAAATTTGATAACAATTCTAAATGGACTCCTCGAGTCACTGCACAGGTAAACAATGAAATATACACTTTTGTACCATCGTTTAAATACAAAGGGCCAGCGAAATCTATTCCACTTACCTCAAGTGGTTGAGCTTTCTCCCCTCGGTCAGCTGGAAGAGGAGCCGATATCTCGTGTCCAGCTTTAGCATTATATTTTTTACAAAATCTACAATCATGTAACACAGATTTTACAAAACGTCTAGCTTTTAAAATCCAAAATTTCCCTCTTACTTGCACTAAAGTTTCATTTACACCACTATGAAGTAACTTTTCATGACAATTCAAAATAATTAAACGAGAAAAATAATTATCTGGTAATATTATAGGCTGAATTTCATCGACATCTAATGATGATTTCACTAATCTACTTCCAACTCTTAAACAACCCTTTTCATCCATTACTGGATTTAACCCAAACAATTTGGAATTATGAGACAATGGTTTTTTACATTTAACATCATTCAACTCTTCAAAAAAATACTCACCTTGTGATAAGATAATCCAATAACACATAGCATTACATATTTCATTTTTGGTCACAGGACCAATCACTCTATTCTGTGACTTTAAATTATTAATGAATCTAAATACATATGACGTGACTCTTAAAAGTTTACCTAAGTCACTAAAGTTTTCTATTTTTAACACAGGTTGTAAAGGTTGAACACTGCTAGTAACTTGAGTCACAACTCTTTCTTCAGCACTATCTACTATGTTACAATGCTCGTTCACTTTAGGCCAATTTCTTTTATCTTGATGAAGCCATGGAGGTCCATGCCACCACACTTGATCTACTACAAGATCACTCACTTTAACACCGCGTGTAATTTTATCGGCCGGATTATCTGAGCCAGGACAATGATGCCACATGCTCGGGGAAGTTTTGTCTTGAATTTCAGACACTCGATTTTGTACGAATGTTTTCCATCGCCGTGGTGAGTTTTTTATCCAATGCAGCACAATAAGAGAATCTGTCCATAAATGAATCTTAGCTTGAGAAAAATGCACACGGACTGTAGTTACAAGTCTTGCACCTAACACTGCTGCCATAAGCTCGAGTCTTGGTAAAGATAATTTTTTCAGGGGCGCCACTCTGCTCTTGGCTATCACTAAACTTGTTCCACAATATTTTAAGCTACGGAATTTCACGTACACTGCTGCTCCGTAAGCACTTTGAGATGAATCACAAAAACAATGTATTTTCAGTGTTTCAGGCGTTTCATCAACATCACGAAAATACCATCGAGGTATCTGGATATTAGGTAGATCACATAGTTGCCTATACCATTTGTTCCACTTGTCTTGCAATTCTGGTGGGATAATTTCATCCCAATCAACACCTTTCAGCCATAAATCCTGAAACAGAACTTTTGCTTGAATAACATATGGAGCAAGAAACCCAACAGGATCGAAGATTTTTGAAGCAGCTTTTAAAACACAACGTTTTGTTTGGTCATTTGACTGGATGAAATCAATAACGTCTTTAGCATTAAAACAGAAAATATCCTTAATTGTATCCCATTGAAGTCCAAGAATCCTTGAGGGGGAATCACAGTCAGGCAATTTAAAGCTAACGAAATTGTCACTTGATTTATACTGGTTTTTTACAGTATCCGAATTAGAATTCCATTTGGTCAAAGTCATTGATGCCTTTTTCATTATATCATTGGCTTCATGATATATCTGTATAGCTTCCTCCTCCGTATCTGATCCACAAATAAAATCGTCAACATACATGAAGTTTTCTAACATTTCTACAGTTCTGGGATGGATGTCTTCAAATTTCTTTATATGATGCTTAATGCAAGCGCTCAGCAAAAATGGACTTGATTTTGCTCCAAACATTACACGACACATCCGATAAACTTGAATTCTCGGATTGCTCAAACTTGAATTCTCATCAATCCACAAAAATCGCATTGAATCCCGATCTTCAGGTGCAACAGAAATTTGTGAAAACGCTTTCTCAGTATCTGACGTAAATGCAATTCGATGAAGTCGAAAATTTATTAAAACTTTCAAAAGTTCAGGAAGAAGATTTGGTCCTTGTAGTAAATTATCATTTAGAGATTCATGATTTTTTTCCTTTGAAGAAGCATCATAAACAATGCGAAGTTTCGTAGAATTATGATCTTCACGGATGACAGCACGGTGAGGTATGTAGTAAGTTCGTCTCCCAGATGGAGTACCAAGATCGACCTTTTCTATGATTTCTTCCTTAAACTGATAGTCAATCACTTCTTTATATTGCGCATAAAAGTTCAAGTTTGATTTAAATTGTTCGATCAGATTTAAAAATCGTCTTTCAGCATTCTTAAAATTGTCTCTTAAAGTCACATTTTGATCTTTCCATGGAAGTCTAACTTCGTATCTATCACCCTTTTGTGTAATCGAGTTGTTAAATATTTGCAAGGCCATTTCATTTTCTTCTTCGTCAAAAATATTTTTAATTCCTATAGATTCAATATCCTAAAACGATTCGACGCTTTTTAGAAGTTTCTCTTCTACACTTACGTTTAAACACGCATCATGGATTTGAAAGTCTGATGAAGGAAATTTGCCTTGTATACACCACCCAAACAAGGTTTTCATAGCTACGGCATTTCTGTTTATCCTTTTTATTTCTTCGCTTGCTATTTCCACATAATGTCCGCGCCGATTAAAACGGAAATATGATTCATTCCATCGGCGCCGCCGCAGTCTGTCAAAGTGACGCCGACTGCTTGGAGTTTGGATTTCATTTCTACATCTGGTATCCGTATATCGGCATTTGTTATGACTGGTACTTCGATGACTTCGAGATTTATGTATTTTTCAGGGTCATTAATATTTCGGAGCGTAAGTTCAACTTTCTTTCGACGCCAATGTTTCCCGTTCTTTTCGCCGAAGGTATGCAGATTTAAAACAGTTTCTCCTTTCACTGGTAACTGTAATTTTCTTGATAAATCTTCTCGAATTGCAGAGATTTGGCTACCGCCGTCAAGAAGACATCTCACATTACAGTTCTTATTTCTGCCCTCAGCCACAGTATACACCGTTTGAAGCATAATATTAGATCCAGTTTTGGCAGAAGAATTTTGAACAATTTCCGCCGATGTTTCGGTTTCCTTATTTTTTACACTAGAGACAGCTGATGTGGGATTTACACACACACTTTCATGATGTTTACCGCGGCACTTTTTGCAGCAAAACTGTTTGTTCTTACAGTTGATAGCTAAATGTTTACATCCAAAACACAGAAACATTTTCCTGTACGTTTCAAAATATTGCGTTTCTCTTCAGAGTTCACCTCAGTACATTTATATTTCGTATGATCTTCTTTGTCACAAAATATACATTTGTATCCAATTGTTGATAAAGCTGAAGCAGTCGGAACTTTCGGTTTATAATTTGGATAAACTTTCGTGCGTTGTTCATTTTGACGAAAGTATGGTTTCTGATTCGTTTTCGCAGAGTTCATTAAACTTACACCTGCGACAGTTAACTTCCTTTTTTAAGAATTCGATAAGTTCCTTTATTTCAAATCCTGCTTCCATATTTCGACTTCGATTAAATTCCAAATTTAATTCCTCTGGAAATTTCTGCAAAATGATAGGACAGAGAATATTTCCATAACTTCCAGAAATAACGTTTAACGATTCTAAACTTCGAATGTTGACTTCGCATTCATCGTACAGCTTACGCAGTGCTTTAACATTTGAAATGTTTCCCACTGGTTCAAGGGATAATAATTTATTCATATGCGAAGTGATAACAGCATCTTGTCTTCCAAAACGTTCTTTCAGTATTTCTACTGCGGAATCATAATTCTGGTCACTTAAAGCGAAACCGGAAATGGCAGCTAAAGCATTACTTCCAAGTAAGGATTTTAGGTACGCAAATTTTTCAGTTTTTCTCGATCCACTATGATTATGAATTGTATTTTCGAACTGGTTCCAGAAGTCTAACCATTTACACGAATCTCCGTAATAAGTTCCGATTTGCAGACGTGGTAACTTCACTGTTTTCGTTTCAACTGGAAGTGCAACATTAGATGTTTCGTTTTGATGAACTGTTCTAGAAGATTCCGAATTCTTCTTCAAAAATCGTTGCATTCTTCCTCTCCATATAACACTTTTATCCTGGTATTCTTGACTTAAGGTAACTTCATTTTCAATCTCCTCCGAAATTACTTTCGTTTCTATTTCTGAATCTAAACTTTTCAGTTCATTGATTTTCTCAATTAACTGTTCATATAAATCCTCGATTATCTCAATTTTCTGATTTAGCGGAATATTATTTGCTAAATTCGATTCGACTTTGGTTATCAGTTTCGTAGTTAATTGTCTAACAACCGATCGTTTCTTTTTCAAATGTTCAAGAACGCCCTCCATTTTCGAAATATTCAGTCTGTCGATTTTCTGGTTCGTAATAATCCCGGTTTGCAGGCACCATAAACAAAATATGTGTAAATCTATAATAAATCAGACAGGATCGCAGTTAAAGTAATAAACAGAGGAGCGTGCTTCCACACAACATTTATTCACGAACACCAAAGACGAACTGATACATATACATAATTGACATCACAGTTTCTTTTTACAAACAAACACTACCGCCATCTATCGGCGATCTATGGATACACAATCCTAAACTTAACACCAGCTGCTTGCCATGCATAATGCTTTTTCACCATCTCAGTACCTTACTTCAGTTACAATTCATAGACTACTTCACGAACCATATTACTATCGGCAAGCTCCTAGGCGGAGGCGACTCAGGTAGAGTTCGGAGGATTTCGCTTATATTATTCCACTGACTTCAATGGTATCTGCATTGTTACTACCGGCTCCTGGTTAGTGATGTCTTCACGAAATGTTACTCCACTGCTGCTTATGATATAAACTCTCTTCAAAATACTATAAACTTCCTTCCTCGACTTAGTCATTCTTTTCATGTCATCATCTGATGGAAAATCGTACAGCTAGCTGTATTAGATTAGGTGTAGCGACTCGCTACCCGCAACTCAACACAAATCCAATCGAAAAATATCGTACTGAATACCAAATTCTCTTACGCAAATTCTCTCTCTTAAATCAACGCATTTCAGAATTAAAGAACAGTTAGCTGTAGGTAAATTAATATGCAGTTAACGTAATGGAGAAGGAAATATTGTTATATAAAACAAGTTAGCCATTCTTAAATGGCAGAATTAAGCTGAGGGTTTAGCTATGTTTATTTTTAAGTATTTTAAGTATTTTAAAGTATTTTAAGTATTTTAAAGTATTTTAAGTATTACTATTAAGTGCATTAATTGCTTACCTTTAAGTCTTTGAAGTTTTGCTTTACCTGCGTGTTAAATCTTATTATTCTCAATTTTATAATCAGGTATATACTGCACATGTATTTCTTCGGTCGCGGACATTTAGCCGACAGGATACTTGACCGACACCAGTTAGCCGACAGCGACACTTAGCCGACATGGATACTTAATCTACATAGATACTTAGCCGACAGAACATTTAACCGACACGGACATTTAACCGACAGGACATTTAGCCCACAGTGTCCAGTAGTTACATGTCCTGACGGCTAACTCTCTATGTCGTGTGGCAGCCAAATAATGTCCTTGTCGGCTAAATGTCCTGTTGGCTAACTGTCCGTGTCGGCTAAATGTTCTGTCGGCTAAGTGTCCTTGTTGGTTGAAAGTCCTGTCGGCTAACTGGTGTCGGTTAAGTGTCCCATCAGCTAAGTGACACGGACCCTACTTCTTGCTATGATAAACTAATGTTTAGTACGCGGCTTCTTCTCAGTAATATAATGGGTGATTACAGTGCGTTCTAAGCAAATTATTGCTTTATTTAGATAAAGAGAGAAACGTAAGAAGAATGTAAAAGCCCCTTTTTATTAAGAACTCAATATATTTGAAGAAAAATCACTTCTTCTGCTTACGAAACAATGGCATAAAATTTCAAGTTAAAACTAAGCTAAACTTTAATTTATTCTAAAGGCTACATAGCAATGACTAGCCCACAAGTTGGTTTAAACTTATATGGGCACGACAGACTCTAATGGCAAGAATACAGCAACTCTGATGAAGATAGCTAATGACAAATTTAAATTAGTAACATGGCCTTCAGCGGGCAGAACACGCTGTCACTAAACAGTCTAAAACTTTCCTATAAATACACTTTCTCACTACCTCATTAAATAAGAGTCAGCTAAAATTTACATTCTGTCAGAAAAACCGAAATGGAGAACACACAGGGAAGATACGTAACATAAAAGAACTGAGTTTAAATTTCTACAATGCTCTGATCTTATCAAACATTGCGACATGAAGAATGATAACACACTCTAAATAGAGAAGTTACAGAATCATCTGAACAGTTATCACAAACCATCTGAACGCGGGAAATTCCATTCTGCTCATCCGAAACTCAGTTTTTTTTTTGGCATTCGTTTTGAACAGAAGGTTGCAGTTGGAAATAAATTAATCCTTTCCGTTATTTAAAAAGCTGAAGGATTTATTTTAATGACGATATGCATCGAAGAAATTTGTGCCTGCGTGACAGAAAACCGGAAACGTGTTCCTGCCCTGGTTATTTCCTGTCAAGAAATATCGTCCAGTCGCCAGGACACCATCCAGGCAGACGTAGCGCCGCTGTCCCATCCGTGCTTTATACATAACGCAGGACGAAAGAAACGTTCAGTCAATAAAAATTACGATGTTACTTTTGCAAACGGGCACGACACCGGTCGCAACACTTAGGTCATCATGACCATCTGCTCAGTCTGTCAGTCAGCAGAGGACAGCATGGTGCCAAATGACCCAAGAAAATCCTCATACCTAGCTTTGTTGCGACCCCACTAATAAAGAACAGACAATATAGTATCATATGATTCCTGTCGCGCCTGAACTATCCCCAAATAAATGGAAGATTTTGTCTTTTAAAGACTGATTATGCACCCCCGTGACCGAAACTGCCGAAGTACAGATCCTGCCAGAAACTTCAATGGCTTTCTCACGACTAACCCCAGTGGGGATGTCAGCGCGACAGTTTTACGCCTGTAATTTGCAAATAGAATGCTTAATTTTTACTTCTCGATAAGAGAAATTTAAGAGTTCACACGCAGTTAATCGAAGTAAACGTTCTTCTTAGACTCTAGACTTCTTAGAATTTTTTTGGACTTCTACAAATATCTAAATACGTATAATATTATGGATTTAACCTTATAATTAAGCTTAATTTCTGTGATTCAAAAGTAAGGGAAATTTTGATCAAATTTAAAGTTTCCACTTTCGGGTAGAAAAATTTTGATATACATTATCTTCATAAATTTTATTAAAATAATTGTTAATTTATTTAAATATAAAATCTAAGACAACATGTATAATGGAAATTAAAAAATAATGAGGCATATATCGTAAATTTGTGATTTTATTTCGTAGCCGCGGAAACAATTTTATTCGCGAATTCTCTTAAATTTTCCTAAAATTTTCGAAATACGCCGAGGAATGAATTTCTCAATAAAATTGCTTCAAAGTGCGTTTTCGAGATTCATCGTAGGTAAAATTGTTGTCTTATCTATTATATTATCTTCAAAGACGACGTATTTTAAATATTAATACTGAGTGAGAAGAAGCTAGAACTGTAGATAAAATTGCTACTTCCTCGTTCAAACCGAAATTGATAATCAACCTAATAAACAATTGTGTCAAATTATTCTTCATTTCTTACTCGATGATCTCAATTTAAACGCAGATCCATAGAATATTATTTATACTCTTAGCAGTTCTAACTACTTTCGTTTTTTAACCTTTCTTTTAGAAACTCTTTGCAGCTGAGATAAAGTGAAAAGAAATGGATGAAACAGTAACTAAAATAAACGCTTGAATTCCTGCTGCAAAAAAGTTCTTATTTTAATAATCATCTTAAGATAGTTCACTGTAACCGGGACAATATTTTGGTAATGAAGTATGCATGTTCGCAGTAAATTTCATATCACACAGATATTCTTAGCTAGATTTTATTTTTTTTTTCATGTTCTACAAAATTTTTAAGGGTTCTTACTCATTCATATACAGGCTCGGGCAGTATGATTAAACCTATCAGTCATTTAGAGGTCTTACAACCGAAGAAATTATGAAAAGAGCGCCGGAAGGGGTGAATCACACTCGCGATAAAGAGGAAATTCAGCTCCATGTTTGCTAAAGAATATCTAAGAGGATGGATCTAAAGGTCACCCAGCCCTTGATTTACTTCTCTGTCTATAAGTCATATCCTCGATAGTAGTTCGCGTCACCGGTGGCCGAGCGTTAAAATTGCTGAGCACTGGTAGTCCCCAGCTATACTCGATTCCAGACGCGCGGGCTGTCTGAGGGGACGATTTCTCTATGTGTATCGCTTATACGAGGCAGTTTCCTGTAAAAGGTCCTCTACGAAGGCATTCTTCCTCTTAGTCATATGAACTTATTTCTTTGAGGTAAACAACTAAACGAAACCACACTAAAGGACATCAGTTTAAGTGTCTCTATGGCGCATAGGAACTATACACTTAACAAAGAACCATGCCTTTTACAGGATTCGATCACGAATTCAAACCGTTGGCAACCGACTACCCTAACTTCATACCAAAAGAAATATTTTAAAGATATTTTGAGGTCTAGGAAGTGAAATAAATATATAGATTATAGATAATAAATATATAAATTATTGATGGCCCTAGATTATGCTTACAGAACGATTTGAAAATGTTCGGAGTGACTTGGCCAGTGAACTTATCTGTTTTCGTGAAGTCCAGACTGCTGTTCTCTGATTTTGTTCGCTTTATTTATGCATGTAATTTTTAATGTTTATTTATACATGTAACCTTTAATGTTCTAGTTAACTTACTTCTGTAAGCCCCGTGTTGTACATATGTGGTGCACGGGGAGTCTGTATGTTCTCAAAGGAAAAAAATATATATATATATATAGATTATCCCTGGAGTCACAGTATAATCATAATGGGAGAATGCTATATTTTCATTATAATCCTGACCAACATTTGAAATTATCCTTAAGAGTTTTGGTCTGATTTCGGTCCATTAGATACATGCTTTGAATCTTACTTTATTTGATAGTAAACTTAATAATCATACTTAGAACATGCTTCTAAATATATCGGATGACGGGACAGCTAATGGGCGATTGTACAAGTACAGCTGCTGAATTTTTTAAACTCAGGTAATTGACCAGGGTAATAATTTGCAAAGATTTCTTGATTTCTTGTATTCAGCAAGTCGTGAATACTCTAAACGTGATAAGTAATTCTAAAAGAACTATTTATCGAAACGTCGCAATTTAAAAATTCACTACAAAGAGTTTTCAAGTACGAATGTTCATTAAAAGCTAACTGATATATTAATATTTGAATAAAATTGCGTATTTACATGTATATGAAATGAAAAATGTAATAAGAAACAAGAAAATAAATTTGGTTCAGTTCTAAAAATATGCTAATGTTTCAAAATGGAATAAACTCTATTTAAAAATATCAGCTAAGCGACTGAAAGCTCTCAAAAAGCCATTTAATACGTCTGAAGTGCATAATTTGTGCAAGGGCGAATTGTAAAGCATATTTAACAATTACCACAATGGCTGGCTTGTTTACTTGTACGCTGCTATCAAATATTTTTCTGGCACATTTCAAGGTTCGTACATGCAACAAGAAGAACTTGGCATCCAGAAGTTATTCTCCTATGCTGTCAACTGCAAAGAATGTATAAAAGAATATAATTTTGTTCAAGCTTTTTTGCAGATTTCACTTTATATTCCAAGAAACAAAACTTGAAAGGGTACCTAACAGGATTAATGGTTTTGATAATTCCATGAAAATTGAAGAAATATTCAACTAACGCCCTCCAATGGTCCTAATCTTTCACATTTGCTTTTTAAACTTTTATTACAGCTTGTATACTGATGATTGAAATCGCTATATATGAGACAAAATCTTCTAATGAAATGTAGATCAATATTTTTGCAATAGATTCAATTATCCCTACCTAGTTTAGTCAGGTAAATTATGCTAGACTCATAGAGTTTAATATCAAATCATTGACACACGCTCGTCCATTGGTGATACTGTGATACTGCTGTTTATATTTGGGGTTTCTATTGCCTGAAAATTACTTCTCCAACATTCAAAGTAGAGATTCCTTACGCGATGAAAAAGTGCTGTTTATTCCTCTGAAAGGAAAACATGATGATAAAGCGTTCGTTGGTATCGATTAATATTAGCATTATTTATCTTTAATAATTTTTTAAGAAAGTCTGTGATTACCCTTTACGTACTTTTAAAAAAATAAATGCTGCTTGCTTATACAAGTTGGACTCTCAAATACTTCGGAAATTTAGTTCTTCATGTTGCAAAAAATTTCAAATTTCTTCATTACATGCATCTGGCATGGAATAAAGTTTCAATTCGATAAAGCCACAGACTTTTAAATTGTATTTAGTTTGAGATTATACATATTAGGAAAATAACTGATAGCCAGTTTGTTGCTTACCAGTTTTTCGTATAATCATGTGCTACACAAGTTATAAAATTACAAACCAGCAATACTAATATGAGTGTCAAATACATTTGTTTAAATCAAACTACTTTGCCTGTTTTATGCAGAGCGGTGGCTGAATTGAATTGTAGTGCTTTTATTTTTCCTGTTTGTTTTGTGCTTGAATAGTTTTGTTCAGTTTGCTGTTCACGACAAGACCTTTCAGGAGAGCGTGTATGACAATGACTCTAAACTTCTAAAACACTTCTGAAAACATTGTCTAGAGGTGCATTCTCAAGCATATGCGTAAATTAAAATTTTACAAGTGAAATAAAATTAACAGTTTGAAGATCTCGGAAATTTTGAAAAAGTAATTTAGGCTTTAAAAACCGAGATTATGTTTCATTCCGCAGCGATTTTCAAAATCCCGACAGGAAGTGTTTGACATTTAAAGTTTTAAATAATAGTAAAGGCTTTCTGCTAAATTTTCAAATGTTAAAACGTATTGTAAATCTAACGTGTTTAGCACTAATAGGGATTTGATAGCAATTTTGTTTATTTTTTAACTTCCCGAAGATCCGCCCCATCTCATTTTGTGATTCGACAGGCATCAAACTACCTGTTTTCACAAGTACAACACCTCGGCTGCTGGTTGGGAACCCACTATAAGCAAAAAAGATTTAACATTTAATTTACCAGGAGTTGCAATAGTACACGAAGCTGCACATTAATTCTAGCAAATAACCAAAAAAACAAAAACTTCTGATAGTCAAGCATTCAACAGCTGTAGCATAGATCTTTACTTTTTGTTGCATTAACGTAAACGAGTCCAAAATTTTAGCTACTCTGGGCCCCACAGAAAGCAGATGCGATATTTTGAGACACACAAATCGTCTATTATCAGTGGCAACTCGTGATCTCCAAGTAAGCAAATCACATAATTGCATAGATTTCATTGAAAATTCTCGGATTTCTCACGTTTGACTCTTAAAAGAAATTTTTTAATTTCACCTGTAATAGAGAATTTTACGGGTTTGACTGCGTTATTTAAAATTTGCTCAGTTTGCACTACATTTATATGTCCATATGTAAGAAGCGCAAATATAACACATATACATGGAGCATTTAAGTGAATCAATGATTTACTTGATTTATTTGACGTGCTCTCACTGCCTAACGATAGCGGATGACAAAAAAAAATAAAATAAAATAAAATAAAATAAAATAAAATATGTTTAAGAAACTCAAAAACTTTATTAGTTTATGCTTGATTGAATATAATGACAACAAATTAAAAATATTCTGATATTTGCTTTTAAACTTTTTACATAAAATTTCATTCTAAATTTTAATTGTAATTACAGTGAATCATTAAATTAATATAGCACTCAAATAGTTACAGTTTCAACGTTAAGCGGCGAGTAGTTTTCAAATTTGCTCCGGCTGCCGTCAAGTATGGTGCTACTACGAAAGATGCAGTGAGTTGAATGCTCAAAGTGAGGCCGTAGAATAAGTTAGGCGGTGGAAAGGTTAGTATTGCCAATGCCAATGATTTGCAAGTTTCGGAGTGCCTATGGTTCAAAACCATGTACCTCCACATCAGAATTACTAAAAGTGAGCAGAAATAGGAAAAATTTTGCCTAAGTAATTGACTTGATGCTCAATAGAGGGAGCCACAGGCTCGAGAAAGTTTAGGCATAGGAATAAGAAATTAAAAACTTAAACATCATAATTTTTTTATAAGTTTTTAGGTTTTTATAATTTTTTTGTACTTTCATATTTTATAATTTTTTTGGTTTTTTAAATTTTTTAACACAATACAAACACTAAAGCAAAAAGCGGATAGGAAAGAGTTTACGATTAATAGGCTCATTAGCATGTGTTGGATAGTGCAAATAATAAAAGGGAAAGGTTAGTTGCATTTGAGAAACTAATGTATTGATGTCTGTTTCGATTGAAGTGGTTGCAATTCTCAGGAGGTTCTCAAAGATGTATATCCAATGATCCGTTATCCTCTGAAAGGAAAACGTTCATTGGTATCGATCAATATTAGTATCTATCAAATAAGCATTTATCTTGTTTTTTATAAATGTTTAAGATCTGTGTTCACCCTTTACGTTCTTTTAAACAAATGAAGGCAGCTCATACAAGCGCTCCATCCCTCATTATCAAATAACATTAACCACGCCCTCAGCCATTGAAGCTCTGGCAATTACAGTCACGCCCACACACTCACAACCAATCACTTTTGTCTCCATCTATGTGTCTAGGGGAGCTACAACCACAGAAATCACAAATACCCTAGATACAATTTTTAAACTTAACAATCGAGTAATATTAGGTGGAGACTTCAAAGCAAAACATCAGGCATGGAACTGCAATACTATAACTGCACATGGAAGATCAATACACAGATTTGCTAATTCAGCCAACCTACAAATTGCAGCTCCAAACCACCCAACACACTACAGTCTTGGATTCTCCACTGTTATAGATTTCTTTATCCTAAAAGGAATAAATTGTGCCTATACAGTGGAAACACTTGACGAGCTATCATCGGATCATAACCCTGTGGTCATGAAATTCGATGATAGTCACTGTAGTACACCACAACACCGAGCCTTTACTACAAATTGGCGTAACTACACCAAAGCTCTTAACAACACTCAGTACACACCCATGATAGTACACAATGAGGATGAGTTAGACACGCTAATTGAAACATTTACATCTGACCTCAATACTGCCCTAAATCAAAACAGCAAACCAAGAAAGGAAAAAATCAACAGAAATTCAAAACTGAGACAATTAACCAAGCAACGCAATCATGCAAGAAAAACCTGGCAACGAACAAGACATCCTGAAGATAAACAAACTCTCAATAAACTGCATCAGCAGGTCAGGACTCTTTCTAAAGCACATGCACGACACTGCTGGGCTAATTCGCTAGAATCGCTATCCCCAGACGATAACTCGCTCTGGAAAACAAATTCTAGTTATAATGTAAGCCACAAAAACATTCCGCCCCTTAATGGCCTCTCAGGAATCGCATACACAGATATTGAGAAAGCTGAGTCCCTTGCGGATTACTATGCATCTCAATTTACACTAAACAACATCTCACACCCTCAAATAGAACTCACAGTTTCACAAACCCTTACACATTATTTTACAAATACACCCGCCGACAACACGATTCTAGTCAATCCATCGAATGTTTTTGGCTATATCGAAAAGATGAAGAAGAAAAAAAGCCCAGGGATAGACTGCATCAGTGTCAACATGATTAAAAAAATGGGCACCCTCATGTTCTGCAGACTAATAAAATAATCCAATACATCTTGAAACTTCGTTATTTTCCAAAGGCATGGAAAACTGCAGTTATTTCTCCAATATTGAAAACAGATAAACTAGCCGACCACGTGACTTCATACCGACCAATCAGCCTACTCCCCATCCTAAGCAAAATCACTGAGAAAGAAATCCTGGACAGCATGAACCAATTTATGACCGAAAAAAACCTTATTATTCCTGCACAGTATGGATTTAGAAAAGACCATTCAACAACCATGCAACTATACAGAGTCATAGAAACTATTTCCAGCGGCCTGCAAAGCAATATCCAAACACCTGCAGTCTTTTTAGATATAGCCAAAGCATTTGATCGTGTTTGGCTGGAAGGCCTACTATACAAACTTATCACTCTGGGCTTCCCAGAACATATCACTTCCATCATTAAATCCTATCTTTCAGATAGAACATTTGTCGTTCGCATCAACAAAACAAATTCAACTAAAAGATACATCAGAGCGGGCACACCTCAGGGATGCCTCCTCTCGCCAACACTATTTAATATTTATGCGAACGATATTCCACATGCACACAACACTACACTCGCCATGTATGCAGATGATACAGCGATTCTCACTCAAAGTGCTACACTTAGCTCAGCAATACAACAGATACAAGATCATATTCATGCTATTGAGTCCTGGCTGACTGCCTGGAAAATACAGATCAATGTTTCGAAATCAGAAGCTAACCTACAGCTTTACCATGTTCAATGAAAGAATTCCCTGGGTCAAGCAGACCAAATACCTAGGCGTTATTTTGGATAGGAGACTTACATTTTTACCCCACATCAACCACTTAATTTCAAAGTTTCGAGGCAGTAGACATACACTTGCCCCCCTAATCACTCGAAACAGCGTTTTGGACTTAGATCATAAATTACTCATTTACACGGCCGTATTGCGTCCCATTCTAACTTATGCCTGCCCTGCCTGGGGATATCTCTGCAAAACACATCTTAATAAACTCATTTCACTTGAAAACAACACACTACGAATCATTACAAAGGCACACTGGTATGTTAGGAATGAAGCCATTCACAGAGAACTCAACATCACACAAATCCACGACTTCATGAAAAAACTATCTACAAAATTCTACAAAACTCTACACAAATCAAACAATCCTAGCATACCAGCACTTACATACAACATAAATCTCCCCACCAACAGAAGGCGACCTAGAGCAATCTTAAGAACTGTGCCTTAGCTAAAAATATATTTAAAATATTAAAATATATATATGTAAGATAAAATTATATGAATCAGAATAACTAAAAACATTAATTCTTCCTCTTTATTCTAAAATCGTAATAACTTCTCTGCATTGCGTCATTTCTAGATCACTCTATGGCCCGCGCAACTCTGATGACGTAATAATTAAGAACTGAAACTGACCTTGTAAACCAAAACTTTTCTCTTCACGTACTTCCATCTTTCATAACTACGCACTTCAGCTTTTGCCCTCTACTCTGCTAAGATGTAATTTCGCTGGCTTGCTTTCTATCTTAACAATATATAAAAATGTAAATCTTGTGTGAAAAGGCACGTCGAGTGCCAAGTGATTGTGGCCACAAATATCAATTGGAAATAAAAATGGAATTAAAACTGCCTCGACTGCCAATCTTTAAATACTACGCAATCAAAATTCTTCTTCAATATGGGTCTAATCACGCATCTACAGTGTTCCGTCATTTCCTTTGCTTTTATTATGACATGTATGTGTTATCTATGTATGTATAAATGATAAAATATACCAAAAAAAGTATGGAAAAAAAAGAAAAAATGATATGAAAAAAAAATATAAAATACTTAGAAAAAATCTTTGATAAAAAAGAAAATTTCTCATTTGACTAAGGCACATTATAATATTAAACATACAACACTACCCATCACAAACATAGCCACCAATCAACACTGTTTGCATGTGATAACCCTCAGCTCAACCACAAACTTTCTCCTTGAAGAGACGCCATTGGATGCCACACAGCACGTGACCCACCACCAGCACTCCAAGCACCACCAGCACCATTCAGCACTCCAAGTTCCAGCCCGATTACCTCAGTTCCAGCCCAGCTATCACCGAGGAAGGAAGCTCTGCTGCCCACTACTGCACGCTAACCGTAAAAAGCTGCCTCTGCGGACTTATCCTTCGGCTTCTAATTGCAGTCGCTTTTTATCATCCCAAATTTCGATTATGCCATAACATCGACGCTCCTGCACATATAAATTGATTGTCAGATATGCCTGATAAAAATTACCAACATCAACAGTCGAATAAGGAAGAAAACTTCGATAAGGATAGGACCCTTCAGCCCGGGAGCCCTTGAAAAAGAACGACACGTTCACGGATGATACAGGTTGGACTCTCAAATACTTCGGAAATTTAGTTTTTCAAGTTCAAAAAAATTTCAGATTTCTTCATTACATGTATCTGACATGGAAACAAGTTTCAATTGGATAAAGCCATGTATTTTTTTTTTAATTAAATTTAGATTGAGATTATTTATATTAAGAAAACAATTGATAGCCAGTATGTTGCTTACCAGTTTTTTTTATATCCTCATGTGCTACATAAATTTTAAAACTGAAAATTGGACGAAGCTCCGTCCGTGCACGCAATGTGTTCAAATCAAGCTGCTTTGCCTTTATATTCAGAGCTGTGGCTTTAGAGTGTTCTAAGAAATTTGATTTAGAGTGTGTTTGACGGTCATTCTGATTTCTCTAACACTTCCGGACTGGATTATGGATTATTTAATTATGGCAAAGCACACGAGGGCTATCTGCCCAAAGGGCGGGATGCCTTCGTGGAGGACTTTCTAAGGGAAACTGGCTCGTATACACGTTACACATGGGGAAAACCACGAAAACGCCTATGCAGCCAGCCCGTTCGCGGGATTTGAACCTCGGACCGAACTACCAGTGTTCAACGTCCTTTACCGCTCGGCCGCTGGTGGGCTTAGAAGACTTCTGAAAAACTTCTCTAGAGATACATTCTAAATCATTTCTGTAAATGCACATTCTTCAAGTGAAATAAAATTAACAGTTTGAAGATTTAAAAAATTTTTGAAAAAACTTACTAAGGCTTTAAAAGAAAGTTCAATAATTTTTCACTCAGAAGAATATTTCTATAGCCTCACCGGAATGTTTAAAAAATTCAAGTATTTAAAATAGTAAAGGCTTCTTGCTTAACTTTCAAATGTTAAAACGTATTTTAAACGTGTTACGTATTAATCTAGTTTTGTCAGCAAATTTTCTTCTTTTTTCGTCTCAACGAAAATCCATGCTACATCCTTTGTTGATTCGAACTGGATAAAACATTCTAGTGATCAGTAATTTCATCCCTCAGCTGCCAGTGAGTTCCCCACTGTAATAAAATAAAGAACTTTTTATTTTCCACGTAATAAATCACGAAGCTAAAAAATATCTGATGTGTACACCACATGAATTTCTTGTAGGGAATATTCAATTTATACGTATTTTGTGGTGCATTTCATTTAATTTTTTCCCCTCTAATTTCATTAGAGATATATTTCTCATTCAATTAATTCAATTCTTGCAAGGCAAAAATACACGAAATCCTCAAAATACCTTCATTAAAAATTGAAAAATATAAAAAGTATGAAACGTCACATTCAGTTAAAATACTTTAAAAATGATTTTTACAATTAAAATTAGAGTTTCTAGGCAAAAACAAGCTGTATCGTATATCGAATAGACATATAGATTATTGACTGTATATATAGAAAATAAAGCAAGCTATCTGGGGTGAACGATAACAAGAATTCAAGAAATCTATTCTGCAATTTATAAAATTATTCAGAAATTACGTCTATTCCGGTTTCATTCAAATAACCTTCCTTCGGCAGGTATCACCTATCCAAATAATAGTTACTCCATTTTTTCCTCTACATTTTCCACAAACACAAAAGTTTCCGCAATGACAGTTGAGCTTCGACGAATAAAATTTAAGGACTTTTTAAGTTCAGACTTTGCATTCAGTATGCACTTTCGATCAGCAGTGTACTACACCGGTAAACAAATCTATATTTAGTTGCCTTTTCTAAGTGTTTTGAAAAGAACCTTTTAATTACTAGGTTACATTTATGTATTAGGGCGCCAAATAAAGTGTTTACCTATTTTTTTATTTTTTATCTATCCATCTATTCTATATTCCCACTGGCAAGGTCATTTAATGTAACATAATAAGTGTATTATTTGATTATAGCAAAGCAAACGTTGGCTGTCTGCCAAAGACCTTCTTGCAGGGAGTTTCAAACGAAATTAGTTAGTATATTCCTTAAACAGAGGACCTGTCATGAAAACACCCATGCAATCAGTCCTTTTAGAATCGAGTTTAGGTCGAAGTACTAGTGTTCAGGAACATAATTTGCTCATATGTCCACGTGGCTTGAAAACACATACATATTGTTTTCACGTCATCGCAAAATAAATCTGGAAGTTTTATTCTTTTGAAACTAGTTGAATTTCAACTGTAATCCACGTTTATATGAAAACTTTGACAGAGCGATTAAAGGGCTGGTTTTATACCTTGATGCAGAAGTAATTGTACTGCACATAGCAGTACTTCTCAGTAACTTTAAGTACTTCCCCACTGAGTCTTGCTTTGAGAATTTTCCTAATTAAATACCAAAAGACCGACGATTATAAATTTCGAAGCACCTACTATCTTTAAAGATCGTCTCATTCCATGTCCGATATTCAAAAAGTTAACAGAAAGGAGAAAATAGCCAAAAATTGGAAAATTCAAAGTGAATCATTTTATTGTTGCTCTCTTACGCTTTACCAGCTCAGATGAAGTGAAAGATAACTGATACTTTGTCACATATGTGATTATACTGAGTTTCTGCTGTTTAGGTATTACTTGCCAGTAATCTCAGATTATCCAACTGTGGGCATTGTAGTGAGAAGTCCTTCAGTGAGTTCTCGAGCCAAGTGAACGTGAATATGACTAAGGCGATGAAATGCCTAAATGTTGTAACAATTTGTGGAAGCATTTGTGTGAAACAAATTTTATAAGAGTTTAAACAAACATTACACTGAGAGAGCAACTCTAAATTATTATTAAGTCACATCCCAAATTTCTGTTTATCAAACATCGAAATGGTAACTATGAGGATTATTTTATTCATTTGTGCAAGCATTTTATTTACTTGTATACCAACAAACTCGGCTTAAAAAATCTCCATTGCTTTAATATTTAATTATTGGCACTTTTTGCAGAATATTTTACTTTTTAATAAAAAATAATCAATCATCTCTGAATCATCGCCACACACGTTCAAACCCAAGATTTTTGAAAAACCTCCCAGAACGATTTTGCGGTGAAAAGTAAACTGAAGAAACAATGTAAGCAAAAAACAAAGCAGAAGATAGAAGAAAAACATATTATTCCAAAGCCACCGCTCTGCCTAAAATAGGCAAAACAGTTTGATCGAATAAAAATAGCACTAATATTTTACCAAGGCATTTATGAGTAGTAATTTAAAACACATAAAGCGTGATAGAATATGAGTAAACTAGTGGGTAACAAATTCTTTATATAATTTTTATTATAATAATTACGATTTCAAACTGTGAATATAATTTTAAATATCGGTTGCATCATCGGATGGGAACCTGCTTCTTTGTCAGACGAATTTCATTAAGAAATTTGAATTTTGTTTTAAATTTTAAGAACGCATTTTCCAAAGTATTTGACAGCTCAACCTGCATAAGCTTCATTCCAACAAGACAAACTCATTTTCGTGAAAATATACCGTTTTGTGACATCTTTTAGTTGTGCGTTTCTATTGTGGCAGCGCGATCAAGAAAAAGAAAACAAAGTTCCCATGGAAATCGCAAACGACTTTTTATTTTTAGTTCAAAAAAGCAATTTTACCTGAAGGACTATTAATTTCGTTTTGGCATTTTCACTATAAATGTTGGTTTGCTTTTCACATTGTTGCCACCAAATATTATCGCCCTGTGTAAAAAAAAATAAATAATGAAGAATCTCCATAAATGTATGTATGCTTCTCGCATTGGGATAAAACAGCGGTACCTAGAGCCATCAAATTTTGAATACCGTAATCTTCTACAGAATATGGTAATCTGGAATCCCAGTCTTGGAATTTAAATTTTCTATTATTATCGATTTCATATTTTGTAACACTTTAACGAATTTTTGTTTAACAAACTCAACGATTTCAAAACGAAGAATGGCAGCACTTTACGGGGGGCACATTTTTATCTCTAACGTGCGAGACCGTGTATCGGGAATTCTAAAGTTTTGCCCATTTTAATATTATTTTGTGATACTGCTGTTGAATTGAATTTTATGGTTTAAGTGAGATCAACATGATATTTAATAAATAAAGGTAACACAAAAAGCGTTAAAGGAACGCCCCCTATGGGCGTAATGCAAAACCTGAAAGCTTTCAGATTTTCAGTAAAATGAATTCTTTTTTAAATACAGTCCATAGAAATTCTTGTAACAATTGTCTATAATCAGCAACAAAAAATTCCATTAGTCGAAAGGGGCGATTTGCCCAGAAGAGCTAACAATTTGCGTTGGTTCACTATAAATGTTGGCTTTCGTTTCAAATTGTCGCCACCAAATATTATCGCCCTCAGTTATAGTTAAAGAAATTAAATAACGAAGATTCTACATAAATATATGTATATTTTTCGCATTGGGGGGAAAACTACGGTACCTAGAGCCATCAAATTATGAATAAAGTAATCTTCTACCGAATATGGTTATCTGGAAGCCGAAACTTGGGATTTGAAATTTGTTTTATTTACTATTTCATATTTTTTTAAACTAACGAAATTTTTATTAGCAAACTCAGAGATTTCAAAGCGAGCAATACTGTACGAAAAGAAAAAAAAAATAATCTCCAGCCCGTGAGACTGTGTATCGGAAATTTTAAAGCGTTGCACATTTTAAAATTATTTTGCGATATTGCTGCTGAACTGAATGTTATGGTGTAAGTGCGAAGAACATGATATTTAATAAATAAAGGTAACACACAAAACGTTAAAGGGACACCCCTTTGGGCGTAATGTAAAAAACCTGAAAGCTTTTAGATTGTAAGTAAAATGAATTTTTTAAAAAAATACTGTCCATAGAAATTCCTGTAACAGATGCCTATAATCAGCAACAAAACGTTTTATTAGTCCAAAGGGGCAATTTTCCAAGAAGAACTATTAACTTCGCAGAAGCAGTCGAGCTGGTGATGCTGGGATAAATGCATGATATGTATGAATGCAAATATTTAGTAACCTGAATCCATTATAGATCATAAGACACCAAAATAAAATATAACATGTGGAAAATATTCAGTAAGCACAATTACAAATAACATAAATACAGACATGGTGCAGAAGATACTTGGATACGTAAAATATGATGGCACGTGTAAACAGTTGGTACCTGATAAGAGGGTGTTACATAATAGTGATATTCAGTTGGGGCGAGGGCCTATCCATATTGTCTAAATTATTGTAGTTATAAGTACAAATTTTAATACTGCAGTTTTCAATTATATTTGTTTTGCATGAAAATGTTTTGTTATTTTGTAACACAAATTTATATAATGTAATTAATTATTTGTATAATGTAGTGGGTTCTAAGTAACTCTACACCAAGCTCCTGTTATATTCGATTATTTCTGATGTACCAGCCTGCACTGGTTATCTGCCTTAGCACCATATTCTGGCATGCTTGGAGCTTCTGCCTATTTCTTTTTCTCGTATGAGCCCAGACTGGGCCTGCATAACATAATAATGGTCTGAGAATGGACTTGTAAATAAATAACTTGAGACTGTGCATCGGAGAAAGAAATTAACCGGAGAAATTAGATAGTATACTGACATGATATTGCAAGGCATTTTACTGTCTTGTCCTCCATGTATTAATTTTATTATAAATTATAAAGTTGCATTGCTCATCAATGTAAAAATATCTGTCATATAAATATTTTGTCCAAAGTGTTTGAGAAGGAAGAAACGTGTAATTTTATCAAATGTGTTATATACAGTACATATTATACAGTTGTACTTTTTATAAGAGATCTAAATATTGTAGCTTAAACAGTATGTGATTTTTATTTCCTTTAGGAATTAGCAATGTTTTTACAGTTATGAAAATATGCATTTAGGAAATGCTGTGTGTTAATTGCATGTGTTGCAACAGCGCGTTTACTGTTTGCAAAATAACATAAAAAACATTGTTCAAACATCTTAAAAATGTATTGAATGCTGAAAGAAGAGAAGCTACCAATTCAAATAATCCTTCCAAACAAAAATTCGCATTTTCAAAAAATGAAAAGAATTAGACAAAGATGCATTTTTCTGAAGCACTTTTCCAATACTTAGAATATCCAATGTTACAATATCCGTTAGAGAAGTAGCGAGACATAGCAAAGTTATGATTGACGATATTTCAATTATCGGATATAGGTTAATAGTTTTCCTACTTTGCGCTTTTAAACTTGTCTCTAAATTCAAGGACAAATTAAAAACTTATAAAAAAGTATATGGAGGTTTTAAAAATTTAACGATCCCTCAAAAGAGTTTGTTATGTTTTCTTACGCTCTTTTTGACTTCGCAGTTTACCACTCTCTTGCTACACTCCCTCCTACTAACCCATTTTTTTCTGTCTTAGTTTTATTATTGAATATCATTTTATTCCCATTTACGCCATATACAAATCAACAGAAAAATTACAAAAAATTTAAAAGCAGCATAGCAGTACATGTTTGAATATTCATGATGCGGCGTTAACTATTGCATACACTTTTCCGTTCTTTTCGGTCTTTTCTAAGTTAATCATATCAATTCGGCTTGACAAAACTTTTTGTCTTTTTTTTATTAAAGATCTGTGTATTCACTTTATTTGAAAATTAAAATTCAGAGTAAAAAACGTTTTCGACTTCCATTCAAGTAACTTTGTTATTTTCCACTTTTAGGATCGCTGGATCAAATCATTTCTTTCGCAGGATTATGTTTTCAGACGCAAGGTTACGATTTTTCCGAATTATTGACATTCTTTAATACGGACTTCGAAGAGTCCTAATGAACTTATTTCCCAGATTCCCCCCGAATGAGTTTTGGTATCACCAGTAAACTGAAGCAGTATTTTCCCAGTCCTCGAACTATTTGATTATATTATTAGTATGCGAGTTTCATTAATATAAAAGGAGGTATAACTTCGTGAAGGACTTTCTAAGGAACACGGCTCGTATTAATGTTAAAAGGTGGAGAAAAACAGGAAAAAAACGCGACAAGGTTCTCTGAGGTTTGTTTCCTGCTCTAACCAATAATGATAATTCAATGATTTTACTGTCGGTCGGCTGGTCCAACTGTATGATTATTGCTAAAACGGGGACATTTGGTTTGGTTTATGTGATTATGGCAGATCCTGAAGTTATGTGATTAGGCTATATGCCTAAGGGAAGGGATGCGATCGGGCAAGACTTTCTAAGAAAACTGGCTCATTGCACAAGGGGAAAACCACGAAAACGCCCATGCAGCCAGCTGTTTCGCGGAATTCGAACGACGAACTGAACCACCAATCTTCAGCGACTTTGCCGGTCGGCCGCTGTGGTACTTCCAAAATGGGGAGGAGATTCGAAGCCTCTCACCACTACATATATTTCTCTGCTGGAGGCCGACACTTAAGGAATCTCTGAGCTAAATATTTTAGAAATGAATGCGAAATTATATAGTAAAGTGGAAAAACAATTTTAGAGAATTATACCGTATAAAAGCAAATAAAAAGTAGACTTAACATTATTAATTTTGGAAAATGATGTAATATAGGAAATACAAAATGGATATGAGATAGACACGTTATTCATTTTAAGGCATTTCATTAAATTTCACTAAGAACTGAGAAACCCATTCGTTAAGTTTAAATTATCAATCAGGCAAACGTTTGCCATTACTAGGTTGTTAAATTCTAGAGTAATGTACTAAAAACTAATTAACAATTTGGAGTGATTCAATTTAACATGAAAGAAATATCTCAAAGAATGGTATTTTCAATAACATTCAACTCAGTCTGACAATCTAACAAAAGCCATATAGTAACAAGAGTTGCTAAACGATTTAAATATCACTTGTTAAATTCAAATATGAATTAGAGTAATGAATTTGTTTTACGCCAAGATGCAGTTGTTTTTCATGTTAAAGTAAATAAATAGGATAAAGATAATAGACTTGCTTGACAGTTTTCGCTAAAATCAAAAGTACATTGATTATTCAAGTATTTATTATTAAAGCTATGTTTGCATGTATTGTATATGAGAGTATTTTAAAAATATTAAGTCCCTATGAACTAGCAAGATAGTAAGAAATGGGATTTCACTATAGTGTTCTTTAATAGAAAACAATTTGTAATTATTTTGTAAAGCATTCAGTAGTTTTTGATTAAGAAACTCAGCGTTTTGAAAGCAAACAATGACAACTCCGTAACTTATAATCATTGGCATCATTGGCAGTGTGCGGGGGGAGGGACATTTTTATCTTCAGCGCGCAATACAGTGTATCGGAAATTCTAAAGGTATGCTTTTTAAAATGTTTTGTGATGTTGTTGTAGAATAAAATTTCATGGTTTAAATGCAAACAACATGATATTTAATAAATAAAGGTAATACACAAAGCGTTAAAAAACGCCCGTCTGGGCGTAGTAACAATTCTGAAAGTCTTCAGATTTTTTTCCTTCTTCTTTTACGTTCGAATCCCGCGAACGGGCTGGCTGCATGGGTGTTTTCTTGGTTTTCCCCATGTGTAACGTATATACGAGCCAGTTTCGCTTAGAAAGTCCTCCACGAAAGGCATCCCTCCCCTTAGATAGCCCTAGTATGCTTTGCCATAATTAAATACACCACACCACACCACCTTCTTCTTTTACTAATCATAAATATGTAAGAAAAATACATAATATATAAAAAATTAACTTAGCAACGTAACTTTCTCTTCTCAGTTCTAAAAATAGCAACCCCTCTCTGCACTGCGTTATTCTAGATTAATCCATGTCATATGACGCTTACATAATTCAGATTATGTAAATGGCATTAAAACTCTAACAGCCAATGGTAATTTTATAGTAATATTAACTATCCAATCAAAATGCATCGAGAACCTAAACTAACTCAGTCTGAATTAAGATTTCATCCTGAACATTACGCGCTTGCTTCCTGCGCTTTGTCTTAGCTGAATTGCTGTCTGCTTCTTTCTTCCTGCAGATATATGTAAAATGTAAAAACTCTTGGAATAGGTACAATTACTGTGCCAACTTGATTGTGTCCGCAATATGTTTGCTGAAATAAAAAATGAAGATCAATTTGCAGGACATATATTTTAACCGCAAACATTTAACGAAAGAGAAGCAAGCTTATACGGTTTGGTGAATGTGAAAGTGGAAGAATTTTTTCTTTGAATTTTAAGTGAAGATTGCATTTTCACTTTCGATGAAAATTCTAAAATCGACTTTTTTAATACAAGCTTTCATTCCCGAAGGAGAAATAGAATGAAACATTATCTAATCTAATAGATAATATAAAGAATTGTTGTATGCTTGACCACCAGTATTTTCGTATTTTTTTGTGGTATAAATATTCAAAAGCAGCTGCGAAAATTAAAGAAAATGAATAAATAAAACTTTTTAAATAAAACTGCGATGCTTCTTTGAGGCAAAGTGGTGGGTTAGTAAAAAAAAAAAAAAAGATAGTTTGCTTGTTCTGTAGATGGCGTTGGCTGTTAAATGTGTCCGTGATGTATTCCGGAATTTGAATTTGCAATGTTAGAATAGACAATTCAGTTAATTAAAAGTTACCGGAATATACTAATCTAGACATTGTTTTTTAAAAAATAAATTATGCTGGATATAAAATTGAGTTACGATTGATTCAGAAATTTATTTAAAACTAAACGATAAACGGGTTGATTTATCAAACAGCCCTATTAAATATCAATAGATATTATTATTATTTATTTTTTCCAAACGTAAATTCGGATTTCTGATAGAACTATTTATATTTACTGTGCGAGCAAATTTCGGCATTTTAATTCACAACTGCCATTTGTTATTGAAATGCTGATTGATAATGCCAAGAATCTTCAACAATATATGGATTCCTTAGTCTAGCTTGCAAATAAAGCTAGAAATAGGAACAGTCCCTAAATTATTACTCAAACATTTACTTCTCAGCATCACTTTCAACATCAAGAATGTCCAAACGTTTATCCAATGGACGTAACATCGCATATGGTAAATAAAAATAACTCCTCTTACTGAAAACATCTCATTTACTGAAGAAAGACTGAGCTTCATTCTTTATGTTTTTTAAAGATATCAAATGTTTAGTAACCAGATTTAAAACTGTGCTAAAAACGGGTGTGTATAAAAAATAACTGGGTTAGCCAATGCAGTACGGTTTTTAATAGTGACAAATTAATATTGCTAATTTAAAATTTTTAGAAAATGAGTTAAAAATAAGCGTAAATAAAAAATGCAGAATCAACGGAAAGAAAGCTTCTATATTTTACGGATCCCAATATAATTAAAAGGATGTCCAAAGTAACTCTAATTTAATACATCAAAGTGCTAATTTTGACCTGTAATCGTATATGAACTATTAACGTTAGTTTTGGAACAGTTAATTATTTTTTTTACCTACAACACGTTCTGAACAGCAATACATTAAAAGCTTTCTTCGACTACTTAAGTAAGTAATTAGGAATTAAAATCTACGTTTAGGTTATAATATTTGTTTTTAAAAAGCTCATGATATGGACACTTGCACAATTAAAATAGGTCTTTCATTTGAAGCACACAAGACTGTTCAATATTTGAAATCAAAACTTTAGCTCATGTTCAATATACAGGAGTAGTTAATTTTATATCGAGGTGCCAAACAATTCCTATATGCGTAACATTATACTATCAAAACTGCTACTAATTCAGATTGTAGTCCAGGCGATACTGTTAAGTTAAAATGAAGCACAAATCAGCACTGCTCTCTTTTTTATTGCACGGACAAAATATGCACTAATACGTCTAGGCAAAATGACATTTCAAGATTGGTATCCTTCTAAGTACAGAAGACATCATTCTGCGTTATTCGTTCTATAACTGTTTATAATACCTCATATGAACAACACTTCTGTAACGAAAGTAGCTTAAGTTATACAAAAAAACTAAACTTGCGCTCTTTTGATTTTGAAAAGAGATTACGATATCAAATTTTTGCTACACCTCCTTTTATTTCTAATCCCCCACCTTCGACCGAATTACACTGTACTGTGCTCACCATGTATTGAATATTTAGCGAAATTCGATGGGACATGTTATGTAACTTTGTAAGGCATATAGAAAATAATCAAAATTCTGTAGCTTATAGCTTTAAAAATGATAGCAAAACTGCCTCTTCTCTCCTAGAGGATTGACTATGACTGCGTTCTTGCGAAAAGCCTTCGTGGAACCCGTCCCTCGTGGCCTGCGACCTTCTTGGAAGACGTATTAGCGTGTTCTGAAGATACTCTTCATTATTGGCAATAAATTAACGACCTTACCAAATATAATCAAGTTAATACAATTTAAAAAGGAAGGTTAAAGAGAGAAAGTAAGTAATGCTGATATACGAGGTATCAGAGATTTTCTAGAGCCGTCACGAATCCCCATTCATCATTCAAGTGAATGCAAATCTAATACAGTTTATTAAATGTAGGAAATATCATTAACGGTAGCAAAGAAAGCGGCAAGAAAATTGTTGAAAACTTCCATTGCTAGGTTAGTGAGAATTCTGGGAACTTTGCTTTATAAACTTAACCATAGTGTAACCATTCTCCTTTGAACGCAAATGCCGGTTAGCTCTAAACGTATGTATTAACAAAGTACAGAAACAAAAACAAAAATCATAAAAATGGTACATGCAACAAAGCAGTATACCCAGAATTTAGAATAAACTTTCGATTTACGGGCACGTAATATTGGAGAATCCATTCTCATCGCAGCCGTACGTCGACTGCTGCAGGTTGTTTTCGTCGCTACTAGATGGCATTCGATAAAATTGTTCAAATACAACCAAATAGTTCTGCGACATTTCATATTCTGACTTCGTAGACGTCCCAGCAAGAAGCAGAAACTGACGCCTGCGTTTTTTCTACAGTAGGTGGAACAGAAGACAGCCACAGGTTTTATGAGAAATAGCTTTAGATTCAGGAGCATCTAATGAAATGCGTACAAAGCTCTGTGGGTATTTCACGTTTTGGTGTTCCCTTTTCTTTAAGGGACCACTGCACCTAAAGTCTGTTACTTATTACGCTCTTGAAATGATTTCAAGGCTGAAATATGATACTTGCCGAAAATTTTGTCTCCGTTGTTGTGATCAGGAAATCAAACGGAGTTGGAGATCTGGTAGTCACTATGACATAGCGACTCTCTCGCTTAGGCATGAATTTAACATGACTTTATTAATAAATTTTATATATATATATGTGTGTGTGTGTGTGTGTCTTTTTATATAGTAATTACTACCTAGCTTTTTAATTATATATATATATACTCTTTTTCAAAAACCTCGAAGTTATGGTCGTGATGGAATTTTGTATGCAAAAACATGTTGATCAAACTTGCAAATGATCCAAGTTTCAAGGCAAATGAACAGGAATTGGGATCATAGCGCGCATTTCTAGTGCGCAATTCGCAAAGCATAAAGCGAGTAACAGAGGCAGAAAATTTACCTTTTTTGTATAATATTTATTAAAATAAATTTTCCAGAAATTGATTTTATTTATTGAATTGCGTTTCTTTCGGAAGAATACTTTCTGATCCAGACTACGATGCATTTTAAAATTGCATATATTCAAAGATAAAATACAGTAAAGCACAGTTACCACAGCTTTTAATGTTCCGTTCAGAAAAGATATATATAAATAAGAGAGATGGATAACCGACATTTTAGCTTAGGATGGCTTGCATGCATTGTTTTAAACAGTTTTATCATTGTGCCCATTGCTTTACACAATTTTATCATCCTACATTTAGTTTCTTAAAATGCTATTCATACTTTAGTCAAATATTTTATTTTTGAAATCGCAAGATCCAAATATCATAAGATTAAAAAAGTTTTAAGTTTTAAAAAAATACTAAATTATATGCAAAAATTAATTTTTTTTCTTATTAATGGCTTGCTCTTTTTCTTCAGGCAATCTGCGATTATATTAAAAAGCATCCAACTTTTCAAAACATCTTGGTATTTCTAACATTTATTTTAAATAAAGTTATCGCCTTCCATTTCATAGAGGCCCACAAACGGCCGAGGAGTAAAGTGGATGAACATTGGTAGTTCGCTCCGACGTTCGAATCCCGACGAACGGACTGGTTGCATGGGTGGTTTCGTGTTTTTTCTCATGTGTAACGTATATGCCAGCTGGTTTTCCTTAGAAAGTTCTTCACGAAGGCATCCTATCTTTTAGGCAGATAGTCCTGCTTTGCCGTAATTTAATAATCCAGTTCAATCCAGTCCATCAGTATTTGGATAAAAACCAAAATAAGTAACAAAATAGTCTTTATCATTCTTTAGTGGCTAAGCATTTTGAAGGTACGAGATGAAAAGAAAGACTATTTTCATCAAGAGGGTAAAAGTCTTTAGATGCTATGCATATATGTTTTAGAGACATTATAATTTCCTTAAAGCAGGAGACTTGAAAAATATTCAATGCCCTCGCCGGGAATCGAAGCACGGACCTCTCGAATACGCGCCTAGCGTGCACAACTCTACACCACGAAGGCGCACTAAGAATGCGGTAGAAATACCTTAATACCCCCCTCTTTTAAAGGGAGATTGGGAATTAGGGGACCCAGACGCCAAATCCTGGTGCTGAAGAATCATCATTCACCACATTTCGTTCGGGCGCCACTGTAGAGACATTAGGTACTTTTTAGAAGTAGAGGAAATGAAAAATGAGCAATTCCCTCGCCAGAAATCGAACCACGGACCTCTCGAATACGCACCGAGCGTGCAGGCCACTACACTACGAAGGCAAGCTTAGAAGGCGGGAGTAATACCTTATAACGTCACTGGATAAATTCCTGAATCTCCAAATAATTCGTCTGAGTAATCACGGGATGTTCCATTTATGATACGATATGATGTTCTATGACGTAATTTAAATTCATGCAACCATATAGCCGAAAACCAGTCGCTCTTCAATTTAATCTGCAATGATATCGTTTTTGTCTTTTCCGTTAGCACAAGCTCAATTGATGGTACTTGCTGGTGTACACGTCCAAGTGTTTTCTCTTTGAACACCCAACTTCCTTGATGTAGATTCCTGTTAAAATTTTTCCTTTTCTCCCCCCGCCCTCCAATTTCTTCTTTACTTCTACATTTGTTTTCAGTGCTGACACAAGAAAATTAAGATTTTTCGATTGTTACATTTCCATAAATTTTGTATTCCTATAAATGTTTTTAAAATATCACTTGCATCAAATGCAAGTTTAAAGCAAAGTCCAAAGGATAAACATTTAAATTAAAATATATTTGTTTAATGAGAAAGAAATAAAGCACTCCAGCAGAGCTTATCCTGTACCACTGAGTAGCGCGATTTTTATATCGGGTGCAAACAACCTGAATGATATTATTTAGACATAATATAGCCTAATAATTTCTATACTAAAGTATAAAAATAATTTCTATATTATAATTTCTATATTCTATATTCCAATATTTATATTGGAATTGGCACCCATGGGTGCCGATGCCAATAAATATTTGCAAATGAGTAGTGTCTTTGCAGCATGAAGAACTCTATATACGGGTATGCGACGAGAAAAGTCCCCTCGAGAGGTTGCCGGTAGGAAAATAGGGACGGCAGGCTCTCGGATACATCCACTTGGAGTGTTCTTCTTCAAATGTGGCGGCGGAACTGAGCAAAGTCGAACTGTTACGTGTATGCTCTCCAAGGTACATGTATAATAACACACAAGGTCGCTGATCTGTGCGCAAAGTACCTGTATTCTAATGACAGTCGCAAATTTGACTACTTGACATAATGTATTTCGTTGGCTCGATCTGAATCAGACAACCAAAATTAGTAACGAAAAAAACTATTTTGATTGCAACAAATTATTTTTTTCGGATTTGTATTGTATATTCTGGTATAAACCACAACAATGGCTTAATGGACATTAATTTTTATTTTCATTAAGTTTCTTTTCTGATTAGAGTTACATTGCTATTAAGAGCAGAAATTCTTCAACAAGTTAAGGTAATTTTGAATGTTAGCCGTTAGTTTGTGTGTTGAGAGATAGTTCAGGTTTTTAAGAAGGTTTAACCATCTCTTGCAAATTAGGTTCCCGTGAGGCTTGCGCTGTGTCAGATTTATAAATTGAATGTGTTTTCTGACCTAATAATACAGCATAATAGAGTTCATGATCTATTAGACTAAAAATCTCTTAAAAGTCAATATTTTTTTGTGCGCTAAGAAGACTAGTTCTATAAGCTAGTGGTTTGAACCTAGTGGCCGTCCACGCAGTCTTATACAGCCAGCGAATGTATTTTGCGTTCCATAAATAAGCATAATTATGATACTAAATATTATGGCAACGATTTTAAACAATTTTTCAGCTATCATATGGTTTTTGTATCCATATTTATGTTATTTTGATTATCATTAATCTTGAAAACCATATGATCATGAGTAACGCCTCTGGAAATCGGCAGACTTTGATATTAAGCAAATTCAGACATTTGAAGTTATACATTTTGTAATTTATATGACTTGACTTTAAAATCGTTGCAGAATATTTTATTTTCATAATTATGTATTACTTAATTTTACTGCCGCTTGATGTTTGAAGAATCAGGGAACTTCAGTATTAAAGACAAGGCAGACATGGACTACAGACATGTTGGTTAAAAAATATGAAATTTAAGGAAAAGATATCTACTAAAAAAATGCAGATCAATGTTTTCACACTGAAGATTCCGTACCTAATTGAAACACGTAAATTATATCAGAATTGTAGAGGATAATAATATAAAAGTATTCAAAATTGAGACTTACATCTTTTCTATTTCTAAACAAATACATGATATTCTTGTTTACTGCTGTCAGTCAAAATTAAGATTAATACCTGATGGCTTTTTAAAAAAAGTGCGTGAATACACTTTACTAAAACAAATGCGTCTTGCTTATACAGATTGGACTATTAACCACTTGGAGAAATCAGTTCTTCAAATTTCTTCATGAAGTATATGTGACATGGAAACAGGTTTCGATTCGATGATGCCATGGATTTTTAAAAGTATATTTACAATTTGAGATTATAATTATTATGAATAAATTTATACAAGTTTACTAACTTACAAGTTTTTTCGTATAATCTTGTGGTACATAAATATTTTAGAATTGAAATTGTAATCGAACGTCTTAAATGAAATAGCTTTGTTTGTTATAGCCAGAGCGGTGGCTTTGAAATAAATTAAACATTTTTCTTCTTTTCTTAGTTCTGTGCTTAACCACTTGCGCTGCGACTAAACTTCACGGTTGAGGTGCCGTGCGCTGCAATATAACAAGCCGTAAAATGAACATTTACGCCGCTCCGCGTCTGCGAGTGCAATCCAGAGCTGTAACTCGAGAAACAAACAATCTCGTTGTTGGGCGACGTGTGCACCACGTTATTTTCATTTTTACGATAAATGCCTATCGATGTGGTGTTCACGTCGCTCGCAGCTTGAGACAAAAGCATCTCGACGTGCGTGGCACATCTTTTTAGCGCAAGTGGTTAAATAGTTTTTTCAGTTTGCTGTTCCCATCAAAATGTTTTAAAAGCGTAATTCAAATTGTTTCCTTTACAGCGTGGTGAAGTTTTTAATATTCTTGAAAAAGAACTGATCTGTGCTTTAAAAGCTGAATGATGTTTAATTGAGTAGCGATATCCCAGAACTCCCCCTCCCGGAAAGCTTTATCAGTTAAAGTATTTACCGGCCCGGGAAGATTTTTTTGTGGGCCGCCTAAGACTGTCACAAAATCTGCTCTGATTCGAGATTTCCTTCAGTGCTAATTTCAGATACATATTCTACTAAGTGCGCGATTGAAGATACATATTATGTTTCGCTATATATTTCCTCAAAGTTAGTTACTCCGCATAACCCTGTAGAGGAAAGTGATCTCTGGATGTTTCACGTGCACTTTTTGCATTTACTTGTGCCCTTTTTCCATTTTTGTGAGTGCTCGTTCGCTGTGCTTAAATGCTGCGATGTTTTTGGATTCCCATGAATATTATTTCGGCCAAGCTTGGGAATTTCCACCATTGGGAAATTCTTCGAATAGTGTATATGAAAATGGCGCTAAACATACTTCTTAGGCCGATCCCTCGTGATCTTCGCATGAACATGATATTTTCCTTGTTGATGAATCTTCGACTAATTTGTATGTCTGTGATACTCCAGATATTTGGATATATCTGAATAATAAGATATACGATGACATTTATTGGGATAAATTACTCTCTTTGAATTATTTCAAACTTCGATACTTTTGTTCACGTGTTGACACGCTCGTGGAAAATTTGAGAATTTTCTCTCTGCCTAATGAAAAATACGCTTGCATTGTCAAGGATCTTTTCGGTTATTAGTTGCATTACTATAATTTATTAACGAACTTCAGATCCGTGAACAACAATTTCGCAGGTATAATTTCACGAAATTAATGAAGCTTGAAGACTGTGTTTCCTTGATAATGGGTAAATGCGATTTTCTTTTGTCAAGCAGAGAACTCTGATTTATTCTAAATGCCAGGAACAAACGAAAAATGGTGTTAATGGTAATGAGTATGTTTCTGATGCTGATAATAAATTAGATATTTAAAAGCCGGCTAAAACAGCCAAAGGTATGAAATTAGTTAAACCTAAGTCGCAATAAACGTTAGAAAATAGATTTGCTAATCTTGATGTACATGATAATGCTATTACGATTCATAACATTTGTGATGTTGGTATTGATAATAATGCTGTATTGAATAATATTAATGACAAGCCTAATCCTAGAAAAGAATGTCCTTGATAATTGTAAATGTAAATATTGCCAGTATTAATACCCCAGCAGGCACAGGCGTGCATCAGTAGCCGGATCAGCCTAGAACCCCCTATCATGGCTAAGCCTCCAAAGGGTGTTAATTATTATGCCATTCGCAAAGACTTATTTAGGCAGCTTCGTGAGCGTAAATTTTTAGACGCCTTAGTTGTGAATTCCTTACAGTTCAGACGGTTTATGCATCCATCGTTCTAACTGCGCGACAAAGTCCTTCAAGGCAAAGCGCAGTCCTCTCCAACGCCAGTGCTTTGCAACTCTCACCAAATCATCTTATTAGAATAATAACGCAGATTTTTCAAACTATGAAAGACGTTTTATAACATACACACATATATATGTATATATATGGGATGATTTTGCGGATAGACATAGGAATGTCGAAGCTTGGCATCAGAGTCCGGGCTTTGTTTGACTGAGTGGAATACAGCAGAATGATGACACAGAAGAATTTATAGCTCCATATCTTTATTCCATTCAAACGGCAGATTATTATTCTTGTAGATTAAATTCTCCAAAATTACATATTCGATAATGATTTACTAAATAAGATTAACTTTAAATTCACTGCGTCATAATTCGAACAAAAAAATGCAGAAGAGCAGCAGTACAGGTCTTAGCAGCAGAGGGAGATAGATAGTGGTCTCTGTGACACAAAATGACGCGAATTCGTTATTTATAGAAGCGGGTTACGTAATAAGCTGGAATGTTCTCAAAAATATACTTTTTGATCACAAGCAGTTATCATGATTTCACATACGCTGGGTTTTAAAGGTATGACATAGGCATTTTTGTAAGCCGCGGTGTTGGCAGAGCAGAAGTTAGGAAAGGAATATGACGTAGTTACTTGTAAGCGGTTATACCTAGTAGATGCAGAAAGTACTCTAAACTGGGGGATTGGTTAATTTTAGACTGATATATAACAGGGAAGATCCCGCATTTCGGAGAACAGATGAATTTAGGGGACGAGAACTTCATGTCTAGAATTATTAATTTTGAGGTCCCCAATTATTCTTAAAGCAGCCATCGTATTTTGTTATATCTTACATATAATATATATATATGTATATATGAAAATTTTATTACTAGCAATTATGATTAAATATATATTATAACTATTATAATTATGCATATTAATAATGGTTAATAACAAAATCGATATTAATTAATTATTATTACGTACATTGTGTGTTAGCAAAAATTTATAATAATTATATATAATATATTAATATTTTAGCTTAATTAAATTAATATAAAAATCTGTATTTTTTCTTTAATTAACATTACGGATCACTGGGAATTGAAGAAAATGCAGAAAACTAATATTGATAATCCCAATATTTTCAAAAACAATTGGCATGCCATCATAGTTTTCACGGGAAAGTTAATAGAAAAATGAGCGGAACCAGTGTTTCAAAAAATGCAGATCGTAAATCTATTGTAAAAATAATGATTACGAAGAACATAACAATATATGTGACATATATTACGAAAAATGTATACGTAAGCTTCAAGCATAAATTTGTCAAAGCATATTTACGTTTGTAAGCATGAAAATACTGTCTGTAATTATTAAGTTTCTCACATCCACAGCCAGGCGACAAATGAAAAATAATAATTAAAATCAAGGAAAAAAATTACCTTAATTTGGTATACATTTTTAAGAAAACTACTGAACTACTGAACTCCAAGAGTGCTCCGACAGTCTTGTCTTTTCGAAAAGCAAAAACGTTTTACTTCTGAAAAAGGTCCTGCTTGTTTCTGCTCCATTTGATATAATAGCTTACGTATTACTTAAATTTTTATTAACCTACATTATCTTACTATAGTTGTACGCACATGAAAATCAGTTGTTTTATAATTTGTGCTTTGTTTACTTGTAAAATACATGCATACATTCAATTGTGTGAGTGTACGTGAGTATATAGTTACATATATGTGCGTATAAGTGTATATTTCGTACAATAACGTCTACGCAATAATCTGCCTGGAAAAACATTAGTAAGCCTGTTTGGGAAGGATCTTTTCGAACAAAACGGTGTTAATTAGTTGCTGTACTTCACCACATATAGCCCATTCTCACCATCTGACTGGATATAATTTTGTTATGGATCAATAGAGTAATCCTAATTATTCTGAAACAAACATTATATATTTATATGCACATATAAACACTTTCATTCCGAAAAACTAAATATACATTCAAAGAACGCTCTTCGCAGCGCGCAACAGCAGAATGTACACAAAACTCATGTAACATCATTCATGTGGGTGGAGTTAACGGTGATATTCATCTGGACTGTCATTGGCCAAATTCAAGGCGTTGCTCTAACAGTAAATTTTGCTAAGATGCGTCACGTAAAGCCATGGACATTATGGTTAGAGAAAAGGCATCTAATAATCTTCCAGATGGCCAGCGGTATGTGGCAGATGATCGGAGGTAATCTTTCTTTATTGTTTTTCATTTCGGCAGGCTTTACCACAGGAACAATTTCTTTTTTTTTTTTACGGGCACGTTCTTTCACACTTGATTTTCACAAACACGAAAGGCTGGTTTTAACAATTTTGAATTGTAGGTTTCGAAATCACTGGAGCACCTTCCTGGGTAGAAGTAGGCACGGTTAGATTTTTTGGGGAAGCCCAGATAGTTTCTTTTTCTTTCGCCTCAGGTGCATAATTCTTCCTGCCATATTGAGAATTAGAAGCATCTGAAATAAAAGTCCAAACTAGAAGTTTTCCCTCAGGATCTCTGAACAGTCCGAAGATGGAGAAATTCGTCGCGTCCAGAAGTATAGAAGTCTAGCTCCACGTCTTACAGCTCGTAAGCACTGACCCTGCCAACGCTAAATCTTCTCTACATACTAGGAACATTATTCAGTGCGGTATGTAAATGCACTAAACTACTTTCTTCGTTTATACTTAATTGCAATAAAATGTTTCTTGCATGTGCAACATTAATCGGAAAATGCTTGGGAGCCATTGTTGGATCATATACCTACACCTCCGATGAGATCAAACGTAAAATTGCGAAAGTTGGTCTGCCTAGATGAGCGAAGGGCAAGCACAACTTCACACTCAACAGCTCAGACAAATCCCGGAATGCAGGTTAGGACCTCATTTTTAGCGTGTTAAATCCCAATGAACGGAGAAAATAAGAATTGAAGCTTAGTGCAAAGTTTTCCGGAAAACCATATCACAATAAAATGTTCAGATTGCTAATTTCGATTTTGTAGTAGAGGAAACTAGTTTGTTTTACCCATATTGCTGCGAAAATTGTTCCTGTAAAAGAATTTTGGAATTTTCTTATAGATTCGCACTATTTACAGTAAATGGGGAATTGTCGGCACACAGATTTCTAATCTAAGATTGGAATTCTGTTGCAGAAACATATAGAATTAATACGCATGCAGAAAAATATCCTACCTCTAACGCCTACATCCCAAAACGCAGTCTACGAGGGAGGCGATACTATAATTTTCATTGGGGAGTTGGAAAGTTAAAATTCTTGCCCATGGGTAGGGAAGAATAAGCCAGGTTTTGTGAGGAAGGCAGCGGCAACGGACGGTCTTTGTTTACATTTGGAAGTTCAGAAATTTGCAAAGTGAAGTAATAAGCAGTTTTTCTGTTTGCGAGTTAGAGCAAATGGGCAATTTACGTCTACAAATCCCCGTTTGTCTCTGTTTACTTTTAAGTAAAATAAATAAAATAAATAAGTTTTTGTGCGTGGTTAAATAGACCCACTTATGAGGCTTTTTATTGTATATTGTATTTTATTTTTCAAAACAACACTTTTTATTTAATTTAAGTTCAGTCAAACTCAGACGCACATTGATAGCTATTTTCAACATATTTTGAGTATACATCCGCCCTACATAGATATGAGTAAATTGGAAGTATTTTCGCTCTAGGCTAACGTAGAAAGGCTGTTATTATGATGATTCAAACAAAATTCATTAAACTACTCGTATTAAACTAACAATCATACACTTTTTAAGATAGTAAAAATAAAGATAAATAGTAACAAACTAATGAAAAGAAAAATTTCAGAAGGATATTTTTGAAACACAGATAAATTTGCTAAGAATTACACTAATCATAACTTTTTTTTAAAATTTAGACAAAAAGAATAGAGTCAAAAAACTACGCTGACGTTCTTGATAGAAACCTCTTGCATAACTGCCTTCATGCAAGGAATACTTATTTGAAAAATAAATTGCTAATTGCTGGAAAATTTTTAGTTGGATAAAAATAAATGTAAGCATTTATAATAAAATTGATGTGAATTATTTAGTAACAGAAAAAATTCCATAATATAATTAATTTATGTTTTTAATTAAAAACATAGAAAGGAAACTGACTATTATTCTGATTAATTAAGACGTTTAGTTATTAAAAAAAACTGAGGTAGTAATCAGAGTGCTAAAATGTTTTTAAAAAATTAGATTTTAGTCTATTTTTTTTTTTTTTAATGAAACAAAATTATGAAAATAATGACTTCTGAAATAATGAAATTAAATCCATTAAAACAAAAATTATAAACATTTTTTTAAAAAGTCAATTTCTACTTAGGTCAACAAAGAAAATTTTTTTAAAACTTAAAAATACAAAAAAAAATTACATTAACAATTTTTAATATGTGAAAACATATTTAAAAAAAAAACCTAAAATCATCATATTAATATCAAGTATCATACATTACAAGTTTAAAAAATTGTATTTGAACTCGAGTGGATAAACTTGAGTATTTTATGAACGATTGGAAATTTGAACAAGATATAGGGAGAGTGTGAACTAATAGTAGGATTTTACTAAAGGCAATTTTAGAGGAAATAAAAGTATTTCAAAATATTGAACTTCATTTTACACTTTTAAAATACATTAAAAGTATTCTAATTGAAATTAATATATTTATATTCTAAATTCTTGGAAAGAAGATTTGGCTTCTCATCCCCATCGTTTTTCTATTTATTATTCTTAATATTATTAGGTTAAAAGCTTTTTTGTGGTGTGTTGGTGTATTTAATTATGGCAAAGCACACTAGGGCTATCTGCCTAAGGGGAGGAATGCCTTTCGTGGAGGACTTTCTAAGGGAAACTGGCTCGTATACACGTTACACATGGGGAAACCACGAAAACGCCCATGTAGCCATCCCGTTCGCGGGATTCGAACCTCGGACCGAACTACCAGCGTTCAGCGACTTTACCGCTCGGCCGCTGGTGGGCCCAACAAAACACACACACATACAAAAAAAAAGGGCCTTTTTGAAAACAGTGATTTTTTTAATAGAATAGCTTTTTAATTCGTGATCGCGAAATTTTTTAAAAGGAATTAAAACAAAATGTTGAATTATACTCCATACGTCCCAAATTAGTTGTTACGTTTAGGTCGAAAATTTTGTCCCAAATTAGTTGCTACATTTCAAGTCGGTGGAGTTATAAATAACTTTCAAACAGTTTGGTAAATTGACACCCGTAAAATTATATTAACAGTTGCAGCAGTTTAAAATCAGATACATCCCATCTACATTAAACATCTAAAAGTTGTTATAAACATAAAAAGCATTTATTATTGGAAACTTTAAATCATATGTTTCAAGTAAGTCTTCAGCAAGGGAAAATCTTCAGCAGAGGGAAAAGAAAAAAACACAAGTAGTGTCTTTGTGTGTATGTATGTTTTACGAAAACGAGTATAAACTTTTTCGCTGGGTAAACATTGTTTGGTTCTTTCCACGAACAATCCGATAGTGTATCCGATTGTTTCGAGAAGACCTGTTGAGTTGGCCCTGAAAAGGCAAAGACGTCTGTGTATATTCTTCGGAAAATTGTCGTTGCATTGAAAATTTTTTAAACGTTAGCGATGGAAAAATAAACGGGAAAACCGCATGTGTAACAATTCTAGCTTCCCTCTTCTTGGATGAAAGTTATAGAACCGCCTCACATATATACTGCCGTTTTGAGATGTAGACAGGAGTGCTGTAATGCCACACTTTATATAACCACCGCTACGCCTCAGGAGACAACGCACTTTGATAAAAAAAAAAGAGATACGGCCATGTAATATTAAAATCGTAACACTAGCTGAATTGTTCTAACGTAAAAGTGTACGAGAAATCTGGTGAGGAATAAACAAGTAGTAATGTTTTGTAGAGACTACTAGTTTCGTTAACGTAATAATAAACCTAGCGCTTTTTCGTACGGATGCCTGTTATAAATCGATCACCCTCTCAAGCGCAAACCTGGTTGGCATTGTGCCAAAACACATAGACTCGTCCAAAAGGGGTGGTATTACTTGCTGCGACGTGAAAGGTCTTCTCATCTCCGGAAAATTATGCTGGAGGAAAAGAAAGTCCCCATCCTTTCACCCTATTTTGAGAATAACTCGGTCCGAAATGTGCATGAGTGTTTGCGATCATGGTCGCGGATGAGTCGGTCGAGCTATATCACAGATCTTTGTGTTGCCCTCTGCAGCTTAGGCAATGGTGTAAAATTGAAATTACAAACGATAACCGCTTCGCCGACACAGCGTAATGCAAAGTTATGTTCGGGCTGGTAACCCAACATAGCGGAGAGGCGTGGCTTATAGGATGATTAGGCTTGGTGGAAGTAAACACAGGAATTTAATTGTAGTTTAAATTACAAGCTTGAAAGATGGTACGAGACAACGGACGAATGTTCGAATTCCAATAATGAAAGTAAACATACTTTAATTCCGAGTTTTATAAGTAGTGCGAAAGATTGAGAACTAAATGCGAGATAAATGTGATAGATGAAAACTACCAGTTTAAAAGGCAGGTGGTTGATAGTTGGAAACCCGTCAGGATACATAATCTAGAGTAGACACTCCCATATGATAGTTAAACATTAAGGCATTAAGCTATACATTGAGGCAAAATTTTAATTATTAATTGCAAGTGAAAATTAAATATTTGTAATAAAATATCAAACGAGAGCATGTTGATGTAAATCCGGGCATAGAATCATAGGTTTAATAATTGATAATTTCTTTTAAAGGAATACCATTGATGTAGATTTGCTTCGATCGCATCGATTCGATTTATTGCGTCATCACGTAGTTTTAATAAACGTTACGTTGGAGTAGAAGAATTAAACCACCGTGAAATTAAAAAGAACAGTGACTGATTATCTGTTTGTGAAACCCGACGGGAAAGAATGCAAATAAATGTTAATCTTCAGTGAAGTGTAGGCATCAGACAAGTGTTTTAACCTTTTCTTACATAATAAAAACGTTCCAATAAAAACGTTGAAAAAGAACGCAGAAAATTAAAAACTTGCATTGTCGACTGGTAAATAAAGTTATTCATTCATGATACTGCTTAATATGAGAAATAAACACAAGTTTAAACTGATATGCAGACATTTTAACAATATCTTAATTAAACGGAAAAAATTAAAATATTTGCTTCATAGCCTAAGCGATAAATTGAATTTAATAACTATTAATCAACCCTTGTGACAAACCTTCATAATATATCATCTTTGAATGTTGTCTGAAATTTCTCAAGAGTATACGCATAATTCTAATATTCATTTTGCGAGGCCCCTCCCTAACTCCGCCGTGACTGTAAAAATATTTACTCGCGATTACCAAACTAATATTAATTCGAGTATCAGACTTATACTTTACAAAATAGCATATAATTGAAAAATATCCTCTCTCCGCAAACACTTTCATGCGTATGAGTTTTCCTATATTTTAGAAATTAATTTTATCAGATTAGCGAGAAAAGGTTTATTAGTGGTTTGTGACTCAGGACAGTTTAAAGGATTACTTGTATTCTTACACTGTTTAAAACATTCTGCTTTGCACATAGTCCTGCACTTTACAAATTCTACTCTGTACAAATTGGATATATTACACACAATATTTGCCTTTGTTAATAAAATAATTTTATCATTTCAAATATGTAGTAGTGCACAATATGGGACATCAAACTGACCTCTGACCATCATTAGTGCACACCTGCTTCCTGTTCAAAGTATATGAAATGCAGATATGAAATGTTCTCAGTGATAAATAAACTCACAATTAGGGTTATTCCCTAGAGAACTCGAGCTTAAATAAGCCTGAAAATTAAGCCTCGGGCCGACGCTATCGAACACTTTAGCCACGTTTATCATGACTAAGACAACACATTGTTTATTATGGAAGGCGCCTCTAATAAATTCTGTCAGACGCACCAACTGCTTCGTCACAGAGATTTTTTCTAAAGCCAAATTGCTGTGCTGGAAGTCTGTCAAAAAAGGATGTATTCTGGGATGGATAACTTTTTCAAAATTTTGCTCGCATCGAAAAGAGGGCTGATAGTACTCAGGTTTTGTGAGGTCTTTGTGAGTGTTAGGCATCTTTTAACAGATTACGCAACGAGTGTGTAGCACCGGGGTGCCTGGGTCTTAGACTCTACCCCCAATCGAAAATATGCCACTTCGCATGCAATACAAAGTTATAACTTATAGTATTATATAAATATGCCCAGGATATCTTAAAGGTTTTTTTCCAAATAATTATTTATAATGGCGTTAATAAATGACGTTAAGATAAATATTTGTAACAAGCGTACATGATTCGGTGATGAAAATGCCGTCCAGAAAAGCTGCAAAGTCCGTCGAGCCAGTGGGAACAATAATAAATGAACATATGAAAATTGTCATGCAAACATTTGGTAAATGCAAGACCCAGTAAGCATATTAAAAATGTGATCATAATCATAGAATAAATTAAGTAAGGAGCTCAAGTTAAAAGTAAACAGTTACATACAATACAAAATCATACTATATATAAGGTAGCCATGGTGCAGTTAAGCTTAATCAAGAGTGTCACTAAGAATGGCCATAGGCCTTTTGATATTACATTGATCATTTGTGTCGTAATCATAAATTTTAATTGCAGTGTTGTTAATGGACTCTATGTCTTTATAGAATTTCTTAGCAAGGCGATAGTAAAAGGTTCCAATGTGGTCAATTTTCAGTTCAGCATGCAAATCTGTAAATCCGAACGTACCATGAAACATTAGTAATTTGTCCAAAACCCCGTTTTGTGCAGTTTGCAATTTCTTCCTTAAAGATCTTCTAGAATAAGCCTAAACAGGGCAAACATAACACAATATTGGACGTAGAAGGGACTTGTAAATGAGTAAATTGTTGTCTATAGAAAAAATGCTGTTTCAAGCTGTTAACCCGCGAAACACTGACGAAAAATTTGTGCTAAAGTATTTCTAAATGTTTATCTGATAAAGCAGCGATCATAAATTTTCCCTGATACAGTGAACATAAACAAACCACTTACTGTCTTGTTCGGGCTCTACGTCGAATGGCGCTTCCCATAAGTGTTTTTCGATTTTCTTTCCCTGTTTTTCAGTTCAACAAAATTAATTCATGTTTGAAACAGAAATAAAAAAATGGCGCTAAAATGTTTTCATATGTATCTACTAGCTGATGATACCGAGATCGAAATTTTCGCTGAAATAATGGAAGAAACATGTATCGAAATCTGTGTTCTCTTTTTTAGGATAAATCTATACATGTAACGTTTTAATAAACGTTCTCACAAATTAAAAGAATTGTGAATCAGACTACTTTAAAGTGCTCGAGAGACATCTTCTAAATCAGAGAAAAGAACTCGCATGAAAAAACTTTACAGCTGTTTGTATTTATTCTATGGGTATTTTAATATATTGTTGCGTGCGTACGGGTTCGTTATGAAATGAATGCACAAGTCCGATGAAAAATGAACAAAAATTTATTATTATCACAACAAAAATGCTTAAATTTTCTCAAATTATCATGCAGTATTACAATATCTCACAGTAGTTTTCTTTTAACTACTCAAATGTCCAATAGAACGTAATTCAAAACAGCTAAAGAACGCTAATCCGCGAATTCGCTACAATCAACAACAGTAGTCTAAACAACAACAAACTAAGCAACTACTACAAACTGAGATGTTTTCCTCCTTTTATAAGATTTTAAAATCACGCGCTAGAATTTTCCAGTACTTTCTCGAAATCAAAAAGAGATATTTATTTATTTAATGCACGCGCTCTTGTATTTTCAATTTTCCGGCTTAGCGTTCTTTTAATATTCGTCACGCGCTGCACTGCGCGAGAAATAAAACCATTTAATTTATAATTGAACTAACATTAGCTTTTTAAATACCAAATTCGTAACACTGCCCCCTTCCCAAGGACTGCACGTCCCGGGCAGTACAATCCCTGGACAGGAAGCTAAACTTACAACTGTGGCATAAATGCAACTGAGGCATAAACATTACATTACAATATCAAACAATATAAACAATAAATGCAATAACTAACTTAAACAAATCAAATGCTATCAAATACTAAATACAAAACAAATACTAAATACAAATCAAATACTAAATGCAAATCAAATCAAATACACATTTATAAACAAAAAGGACCATGGTCTGATACTATTTACAATTATTTACATTACGTACTATGGCCATAGTAATAAGCTAACCTGTCGTAATGAACGACTTTAGGTTTAGAGTTCGAAGACTTACGAATCCGAACCACGACGTCATTCAGCCTGTTTAGGACTGTGTACGGCCCATCCCAAGGTGACTGTAATTTCGGACAAAGTCCTTTCCGTCGAGTCGGATTCCATACCCACACCTTGTCTCCTTCGTGGAATTGATGTTCAGTAGCTCTTGTGTCGTATCGGGTCTTCATCTTCTCCGTCGCCAAGTTGACTCGCTCTCGTGCAAAATTGTGCATCACTTCAAACCGGGCCTGGAGATCTTGAATATATTCCTCAGACGATGAAGGAGCATCCGGAGGGCGGCCAAACAATAGATCACAAGGCAGACGAAGGTCACGACTGAAGAGCATCTGTGATGGAGAATAGCCGGTAGTCTCGTGGACAGCACTGCGGTAAGCCAGTAAAAACAGCGATAATTTCTTGTCCCAGTCCTGCTGGTTTCTGGAAACCACTAATGAGAGGTTATTAAGGATGGTTCGATTGAACCTCTCTACCATGCCGTCCGACTGGGGATGTAATGGCGTCGTTTGGGTCTTGTCAATGCCGAGTAGTTTGCATAGTTCTTTGATTACTACCGAGGTAAAATTCCTTCCCTGATCGGAATGTAACTGAAGAGGCACTCCGAACCTGGAAATCCAGTGCTGTATCATCACCTCAGCTACTGTAACAGCCTCTTGATCAGGAATAGGATACGCTTCAGGCCACTTGGTGAAGTAATCAACGACAACGAGTATGTATTTGTTGCCATCAGCAGTTCGTGGCAGAGGTCCCAGGATGTCAAAGGCGATACGTTCAAAAGGCGCCCCTACGTTGTAACGTTGCAGCTTGCCTCGGCTGCGTCTCTTCGGTCCTTTCCGACCTGCACAGGCATCGCAAGATCGGCACCACTTTTGCACGTCATCCTTTGCATTATTCCAGTAAAAGCGCTCACGAACTCTCTGTAAGGTCTTCATAATTCCAAAGTGACCTCCTGTAGGGCTGTTATGTAGTTCTTTAAGGACATCAGGAATGCGGGATCTTGGAAGTATCAGCTGCCATCGGAACGTCTTCCCATCATCCGATTCGAATTTCCGGTATAAGACGCCGTTTCGAATGTGAAGTGAATCCCAGTGTGCCCAATATTGTTTGGTTGTAGGACTACACATAGAAATGTCCTGCCAGGTAGGTTTTCTGTTTGACGACTCCATTAAATCAATTATGGGTTTAATGTCGCGGTCTTCCAGCTGGTCTTTCCTGACTTCATCATCACCCCACGGTTCTCGATCAGCCGATGTTGATGCTGTAACTTGTCTTGCGACCGGAGTCAGCAGCTCGTTATTCGCTTCCACCCTGGAACAATATCGGCAGTTTTCTTGGCAAGGTCTTCTAGACAGGGCGTCGGCGTTTCCGTGTGATGATCCCTTACGATGACGGATAGTGATGTCATATTCTTGGAGTCTCTGTATCCACCTGGCTATTTGATCCTCAGGATTTTTGAAATTTAAAAGCCAGGCCAATGAGGCATGGTCCGTGCGGAGGAGGAATTTTCTCCCGTATAGATAATGATGGAAATGTTCTACAGCTTTGACTATGGCGAGCAACTCTTTCCTTGTGACACAGTAATTCCTCTCCGGTTTAGACAGGCACTTGTTCCAGTAAGCTACTACACGTTCTTGGCCGTCTATTTCTTGGGACAAAACAGCACCGACACTTTCATTGCTCGCGTCGGTGTCGAGAATAAATGGTCTGTCGAGCTGAGGATACGTCAGGATTGGAGCAGATGTTAAAGCTTCCTTTAAGTTGTTAAATGCATCCTCGCATTCTTTTGTCCACAGGAACTTTTGGTTGCTCTCTGTCAGCTTGTGAAGGGGTCTTGCGATGGAAGAAAAGTCCTTCACGAATCTCCTATAGTAGGTGCAAAGCCCTAGGAAGCTTCTCAGCTGATGGACATTTTCGGGACGTTTCCAGGATTTAACCGCTGATACCTTTTCAGGATCCGTGCGCACACCTTCTGCAGAGATGACATGTCCCAGGTAAGTCACTTCCTTTCGGAACAATTTGCATTTAGCAGGACTCAGCTTCAGACTGGCCTCTTTCAGTTTCTGAAGCACCTTTCTAAGATTTTCTAGATGCTCTTCAAAACTCTTTCCGACGATGATGATATCGTCCAGGTATATCAGACAGGATTCGTAAGAAAGGCCTTTCAAAACAGTCTCCATAAGAAGTTCGAATGTTGCCGGCGCATTACACAGTCCAAACGGCATCACTTTGAACTGCCAAAGTCCTTGTCCCGTAGTAAATGCCGTCTTTTCTCGATCATCAGGATGGATTTCTACCTGCCAATACCCACTCTTTAAATCAAGTGTTGAGAACCACTTGCTTCCAGAAAAAGTGTCTAGAATGTCGTCAATTCTAGGAAGAGGGTAACTGTCTTTCTTCGTAATCTCATTCAACCGGCGATAGTCAACGCAAAATCTTGTTGAGCCGTCTTTCTTTCTGACGAGAACGATGGGAGATGCCCATGGACTCGCTGAAGGCTCGATGACATCGCCTTCTTCCATATCTTTTAACAGTGTTCGCACCTCTTCCTGTTTAGCAAACGGTAGACGTCTTCGATGTTGCTTGATCGGGGGATGATCGCCAGTATCTATTCTATGTTGTGTCAAACTAGTTCGACCCACGTCAGAAGACGAGCGGGAGAAAACAACTTGAAGTTCTTTAATGACGCGATCGGCAGCATTTTTCTCTTTATCGTTTAATTGTGCATTCTGCAATAACTCCGATGTAATGGTCTCTGAGGACACCGATTCTGGGATGTTACTCTTTTTTTCAACGCTGGTTACTGGAGTACATGTTGCAACCACTTCACCTTTCTTAATAACTCTCGACTTTTCAGTTACGTTGGCAACTCTCACCGGGATAACCGTTCTGGATAGGTCGACGAGTGTTGAGGCTACTAATACTCCTTTTGGGATATTACAATTATTGGGATATTCTATGATGCCGTAGCGGAAATTTCTATTTTCGGCTATGGATCCAGGAAGTAAAATTTCTGTTCTTGCCGGTATTGTAATATAGTCTTGTGCTATGATTTTATGGACAGATTTAACTTCTTCATCATTAACGAGAAATAACGCTATGTCCTCAGATGTAGAATGCAATTCGTTATTTTTAAAATCCAAGGAAAAATTGTATTTCCTTAGAAAGTCCAATCCGAGTATGCAAGAATCAGTGATCTCTGCTACATATGCCGTGTGATGGTAAGCGGCACTTCCAAACGTGATGTTAACATTTACTTTTCCGTCGATGTCGATCTTCTCACCGGACACAGTCTGGAGGGTAACGCAGGGCGGCGTCCAGATAAGTTTGTTTCCTAGTTGTTGAGCCAAATCTTTTCGGATGATGGTGACGTTGGCTCCTGTATCTATAGTCATATTGCACGGAACTCCATTAATATGTCCTATTATGAAAAGTCCATTACTGCCGCCTCTCACTGCAGAAATCTGAAGCGCTTTAAACGGGGGCTTTTCATTATCTGGCAGCCTCCGCCCCGCGAGATGGCCACTAATTAGTTTCCCTGCTGCTTGTTAGAAGCGGTCTTAACATCAGTACCCTGGGGTGTTTTGCAGTTTCGTCGTATGAGTAGTATAAAAATGACAGTTCTGCATCAGGTGGATCAGTGGATCAGGGGGCGTGGTCAATGACATCACAGAGGGCGGGGCCAAAGGCAACGTCATCACACTAGGAGGCGTGGTTTCGAGTGGAGTTGAGTTGTTCGTAGACTGCTGGTTGAGTTGTAGACCTCCTGCTTTTCATTTAAAGTTAGTTTTTTAAAATTGGCAATGGGGATTTTTTGAGATATATGCTCATGGCGTCCTCTAGGGACGAAAAAAGAAAATAATGTATTTAGGAATTGCTTATGGCGTCTTCTAGGGAATGAAAAAAGAAAATAATCTATTTTAGAAGTTTCTTTTTTTTTTAAATGTTCTATGATTCAAAATATAGGAATGAACCCTGAAACAAAATATCTGCTTTTCTGGAAAGAAATAACTGTTAAAATATTGGAAAGAATAACATAATACTCATTAAAATTTCACACACACACACACACACACACATGGGCTTTTATCGAAAGCCTCAGCTTTCTGACACCTGAGGGTCTCTCTTCACAGTTTCACAGTCATGGGGTTTTTTTGAATACCCAGGTGCCAGCCCCTTCCCATAACTCCACTGTGAAGTCATTGACCACTTTAAAAATAATCCATTTTGTTTTCCATTGAACATTATTTATATTGATATGCCCATAGGCTAAGGAGTGCACTCCATCCTTTAAAATATATCTTTTATCATCAAAAGCTGAAAGTGCGATTTTATTTATAGCCATGGTAAAAAGATGATGGTTCTTACTCTGAATATTATATTGCAATTCTCTGGTGAAGATAGATTTCTCTAAACAATCTCTATAATTTTTATGTTTAAGTTTCCTTTTAATAACACTTCGTTTAACTCCTTTCGCGGTTTTCTTCTCACTTTCATCCAACAGTAGAGAGTACATTTTCGCCCTCAGTCCTATACACTCCAGTATTGGTTCGGAATTCATTTCATCTTTGAAGCATCCAATTTTCTTTTTATTATTGATATTGTATAAAGCATGAGTCTTCGGATAATCTGACATATCGTACAGATGCGTATGAAAACTCATATCTCGATATACATCTTCTGTTAAAATTTCGTACGTGAGAGAGTCTGTGTCAGTAAAAAGTAGCTTGGCTCTTTCTCCATATTGTTTTTTGATATGATTGTAATGAAAATTGTACATATGATATTTACTAAGTTCTAGTATGACAAATCCTACATATATGGGCCTGTTTAAACTAACACAGTTTTTCAACCTTTGTACTCCAACCAAATCATTATCAAAAATTCTGAAATTATGAAAGGTTGGTGCAGCTACCAATTTTTTCGCTTTTTTTCTGTATTGACTAATTGGACATCAACATGTTTCCTCACGTTTTCCATAGTTTTACCGTACACACTATTGTTCATTAGTTTAAAAAAATCCTTCTCATATCCTGTCTGTGCCTTTTTACGTTGATCTGTATTAAACTGTATATAAGGTTGTAACCAAGCTTTTTGTTTAAATTTTATAATTTTGTGAACATGCATTAATTTCATACCTAAAGAGAGATATAACTGTAAATTTTTATGATAGATGACATAATTAAATTTAGGATTTAAATTAGGAACTAATTTAGTATTCGAGATAAGTTTATTATTTTTCAGTACACTGACTGCATAAGGTGAAAGATGATTAGCTATTATTTTCATTTTTTCTGGAGCTAAGGGATAATCGTTATGAGCATTATGAAGTTCTTTGGGATATTCAAGGTCTACTTCCAAGATGTATCCATCCAAACTGTCTTCTGATAAAGTCAAAATCTTTTCTATGACATTCTTATGAGGTTCAACACACTCAAAACTTCCATAGGGTAAGGGTTGACTCATAGCCCACCCGTAGAGATTGTTTGCATCAAGGTATAAGATATATTTACTTTCTTTAGTTGAATCAAAATTTTTCAGATATTTATTATTTGCTACAGACTTACGCTGGGTAATCATGGACACACCTCCACGAATGCCCTGCTCTATAAATAAATGCATATTAACATCCTTTAATAATTCCAAAGCTTGATCAGTCATTTTTAAGCAGGCTTGCCAAGCTAATCCAGGTGCAGTCATCAAATGCGCACAATCTAAACTATAGTAAGTTTTACAAAGCTGTCTAAAATTTTCAAACACATCTGCTAATTGTAAAACATCACTTTTTACGTATAAATCATGATATTCACCTAAATTTTGAATATGAAAAGCTTGCCAAACAGTTTGAGCATGAATGTAATCATCCGAAGATATACTTTCACCAGTTAAAGTACTTCGAAAGTTCTCTATGGATGGTAACTGAGTATCTTTAAATTTATCAAAAGAGTTGATGTATTCATATGGATATATTCCCTTCCGTAATAATAATTTTATGTTTTGATCATTGGGAAAATTTTCTTTTAAAATCCTAAATTTTTCTTCAGGCAAGTTAGATACAAGTTTTTCCAAAGACGCGTTCATAAACTGTAAACTATCAATAAAAATTAAAGATATTCTTAGATTATTCCATTTTCTTTTAATACTGAAAGAAATATATTTTTCCATATTATTAGGTATAACATGAAATTCCCTGTTTTGAATTTTGCTGATGCCTTGCATGATTAAATGTGCATCATAGTGTTTTAAATTATGAAATACGACAGGAATTTTCTTTTGAAGTTTAAATTTCAAATTGCACTTATTGTGCAGAGCTCCTCTATACTTTCCCGTAAGATGATCGTGATCTTTTACACGATCATTATTCAAATTTTTTTTTGCATAAGTAGCAATGAGTTGCATTTTTAAAATTTTGTTCATCTTGAGATTTCATGGAAAGAGGTACAATACTATATAATTTTTCGGCTATTTCCTCTTCTTCACGTAAAATATTTTGTATAAAATGGTCTACTGCATTTGGACCTCTATATACTGTTACTGGTTTAACGCTTTTCCCATCAGGTCCTACAATTATGTAAGCATATCCGCAAGCTTTATGATGATGTATTTTTTCTGTAAAAGACGCAGTAGCTACATCAGGTGTACAAGTGTCTATGTTTTCAATTAAAGCTTCAAAATCAGCATAAATAATGTACGGAATAGACTCTTCATATTGATAATTGGTATATTCTAATATTTTTTCTTCTTCTGATGGCATTTTAATTCTCTGTATGTTTTGATGTTGACAGTATTTTGCATGTTCTTCTAACAGGTTTTCACGGGTGAATCTATGCAAGCATCTCATGCAATAGAACATATTTCCATCATGTTTTGTGAGGTTACCTAATAACCCGGACATATTTCTTATTAAGCAATAATGTTGAGTAGTGTCATCACTGATTAAAAGTAAATTAATACAATCAGTTTCTTTTCTGTTTGAAATGTAGAGGGGAAAGACTTCTTTTTCTTCATATCCAAATACATTTATTCTAAGATTATTTAGTTTTTCAATAGATGATATTTTTGTAATAGGAACAGGGCATTCAATATTTCCTAATTTTATTTCATGTTCATAGGGTTTATAATGATTTACTCGGTTTGCATTATTTTCTCTAGAAAGATCATATTTGTGTGCAAGTAAGCACCACACTAAACATTTTTGATCCTCATTTTGAATATTTAAAATGGCTTTTTTCATGGCAAGTTCTTTGGGAAGAGGTATATAACTACTAGCGGCTAAGGGATGATATCGAGCTGTGCAGAGTTCTAATTTTTCAATTTTATCTAATGTCCATCCCGAGCCATTTTGTAAAAACTCTTCAAACGATTTTTTTATCTTGTTATAGGCCTCATTCAATTGTTCTTCAACATTCTCTATTGTTAAACTTGTGAGGCAGGTAGATCTAAAATGTGGTTTAATAACCTCTTCGTCCCCATCATGTCCTATTCTAGAGAACTGTGCTGTTACTATAATGTACCATTTTAAAGCCTTTTTCTCATTGATTTCTTCCTCGAGTTTCGACATAATATTTAATTTGATATTATTTAAAAATATTTCTAGATCTTGATTAATTTCTTTGGTGGCGATAATTGTAAAAGAACTGAAGACGTTTAAGGCCGACGCTGCATGCTTCATTCGCTTGTTTAATGGATGGGGATTATTACTTTTCCTTTTAATACTTTGAACAGTACCATGTTGAGTACGGTCATGTTTCATTAGATCATGTTTTCTGCTAAACACGTCGTTGCATTTTTCACATGAAAAGGTATTTTTTTTAACATGAATATTTTGTATGTGTCTTCGTAAACTATCTGCTCTCGTAAACTGAGCCTTACATTCTTCACAGTGAAAGATTTTTCCCTCATGTGTTTTCGAATGACGAACTAAATTACTTTTATTGCTAAAACTTTTACCACATATGTCGCAAACCTGTGAAAGATAGAAAAGCGGCTTTCAATATGCATGCTTTCCTCATTATAAAATTACGCATTTTTAATTATCCCTCACAAAAAAAAAATTAATTACATAAATCATTTTAGAAATCGTTTAGTATTAACTCTTTACGTTTAAAGAATTTTAGTTTAGTTTAAAAATCTCTCTCTCACTCCTTTTTTTCCTAATAATCACACATTGTACAACAACGACTGGAGGGAAAGAGAACCATTGAATAAATAACTATATCTGCAAGTCACTATTAAAAAGAAAAGAAAATGTTACCTCTCTTGTACTTGGTTGAGGTTCCATTCTTTCAGAAGTTAGAGAGTTGAATTCCTCCTCCTGAAATCCAAAGTCGATAAACTAAGAAAAAAAAAAGAGAAAAAACTGTGTTAATAAAAAATATTTTTTTAGAATATTCAAAAATGATGACTGCTGTTTAAAAGTATTTGATACTTCATTCATTATCTTATAATAAATATACTTTTAAAATAAAGATTCAAAATAAAAGCATCTTCTCATAAAAAATAGTTCATTCATGCATTAAAAATATCATGCAACGATATACAAACTCGACTGATTTCCTTCAGACTCTTACAAATGCTTTAAAAAAATTTTTTTTGAACTCTAAACTATGTAAAAAGCAGGCTATTTAATTCAAATCATACTTGAAGCAAACATATAAATCATGCATTAAAAAATAGATTGATTATAATTCATTTTAAAAAGTTCATCTAGTCTGAAAAAAAATAATAATTAAAATAATATATAACAGTTCTAATACTTACGTTGGAAGAAACAAATTGGTGATCTTGTTCAAAAGCCATCGCAAAAAAATATTAAGCTCTGTGAATCAAATCAGGAAGACTTGCTCTTTTCAAGGTTGAGAACAGAACTGACTTTTTCCATTTCTGAAACACCTTTTATAGGGATTAAAGAATGTTCTCGAAACATTTCAGATTTGTATAATCTGAACCAGGACAACAACAACATTATGATAACCCTTTCTTTCGAATACAATTTCAACTTCCATTAACCCTTATCATAACGTGAAGTCTACAACGCTTATCAAGGATCTTCCTTCACTTCTGTATGTATTGTCAAACTTGGAATAGCAACAACAACCTTAAGATAATACATTCTTTCACATATGATTATCAGAGTTTTAGAAATTTTCCATTACTCTATCATGATAAGTGGATGATGCTTTTAAGATTACCCTTATGCATGTATGTATAAGTAATGTCAAACTTAAGAATAACAACTCTTTCAAATAAGTTTTCAGTGATTATCAGAGTTTTCCATTAACCTATCTTACCATGATAACGCAATAATATAATGACGTCTTATAGACTGTCCTTCCCAAACAAGACAAGACAAGAATGTATTACGGTAAGTGTTGATGAATTATATTGGTGAAGATATATTTTTATGTATTAATTTTAAAAATATAAGAGATTCTTTAAGACAGAAAAAAATTGTTCATTTATTTTGTAATAGGTTTTTTGAATCGAAATGTTATGAAGATTATAAAAATGCATTAATATAAGTACAGCTATTCTATTTAAATTTCTGTGTTTGGTTGATGTTATGACTATTTTTTTTCCTTATGTTTTTAATAGAAATATATTGAAATTTTAGTTTTAATTTTAAAGCAAACGTGTATATCAAATGTCAGTAAATGGATATTGATGTTAATTTGATATTAACTAATGAAAGAAAATTCCAAGTATATTTTATGTATAATACAGAAATTTATTCTTTGAAAATAAATGTATTGAAAGGTAAAAGCTTCTTGGTGAAATGAATGTTTTTCATAACATTTAAAAACGATGTAAAACAAATATTGATTGTAGAGAGAAGAAAGAGTCTATATGTAAAAATAATAATTTTATTCATTTAATAAGGTTCCCATTTTCATGGAGAACGTATATGTTTTACAGATTTAACATGCAATAATTTTTTTTTCATATTAACATCATGATTCTGTAAATTTTCATTTTTGATATAGTCCATTGGCATGTTGATTTCAGTCAAGGCTTTTAAAAATTCGTTTTTGGCAGGAATATTAATCTTTTTCTTTTTGGTTGTAAAAATGATATTGAATAAGTCTATAATATTTGAATGCTTAATTTTTTCCTTATGATAAAGTACCTCGCCTTTATCATTCCACTTAAGAATATCAGGATGTCGCTTTAAAATAGCTAATGCATTTTGTGCTTTTCTTCTCATTCGTAAAGGTACACTGTCTAAGATAACAGTAGAATAATCAGTTACAGTCATCTGTTTGTCGCCGTCTGTCACAGATGAGGGGGCTTCTTCTTCCTCTTTCACTTTCTTCATCTCAGCTGAATCGTCTAAAGAATTTTGTGAGTCGTCTTTAGGAGGTTTAAAGGGTGAATTGTATTCCTTTAAGTTCAATTTCTTTTGTAAAAGTTCATAATAACGCACTAATTTCTCACGATCGTCATCTGAACTGTTTAAAATATGCATCATGGCTTTATCCAATTCACTTAACTGTTTATCAGAAATGGTATGCTTTGTCATCATCTCTTCTGGAACTAACACATATTTCTTAGCGAACTCCATTGATTAGTCCTGTAAGAACACTGAGAGCAGCAGGAATCAAAACGTTTAGAAAACCTCCTTTTTGTAAAATTAATTTTCGTTTCTTCACAAGAGAAATCTTACGATTTCCTAATTTTCGTAAAGTTGTTTTATGCTTACAGAGAGACTTCTTTTGTTGCTCTGATAATGGAACGTTTCCTTTGAGTATGTTTAAACTACATTCGCATATAGCTTTTATGCAATTGATATTAATTTTCTTTAATAGCTGTTTCCGTAACTTTAACGGACAAATGTTTAACAGCTGTAACTGTCTTAGCTGTTTCTTGACCAGCGTCATTTTATAAAATGATGATGCATTTTATAAAGCTGTTGTTTTTATTATTTTTTAGTAATGTTTCATTTGATAAACATACTGTACTTGGTTAGGTAAAATTTGGGTGCGTAAACGTAATTCTTCCGGAGTTTCACTGCGCAGATCAATGAATAAATAAGAAAAAGGTTTCTTGGTTGCATCTTCATATACTTCTTGAAAAAACTTTAAATGACGCGGAAAGAGCTGTTTTCCTAAATGTACGATTTGACTGACATCTTTTCTGTTTTTACACAAAATCAAATAGTGTGCATTTAAAGTCACTTCACGCATTTCTTTTCCCTTGTGAAAAAAGTTTTGTGTGATAAAAATAACGCTTAAATTTAAATGATGACTTCCTTTTGTAAATAAGTTAGTCAGACGTTTATCATTCCCACATTCGCTCATCAAATCGTCTATGATGAATAATGTGTTGGAACCTAAATATTCTTGATATTTAATTGGTAAACCTTCGACAAAAGTAACATTCGGTATATCATTATACAGAGGTTGGTAAATTCCATAACACCATACTACTTTATCGGGAATCGTTGAAAACATTTCCTCTTTATACTTTAATAGTTATCGTACAAAATAGGTTTTCCCACATCCAGTGGGTCCCGAAATCACCATTGTGAAAGGATGTTGTAGCTTTGGAAATTCCATATTAAATGAGACAAGACACATAATGTATAAAGTTTAAATGTATTTATTGATAGAAAAAAGATCTTACATGAAATTTCTTGATTACAAAATTATATACTTTAATATCATTAGATATATGTTGAGGTATGAAAGATAATATATCATTGAGAGATTGTCCACGACATTTACAATGTAAATAGTATATGCAATATTGACCACATACTGCCGTTACATTAGTTTGGAGAGTCAAGGAATTAAAGTCCATCTGTGGAAATCGTTCTGCATACTTGGCTATCGGTCCAGGAAAATAGGATGGGTCATGTCCATAGGAATCGAAAAACTCTAAATGCTGTGGAGATGAAATGTAAAAGGCTAACCAGTGACTACCGGATTCAGATGCACGATCTACATTAGCTATAAAGCAACTTGGATATTTCTTGATCTCGATAGGGAGTCGATCACTTGCAAAAACTCCCAGAAATACTTTTCGTGTCTTTGCATTCTGAGAGAGTGCTCTGCTTATTTCAAGGCTGTCCATTGCTTAATTAGCAAAATCGCATAGTACATGGCGAGATTTTGTTATTTCAATCACGTTTTGAAATTCTGCATAGACTAGCACCGAGAGAGTCACAGAGAGAGCTTTAGCAAATTTAATTTCTACTCGCAAATTGCCTTGATGCTGTAAGTTAAAATGAGATCCATCACACATATCTGGAGTTAAATCGAAAGCATATAACACATGTCCTTTCACAAATTCTTCTCGAGATAAATAGATGCCTTTGTCGCGATTAAATCCAGAAAATAAACTGTGGTAAGCACGCACATAATGATTAGATTCGAAATCAAGGTCCATTGGTTTACATGGAACGGGTTGTCCATCTACATAAATCGATATAAAGTTGACATGATGATGGGCAAACAGAAAAGGATTCATTGAATATTGTCCATTCATTGCAGCATTTTCTACACAAGTAATAATGACTCGCTTGGGCATCAATCCTAAAAATACATTATCTTGCATAAAAGACCAACTTAGAAACTGAATATGTTTTGCATAATACTCGATCTATAGGGTATTTAGCAGAACTTTTTTCCAACGCTTTTACATGTCCGAGAGAGACTCCAGGGTTTACTTTTACTTTTCTGATAAACAAAGAAGCTTGATCCAAGATCACTTTATAATCGGCATCTTTCTCAGTAGAAACTAGACAGAAAGCAGATTTACTACGCACCATTTTAATTTTCACATCAACTAAATTTAACATGAGTCGATTTTGTTGAAAAATGTCACAATGTAATTGTCCTATCAAATCCACACTTTGACTGTTTTTTATAAGTTCACCGCGAGCTTTTAGTTCAGCATCCGCATCTTGAGCTAAGACATCTATTTTATTAGGTGAAATGTCTTGGAAAAATCCTTCGCAGGTGAGTAAACTTTTCTTTGCATCTTCCCCATAATTCAATAATGTTTCGATGAAGGCTCTATAAGGATAGGTATTTGTCGCAGATGAAATGTTTCTTTCATTTAAACTTACATCTACTTGCGAAAAGAGAGAATGTAAAAATAAATTTACAGGGGCAACCGGTTCTTTGTCTGTTAGATTGGATCCGTCTGCCTTAACTACTTTAACTTTCACGTGTATATAAGAAGCAGCTAGATCAATATAGTCTTCACCACTGCCAGAAATATTAAATTCGATAGGTCCTCCATCTCGTATATTTGCGAGAGGGTGATATTCCACAAACTGTCCTTTTTCTATAGCTGTTTGCGTAGGAGGAATGGTAAATAAATCTAATTCAGATTTGACGCAAACGGGAGAGTCTCGATGAATATACGAAGTCATACTTTTTTTTTTAAGAGAAAATATCCTGTGCTTTTACCTTCTTTGATCGGTGAGAAATGGTACGCTTTTTCCTACGTTTCTGCTTTTTATTAACTCGTCCAGAACCAATCATGTTCTTCACTTTAGTAGCAGCTTTATCTGTTAATATATTTCCGGCTTCTTTCAGTCGACGCTTAGCAGCCTCTTTTACATCTTGTCCTTGTGATACATCATTTAACAAATTCAGTCCACTATGCCATACTTGTTTTCCAATTGCTTTGGCTCCTGATTTAATAAGAGGTACGGCAGCGCGAAAGAAGGATCTGAATAGACCCCCTAATCCGTATCCTCTCTGATAAAGATTACCTTGATAATAATTCAATCCATGTCCTGTTTATTGTACATAATAATCTTCAAAAGATTTTTGACAACACTGATAAGGTACATACATTATGACAAGTATTTTTGACGGAAATGAAGTTTCACGTATGACCTTCCTCGTTCAAATGGCGTAAATGCTCCCATATGCGTTCTTATATCGATTTCCAAAGTGTCTATCATTTTCCGATTCACAGGTAAATAATGAGGTCTATCAAATAGTGCACTCACCACTTCTCCATCGCTACCAGTTACTCTTACAATTCGAAGAAGAGGAGCTAAAATATCTCCTACGATTTGAGGTTCTACAATATCCGTATATATCATTAATACACGATAATGTGCACAGGGGTCGGCTGCAAAAGGACTTTCTACAACAGTTTCGGAACTATCATCTGTAGATGTAATTTCCATAGGTTCAAAACCTAACATTTGGGCTAACCCATCATGTAAAATCACTTTAGCGTTATTTTTCACTTTGATTTTCACTCGTTTTGTTACTGGGTTATAATTAAATATTATTTTGTTTTGATGTTCTTTAATATAAATAGCTTTTAAAATATCAGGTACTGTTTCATAACATCCTGGAGGTAATCTACGACCTAACATTTCACCATCTTTCTCTAAAACAAATCCAATTAAGTTATTGTCTGCATTCACATTGTGCCATGTGTGCGGATATAGCAATTCAACCAAACCAACTTTCCACATACCTTTTAATTCAATGGGAACAGGTAAACGTGTTATAAAATGTGAAATTTTATTTTCGGGGAAATAATTCATAGAGCTATCGCTCGGAAGTGTTACGTAGAAACTCATTTTCATAAATGATTCGGATACAGTATTTTCTCACACTTTATATCGAGAGTAAATTAGAAGCTGGAATCCATTGATTGAATTTGTCGGGATAACCGCGATATTTTACAAAGTATTCTGTCTGATTTTTATGTATACGTTTCTTTAAAATTTTTTCAATGCGATATTCCTCTTTCAGTCTCACTTTCTGCAATTCTTGTGCATAAAACGTTCCTTTTACTGAGTCTCCAAGTAAATCTTTAATTCTATACACAGCTGGATGTCTTTTAACACACTCTGTCACCACAAATAGTTCTTCCGTCCAATTGGTTTCATAGCCTTTTTCGAAAGTAAGCTTTAGTTTGGAAACACGTACCACATCTCCTACAGCGAATATACATTTAGAAACGTTAGAAGGATGATCTTTATACAAGGTAAACCATACATCACTCTCATTTTCTGAATTGACTTCTATGGGAGCTCGCTTTATACTTGAATGAAAAGTAGCATTATAACTTTCTATTAATTTGTCCAAGACATCTACATATTTATATGTATTTCGAGTCGTAAAGTATTTCCACATTTTTGTTTTCAAAGTGCGATTAAACCTTTCCACCACGGATGCTTTAGTAGTATTGAATGTACGGAAAAGTTTAACTTGATTTCTTTTTAAAAATTTTATAAACACTTTATTTTTAAATTCGGTGCCCTGATCCGTTTGAAGGAATTTTGGTTTACGTTGACTCATTATTTTTTGAAACGCTTTCACAATATCTTCTCCTCTCTTTTGTTTCAGAGGAATAGCCCATGCATATTTGGATAATATGTCAATACAGGTTAATATATATCGATAACCATCATTATGATCACGTAAATGTGAAACATCCACTAAATCAGCTTGCCATTGTTGATCTATAGAATACACAATTACTCTATTCGTTGGAAATTTTCGGCGAATTGGCTTGTGAAGCGTGTACGCATCTATTCCCTCTAACCATGTTTGAATCTCTTTCCTGGAAACTTTACCTCCTGCAGCACGATGCAAAGCTTCAACACCACCAAAACTTGCAACATGAGCCGGATGATATGATAAATTCATATTCATAGCCTATTGAATTATTCTTCATATGGATAATGATAAGTTCCCACTGTCGTTAAGACGTAGCGTAAAATCAATAGGAATTTTATGAAATTCTGTAAAAATATAGATGGATGATAAAATAACGCATAAAACAGTGTATAAACACACCGCAACGGTGGCTTCTCCTGGAGCAGGCATAATTGCAATTGATGAGCTGATTCAAATTCCATTTTCTTATATAGGCTTTTTTACCTAAATCTGAATGTATCCCGTCAGCTTAGTGGTTAAAATCTTCAAACTACTCAGCTGGTGAGATATTTTGTTTCAGGGTTCAATCCTATATTTTGAATCATAGAACATTTAAAAAAAAAAAGAAACTTCTAAAATAGATTATTTTCTTTTTTCATTCCCTAGAAGACGCCATAAGCAATTCCTAAATACATTATTTTCTTTTTTCGTCCCTAGAGGACGCCATGAGCATATATCTCAAAAAATCCCCGTTGCCAATTTTAAAAAACTAACTTTAAATGAAAAGCAGGAGGTCTACAACTCAACCAGCAGTCTACGAACAACTCAACTCCACTCGAAACCACGCCTCCTAGTGTGATGACGTTACCTTTGGCCCCGCCCTCTGTGATGTCATTGACCACGCCCCCTGATCCACTGATCCACCTGATGCAGAACTGTCATTTTTATACTACTCGTATGTGTCCTTCAGCACCGCAGTTCCAGCACTTAACGGTCGGTTTCTTCTCATCAATATTCCGTCTCAAGGCGTTCAGTTGTCTAGTTAAATCGTCAAGTCGAGCGGTGACTTGATCCCCTGGCTCCTGGACTTGAGCAGCTCTGACTGGGTGGCGGTCTCGACGAGTGGCTTGCTGGGCTGCCTCAAATTTCATGGCGTACACTAGAGCACTTTTTAAATCTTTTACATCCGCCATTCGTAGAGCTTTCTGTATTTCAGTATCTCGGATGCCGTCGATAAAGTATTGCAAGGACAGGGTTTCCCTTGTTTCTGTCGGGCATTCCGAAAAGGCGAGATGGGACAGCCTTTCAACATCCGCGTCGAGCTCCTGAAGTGTTTCGGTAGGCTTCTGTTGACGAGATTTTAATTGGAGCCTGCTGTAGTCTTTTAAACACTTCTCCCCAAAGCGCAACTCCAAGGCGCCGGACAGAGCTTCGAAATCTAACCTTTTGTTTTCGGGAAGAGTCTGAAGGATATCCGCTGCGTCGGCTCTTAGAGAAGCGGCGAGATGACAGGCCTTAGCTTGGGAATCCCATCCATTCGCATCCGCCACGATAGAAAATTGTGTCTTATACACCTGCCAGGAGGTCTTCCCATCATATGTGGATAGCTTCAGAGGTGGACGAGCAGGCATTGGTAAGAATTTAAAATCATCACTCCTGCTCCCTGCCGACGCTACGAATTTCTTTAAAGTATCCTATTCTTTGGCAACTGCAGAAACTCTCTCATCAATTTGTTGTTCGATTTGGTGTTGGACGGCACAAACTCTTCCTTCAATTCGTTCCTCCACAGCAGAATCTCTCCCTTCTATATGTTCTTTTACAGAAGAAACTCTTTCTTCTATTTCTTCTTTCACCGAAGAAACTCTTTCTTCAATATGTCCAACTTTATTTTCAACTGCGTCAATTCTGCCTTCCATAGCTTCGAATTTATTTTCTATTATGCAAGTAATTTCTCTTTTCATTTCTTCTTGACAAGCTTGAACGGCTTTCATTTCGTCCTTAACGGATTCCTGGCCCAATTTCATTTCTTCCTTAACGGATTCCTGGCCCAATTTCATTTCTTCCTTAACGGATTCCTGGCCCAATTTCATTTCTGCTTTAACGGATCTAATCTCTGCTTTAACAGAGTCTTTCATCTCTTCTTTAAATGATGCTTGGCCATCTTCCATCTTTTCTTGGAATGCAGCAAAAGCACTAATGAGCTGTCTCAATTGTTCTTCCATCGCTCTTGTTATTTGCATTCGAATCCCACTTCTGACACCAAAAATTGTTGCGTGCGTACGGGTTCGTTATGAAATGAATGCACAGGTCCGATGAAAAATGAACAAAAATTTATTATTATCACAACAAAAATGCTTAAATTTTCTCAAATTATCATGCAGTATTACAATATCTCACAGTAGTTTTCTTTTAACTACTCAAATGTCCAATAGAACGTAATTCAAAACAGCTAAAGAACGCTAATCCGCGAATTCGCCACAATCAACAACAGTAGTTTTCTAAACAACAACAAACTAAGCAACTACTACAAACTGAGATGTTTTCCTCCTTTTATAAGATTTTAAAATCACGCGCTAGAATTTTCCAGTACTTTCTCGAAATCAAAAAGAGATATTTATTTATTTAATGCACGCGCTCTTGTATTTTCAATTTTCCGGCTTAGCTTTCTTTTAATATTCGTCACGCGCTGCACTGCGCGAGAAATAAAACCATTTAATTTATAATTGAACTAACATTAGCTTTTTAAATACCAAATTCGTAACAATATTTATTCTTTATATATATATATATATATATATTTCAAATATGAAATACTGTGCTTATAAGATTATTTTTCCTCTTTTCTAGCTAATTTTTCCGATTGAAAATTGGAAGAGCAAAATATATTCTATTTCTCAAAAGACGGCTTCGATGAAAAAATACAGCACAAAAAAGCGCAAATTACACGCTAATAATTTTTATACATGTCATTTCGAAGAATCTATCAATTTCAATAATAATATTTTTACTTATACAGAGTACTTCACTATTTGTGCAGACATCTTTTATTGTTACCGTTAATCAGAAGTTTGTAACCTACATATTGAAACCACAGGGAGGAGGTAAGAGAGGGAAATAAATATGAGAGTATATACAGTTACGAATTTTGAATTGAGATAGATGATTTTATCGCTAAAATTGTTGTCGTTTTCGTATTGTAACCTGAAAAACTGAGAGAAACGAAGACTGAAGAAAAATAAAAATACAGGGGCAAGTGCTTTTAACATTGAGCAAATAGCTTTCTCGCTAAATTGGCGAGATATCACAAAGCTGGCGAATGTTTTCGCGACGAATGTTTGTCGCTGAAGTTGGCGAAAATCGGAAAACTTGCCAAACGTAGACCATATAGTGACATATTTGTAAATTCTCTGCATCATTGTAATAGGTAATGTAACTGAATAGTTGTCATTCATTTCACATGCAACTGTGACCTATGTTCCCACCCTCATACGTCTTCCAGTAATATCGAAAAGTTGAAAGTACTAGAACTATCTCAGCGGTCGGGTGAAAGCCATATAACAGCTGAGAGAATATCAGTTTCTCTATTGTTAGTTCAACGTGAGTTCGGAGTACTGAGATATCTCTGGGTTAGCTTCTCTCTTTAGATGCTGTTTGCACTGCGTTTTGTTTAACTTTCTCCGTCGTCTGAAGTTTAACTACTGATTGTACGTTCTGATGAAGTGTTGTAAGACTAGTTTTGTCGAAAGTTTGAGAATTATAAACTCTTCCCTACGGTAAAAATAAATATTATCAAGGTACCATCATGCATCATTTGTGTGCATTCAATTTATTATGAAACGCGCAAGTACACAGGTTCACATGTAAAACTTGTACAAATCACATACCCGTCGGAAGTTATTGCACCTGACATATGGATTCTCAGAAAGCAAATCATATTCCTTTCAGGCAAACTGTGCATCAGTTTGTATAACTGTACGATGCAGTTTATTTGCTTGTACAGAAAAGAGAATTTAGCTCTTCGTGAAAGTTCCACCCAAGCCACTGGCTGATACTTTCATATGATCTTGAAACACATAATGGGCGTAATTTATTCGAATTTCTGCCGTGTCCAGAAACGTGAGATTTCAATTAAAATTTGCAACTTTTTAGACAACATTAGAACTCCACTCTGTTTTCATGCAGCACAGTTAGTCTCTTTTATCTTTTTTCACACCTCCTGTGAGTATTCATCAATCATAGTTATCTCTCCTTAAACTACAATTAAATACTAAGTATGTAGGCTATGAGGGCGTTGAAATTCGTGTGTCATATCGTGTGTGTATTTGTGTGGTGTTTCCGGATCATTGCTAGAATCGACGAACATTGCTAATGTCTTAGCTTAGGTGACACTATTTTGAAAGTAGATAATTTTTGAAGGGAGTATTTGTATTATTTAAGCAGACAGACAGGGCAATAGCAGTTTCGCTGAAATAATGGAAGCGAACATTTATATAGGATATTATGCATGTATAGTATTTATTAATACTTAAATGTTCAATTTTATTATTTTAAATAATTATCACCCGATGTGTGTATTTGTAGCATTAAAATATGAGTAATTAGTATGCTTAATCAGAATGCCATAATGCGATGCGTTGTGATCTTCTTAAGTATCTTATTCTCCTCCTTTAAAAGTTATATGGCACTGAAGGTATGTGTCATCCCATCATAAAAAGAAAGAATTACTAGTCATGTAAAAGCATAACGCCAGAAGTCAAACTTCACAGAACTTTTGTCCCATCGTTGAAACTTATGACCCTCCCATTCTGTTCTTTTCAAAATCTTGAAGACGTTGTTTATCTCTATATATTTTGTCAGTTATTTGTTTTTCGAATTTATCTTTTCCGAATTTTTTCTTGCCGTGAACACACGAATTGAAGCTCTTGGGTTCCAGATAACGATTTTCTTAATTAAAAGAAGTTAATGAATCTTTTTTATTAATTATTTCCATCAAATTGCTGAACATATAGTTCAAAATGTTTATTTGTCGTGCGAGTTTTTATGAACGTAACTTACAGATAAATATTTTTTTTAATTTCCAGGAGAGTTAAATTACTGTATTAAAGTATATATTTTAAACCTATATATGTATGTGTACATATATAAACAAGATGACACTGTTACATACAGACGCACATGCATTTTTAGACTTTCATATTTTCTGAAATGCAAAGATATGCAGATGTCTGAAAAATAAATTTTGCTGTTCGATTTGCTTCGAATTTTTTACGTCCTTGCAATCTCCATCTGAAGTTACATTCGTTCATAAGAGTTATTATTCCTATATTTTCCACGAAAATCTAATTTCGAGATATTTTATTTTTAAATAATTGCTTCTGTGTAATTTTCCGTATTCACCACTGCATCCAGAGTGGAGATAGCTTTTCTTATCTGCTTGACCCACGATCACAATGGATATAAACTGAATTTTTTAACTGAATTAGTTAATTGATTTATTTCACTAATAAAGTTGATTGAAATGAGAAAGAATAAAAAGAACTATTTTAAAACTGTAGCACTGGATATAATGAAAGGAGAAAGCTGAAAAATCTTATAGTACTACTATGTTTACTCTACTCAATTTGCTTCCGGAACAAAATTACATCAATTTTATACACAATTACTGTTCGCTCTGCCACTTGAAATTTTGTAAAATAAATTCAGCTTTGTTAATTCTGAAATGAATAACTGCATGAAGATACTGAATTTTGAAACAATAAAGCAGTCTTGAAAAAATTTAATAGTAGTTCCATTTGTAAACTACTATTAGTAATAATAACGAGGAAGTAAAAATAGCAACATACGCCCTGTACAACACATCTCCCAAGGAATATTTCAAATTAATCCAATCTCCCTCTTTTAGATAATTTTTTCAGCTTTATGTTCATCCCGTCAACTGAAATGTATACAGTGTAATTCTTTTACATCAAACAAGGGAGAAAAAGCTCTAAGTCGAAATGGAGACCATAAAATTAATCAGCGGTTAAAGCAGTTAGTGTCTTTCATTTCGCCATCAGTAGAACCATTGATTCATTGTGTTAACTGCCCATTAGCCTATGAGATCCCCGTCAATGAAATCAATAAAAATTAGATCTTAGTGGAATGTATTCGAGGCAAAAGAGGCCTAGCAAAAAACTGCTAAAATGTTGACATTTTCATATTTTCTTAGTTGAGAAACAGCAATGGTTTACCCATATGTTTCTGAAATATTATCTAGATCAGGATTTTCGAGTATTCGTATGAATTCGCACACATTACACTGCATGGAGAATTGTCAGCAGTACATTTTCCAAGAAAATCTCGGAAGTATGTTGCTGCAGCATATACAGGTAATAAACTAATAAACACGCAGAAAAATTTCCCAGCTGTCGCACCTTTCATTATAAAACCACCGCTTTGCCTCTAAGATGCAATGCAGTTTCATTAAAAAAATGCTGAAACTGATTTCCTCCGAAAATGTATTTCGCGAAAGTAGCTACATTAATATACCGTATAATTTGAGGGGAAAACTGGTTTACAATAATTTGTTTATTCTAAAAAATCTATACGCCGCCCCAAATTAGTAGCTACATTTAAAAAAAAGTATGATGTCACTTGGAGGCAACTCGTACAAAATAAGCCATCGCTCTAAGGAAAAACTTCGTCGTCAAACTCTTCTTCCGCGAAACTTGGCACGTAATCTCGAAACTGCATCATCAGCAAGAAATTACTTAAATATCAATTAAAATTGTTTTATTTGCTCCCATGCAGCCAGCCCGTTCGCGGGATTCGAACCTCAGACCGAACTACCAGTGTTCAGCGAACCACCAGCGGCCGAGACCGCTCGGCCGCTTGTGGGGCTTCTGATCTTAGAAGAGGTAAGCATTATCAACCTTCGCTACAACGATCTCATCTTCGTTCTGCAGACTTGCGATATATTTATAAAGGGTGTCTCAAATCGAATATCAACGAAATGTCGGTCAACACGAAATAATACAATGGTCCCTAGAAACTGCTACGTATTTTTATATATTTTTTTGTTTTAACATGAAACGCAAATTGCTTAACACGAAAAGATTTCGCTTCTGGGAATGAACAAAGTACGGAATACTCCAGCCGCGCAGGCGAGATTTAAGAGGCGTGTGAAATAAGAGAAAGGTGATTGGTACAAATGTTTCACAAGCTCAGTAGAAAGGAGAAAGGTCTCTGAAAACCCTCAGAATAGCCTGTGACACGAGCCAATATTGTTTATATAAGATACAGTCACCCTCCACCCGTACAAACGCTACACAATAAAAAAAACCTCTTCTCTCATCAGTTGGCTTTGGAATTCGGTGACGTGTACGTCGCGAGTTTGGTTCGCGCTAAAAGAAATGGAGAAAGACAATATTGAAAGTGAGCAACCACTTAATTTAATATTTGAGCAAGTTTCCGTTTTATTGGACTGTCGAAATTTGTCATTGAAAGAACTCGTTGCAGTAGATAATAATGTGCGTAAAGCTCCAATTATGGTAGAAACAAGACATTTTAGAGTTTGTTCGAAGCTCACAAAACATCATTGATGCAGATTCCAATGACGAAAATGAAATGAATAATGCAGCTCCTCTTCCAACTTCATGAAAAGTATGCGCAGTTATTTAGACGCACATTCCAATTTTGCAATGAATAGCAAAATGTACGATATCGAACAATTTGTTGACAATTTGATGTTAAAAAAGGCAATGGAAAGAAAAATGTCAGATTGTTTTCCAAAAACTCAATAACTGTTTAGTTCTTCAAAAAACTTGAAATTTTTTTATTAATTTAAGTTCTTGCAGATGATTTTTGTTTCATTGATTTTTATTAAATACAGGCATACATACATACATATCTATGTAAGAGAAATCTACTCTAACAAACGTAATTTGTTCAATATATTGTATTTTTTGAAATATCCTTTAACACAAAAACATATTTCAGTCCCCTCAGTTTCGTGTTAAACGATTTTCACTGTAATGAGAAATATAATTTTAATTCCCAATGCATGTTGCTTTATGGTCAATGTTTAAAGATATTTAAAATTAAATTTATTAAATTTACGCGTATAATAAATTTCAAAGTTCTCTACTACAGCTTTCTTCCAAGCACGTCTTGATAAATTTAAATTCTTGAACTTTTCAAGTATCGGAAAATATTCATTCGTATCCAGCTGCAATATAGGGCTCAAAAAGCAGTGCAAGAGAATTCTGAGAATAAAAGGATTTTCCATTTACAACATTTGTGATAATTATACATAAATTTCACTAATACTTCTTTTGAGGCATTTCCTCCTTCTTTGCTCCTGTCACAACTTTTAAATACATCAGAAAGTTATACAAATTTAATATCCATGAGGCAGAGATTAAAAGTACGAATTTAGTTCGGCTAAATGCGAATGTTCGCCATTACTTCACTAAAATATTCCTCCTTCTAAATCAATTTGAGTACTAAAATTAGATAACGCCTGTGCTACTCGTAAACTGCGTAAGAGTTTAATTATATTAAGACTTATAAGATGTTTAACTTGTCACAATGAATTAAACTTTGTGTTTATCATTTTTTTAAGTTTAATTACAAAAGAATCACAGACTCATCTTTGTCATCCTATTTCTATGCCACCCCACGGAATAGTGGTAAGTGACGATGACTACCGTAGCGAAGGGGACGGGCACTAATTCCGATAAAAGCACACATGTTTGGGTATTTACGTATTAACGCCACAGCAGCTGCAGAGTTGGCGGTTTTTAAGTGCCGCGAAACTACACCTAACATTTTTTCGACAAATCATAAATTAAAACACTTAAATAACAGCCGATAAATCAAGCTGTTTTTCACAAAATTTAATCCACGTCAACTTCTAGCACCAGCAGTTAATGAATCTCAAAGCTGAACAAAATGTAATTCTGCTTCCTTCAAACCAGTTGTCTTTTCTAAGTTCCACTTGCTGATCGCAGGTTTTGGAAAAGTACATGTCTAAAACGTACGTTTACCGAAATAAAGTTTCATATAATTCGAATTGGTACATTTTCGTTCTCTTGGTAAAATATTTCGCTCCTGAAAAAATAAAATTGCATCCTCTTCTGTGTTTGACAGAGACGCATTTTCCCAAAGACGCATTTTCCTAGCACTACAAAATGGCGCAAAAAAATCAGTAAAAAATCAGTAAACAACAAGGCGAAAAGGAATCCAAAGGATAACCGCGTGCAAACAATAGGCTTGCTCTTTATTGGCACATCAGCAACACTTCTGCTGGAGTGGCGTTAATACGTAAGTACCGATGTCTGTAAATGAGTAGTGTTTCTTTACACCATGGGCCACTCTATATATGCGGCCAGCTAAATATTCTTTCGAGAGGTTTGAGGCAGGGAAAGAGGAATGGGAGATCATCGGATAAGTCGACTCGGGCTGTTCTTCACAATTGTCTGCGGAACTAAAGAAAGTCGAACAGTTACCTGTATTCTAACTCCTAAAGCAGCAGGTCTATGCACAAGGTAACTGTATTCAGTACCTGTAATGTACCTGTATACTAACAAAAGTCGCACACTTGGGGGACCCTTGTCACAATGAATTTCGTACGCTTGATCTGATTTAGACAACTAAACTTGGTAACAAAAGCAGCTATTTTGATTACAACAAAATCATTGTTTATCATTTGTATTAATTTTTTTGTTATAAGCCAAAAGAATGGCTTAAGGAACTTTTATTTGTATTTTCCTCAAAGTTGTTCTCTGATTCCTGTTACATAGCAGTTAAGGGCAGGAAATTCGTAAACAGGTTAAGGCCATTTTGAATGTTAACCTTTAGGTTAAGTCTTCACGCTTAGTACATTTTTGTAACACCGTTTACCCATTTCAAGTGAGGATAGCTTGTAAATTAGGTTCTCATGCTATTTGCTCTGTGTCAGATTAACAAAATGAATGTGTTTTCTGAGCTAATAATACAGCATAATAGATTCCGTGATCTATTAGACTAAAACTGTGTTTAAAATTAATATTTTATTGTGCGCTAAGAACACCACTTCTGTGAGCTAGTGGTCTGAACCTAGCGGCTGTCCAAGCAATCTTATGCAGCCAGCGAATGCATTTTGCATTCAATTAATTAGCCTTATTATGATACTAAATATTAAAGCGAGGATATTTACCAATGTTTCAGAAACCAAATGGTTTTGTGTCCAAATTTAGGATATTTTGATTATCATTAAACCCGAACATGAGTAACGCCTCTGGAAATCGATATGATATAAACTATGATATTAAGCAAATTCAGAGATTGGAAGTTATGCATTTGATAATTTATACGACTTGACATTAAAATCGTTGCAGAATATTTTATTTTCATAATTACGTTTTACTTACTTGTTTACTGATGACTGATGATGCTTGTATGCTGATGTTTGAAGAACCAGGGAACTTCAGGATTTAAGACAACACACTTATTGACTACAGACATGTTGGTTAAAAAATATTAAATTTAAGAAAAACATATCTACTAACAAAATGCAGATCAATGTTTTTACACTGAATTTTCCGTCCCTATTTGAAACACGTAAATTATATCAGACTTGTAGAGGACAATAATATAAAACTATTAAAATTGAGACTTGGGTATTTTATAAATCTCGCAAATGCTTCTCTTCTGTTTGTAAACAAATACATAGTATTCTCGTTTAATAGTGTCGATCAAAATTAAGGTTAATACCTGATAGCTTTTTAAAAGAGTCTGTACTATTAAGCACTTAGGAAAATTAGTTCTTCAAATTTCTTCTTGAAATATATGTGACATGGAAAAACGTTTCTATTCGATGATGCCATGTCTAATTTTAAAAGTACATTCGCAGTTTGAAATTATAATTATTAGGTAATAATTTATAACCAACTTGTTACTCGCTAGTTTTCTCGTACAATCTTGCGGTATATAAAAAATTTAAAATTGAGTTAGACAATACGATACAAGATGTAATTGCAACATGTTAAATGAAACTGCGTTGCTTATTATAGGCAGAGCGGTGTCTTTGGAGTACATTATTTATCTTTTTCTTTTGCTTGGATTGTGATTAAATTTTTTTTTCACCCTTCAAAACGTAATTCGCAAGTTTCATTTACAGACTGGTGAACATTTTTATATTTTTGAAAAAGAACTGATTTGTGCCCTTAAAAGCCGAATAACATTTAATGGAGGGGGGATTTCCAAGAGCTCTCACGGAAAGTCTTATCAGTTAAAGTATTTAACGGGCAAATAATGTCCCAACAAGACTTTTTTTTTTTTGGCCTGCCTAAGAATGTCAGAATATCTTGCTTTGATTCGAGATTTCCTTCAAGTGCACGAACAAAGATACATATTCCATTTCACTACATATTTCCTCAAAGTTAGTTACTTCGCATAACCCTGTAGAAGAAAGTGATCTTTGAATGTTTCACGTGTGAATATCTGTGCACTTTTTGCATTTACAGCCGGCTAAAACAGCGAGAGGTACGGAATTAGTTAAACGTAAGTCGCAATTAAAGTTACAAAACATATATTCTAATCTTGATGTACATGATAAAGCTATTACTATTGAAAACATTTGTCATCTTGATATTGATAATAATGCTGCATTGAATAATATTAATGACAAGCCTAATCCTAGTAAAAATGTCCTTGATAATTAGAAATGTAAATATTGCCAGTAGTAGTACCCCAGCAGGCACAGGCGTGAGGCTGCAGCCGGATCAGCCTAAAACCTCTTATCCTAAAACCTAAACCCTCAGAGGGTGTTAATTATTATGCCATTCGCAAAGACTTATCTAGACAGTCTTCTAACTGTAAATTTTCTGGACGCCTTACTTGTGAATTCCTTACAGTTCAGCCGGTTTCTTCGGACGATCATCTTACACTTAAGTCTTTTTTTCTTGTATAAAAATATTGAAAGTTATGTTGCCAACCCAAGGCATAAAAAGCCTGTAAAAGCGTATTTAATTATCTCCTCTCAAACTCAGATTGTCATATAATACGTGAATCTCTACGCGATGCGATGTGCGTAAGAAAGTAAAGCTCGCCAAATATAAGACCAGGGCTCTGATGCTAGTATTTAAGGTGCAGATATAATCCTAACGAGAGTTTTCATAGTATATATAATGGTTTTTCGTATTAAAGCTGGAATATATTTAGCGAAAAATCAAATGCGCCATTGTCAGAATTGTAAGAAGTGCCACAACACTTCCGGGAATTGCCATGTGGCACCTAGATGTGTCAAATGTGCAGGTGACATATTTAGGTCCCTGAATTGGCAATCGTGACCAACAGAAGCGTCTCGAGACGCCAAAGCGAGAAAATAGTTCTGGCTCCATGTAGCCTGGTATAGAGGATGTTGAAATTTCCTGAATGGAAAAAGAAGCATGTTAATAATTCTCCAAGAACGCTTACAATAGAATAAGGAATTAACTATGCTCAGGCTCTTAGTCCGGCCACTGCTGAAAGTCCTATTACCCAAAATGTGGGTACTGCCTCCAGTACTACAATTTTAGTTGCTACTGTGGCTTACCAAGTTTACAAGCAGATTAATATGCCAAATACCTGAAACAGAAATGAAATTTCAGGTCTTCTGGAACTGTTTAAGGTTATGAATCAGTTTCAAAAAGAGTCTGGAATAAATTTTGCCAGCATTATTAAAGTCTTTAAAAGTGAAATGCATGCTTTGAAGCAGTGCGAAAATGAAATAGATAAAATGTCTGTATTGTATCAGATACTCGAAGAAAACCACAGGCTATCTTATGAAAAACAACTATGAATTCTGAACTTAAAATTGTGACAGGTGACGTAAATGTTTTATTCCATAGAAATAATGAAGTTCATATTTTTGTAAATGAGTACAATCCCAACGTAATCCTCCTACAGGAACACAAGCTCAGGCGTGTGGCAACTATTAGAGTCAGGAGTTACTACATGTATACACCGGATAGAAGTCGTGACAGCCAATGCCCGTAGTACCTAATTCTTGTAATTAAGCTCTCCACCCAATACCACACCACACTGTCACAACTTTTAAACCTTTGTAGAAACATTAGATTAAACTTTGGAAGCAGGCAAGACGAAAAATATGCAACGCCTTCGCCGGGAATCGAACCACGGACCTCTCAATTACGCACTGAGCGTACACCACCATACCACGAAGGCATGCCATGAAGGTGAGAGAAATACCTTATATACTCTTCCTTCTAAAGGGCGACTGGAGTTTTTAGGGAACCCAATCGCCAAATCCTGGTTGAGGAGAATCATCATGCAACACCCTATTAGTTCGAGCTCCACTGTAGAGACATTAGGTATTCTTGAACGCGGGTAAAATGAGAGTGAAAAATTAGCAACGCCTTCGTCGGGAATCGAACGACGGACCTCTGGAATACGCGCCCAGCGTGCAGACCAGTACACCACGAAGGCATGCTAGGAAGGCGGGTTAACTTATGCCTTAACTATCACCATCATACTTCTCACCCCACGACCACTAACAATTATCTCCGCCTATACACCATCTAACAAGTGATACAAGGAAACATTTAGCGTGGTTTTCAGTTCTCTCGACCATAGTATTGTCTTAGATGGAGACTTTAATGCATACCTTCACGAGTGGGACTGCAACAATAACACATTCCCTGGTAACATAGTTCTCTGATTTGCCACAAGCGGCCTCACTTACAATTGAAGTCGAATTACAATTAAAGTAATTTCAATTACAACGGTCGTTGATGTTACATTTGTTTACAGGCGTATTGTCCCTGAATTTTCCTGAATAGTCTCATTTCTAAATCTTTGCTTCTGTCAAATGCTTCCTATTCACCACTGCATCCAGAATGAAGATAGCATTTCGTATTTACTTTCCCCACGATTACAAGAATTTCACAAGATTAACTGAATTTCGCCGATAGTTTTAATTGAAATGAGAAATAATAAAAATAATGCTTCAAAACAGCAGCATGCCGAACAAAGACAGGAGAAAACTAAAGAATGTAATATTACTATTTTTTCATTTTGTAAGAAATTTTCTTCCCGGAATAAAACGACATATTTTTCTACGCAAATACTCCTCGACGTGTCACTAGAAGATTTGGCATAAAAAATTAAGCTTTCCAAAATTCTGCAATGAATAACTGCACCGGGATCCTGAACTGGTAAACAGTAAAGCAATCTTCAGGAAATTTAATAATAGCTTCATCTGTAAACTCACTATTAACGAAGATGTCAACTATATGGGCATAGGCCATGTACAGCCCATCTCCCAAGGAATCTTTCAGAATTAATCCAGTTTTCCTCTTTTAGGTAATTTCATTCAGCTCTACGTTCATCCCATCATCTGAAATCTACACAGTTTAATCTTTCTGCATCGATCAGTAGAGAAGAAGAAGCACGGACTCGGAATAGCGGAGTGAGACTTGAAAATTCAGCAGCAGTTAGTGTGTTTCCTTCTTGTTCTTTTCGCCACTGACAGAACAGGTGGTTCACTGCGTTAGATGCTCATTAAACCCTGCTAGTTCCCCGTGAATGGAATAATGAACAACTGGAGATTAGTGCAATGCGTCCGGAAAACGAACAGTTCGCAATAAAATACCCAAAATTGATAATTTTGTTTTAGTTTATGAAACTGGTCTGGTTTACCTATATTTTTTTTTTTTAAATTCGCTTACATAAGAATTCTGAAAGTTTCTTATAAATTCGCAAACCTTAGATTAAACGGAGAATTATCGGCCCTCAAATAACCAAACTGAGTTTGAAATTATGTTACTGCAACACATACAAATAACCCCCATGCAGTAAAAGATTCTAGCTGTGACACCAGATATCTTAAAACCACCGCTCCGCCTCTAAAGGACTATGCAGTTTCATTAAAAAAGTAAGAAGACTAAGGTCTAACAACTGGTACGTGAACGCAAATCAGCCTGATGTTTATGCAATAGAAGTGCAGGTGAAAAGTGGTGAACAATAAACTGGAAGTAATTTTTTTCATAAAGAGTAGAAGATTTGTTTATTTGTCAAATACGTTTTCGTATGGATGCCTGGTTTCAGAAATACCTGTGTTGCCTGTATCCTGCTTTGCGTTATTGGATATCAACATACAGATGATGATAAGCATTTTATTTAAAGTGATTATTGGTTTTGGGGTGATCTCCAGTATAATAGTAATAAAAAATTTCAATCACGGAAATAAAAGGAAAAAAAATCTGAAACGTTTCACATTTTAAAATACGTCCTTAGAGGAGTTTTTTTAACAATCTGTTTGTTAACTTTATTTATTAAATATCATTTTCTTCGCACTTAAACCATAAAATTCAGTTCAGCAGCAATATCCCAAAATAATTTTAAAATGAGCATATCTTTATAATTTCCGATGCAGAGTCTCACGCGCTGGAGATGAAATTGTTTGCCCCTACGATTCCTCGCTCTTAGCGTCCCATCTGCTTCCTGCCCGCGCTTAACAAATTTTACGAAAAACATCTTGTACAACGAGAGTAACCACCTCCAAGTACAGAGCATCATAAGCAATAAACAATATGGATTCCGTCCTAGCCTATCATTTCTTCATGCACTGGATGAAATTCGCCAAGCCATTCATCACAACAGAATCCATCTTCTCCACACGGCCTTCATCTCTCTGGACCTCCATGGCGTATTCGATACGATCTGGGGGCCAGCGATCAGACAATCTATCAGAGCCGCACGTTATCCCCAGAATATTTAGCTTACATTTTGCAGCTACCTGCAAGGCAGATTTCTCACCGTTCCACATAACAGCGGCACAAGAGTAAAGACGCAAGAGACAGGTTGCTCACAAGGTTCCTGCGCTGGGCACGTTCTGTGGAACCTTACCTTGAACAGCATCCTAGCAGCTAACTGGTCACAACAAACCCAACTGATCGCATACGCCCACTACGTTGTATTCCTGGTTCAAGGGAAAATAAGTCATGGAATTGAACAAAGAGCACAGAGATCTGTCATCATTTCAGTTCTCTTTGCCAAGCCTCAAACTCACCCTCTCTGCAGAAACATCTACAACTCTACTAATACCAAAACCCGAAACCAACCTCACTCACCGGCCCTGCGTCAGACTCCAAGGCCATAATCTCAAATTCAATGAAACCCTCAAATATCTGGGCGTAATCTGGGACCGTGGTACAACTTGGATCCTCCAGCTCCAACGTCTACGGAGCAAAACAAATGCAATATCGCTCAAATCAAGGCCGTTTCAGTCCACCAACAGGGGACAAAAGCCGTACATTACCAAAATCTTTTCTCAAACATTAGTGGAACACATCGTCCGTTACGCTGCAGCCATCTGGTCAGCACCCATAAAAGGACGCAAAGAAAAGCACTTTCAGATCATACAACGTCCCTTCGCATTTATGATGGCCCACCAGCGGCCGAGCGGTAAAGTCGCTGAACACTGGTAGTTCGGTCCGAGGTTCGAATCCCGCGAACGGGCTGGCTGCATGGGCGTTTTCGTGGTTTTCCCCATGTGTAACGTGTATACGAGCCAGTTTCCCTTAGAAAGTTCTCCACGAAGGCATCCCTCCCCTTAGGCAGATAGCCCTCGAGGCTTTGCCATAATTACACACACACGCGCGCGCGCGCGCATTTATGATGCGCAAGGGCTACCGCGCTACAGCCACAAATGCTGCTATTTTCTTGGCAGGCATTCCGTTTCTACACCTGCGAGCGGAGCATGAGAGTACACTTTCAAGCCCTGCGACGTTCTCAGCACTAAACCAACAATAGCAGAAATCTGAAAAACCATAGACACATTAACCTCCATGGGCCAAGATGTGCGCCAGCTATACTAAACCCTTAGCCAACTTCTCACTAATAACCCACCACACGATCTACATAAGCAACCAAAGAGCATCGACTGCAAACATTTTAAGTTCCATGAAACTCCATGCAGTTGTCACAGGATGCAACACCAGCACTCCACTGTCACAACTACGAAAACCTATGTAAAGTGTAATTATGCGAACTGTGCTACTGCCAACTGTAAACTATGCATACTGTGCAAAGTACGATCTGCGTTTACCGAAACTAAAAACTGTGCCAAATGCGCAAACTGAGAAACTGCACAGTGTAGAAATGTGTATCCTCCTGTACTATAATTCCCGCCATTTGCATCTCTACCATCTGCATCCTCCTGTTTCCTCCGTCAAATTTCTCGCTACGATCTATGAACTGCGAGCATATAAATGCACATTCGCAAACAGAGACCTCAAGCAACTGTAAACCTATAATCAAATTATGAACGATGCGCGCAAATAGCGAACTATTAGCGATTACACACATGTTTACCGATCTATGAACTGCGAGCATATAAATGCACATTCGCAAACAGAGACCTCAACCAACTATAAACCTATAATCAAATTATGAACGATGCGCGCAAATAGCGAACTATTAGCGATTACACACATGTTTACCTATGTGAACTACGCAAACGTAGACAACCTTACGGGGCAAACGCTTGCGTAATCTACGCCCTACGAACTCCTAGCACAGAGCTAAACATACTATGCACCGCGTGTCAGTTGACGTCATTATGCTAGCAGCTTAGCTCAACACATGCCTTAATTATATTTCTTTACGTGTTTTAATTCTTGCTGTCTAATTTTTTTAATATTCTGCCACGTTCTTGTTTCTTTCCCATATCTGTTAAGTATCTGTATCAAATCTGTAAAACAAAACGTGAGCGTTCTTGTCTGGCCATTTACATCCTTTTCAGGTCTCAATAAACTACCGACGCAGCCTCTTGGGACTCCAGGATGTTCTTGCCGCTAGAGAGGGGAGGGCGTGAGACACACGTCTGCTTACTTGTTAAGACACCAGGCGTTCCCATCCTCCGTAACCTGTACAACGGTGCCATTGGTCGCTTTCAAATCCTTGAGTTGTTAATCAAAAATTCGTTAATGTTTACAAAATATGATATCGATACCAAAACAAATTTCAAATTTGGGCTTCCAGATGCCCGTATTCGCAGCAGAATTACGTCGCTCAAAATTTGAACATTCTTGGTACCATTGTTTTATCAGGGACAAAGCCCGTTTGGCCTAAAAATTGCGATTTTGAATTATTAATTGCAAGAGAAAAGTAAATAGTTATGATAAAATATCAAACGTGTGGATGTTGATGTAAATAGCGGCGTAAAATCTGGTTTATTAATATCTATACTGATAATTTCATATACAGGAATACTACTGATGTAGTGTCGCTTCGATCACATGGATTTACTTGCTTCACCATCTAGTTGTTGATAAAGTTAAGTTGAAATGAAGTGGCAATATTAAGCCACCATGAAATCGAAGAGAACAATGGCTGATTTTCTGTTTGTGAAATTCGATACGAAGCAATGTAAATAAATCTTAATCTTATGGGAGGCAGAGTTTAGCATTTACTTACATTTCAGACATTTCTCTTGATATTATGAAATATTTTTCTCAAAACATTTTAACGAATAAAAGGAAATTTCTATAAAAAGGTTTTAAAAAAAGAACAACGAAATTAAAAACTTGCATTGTCAAATGGTAAATAAATTCATTTATTTATGACGCTGCTTATTATGAGAAATGAAGGCAATTTTAGACTCATATTTAACAATACCTTAATAAAGGGAAAAACTAAAATATACACTTCATAGCCTAAGCGGTAAAATGAATTAAAAAAACTATTAATCACTGTTGGTAACAAATTCTCGCAAAATATTATCTCAGAAGGTTACTACTTTTTCGAAGACCGTTCGATAGGTATAATTCTGATGTTCACCTTCTACATGGCCCCTCCTTAACTGCGCCGCGACTAAAAAATTATTTATATCAACTCAGGTATCATATTTACAGCTCATATAATACTCATATATAATTACAAAATATCGCTTAATCCAGAAACGTTTTCGTGCAAAACAGATTTTCATATATAGCCGAAATTAACTTTATATACTTAGCTTAGTGGTAAAAGGTTTGAGAGTTGTTTGACACTAAGTACAGTTTAAATCACTAAATGAATTCTTGCACTGTTTACAAATTCTGCTTTTACATATTAGATATATTGCATACAACAATTGCCTTTGTTAATAAAGTAATTTTTCCGTTTTAAATATTAAAGTCCGAAGATTTTCGACCCTGCCCATAGCCTACTCACCTCCTCTGAGATTACACTTATTCGGACGTCGATTTTGTCTCTTTTTATGATTGAATTCTCTGGAATATCTTTTCTCTTTTTTAAATTTGTTCCGCATTTTGTACTTATTAGCCAAAAGGGGGCGTTCGTCCTTTTTTACGCTAGGCTCCAAACGACATTTTGCGTCGAAACACTTGAAAGCGCTGGTTCACTTTTCAAGTTGTTGCTTCCAAGTATGATCGCTCTGTATTATATTTAATAAATTGAAATAATGAAAAGAATTTGCATGAATGTATGTATGTTTTTCACACTGCGAAAAAACAACAACACAAAGAGACATCAAATTTTGAACAGAGTAGTCCTGCACCCCAACAAGGCCAACTTGGAAGGGGGAATTTGAATTTGATTTATTGTCTATTTCATATTTAGTAAAACGTTAACGAATTTTTGATTATCAAACTCAGCGATTTCAAAGCGAGCAGTAGCAACACTGTAAAGAATAAAACATTTTTACCTCCAGCGCGACAGACTACTATCGGAAATTCTAAAGGTAGGTTCCTTTAAGTATTTTATGATTTTGCTGTTGAATCAGATTAAGCGCCAAGAACGTGATATTTAATCAACAAAATAAACACACTAAACATTAATAATACAAAGACAAACTAAGTTTTGTAAGGTCATCTTAGTAAGGAAACTGAACATTGATATGACGAACTGAGGAAAGACTGATTAAAAAAAGAGAAATTTTATGACAACACTTAACGCTGCATCGGGAGTTCTAAACGTATACTCACATGCTGCTTTTAAAAACGTTTGCAATTTTACTGTTGAATTACATATGGCATAACTGTGAAGAAAATGATGCTTAAAAATAAAGCTTTGGTGTTTTTCTTGGTATTCAGTATTGTCAGTATCCTCAGAGAATCCCGACTGGGCCTGACATATGATGAAATCTGAAGATTAGAGTTTTCCATACGAGGTTAGAATTGAAGAAGGGAACGAAAGGATGATAAAGAAAAACAAGAGGTTAGGAGCGTCTACAACAGCTGTCTAGTGGACTGCCAGTTGACGGGAGCGTGAAAAACCTTAAAAACCCGACCATCAAAATCTGAACCCCTGTGGCTTTTTAATGAATATTTAGATGTTTAATTTTCATGCAATTTGCAAACCACTTATTTCTGTTAGGTACCGATTTAAGTTTTGTTTCTTTGCAACCAAAGTTGAAATGGGCCAAAAGTTCCTTTCGCAATTTTATTTCTTTATTAAGTTGCTTGCTGTTTACATTAGCGGAACGATAACTAGGGATAAGTTCTAAAATTTTTTTGCGCCAATAAACAAGGGAGAAGAAGCTCTTAGTCGAAATGGAGCCTTAAAAATTAATCAGCAGTTAGTGTCTTTCGTTCTCTCATTTCGCCATCGACAGAACCGTTGTTTCATTGGGTTAGGTGTTCATTAGTCTATTAGATCCCCGTCAATGGAATGAATAAAAATTAGATCTTTGTTCAATGTCTTACAGGCAAAAGAGACTTTGTGAAAACTGCTAAAATGTTCACATTGCCATTTTTTCTTGGTTGAAGAAACCGCTCTGGTTTACGCATACGTTTGTGAAATAATTATCTAGATCAGGCTTTTCGAGTATTCTTATGAATCCGCACACTGAATGGAGAATGGTCGGCACTAAATTTTCCAGCGAAAGTTCGGAAGCGTGTTTCTGCAACACATACAGATAATGAACATCCATAAAAATTTCCCAAGCCACCGCTTTGCCTCTAAGAAGTAATGCAGTTTCATTAAAAAACATCACCTTAAAGAATTCATCTTGTTAATTTCAAAAGTGACTAACTTTTTATACTGCATAAGTTGAGGAGAAAACTGGTAAACAATAATTTATTTTCCGTAAAGAGTAAATTAATAGTCCCGCCTCCCAATTTAGTAGCTGCACTTAGGAAAACATTATGATGTCAGATGGAGGTATTTCCTTTAAGGTCTATGCAGGTAACTCGTACAAAATAACCCATCTCTCTAAGGAAAAACTTCGTCGTCCAACTCTTCTTCCGCGAAACTTGGCATGTAATCTCGAAACTATACCATGAGCAAGAAAGCCCTTATATATCAATAAAATAGTTTTATTTGCGGTTAAAATTGACTTAACTTCGCACTTTCATTTTCAATTTTTTACTTTCCCCAACTGTAGCACTTATTTTAGAACAAATTTTTCGACGCGAATTTACAGACTTCGCATGCTGTTAAACCACGCCCCATTTCGTAGGGACTCACCACTGGCATATCACAAGGATTATATTTATGTGATTACCCAAAGTTTATGTGAGGGCTGTCTGCCTAGAGGAAGGGATGCCTTCGTCGAGGACTTTCCAACAGAAACTGGCTCGTATACACAGTAAAGATCAGTTCCAGGTTTCACTTTAGGAAGGAGATATCGCACAGTTGGTACGACGATTTCTTGGGCAATAAATATTAGGCCCGAAGGCCCCTTGACAGTCATGTGTTGAGCGTAAGTCTCCGAAGAGCAGCAGTGAGGGATAGGTTAGGAGCCGCAGATCATTACAGGCCAGGTAAGGCAAAAGTTTCGTCTATCAGATTAACTGACAAGTGTGTAAAATACATAAATATATATAGGTAACATAATGAATAAACGTATAGAGTAGGACGTCATCGGATTCGCAGGTAGAGAACAATGCATAAAACTTGAGTTAAGTGCACCTATTGCCGAAATGTTCAGGATATGGCAACTAACCTCTTAAAATCTTCGTAACAGTATAGACTAAGATAAAAAAATGCCTAGCGGATATTAGGGAACGTAAAATGCAGTGAAAGCAAAAAGAATTTGGGGTACCCAGTAACCATCTTCTGGGCGCGATAAGATTATTAAATTCACAATTCATTAATGACTTCTAGAAGGGTCCGTAAGAAAAGAGGCCTGGTGTATGGGTGTATGAACGCTGGATTTTTTTTTTAACTAATGTGATACTGATTTAAGAAAAGAATGCTTCGTAACTAAATGTTGTTGATTGATTGCGTAGAACCTTGAAATCTCTTAAAAATGCCCAAACGACATCATAATTAGAATCAATAGTCAATACAGCAATTAATTTGGGACAAAGAGAGTATTATAATGCATCTTCGTATGGATGGCCTGTTTCCAGAAATTACCTGTGTTGCCGTCTCCGGTTTGAGTTTTTGAGTATGAATATGCGAATCTTGATGAAAACTTTACTTAAAATACCCTATAGGATTTGCAGGATGCTCCCATACATTAAATATAAAAATGTGCAATCACAGAAATAAAAGCAATACAACTGTAAAATATACATTAAGGCAAAAATTGTATTCAGACAACCAGACAAATTATTGCTGGGATAGCGCACGAAGCGCGCTGTTTCCAGCTCATGAAGAGTTGCGTATAAGCACATGACTTTAAAAAATTCTGAAGTTGTAGCTGGACTATTGAAGTAATGAAAAATAAGGCCTAAAGCATGGCAGGCGTAGAGGGAGGTGTCAGTCATGAGAAGTAGGCGTGTCTACTAACCAGAGCAGGAACGCAGAGTCCGGAGGGCGGTGCTATTCCCTGAAGCCCGAGCAAAATCGAAATTAAGCAAAGTTAACATCAAATTCATCATGCAAAAGAATAATAGAAAATTTACAAGTCCATTTTTATCATCTGTTCAACCATTCCCAGGGCAAGTAATACTTTGTCCTGCGTCGAGTCAATTTTCTTACATTTTTCAACAAATTCTAGGAATTTTATTGCAATTTTCTGAAGGTTATCCATCGCGAAATCCACTTTAGCTGGAGTACTAGCATCTGAGTGGGAGTCTGATGGCATAGTATTTTCTTTATGTAATGGAATGTCAGTCAACGGAGACATATTCATAGACTGCAACTTTCGCGCTGAAATCCTTTTCATCCTGTCAGAGACAACACGAATTTTTGGTTTAAATTCGCATAATTTCGAAGTAGCAATATGATCCTTTTTACAGTTCGCGCAATTAGGTTTCAGTTCTTTGGCTAATTTGCATGTGTAGGTCAGGTGTCCCTGCCCACACTTGAGACATCATGGTGAATTGTTACAAGACATCTGACCGTGTCCATATCGTTGATATCTGAAGCAAATCATGTTGCTTAGATTGCATCTGTATCTTCTAAACTTGACTCTAAGGTCCAGCAGAGTTTTCTTTCTGTAGATGTTTCTACTCACTTCGTTCCTTTTGAATGATGCAAAGAAAACTGGTAACTTTATTTCTTTACCATCAATTTTCTTGGTAAACTGAGTTACGTTTAATACAGGGAATCCATCTTTAATCAACTCAGCCTTGATTTCTTCCACAGACGAGTCATCAGGCAATCCACGAATAACCACATTCATCGGTGTATCTTTCTTAGGGCAAAAGGTGCTAAATTGCACTTCATTTTTCATTAGCACAGCTAGTGTTCTATCTCTTTGATCGGCTGTATTAAAAATCAGAGTGATTTTATCGTTAGTCAAAACACCAACGTAATCCTTGATATCAAATTTGTTAAATTGTCCTCTTAATTCGCTCCATTTCACATCCGGTCTTGGGCAGAAAATCGGTGGAAGTCGTTCACTTTTATGATCAGTCTTAGCGTTAGAAACAAACATAAGATCCTTATCATTCTCGGAATTATCAGCACAGTCCATAGCCACTGGATCAGGAACTGTAGCGAGAGCTTCAAAACAATTCGACGTTACTACTTTGGAAATCTCAGTAGCAGCGGAAGTCTTCTTCGTAGGGGTTTTCAACGGTTCCTTAACAGGAACAACTGCTTTCTCTTCCTTTCGGTGAAATTCAATCACAATCGGATGCTTTTTGGGAAATTCTTTCATGAAATCTTTATCACAGAATTGATCCAATGAAAGGCTTTCCTTCTCCATAAGGGCAAGGAAAATCTTCTCTGCTTTCCTTAGCGCTGCCTTAGCAGGCCTGCCGTTTCGTAATTGTTCTTGCAGAACATCCACTTTGTTAAGAGCTTCGTATATCTCTTTATTTGCAGGATCATCCAAAGCATGACCAAAATTCTTTAATACAGCATACGACTGGTCCACAAGGACCGAACGATGTTCGTTAGGCATAGCGATAATGCACGAGGCAAGGGACGTACTTCGAAAAATTCACGTGTTTAAAACCAGAGAAGCCTCGGAGATAGACAACCTTCACGTATGAAACCCACACCTCGAATGATATACTGAAATTGTATTATTAATTACAAGAGAAAATAAATATTTATAATAAAATTTCAAACCTGTGAATATTGATGCAAATAGCGGCACAAAATGTGATTTATTGTTATCTTTAATATTGATAATTTTATATAATGGAATACTACTGATGTACTTCGATTACATCGAGTTTATGCGTCACCATATAGTTTTTGATAAAGTGGAGTGGACACATTAAGCCCCTGTGGAATCGATAAGAACAATGGCTGATTTTCTGTTTGTGAAATTCGATATGAAAAAAAAATATAAATAAATGTTAATCTTATCAGCGTCAAAGTAGTATTTAGCATTCTTCTACATTCCAGACATTTCAAAGAATATTATCAAACGGTTTACCAAATATTTAATAAATAATATAATTTTCCATAAAAAAACTTTAAAAAAAAGAACTTCGAAAATTAAAAACTGGCATTGTCGACTTGTAAATAAACTCATTCATTCAGGATACTTAGTATGAGAAATGAAAACAAATTTAAACTGATATACAAACATTTTAACAATATAATTATAAACGGAAAAAAATTAAAATATCGGTTCATAGCCTAAGCGATAAAAAGAATTTAATAAACTATTTATCACCCCATGTAAGAAACTCACACAAACCATCATATCTGAAAGTTACTACTTTTTCCAAAAGCATTTGATACGTATAATTCTAATGTTCATATTTGCGAAGCACCTCCCTAACTGCGCTTTGACTGTAAAATGCATTTATTCCTGATTACGAAACCGATATTAGTTCCGGAATCAGACTTACAGCGCAAGAACTACTCTTATATAATTCAAATATGACCCTTATAGTAGAAGCATTTTCATGCAAAAGTGATTCTCATACATTTCCGAAATTAATTTTATACTTAGCTTAATGGGGAAATGTTTACGAGTAATTTGGGACTAGGGACAGTTTAAATGATGAATCGTATTCTTGCAGTGGTCACAAATCATGATTTTAATGATTAGATATATTACATACAACGATTAAACTTGTTAATAAAGGACTTTAACCGTTTCGAATATGAAAGTCAGAAGATTTTCCGCCACGCCCATAACCTACCCACTTCCTCTTGTGATCACATTTATTTTGGCGTCATCTCTTCCTCTTTTTATTACTAAATTTTCTAGAAAATTTTTTTTTCGTTAAATTTGCATTTGCTTTGCAATTTTTTCTTATAAACCCAAAAGGGACGTTTAGCCCCCGTTATTTTAAAAAATTTCAAATTTTTTTCATAAAAGTTACTTTGTATCCTTTAGTGGGCAATTATTTCACAAGACACACTCTTTTAAACTACATGATAGTTTTATTATATATACAAAATATATCATCATTCGCATACACACTTATACCTACAGCTCTCATAACTACTTCTACTCGCATTCCAGTCTTTTCTTATTACTGCGAGTGTGCACATGCTTTAAGCTGTGCCAGCTTTAAGTACGATTATGATATACCACATCGATAGTTCTCCATATGCCACATTTATTCCCTTTTATCATAACTGCAGTTTATCTGGGGAACGTCGAATTCTACTGGACCGACGCAAAGGTTGTGGCACTGCTGGTTTCTTTGGTAACCTGGTTGTATCAGCAACAGATCCAGTGGAAGGAACATCTCGTAGAACTTTGGGCTCGGAGGACGACACAGACTCATCTGCCTGGTAGCTATTATCTTTGGATGGTTCTGGAACTCCACTCTTACCAGGCTCTTTAGAAATCACGAGAGCTTGAGGTTGGACGTATGAAGCCCTCATCTGTTACGGTTCCTCCATCACGCATCTGATCGATATGTCGTCGACATAGCTGACCATCTACATTTATAGTATAATGAAGCTGCACATCCTTGGATTGAACGGTTCCAAATCTCCATCGTATATCATCTTGGCGATAATTTCTTGCTGCCACTATATCTCCTACCTTAAATTCTCGGTTTGCAAACTTGTAGGTTCCTTTTCGAATTCTGTCTTCCACTCTCCTTTTGAGATCTGGTCTCAATAAACCTATTCTTGTTGGAATTTCCCTCTTCAGCATTAGCATTGCAGGGCTCTGCAGAGTAGTTAAATTCGGAGCTTTCCTATATTGCGTCAAAAATGTACCGAGTTTTTGTTTCAAAGTTCCTAGATAATTTTGCATTGTTCTTAAAGATTGTTTTACTGTAAACACATACCTTTCAGCCTGCACATTACTAGACGGTTTAAATGGTGCTGTAGTTTTGTGTTTGATTCCGTTACTTTGTAGAAATATCTTAAACTCATGTGAAGTGAATTGTGGCCTGTTATCACTCACTAACAATGTTGGTAATCCGAATTGTGCAAAAGAGTCCCGTAAACACTTTATTGTTTTGAAAGTCGAGCTTGATTTCATTGGATAGACTTCTAGCCATTTTGAGTGAGGATGGAGGATTATCAAAAACATATGCTCAAAAATAGGTCCTACATAATCGATGTGAATACGTTCCATTGGAGCGCTTGGGTACTCCCAATGATGAACGTGTACTTTATGAGAATCTATTTTTTGTTTTGCACATTCAGAACAGTTTTTGGAAGTATTTTCGATATCTTTACGTATACCATTCCAAAATACGTAAGATCTAGGAATTGCTTTGATCTTTATAGTCTCTAAGTGTCCGCGGTGCAACTCTTTCAAAACATTATCACGGTATAGTTTTGGAATACAAACGCGTTCACCATACATTTTACAGACATCTTGGAGGCTGTACTCCACCTCCCTTCCTTTCAGTTTACCAGCAGTTTGAAGTATTCGTAGCAGAGGACTGAGTTCTGCATCAATTTCAGTTTCTTTAGCAAAATCTCTGGCCGTGATCGGAAGAGTTTCAATCTGCTGTAATTGAAAAATAGTTTCATCATCCTGAAAAGACAATTGTTCTTCATTCGTGGGCTATCGCGATAGGAAGTCAACATTACCATGCTCTTTTTTTATGGTAAATAATATCGAATTGGAATGACTGTAAAGCCCAAAGGGTAATGTAGGAGTCTTGTTGCTGCCAAAACTGGCATGCCTTTCTTTGAGCCGAAAATTGCAACAAGAGGTTTATCATCTGTAATTAACGTAAATTTCTGCCTTTTAAGTACAGAAAAAATATTTTTATTCCCCAAATGATTGATAAAGCTTCTTAATCGGTTTGAGAATATTTTTTCTCCGTTTCAGTCAATGTTCTTGAAGCATATGCAGTTGGTCTTTCTGTTCCACTAGAAAGTTTATGAGAAAGTACCACACCTAACCTTACTGGTGATGCATCAGTTGCCAATGTTAAGGGCAATTTTGGATCATAATGCATCAAAATGTTTTGAGAACACAATTATTTTTTAATGTTTAGAAAAGCCTCCTGACAATTCTTCGTCCAAACCCATTTTGAGTTTTTTTTTTTTTTTTTTTTTTTTGATGTAAGGGATTTGCGATTGTCGCTAATTTAGGGCAATATTTTGCATAAAAATTAACCAATCCCAAAAAGCTTTGAATTCCCTGGACATTTCTGGGTCTTGAGGCTTTTGCAATCGCTGATATTTTTTCATCAGTTTTATGTAAACCATTAGCATCAATTTTGACCTAAAAATTTTATCTCATCCTAAAAAAATTACTTTTCTATAAATTTAATTTTAGTCCGTGAGTTTTACATTTCTCGAAGAAATTTTTTAAATTTTATCTCATCCTAAAAAATTACTTTTCTATAAATTTAATTTTAGTCCGTGAGTTTTACATTTCTCGAAAAAATTTTTTAAATTTTATCTCATCCTAAAAAATTACTTTTCTATAAATTTAATTTTAGTCCGTGAGTTTTACATTTCTCGAAGAAATTTTTTAAATTATTTAAATGTGCTTCATCATCCGCGCCTGTTATCCGCGCATCACCCATGAAGATCTTACACCTTTCTATTTCGTGGAATAGTCTCGTCAGATTGCCGGCGCTGCAACAAATTTTGAAAAATGCTTTCCCCCCGATCAAACATGAAAATATTTCCTCAATGGTCTGCAAAGGGTGTCCATACGTAACAATATTTGGACTTCCTGTCACCGAGTAGTCGGCACAAAGTCGTATAGAGCCATCCGGCTTAATTACTGGTACTACCGGAGTTGCTCTTTCCGAAGTTTCAACCTTTTCGAGATTATACCCTCTTTTTTCGAGCGATCAATTTTTTTATCTATCCGACCCTTAAACGCAAATTGTACTTGCCTAGCTCTACAAAATTTTGTTGAAACATTTGGCTTCATTTCAAGTTGAACCTCAAAATTTTTTATCTCTCCTAATTTTCCGTCAAAAATCTCTTTATATTTTTCCAATAATTTATTTAAACTACTCTTTTGAGAGACAGAAATTGACTTTATTGAGGACCAATCTAAATTTACCTCTGAAAGCCATTCTCGACCAAATATTGTATCAAGATTTCTTTAACAATGTAAATATTTAAGTTTTCATTTTGATCTTTATATTCTATCTTAACTGTAGCAAATCCTAAAGGTATCAGTTTTTCTCTATTATATGTTTTAATTTACCGGACTTGTATTTTTTATTTTCTTTTTCGAAATTTGCCGGAAATTTTTTAAATTCATTACCGATACTGCACCCCCTGTATCCAGTTTCATAGCTGCCGCTTTTCCTTCTATGTTCACTTGGAACATTGTGGGCGGTTTCTTATTTTTCATCTCACTAGAATGTATGCTGTTTATAGGAACTGTGTTTTCATTTCCTACATCTAATTGTTTTTGTTTCGCTTTCATTTTTTAGCGTTGTGGCATGCCCTTTCAATGCGCCTGATTCTGCGACAAAATATGCAGATACGTGTCTTAAATATACAAGAATTTCTATCATAGTCAGTCCCCGTACATCGCAAACACAATTTGCCTTTAGCACTCTTAGATGCGAAGTTTTTTTTTTCAAACTTTTGTTTTGGAGCTACTGAGATTTACCTTTATTCCTGGCACTAAATTATTTAATTTCCACTGGTTTCCCAATTATTTCATTTGCAACTTTTAACGCTTTTTCCACTGCCAAAGCTCTTTTTAAAGTGTCATCTAAACTGATATTATCCTGCTCAAATATTCTGTCCAGAATAGCTTTATCTTTAAGCCCACTAACTAATACATCCTGCAGCATCGTATTTAACATATTCTGATCGTAAGCACACAGTATGACAACTGACCTTAACTCTGCCATGTACACACTGATTGTTTCCCCTTCGTGCTGCTTTAGATTTAAAAATACATCTCTGCTAGGAATTATGAATGGCTTAGGATTTAAATGATTCCTTAATGCTGTTTTTAACACATCGTAATCTTTATGGGAAGGATTATAAGGAGCCAAGAAGTTTTTTAAGAGGCTATACATTTTTCCGGAAAAACTAGAATTCAATACTTTCCCACGCTTATCCTGTGAAATATTTTGTATATGTAAATAACTTTCGAATCTTTCCAAAAAGAAATCAAACCCTTCTTCGTGTTCATTATATTTTTCAAACTGAACCGCACGTCTCGAATTGTCCATTTGTGGAGTAATAAGTGAAGTAAGTCTCTCCATTAGAGCTCTATTCTGCGCTATTAACTTAATTATAAGCTGCTCCATGATCTTTCGAAAGAACAAATAAGTATAAAAGCTTTAACTTCAGCCGTCTTTGAGGAATCTCCCTATCCTTATTGAGATTGCATTAAGCACATTTCTTTTTAAATCACACATCCTCGTCGGCAATTACCGTGTGTCCTTTAGTGGGTAATTATTTCACAAGACACACTCTTTTAAAATACATGCTACTTTTATTATATGTATTTGTATTTTGTATTTTGTATGGGCGCAGCCCCGGGTTCCCCAGCCGATTTAAATCGGCCACATGGCCAAAATGGGACAGGCCTGTCCAACACAAAAACGAGAAGCCACCGAGCCGGCCGTGCCCAAAATTTACACAAGGAAAACCACAATTCAAAATTTACCTGAAAAAACTTAATATTTAAACAACCGAGAAACCAAAGCCCGAGACCCGAGTAACAAAAAAGGTTAAAAAAGGAAACATAACAAACACAAAATTACGAGAGCAAATGGTTGCAAGCCTAAGTTAAAACAAAAATCCATCATTCACACAAAAATGAAACTGAGGAAAATAATAAAATCCACAAAGTTAGTAATAACATGAAACCAAGACAAAACAACACAGAACCATTCATACAAAACATAAAAAGAACTTCTTGTAAAATCTTGATCAGCCTTCGAATGAGCACAAAATTATTGAATAGGTCAGAAGATCTTAACTCTCAATTCCGATCTATTTACTTCCGATATATTATTCCGATCTATTACTTTTATTATATGTACAGAATATATCATCACTGGCATACACACTTATATCTACAGCTCTCCATAACTACCTCTACTCACATTATAGTATCTTTCGTTTTACTGCACGCGCTGCGATGCTTGCCTCTGTGCCAGTTTTAAGTCCGATTATGATATGCCACAAAAGACATCTGTGATGGAAACAGATTTCGATTAAATGACGCCATGGATTTTCAAAATCACTTTCGTTATTTAAGATTATACTTATCATTAAAATTTGTAATTTATTACTAGCTAGTTTTTTCATATACTCTACTGCTATATGTAGCTTAAAATCACAGAAAGTTGCGGGAATCAAACACGTTTGTGCTATTTGTAACAAACTGCTTTGCTTATAACAGCCAAAGCGGTGGATATGTAGAAAAAAGTTATTTCTCTCTTTTATTTTTTGTGTTTCTGCTCGCTACTGTGATGTGGAGGTGATTCGTGAGAGTGGTAGCGAATACATTTAGGTCGTACACAACTGAATGACGCAAATGCTCCCGCAGAGCGGAATACAATTTATTAACAAAAAACTGTTAGTACATCAGTTAGAAATAATCCCCGCCCATGTCAATACACTTCTGCCACCTGGCCGGGAGGTACCGAAAGAGCTTTCGTAAACCAATCTATGAGTTGTTGGTGCACCACATATGGACAATTTGCATGCAATTCGGCAGAAGATTGAACATGTTGGACATTGACTGCGCCCCTCATGCTGTCAAGCAAGGCGTAGTCCGATGTCCACCCACTTTGCACTCGCATTTGTCATACACAAATCACTATGCACAGATTGCCTGCAATGTTCCTTGCGTAACACTTGACTCTTCCTGTATATTGTTGAACGTTTTGCGCCTGTTCGCCATGATCAAATCGGACCCATCTGCCACATTTGATGCCGTATGCGATATTGCTGGTCGTCCGGGGCTGACACCTATGGCTGTAGTCTCCTCGCCACTGCTGAACGTGGCCAACCAACGGGATACGGTACGCCTTGAGAGTGATTTGTTATCGCACACAGACACCATGAGACGAAGGATCTCACTACCCTATATCCCTTCATTCCTTCGGTAAGAACCACGCTGTCCAAAGCTGACCGTGATAATAATCTTCCATCATTGCTGTCCAAGCTCTCAATGACGACTGCGAAAGGGACGGGAGCGGACTTATACCGTTCGCTTGCAGCCAGCTCCATCTATGCATTCTGAGTAGCTCACGCTTCCTTGTGTCTATTTCTCTTGTTTTTCCTTCGCAAAGTGTAATAGTGTCGTTGTGAGGGCCGTTGTGTCAATCATTTCTGTAAAGTATAATTTTAGTTAAATAGATTTAAAGGCACTAACTTTGCTTTAAGTTCGCATAAACCAATCGCGAACTTCGACGGGCGGAGACTACCTCAGCATTGCACTACATACCTCATTGCACCATTTTTCGTTCCAGCCGCCTGCCATGTAGAATGCTTTTCCACCACTTCAGCACTTTACTTCAGTTACAATTCCTCGCCAACTTCTCAAACCGTATTTCTATCGGCATGCTTCTAAGCGGAGGCGACTCAGGTAGAGCTCGTTTGATGTCGCTTATGTTATTCCACTGACTTATATACTATTTGCATTGTTACTACCATCTCCTAATTGCTGACGTCTTCATGAAATGCTACCTCACTGGTGCTTATGACATGAACTCTATTCAAAATACTAAGAACTTCCCCCTCTACTTATTCATTCTTTTCATGTCATCATCTTATCGAAAATCTTACAAGTAACTGTTTTAAATTAGGTCTACTGCCCCGGTATCCGCACATCAACACGTATCCGCACATAAGCACTGCCAAACCCACTCGAAAACACATCCTGCACTAAGCCATCTTACTTTCGTGTAATACAGGACATCAGAGTATTCAGATTGAACGGATTGAAGAAAATCTCGAAATCGCCTCTGAGTAAGCCCGCGAAATCGAATAGTATTTACAAGCTTCACGAGAATGAATACCGTCTAGTCTAGTATAGCATGAAAATATCAAAACATCTTCAAACATAGATTGTGAATTGTATAGAACTGTTAGCTACATCATTCGCTGAGAGTCAGCTGGGTAACCATAACATTATTTTGCAAATTTTAGAACTCTGTATATGAGTGCTTACTTTAACTTTTCTTGAGAATAGTCGTTTTGTACATAGTTTGATTTCACTTCTTATTTCTGCCTGTCAGTTCTATATTAATTTATACTTTTGTCATCCTTCTGTTTCTTTAGATTCCTGTTTGAAAATTTCAAATATTATGTCTGGAATATCCTCTTAAAGTCATCATTCGGCTGGGATAAAGGTCTCCAAGCTTCTTCCATCACCTGTTCTTTGTAGCGTTCACCTCATCGAGCTTCAAAGGTCAGAGCCTTTCATGCGTTGTTTTATTGAGCGAGTATCGGGCCATAGGCTAACACTCCTACTTCATCGAGGTGGGATCTTGACATTTCTCTGCCGTTTCAGTCTCCCGATATAGGTCGACCGCGCATCGGACGCTCCGGTTTCAATGCTTCGTTGTTAAATCTAGTGTTTATTAGCAATCTCTCCGCGTCTTTCTGCGCCATGACTTTATATTAATACTTTAATAATAATACGTTATGATAATTTTCTAAACTATTTGATAGCCCTATGTATGATAACATGGCTGAGGTAATTCGTCATTTCAGACTGTCTTTCATCAAGCCGATTTCAAAGAGGAACATCTTCTATACTTTAAGCACTCTTAATGGATTCGCAGGGGTCTACAATATAATACATACGCATTCTGGTACGAAGGACAGCCCAAGGCCACATTGCACTATAAAACTCATATTTCGTAAAATGAAGCAAAACTTTTACAGAATTCAATGTTTAATAATGATCAAGTAAATGTTCGTAAAAGAATTAATTAATTCACGAACTAAAGCTTCAATTTAGAAGCAAATTCAAAATTTTAATCTGCGTGTCATCCTCTCATCATGATAATAACTTAACTTCAATGATAATGTATAAACGTATGTCTATTTGGGTCTGTCAAAAAGAATTTTAAACTGTTTTCTTTTGAGCCGCTAGCAGGGAGAAAAGGAACCCACTTGCCATAGTTTTGGATTCGTTTTCGAATTCTGAAGAAGGTGTGGATGTTCATTAAGTATATAATGTCTTTGTGCCATGCACTTGAACTTCTTATGCTTTGTTTGGTTTGGTTTAGTTGACTATGGCTATCTGCCTAAGGAAGAGATGCTTTCGTGCAGGACTTTCCAAGGAAAACTTACGCGTTACACATACGCTAATAAAACGCTCATGTAGCCAGCCCATTCGCCGGTAAGCGAATCCAAGGCGGAACTAACAGTGTTCAGCAATTTTATCGTTAGTCCGCTGGTGGACCTGAGCTATTATCGAGTCGAAAATCTTCTAGAGAGCGTTAGAATAGGACAAGGGCTGGAAAGAAATTGGATTCGTCCTCTCAGATGTTGTTCAACAAAACTAGAGTGGAACTTACCCCTTCTGTTGCACTTTAGGCAAAGTTTTCGGTGATGAGACAGCTAAATGACGTTTAGGCTCGACTCTGCTCCTCGGAAACTTAAGTACCAATCTGATTGGTAGATGAGGTAAGCACCTTTTCAAATTTTGCAAAACAAAAACAAACAAACGAAAAAAAAAAAAGATTCTTAAGCTAATTACTAGAATACCAACTTTCATTCAGCATGAATTTGAGCTATTATTTGAGTCACTAGTTCATCCAGTTCATTTCACTTCATTTGACCTGCAAAAACATTTTTAAGAAACCTTAAGAGACAGCTTAGATTGAAATACTATGGCTATTTTAACTTTTCTAAACATCTGCGCCTACACTGGCTTAAGCGACTGTGACGTTATGTATAATTTGATAGAATTTTTATTAGGTTAATTATCAATCTCATTTTGAACGAAGGAGTAGCATTTTACGAATTGCTTTGCTTTAGTTAAGATTCATCTCATTCTAAAAATAATCTTTAAAATATATTCAAATGTAGAATAATTGTACGCCATAGGAACGTAATTTTATCGAGAAATGCTCTCATAAATTTTTTCTGAAGTAATTTTTATTGAAAAATTGCTTCCGAGTATTTCACAAATTTCAGGACAATTCCTGAGATCTCGCGTATGTAATATTCTTCTCGGTTACCAAATAAATTCGAACACTTCAGATATATTTCTAATTATTTTTCAATTTCCATTATACATGCTGCCTTGTATTTTATGATTTTATGTTTAAATATATTTAAGGCCCACCAGTGGCCGAGCGGTAAAGTCGCTGAACACTGGTAGTTCCGTCCGAGGTTCGAATCCCGCGAACGGGCTGGCTGCATGGGTGTTTTCGTGGTTCCCCCATGTGTAACGTGTATACGAGCCAGTTTCCCTTAGAAAGTCCTCCACGAAGGCATCCATCCCCTTAGGCAGATAGCCCTAGTGTGCTTTGCCATAATTAAATACTCCAACACACCAACACCATTAAATATATATAAAACATACAACTAAATTTACGGAGGTAATATATTCCCTCTGAATCCTAACGATAAACATATTCCTAAACTTTAAACAAATAAATGAAGCTTATACAGCTTGAGGCGTCAAATACTTTGGAAATTGTGTTCTTAAATTTAAAAAATACTTCATATTTCTTAAGGGGGCTCATACACATTAGACCCCTTAACACCGTTAGAATATGTGACTGTTGCAAGAATTGGGGTATTTTATTTATTTTAAAATCAATTATTTCCACCTTTTTACAACTGACTACATAATATAGCTGCTTTCTCATATAGTGATCAGAAAGTTTGTGCTGCCCCAAATATTATTGTAATTTAATCCGCTTTGTGACAAAATTTTTCGTCACTTTCCCACCTTGCGCGTACGATATTTTAAAAACGGCTAATGAATGGTACATACTTGAAATTCGATGGAATTCTTTATATGAGCCCTATCTTTTAACTGAACCTAAAATCTGATGAATATTTTAATATTAAAAAATTTTATGGACGAAAACATTAAAAATTTTTTTAATAAAATACATTTTATAAACTCGACTCCAAATAAAATAAAAATTTAACATGAAATTCTTAGAATTTTTTGGTTCACAGTAGTTTTCAAATGTTATAAAAGCTGTATATTAAATATAGAATTAAATTATGCAACAGAATGTTTTAAACTGTGCGCGCAAGGTGGAAACATGACGAAAAATGTTGTCAAAAAGCGGATTAAATTATAAAAATGTTTGTGGCAACACAAACTTTCTGATGACTATTACAGAAAACCGTTATATTATGTAGTCATCTGTAAAAAGTTGGAAGTAATTGCTTTTAAAATGAATAAGTTATATTAATTCTTGCAACAGTCACATATTCGAAAATCTTATGGGTTTTAAGGTGTATGAGTCCTCTTAATGAAATGCGTCTGACACTGAAACAGGCATCCATTCGTTGATGCCATTGATATTTAAAATTATGTTCACGGCTTGATATTATTATTACTCACTAGTTTTCTCATATACTTCTGCGGTTACATGTTTAAAATTTATTACCTGGCCTTAACGTATTCTTTAGTATTTCACCTTCTTTTAATCAAACTGCTTTGCCTTTTTCAGGCAGAGCGGTGGCGTTAGAGTAAAGTGTACATGTGGTTATCTGTTCGGCTCGAGAATTCAGTAATGGATTTGTATCCACAACGCCCACACTTGGATATCATTAGGCTACCTTAACAATAGAAACCCTATAGTCCATGTGTTAAAGTATCAGTTAAAGGATCCTTTTGGGCGTAATATAAAATTTGAGTGCTTCTAGATTTTATTTTACCCTTTCCCCCCCTTCATTACACTCAGAAAATTTTATGCTTCGAATTTTATAAATTACTAAAATAAATATTCCACTTTAACTGCCTGAAAATGGTCACTAATTTGAAAAAATTATCAGATATAGTTTAATTTTACCTTATTTATTTCAAAGCATCACGTACTATCAATCTTATTTAATTTTACTTTATTTGTACGCAAAATTAAGTTGTGCTTAGAGTTTTTACCGTTTTACCAGAGTAAAGATATCTGTACAAGAATTACGCGTGAAAACATGCGCGAAATGCAGTAAAATGTGCCTTAATGAGATATATTAAAATCTTATTTAAAAAAACTGTGACTTTCATAATCTCATCGCTATACAACCATGGACTATATAACGTATCACATTTAATAATTAAAAAGAGTTATGTAACACAAACGCCATAGGTTTCAGTATTAAAGTAAACCAGATCGTGCCTACTCTTTCTTGCCGACATGTCGGTGACGCACGCCCCGCCCACTGGGTTAGTCTATCTCTTATAAGGTTCATGAGGGGTAGTTGTTGAGACATATAACAGAAGTGGGCGGAGCATAGTTGCACAGACCAGTTGTCGAAATTTTTAACACATAATACAAATCAAAGTGCTGCCCCAGGGGACGCAAAGTCCATATCGATTTGCCAGCGCTAATTAAGGAAGTGTAATAAAGAGTAAATAATGAAAAGTAGAAAAACCACTATATACACTATGCACATCGATCACCAAAACTTATTTTGGTGTATCGTTTTTGTGCTAATTATATAACGTAAGTTAATGTTACGCTAACCAGTTGATTTTATCTTAAAGATGTCGCTTTTAAAGAATTAAACATATTTTGATATATTTTTGTATTGTCTTTATATTTAGATTTAATTTTACCCAACCAAAGGCAGATGAAACCCTTTCCATGAGAGTGTAAGGAAAACATAGTTTCTGTACTTTGCACTAATAGGTCCAAGAAAAATACATGTTTTGAAAGTACTTTTTGAACTGAAAAATATTTTCGCCATAGTATTCACGTATTTTCGTTCTAATAATAATAATCTCTAGTTATATATAAGTATTACGTTTATGTTTTGTATCGCAATAAATCCCCAGAAAAGAATTATTTATTTGAATATGGCAGCGGTAGTTTAGCGTTGGTTCGTTTTCCACTTTTCCGCTTACACTTTTATCCAAAAAAATAACAAAAATCAGAGATATTAATTAAAAATTCTTAAAACTCTAATTTTCGCCCTCATTTTTCCGAATGGCAACAGGGATACAACAGCAACAATGGCCTCGTGCCATTATTGCTGATGTAATGAGAGAGAATTATCTATTTTATGCGATTTTATCAAACAAATGAATAAAACAAAAATAAAAAATAAATAAAATTTAAAAACTCATTCCAATTTTGGAAACCTCGTTTCGATGTGCACTGGCTCTTGTCTAGCGATGCACCTATGTAGCAAATTAGTAGCCCTGGGTCTATTAGCTTACAGTCAGCCCGAACGAAAGAGTGACACATAGAATCTTCGCTCTATTATGAGTTATATATCAGAATACCTTTCATTGTTACATATTCAAAGAATTCTTTTAATAGTATTCGAAACAATGAATTTACCAATAATTGTTTTAGGCTTTTGTTGAATAACAACAAAGTTAATGTATACATTTTTTACAATGCTTATAAACCATAATCATTAGAGATATCAAATCTAGTGGTGCTGAAACCTTACGTGTGGAGCGTATTTGCTTAGACTTGTTATTTTTAATGCTGAAATCGAATTCTAACCATTTTTTGAAATGGAGTTCTTTTTTTTTCACAGTACCGTGTTACGTTATTATACCAACACCATGGATCTTATAAGAGATAAGACTAACCCATTGGGCGGCGCTCGCGTCACCGACATGTCGGCGAGAAAGTGTAGGGACGATCTGGTTTACTTTAACACTGAAACCTATGGCGTTTGTATCACATAACTCTTTTTAATTATTAAATGTGTTACTTTGTATAGTGATGATATTATGAAAGCCACAGGTTTTCCAAATAGAATTTAATAAATCTCATTAAAGCACTTTTTACTTTCGCGCATTTTTTTCACGCGTAATTCTTATACAAACGTCTTTACTTTGGTAAAACGGTAAAAACTCTAGGCACAAAATTTATGAGCTTAATTTCGCGTACAAATAACTTCAAATTAAATAAGATTGATAGTACGTGATGCTTTGAAATAAATAAGGTAAAATTAAACAAGATCTGATAACTTTTTTTTTTTTTTTTTTTAAATTTAATGTCCATTTTCAGGCAGTGATTTTTACAACTATAATAACATTACAAAACAATCATTTATTTGATTATATCATCATTAACTTATTAAGATTAAAGTGGAATATTTATTTTAATTAATTTTATAAAATTTGGAATATAAATTTTTTGAGTGTAATGAAGGGGAAAAAAAAGGAAATTAAAATCTAGTAGCACTCAGATTTTATATTACGCCCAAAAGGAACTTTTTGTTAACGTTTTGTGCGTTACCTATATTTATTGAATATCATGTTCTTCGCCCGTAAACCACATACATTTGAAAACAGCATATCTTCAGAATTTTCGCACTGGACATAAAATTGTTATTTTTCATAGTTTCTCTGAACTCGTTGAGTTTGTTAATCAAAAATTCATTAAAGTGTTACAAAATATGAAATAGATTAAAACAAATTCGAAATTCGGCTGTCCAGATGCCCACTTCAGGTGGAAGATTACATTATTCAAAATTTGATGGCTCTAGATACTGCCCTTTTTGTCACAGTGAGAGAAACATACATGTATTCATGCAGATTCTTCATTAGTTAATTTATGCACATATAATACAGGGCGATAATATTTGGTAACAAAAATTTGCAAGGAGACACGGACATTTATATTAAAACAGCGCAAAATGCCGCTTCGAAACTAACAGCTTTTCTAGGCTACCGCCGCTTTGGGCTAATAAAATAAATTAACAGTAAAAAAAAAAAATTTTTTTTAATTTGTATTATTTTTTAAATTTGTATCATTACACGAATCTGTAAATGTGTTACGGATATTACTTTTTTGTAATTGCGTTTACCAATATATGGTGAAATACTTATTAATGGTTTAATACTCGTATGATAAATGTACTGTTCATGAAATAAATTCCCTTAGACTTAACACTTAATTATGTACCATTAATAAGATTTTTAGGAGTTTTATTCACCATGTGTTCCCACTATAAACTTTCAAGGTTCCAAATGGGTTCGGGACACATAGTTTTAATACCACTGTTTTAAATTATTTGCAGCTGTTACTACAACACAAGTGAAATTACAAGGAAACAATTTATTTTCATAATGCAGTTATTTTATTCTCTTTCTAATGTGACATATTAAAGTGAAATTCCAAACTTACCTTTAATGAGAAGAAAAACATATAGGCGGTAAAGGAACTTAAGTCACAAGTAAACAACTGAGAAATTAAGTTAGGATTCAAAGACTTCTTTTGTATTTTCCAACAAATACGATTCTGATATTTGGCAATATACTCTGCTATGAATGAAAATCCTTTTTGCTGCTATGAATTTTTATAAAAGGAAAGAATTTATATACGATTAATGTACAACTACTTTAGATTATTAAAATTTTTTTCATTAGGTTAAATTTTAAAGCAGATTAAAAAATATTAAAAAGCCATAGATAATGTTATATTACATAGCAGAAAAGATTACCTCTGGAGTGTGTAAATATTGAATGAAATCCAGAATCGAAAGTAGCTAATTGCTGCTATTTTAAACCTATACTAATGAAGTAAAACCAAAACATAAGATAACTTATGTTTCTATAAATTTGTAAAGGATTGAACGGGTATTTGTTTCTGAATAAGAACCATTACTTTAGATTAATAATGTAGCAATATTCATTTAGAAAAACCACTTTTTAAAATATCTCTCGGAGAACTCTTATTCAATATTTGAAGGGATGAATGTTTGTAAAAACAAGCGGCTGAAGCTAAAGGTTATTTAATACTCTTAAAACTGCCGTTTTCTAATTAGGAATAAGATTGAATATTTTGCATGTTTAAGTTAATCAGACTAAATTACCGTGCGAAATGTCAGAGACATGTTGCATGTTTTATTTCGCCAATTTAGCCAATTGACTGTACCGAAGCCATTACTGGTTCAGAAAAGTGTCTGTGAAAACTTTAATCCCGCTTAGGAAATAGAAAATAAGAAAGAAATTGGATTTTAATGAACACGAAACAAAAATGACTGTTATTTAAAAAAAAGTCCGATTTTGTGTTAAAATACCTATGTCAGAATAATGCTACATGTAAATCTAATATATATCCTAAGTCGCGCTTTCGAGACATGGGAAACGCAAGTTAAATTTCGATAATCGGTTAAGTAGAACGTGAGATATAGAACAGTCCCCTCCTTTTTTGTTCAAGGTTTACTTATTTTATTTATATTTAATTACTGTGTTTTACATTCATCTTGATTAGAGATTCGTAGTGCAGCATGTCTCCAAGGCCCAAAATGCTTACTTGCCACTCCGAAAGTTTAACTTCTGATTCGCCAACTCACCCCACGTAGCCATGCAATACTCCCGACTCATTCTTTCTAGACACATGTGACTCCTCTCTCCACTAGCTTTCTACCACTGCAATCTTTACGTTACTAAAAAGATATTCTCTTATTTGCTTAGTTATTACAGTATCAAAGTAGACAATAAACACTTTTCCAACACCACATAAATTTCATCTGTGAAAAAACTAACAAAGCTTCATTTACGCATTCTTCGGACGCTCAGTACAGTCACAAAAGGATTTTATACTTGCAATCTATTAGGCCCATCTTATTGTATTCATCTCCTGCCTGGGCAGCGACAGCTCACTCAAACAGGATCAAAATTCAAAAATTTCAAAGCAGTGTGCTCAGGATTACCACTAACACACCTTGGTTCGTACAAAATTCAACCCTACACAATGATTTAAAAATCCAATCTGATTCTGAAATATTAAAGCACTCGAGTAAATTCTTTCTAAATTGTATTAACCTCAACAAACTAGCTATACAGAAAATTGGAGACTACGATTATATAGTAAAGCACCCATAAAAGCGACCACGCACGATCCCTCATAATAGTAGATGGTAATGTATCTAAATATTTTATTCTTCATTTTTTCGTTTTTAATCCTAATTCTTACCTTACTGGCAAAGCGAAATAGACTTTGTATTTTCATCAGTCAAAGCAGGTATAGATTTTAACCTTTTTTTTTTTTTTTTTTTTCATTATACTTCTGTTATATGTAAGAGCTCGATGGTTTAATGGTACAGAAAAATGCTTCGTAAGTAAGGTATGACGAGTTCCATAACAGGGTAAACATAAAAATTTCGAGGACTTGTATATATTATCAATTATTTTACTTTAATTTTATTCACTGTGTTTCAGTCAGAATAGGTATTTATTTGCAAGATAAAAGTTCATATTTGACGAGAAATGGTATTACTATAAAAGAGAAAAGCAAGATATGCCATTTAAGAGCTGCTTATAATTGCTATTTTTAACAATACCATTAGATGGCGCCCACACCGACCTCTCTGTCAAGAGGACATCAGATCTCGTGCACGTTCCACCTGTGGATATTAAGCTTTCATCTTCGAACAGACTTAAGAAATATAGACTGGCAAATGCCTGAATAGGTCGTAAGCCTTTTAATGAACGAAGATCTGCGATCTCCAAAGTCCTTCCTGTGGGGTTTGAAAAAGCGACCCGAAGAGTCACAATCTACTAATTCTTTTCACTCTTTGTACAGATCTCCTTAGGTAGCATCCCTAGATGATGATTTTAGAATTTCAAAATTCACTCAATGTTACATAAAATGTTGAGTCTTCACACACGCTAGAAATCAAATATTTGAATTACGTTCTTGAACGATTTTGCGAAGAACAAACAGAAGGAACAATTTAAGTACAAAACCAAACAATCGAAACAAAAATACTAGAATTTGTTTCATAATCACCACTCTACCGAAAACAGGCAAAGCAGTTTTTTATTTAAATAATCAGCGTCAGCTTTGACATTAGTGGGATAGAGGAATAATTTTTTTAAAACAGAAATATCGCTAGACTATTTTAAAAAACTGGTAAGTAATATCTTCGCTATAGTTTGTTTTCATAATAAGCATAATTTCAAACTGTAAATTTAATTTGAAAAATCAAAGGCATCATTGAATCGAAACCTGTTTGTATGCCAGATGTATTTCTTGAACAAATCTGATTTTCTTTTAAATTGGAATAACTAAATTTCCGAAGTATTTTTCAGTCCAACGTGTATAAGCTCTATTCTTTTGCTTAAAAGTGAATAAATTTTATTACAGATTTTCTTGGAAGGTTATTAGAGATAAATGTTAACATTGATGAAAGCGATGAACGAGAATACCATTTATTTGTTTAGAAACAAATACGAAGTATATGTGAGATTTCCTAGACGTCGAATTCTCAGTTTTAATAATTATATATTAACCTCTACAAGTCTGACATAGTTTACATGTCTCTACTAGGTACGGAAAAGTGATTCAGACTATGAAAAATTGATCCTTTTTCTTTACGACGTTTTCTTCTTAAAATTAATTTTTTAATCAATATTTCTGTAATTAATGTGTGCACAAACATCATTATAAAAGCTTCATATAAAAATAAAATATTCTAACAAGGATGGTAATGCAAAGCTAATACTTATTGTATCGGTTTTTAGACATGAAAAATACAGCTATCCTACAGTTTAGAAAACTATCGAACGTCTTTATTATCAAAGAAACTTCTGAAATCTTTATCTAACCCTGCATTCATTTATATTTCACTCAAGATAGCTGTTCTAAATCCCCGCAGAAAGATGTTGTTAATTCAAATATTTCAATAACAATTTAGGCTTTCTGCTAAACTTTCAAATCTTAAAACGTATTGTCAGTCTAACGTGAAATGTACTTATATAGGTTTGTTAGCAAAGTTTGTACATTTTATCTTCATGAAAATCATTCCTATTTCTTTCTGTGATTCGAACTGGATCAAACTACCAGTGTTCAGAAGTTTTAAATCTCTGTTACTGGTGGATTCGCTTCTATAATAAAAAAAGACAAAATATTTAATTTTCCACTTGCTCCAATAATACATTAATAATGGTAAAGTACGTAATGGGTTTTAGTATTTCTCTTTCGCTTTGCACTCTATCTTTGGTCTCATTCATACTTGCTCTGGTCCACCTATTGGATGCCCCTTTTTTGATTCTTCGTTGTAAACGCTGTTTTTGAGTGGAAAGCTATACACCTCTTATCGCACCATGACTTCACTATGTCCATATCACGATCGAAGAGCAGTTGGAATCGGAAAGAGTCGGTAATATCGTAGACAGCACTGAGATAGGCCACTATGAGCAAAGGCAACGTCGCTGCTTTCATGAAAACATCAGCGAGACGTTATTAAGGAAGATTTGCCTAAGCCTCTCTACCATGCTGTCTGACTGGGTATTTTAAGGTATAATTTGGGTTCTGTCAATGCCGAGTACCTTGCAGAGTTATTTAATTAAAAACGACGCAAAATTGCTTCCTTGAACGGTATATATCTGATGAGACACTCTGAATTTGGAAATTCAAAGGTGTATCACTTAACTGTGGAACAGTGACATCTCCTTGATCAGGCATAAGATACGCTTCAGGCCACCTGGTGAAGTAGTTGTTGAGGACGAGGATTTGCTGCAATCGGCAGTTCGTAGCTGAGGTCACAGGATGTCAAAAACAAATCGTTCAAATTTACATTGTAACGTTGCAGCTTCTCTCGGCTTCGTTTCTTCGGTCCGTTTCTCCCGGCAAAGAATCGAATGATCAGCACCACTATGAGCAAAGGTAACGTCGCTGCTTTCATGAAACATCAGCGAGAGGTTATTAAGGAAGATTTGCTTATACTGAAAGTCTATGAAATGCGAATTCTTAACTCTGTTAAGAGTTATCATGTTCATGTCTACATACAACGAAATCCTAATTCTTTACTCAACTAAGAATTAGTATTTCATACTACGAAACAACACGAATTCTAAGAGTTACTGGTCTGAATCTAGAAACAATTGGACTGATCCTAAAAGGCCAGGGAGTACATTTTCCGTTCGGTTAATTACCATTATTATGACATTAACTTTTATTGCAAAAATTTGGAGATATTTCAACATTTTAATGGTTTTGATTCCAGTTTTACATCAGTTTGATTACCATTAAAAAGGAACCTAGATAACAACTCTGAAAATTTACAAACTGTGATACAAATCTTATTCAAAGCTTTGAAGATTCAGATTTTACTATTTATATGACATTATGCATTACAATCGTTATTAGAATATTTTATTTTCGTAATTTTGTTTTATATTTGTTGGAGCTTGTATAAAAGTGATTGTCGATTCGTATTGTATCGAATTGTATTCCGGCATTAAATCATTTCGCCCATTGACTACAGATATAATGTTTATGAAATTCAAATTTAAGAAAAAAATCTTCTTTCCAGATGAAAATCAATTTTTTTCACAGTCTGAATCAATTTTCCGTACCTTGTTAAGATACGTAAATTATGTCAGGCTTCATTCTTTCATAATTTACATTCGTTGTAATTTATGAATACAACTTTATTATTATAAATTATGTATTCTTTCATAATTTCATAATTTACATTCTTTCATAATTTACATTCTTAATTTACATTCGTTGTCTGTAACGTATGTCTAATTAGTATAAAAATACAAAAACTGAGACTTAGTCGTGCAGAAAATCTCATAAAATCTTTTTTTCTGTTTCTAAAAGAATGTGTGGTATTCTCGGAGTTTGCTATTGACCAGTATCAGCGTGTATCTTTTTTAGAAAATCTGTTATAACCGTTTAATAACATTTAAAGAAATTAATAAAATTTATGCAGATTGGGCTGTCAAATACTTTTGTTTTTCAAATTTAGAAAAATTCCAAATTTCTTCATGGATTTCATCAGACTTAGAAACGGGTTTCGATCCGATGATGCAATGGATTTTTGGAATTATATTTACAGCCTGAGATTATCATCACATTATATTATTTAAAATAATATTTAAAGGCTCTGTTCGCATTTATTATGAAAGAAACTATAATCAGTTCTTTAATTACTAGTTATTTCATATACGTTTGTGCTATATGTACTCAAAACGGCAGACACCCTCAATTACGGATTCGAGTTATCCTTTTTTTAATGAAACCGCATTGCCTGTTTTGGCCGAGCGGTGGTTATGAAATAAATTGTAATTTTCTTGTTTTGCTGTTTGGTTTGTATTTAAATTATTCCTTGCGTTTGCTGTTCACTGAAAAAACTTTCAAAATCGTAATTCAGAAGTATAATTCAACTTCTGTGTGTTGTGTATGTTTATCAATTTTAAATGTGGGTACAAGAGGATATGTCATACCGACAATCACATTTTGCAGTAAGTCGTGTAAACTCAATGAAAACTAAAAAAAAACCTTTATTTTTTTATGTGTCAAATATTGAAAATATGTATAATAAACGTGAATACGAAGAAAATGAAATGCGTTTGATACTTCAGCCTTCTCGAAAGTTTTCTTTGAAGTTACTCAGAGAAAGGCTGTGATCAAGTTAAGAAAACCATTTCTGATACATGCAGGTGAAACGGATAATGTAAATTTTTCAGCCATTTTGATAAATAGCAACCATAGCTGATGAAAGGATTTATTTGACAAAAACACAGCTTTTTGTGATGTGTCAAATGTGAAATATATATGACGGTTGTTCAAAATAAAATTTACGAAACGTCGTAACAACAAAACCGGTTGATATTTGTATATGCCGCTTTGGCATCTAGGGACGTGAATTTAGGATCGGACATGGTTGTGCGCATGCGAAAGCGCCTGCGCACGACCCCGGATTAGAGCAGGCAGTGCGTGTTGATGACATCTTGACATTCACAACGCAAAATTCGATGATTGAAGAGCAGCGAGATATCATCAGATTTCTGACTATGAAAGAAGTTAAAGCGACGGATAGTCATCGCCGGATGGCTGCCGGAGTAGAATTGGCACTCCACTTTCTCGCTGACTTGACGGAAACATAGTCTACTCCTTATACGGCCGGCATCCGGCGATGAATATCGGCTGTATACAAGATCGTACGTATATATATATATATAAATGTAGAATTAGATTTAATTCAGAGCATGAGAGCACGAAGTAATATTTAAATGGTTTATTTAATAGAAAGAAATAAAAGTAAATAAGAAAAGTAAATAAAGATGAAGTTAACGGTATGCAGGATTAACATAATGTTGCAGTCCTTTTACACAAACATTCTAGCATAGCTTTAAATAGTATGATAATCTAAAATCATCACAGCTAAAGGCATAACATCAAAAGCACAATCTAAATTCATAAACTCTTGAAGACGCGTGAGCCGTCTGCTCACGTCTGCCCTCCGCTCTCGACCAGGTCTCAGCGCTGTCTCGGATGATTCTTACTGTGCTGGGTGATGCTATACTGATGACGTCATAACGGGCAGTTCTAATTCGGCATTGGATGTTGATAACTCTCACATAAATAAAATGTATAATATTTGCTATTTATAAGAAAGCGCATATGTAGAGCATATGTGGAAAAATAAAGAGAATCAATGATTTATTTGATTTATATGGCGAGTCGTCACTGTTTAACTCTAACAATGGATGATGACAAAAACCAAAACAAAACAAAAAAATATGAAATTTTACATTAACGCCCAAAGGGGCGCTTTTAAAATCTGCTGTTACCTTTGTTTTGGCCTCCTCGGTGATTGCGGTGATTTGTGCCCAGAGGGCGCACCGCACAAAAAGTTAGTTGCGTTGCAGAACGTAAGGGAAGCGGACACGCCAAAATGTCGGGCGTATTACCGCTAATTGAGGTAATTGCATCGTATCTGTCAGGTGGCAGAAAACTAATATGATGTATCAATTCACATGCCAGGTGGCAGAATATGTCTATTATGTACATGCCAGGAGGCATAACGCTTGTAAACATGCCAGGTGGCATACGACTTGTAAATAAATTGTAAATAAATGTACAGTAAAATATCTTGGTGCAATAGATCAAGGAACAAGCATCAACAACCTTTTGATCATTTGGATACGTACATTTTTTCTGGTGACACCGGACTTGATTTGTGGAGATGTAGAATGGACGAAGAAAATTAGTGAGTTCATGACTGAAAAGCCAGGATTTAACGCGAAGAAATTCGAGGTAGGCCCTTTTTCATTTTTCCAGTTTTGAATAGAATTGTTGAATAAAAATCTTGGTGATTATTATAGTTGATAGAATCTAATGGTAAAATGGAGGCTATGAATAAGGCAAAGAAGTTGCGTACGGTGACGCGTAGCTTAACTACTAAGTTGATGAGTAAAATAGATTCTGCATTGTTAGAAGAGGGTGAAACCGCGAATGAGAAATTAAAAGAATTACTCGAAATGTTACTTGAAAAATCGCAGTTGTTGAAACATTACAATTCTGAGATTGAAAAACTTATAATTACGGAACAGGAGTTGGAAACAGAAGTAATTTCCGCGCAGGAATATCAGGAAAGAATTATAAGTTTTAAATGTAAAATTCAGGAAAAATTAAGAAAAAACGCGTGTAAAGTTGAATCTAGAAATTCTAGTGAGGAAACTATATCCCCGAAGTTGAAAACTTGTGAAGTTAATACTTTAAAATTGCCAAAATTGATGATTACAAAATATTACGGTGATCCTTGTTCTTGGCTTGAATTCTGGAATCAGTTTAGTAATTCCATTCACCAAAACGAAAGTCTCAGTTCGGTTGACAAGTTTTGTTATTTAAAATCGCTTTTGGGAGGTTTAGCTTTAAATGGTATTAGTGGATTAACATTTACTAGTGAAAACTATACGGTGGCTGTTGATATACTAAAAAACCGTTTCGGCAGAGATGACCTGCTAATTAATGCGCATATGAATAAATTGTTGAGTTTAGAACCTGTAAAATATTCCGGAAATACGGCTTCTTTGAGGAAGCTTTATGACGATATAGAAATACAAATAAGGAATTTAAATTCTTTAAATGTTACTAGTGGTTCTTATGGACATTTATTATCCCCTATTTTGTTAAAGTTAATACCCGAGAATTTAACTCTAGAATTCACTAGCAAAAGAAGTGATAAACAAAATTTCGATGTTAATGAACTACTAACGTTCTTGAAAACGGAAGTGGAATGTAGGGAAACATCAATAATGTTAGCGCGTTCTAAGAATTTTGATGTAAATGAAACATCAATAATGTTAGCGCGTTCTAAGAATTTTGATGTAAATGAAACATCAATACGGAACAAAAGTTCCCATCAAGGTTATCAAAATAAATCTATCATGCATTCTAAAAGAAATGATTACAGTACGAATAAGCAAGGTGCTTCGGTATTAACTAGTCAAAGCGAAACTCCCTCTAAATACTTTCAAAAATCACATTTTAATCCAAATCGAAAGTTCTCTACCCCGCCTAAGAAAGAGAATCAAAATGTCTGCATATTTTGTTTATCTGCTTGTCATATGAATCATGACTGCGCACTTGATTTAAAGGCTCGCCGAAAGGCATTAATGGTTCGAGGTTTATGTTTTATTTGCTTTTCGAAAGGGCATCCAAGGCGTTTCTGTGCTCATAAAGATGAGAAGTGCAGACTGTGCAATGTCCAAGGTTTACATAATTCGTTAATATGTGACGCCGCATCGAAAGATTTAGAGACGGATACTTCCAATCAGACAAAACAAACGCCAATCCCTGAAGCTTCTCTTTCGCTCTTATGTAATGAAAATAATAACAAAATTAAATCACCGACTTCCGTTCTTTTACAGACGTTTTCGGCAACATTTAGGTGTAAAGGGGGGAACGAAAAGGTATTACGTTGTATGCTAGATTCAGGGTCAACAAAGTCATTCATCTTACGAGAAGTGGTTGATTCACTGGGGTTGAAAATTATTAATAAAGAAGCGCTTATTATTTTCACATTTGGATGCAAAGATGCAAAAGAGCGCTTGTATGATATCGTAGAAATCGTATTGCAAATTGTAAGCCATCCCAGTAAAAAGATAAAAATTAACGCAATAGTCATTGATTCTATAACACTAGGGCAAGTAAAAGTTCCTTCTCGGTGGATACGAAAGATGGCGTTTGAGAAGGGAATAGAATTAGCAGATGCTGGTACGAGTGACGAAATTCAAGTATTAATAGGTTCGGATTATATTTGGGAAATTTTAGGAGAACGAAACGTGAAGATTTGTAAAAAATTAGTCGCAACAGAAAGCACTTTCGGTTTTGTGATTCAAGGCAAGGATGAAGGATCAAAGTGTAAGGACGCAAGAGTTAATCATATAACCGTTGTAAATGAGGACTTAGATTATGAAAGAGTTAAAAAATTATGGGAATTAGAAACTATCGGGATAAGTTCGGATAAAGAAATATCTCTATCAGATAAAGAAATTTTAGAGTCATTTGAACGAAATACAACTTACAAAAATAAAAGATATGAAACTCGATTATTGTGGAAAGAGGGTGTTGAAGGTTTAAATAACAATTATGAAATCGCGAAACAGCGTTTACAATTTTTAAATAATAAGTTTCAGAAAAATAGCGAGCTATATTTAAAATATAATGAGATAATTAATGAACACTTGAGAGATGGTATAGTGGAACGGGTAGATACGTATTTAAATAGTAGTTTGAAAACGGGGTATTACATGCCTCATCACGCGGTAGTGCGCGAGCAGAAGGATTCTACAAAGGTTCGAATAGTTTTTGACGCTTCTTCTAAAAGTAAGGGAAATTTATCACTTAATGATTGTTTGGAAAGCGGACCTAATTTAAATCCTGATTTGCTAAAGATTATCATTAAATTCAGGGTACATTCAATTGCGTTTTGTGCCGACATTCAGCGTGCATTTTTAGAGGTAGGCTTAGCTAAAGAAGATAGGGATTTTTTAAAGTTTTTGTGGATAAATGAAGAAGGGTCAAATCTCGATCACAGTAAATCCAACTTACAAGTTCTTCAACACAATCGAGTTCCTTTCGGGGTCAAATGCTCACCTTATTTATTAACAGCTACAGTAAGACTGCACTTAAAAAAGTATGAAGATGCCTACGAAGAGGCATGCAGTATGTTAAAAGAGCTTTACGTAGATGATTTAATTTCTGGGACAGTCAATGTAGCAAAGGCCTTACATTTAAGCAAGGACATGATTTTCATTCTTAGCGAGGCCAGTATGAATTTACGTAGATGGGTTTCAAACTCACCTGAGCTGAATGAACTATGGAAACTTAATGGAATTGACTCTCGTGAAACATCTGAAGACTCTTTGGTACCGTTGAAAGTTTTAGGTCTTATCTGGGACAATGTAAATGATAATTTGAAAATAGATGTATCTCAGTTTGAGAAGTTACAAAATCTCAAAGTAACTAAACGCATCATTTTAGCAGCATGTGGTATGCTCTTTGATCCCTTAGGAATTATGAATCCATTTACTGTTCGAATTAAACTCTTAATGCAAACTATGTGGGAAAAGGGTATTCAATGGAACGAAAGTGTTCCCCTTGATACAGAATTCATATTTCAGGAATGGTTAAAAGAAGTTGAAAAAATAAAGTTTTTCGAAATTCCCAGACAGTACTTCAGTGATATGTGTTGGAAGTTTATAGAAGTTCACATATTTTCTGATGCCAGTCCCAAGTGTTATGGTGCCGTAGCATATTTTAGATTTAAGAAGAAAAATAAATGTAAAACAAGTTTCATAGTGTCGAAATCCCGTTTGGCTCCATTAAAAAGGGTAACACTCCCTAGGCTTGAACTTTTGGGAACATTAATTTCTGCAAGATTAGGTTCGTATTTGCAATCGATATTTCCGCAGTTGGATAAGGGAAATATATTTTACTGGACTGATTCCCAAATTTGCATTCACTGGATCAAGGGATCTGCCAACGAGTGGAAACAATTTGTTAGAAATCGTGTGGTAGAAATCAAGGAGAAAACAATTTTAAACAACTGGTACTTTTGCAGTGGGAAGACAAACCCTGCTGATAAACTTACGAGGGGGATGGATGCTGAAGCTCTAATTAATGATAGTGATTGGTTTTCTGGGCCACCCTGGCTTTCAGAAGTAGATATTCGACATCACATAAACGAAATGAATACCGAAGCTGACTTGCAAAATGTTAGTGAAGAACGTAAATGTGTTACTTTGAAAACACTTGTGGAATCTACAGAACCGTTACTAAATCTTGAACTGTACGGAAATTTAACCAAAGTACTGGGAATAATGGCTTATGTTCTGCGCTTCGTGAACAACTGTAAATCCGTTCGTGAAAAGCAATCTGGTATGCTTACCACCTATGAGTTACGGAAGGCTTCAGAATTTCAAAGGTGGTTAGCAAATGAAAACATAAGGTGGATATTCAACCCGCCAGCTGCTCCACATCATGATGGTATATGGGTGTGTATTGTGTGTATTTAATTATGGCAAAGCACACGAGGGCTATCTGCCTAAAGGGAGGGATGCCTTTCGTGGAGGACTTTCTAAGGGAAACTGGCTCGTATACACGTTACACATGGGGAAAACCACGAAAACGCCCATGCAGCCAGCCCGTTCGCGGGATTCGAACCTCAGACCGAACTACCAGTGTTCAGCGTCTTTTACCGCTCGGCCGCTGGTGGGCCCTGATGGTATATGGGAGGCAGCTGTTAGATCTATGAAGCTGCATCTAAAGAAATGTGTTGGAACTCAAATTTTGACTTATGAAGAGTTTCTAACTCTAATTGCACAAATTGAAGCATGCTTAAATTCGAGGCCAATAACACCGGTCTCCAGTGATCCCAATGATTCGATAGCTTTGACTCCTGGACACTTTATTATAGGGACTTCTTTAACAGCTGTTCCGGAACAAGATTTAACCGAAGTACGAGTGTCTCCATTGCAAAGATGGCAACTAACACAGCAGATGTTCCAAGGGTTTTGGAAGCGGTGGTCTAAAGAGTACCTGTGCCAACTACAGCAGCGTAGCATATGGAGACAGCCTAGCAGAAATATTCGCCTAAATGACTTGGTTCTCATTAAAGAAGATAATATGCCTTCATTACCTTGGAAACTCGGGCGAGTAATAGAAGTGTTTCCTGGAAGAGACAATAATGTCCGAGTGGTTAGACTAAAAACTGTGCACGGGGACATTAAACGTCCTATTACCAAACTGTGTCTTTTACCAGTTGAAGAACATTAACTTAAGTGTTTGGTTTATATTGAATATGTTTTATTATTATTTTCATTTCTTATTGTACTAATAATTTTATTTGTTTGTTCTAGTTTAACCCTCATAGTTAACGTTTCAATATAGTAAGATATAAGATGTTTTGCTAGAAGATTGGTAAGTGTAACATGTAATTTCATACTTTTTGAAGGTTCTTGTATGTTTTCATTTTCTATATTTTTCATTTACTTGTTTGCATATATTGAAGATTGTATTAAGATGAATGTAATTCATCGGGGGGGGGGAGGATGTTTTGGCCTCCTCGGTGATTGCGGTGATTTGTGCCCAGAGGGCGCACCGCACAAAAAGTTAGTTGCGTTGCAGAACGTAAGGGAAGCGGACACGCCAAAATGTCGGGCGTATTCGCCTAAATGACTTGGTTCTCATTAAAGAAGATAATATGCCTTCATTACCTTGGAAACTCGGGCGAGTAATAGAAGTGTTTCCTGGAAGAGACAATAATGTCCGAGTGGTTAGACTAAAAACTGTGCACGGGGACATTAAACGTCCTATTACCAAACTGTGTCTTTTACCAGTTGAAGAACATTAACTTAAGTGTTTGGTTTATATTGAATATGTTTTATTATTATTTTCATTTCTTATTGTACTAATAATTTTATTTGTTTGTTCTAGTTTAACCCTCATAGTTAACGTTTCAATATAGTAAGATATAAGATGTTTTGCTAGAAGATTGGTAAGTGTAACATGTAATTTCATACTTTTTGAAGGTTCTTGTATGTTTTCATTTTCTATATTTTTCATTTACTTGTTTGCATATATTGAAGATTGTATTAAGATGAATGTAATTCATCGGGGGGGGGGAGGATGTTTTGGCCTCCTCGGTGATTGCGGTGATTTGTGCCCAGAGGGCGCACCGCACAAAAAGTTAGTTGCGTTGCAGAACGTAAGGGAAGCGGACACGCCAAAATGTCGGGCGTATTACCGCTAATTGAGGTAATTGCATCGTATCTGTCAGGTGGCAGAAAACTAATATGATGTATCAATTCACATGCCAGGTGGCAGAATATGTCTATTATGTACATGCCAGGAGGCATAACGCTTGTAAACATGCCAGGTGGCATACGACTTGTAAATAAATTGTAAATAAATGTACAGTAAAATATCTTGGTGCAATAGATCAAGGAACAAGCATCAACAACCTTCTGATCATTTGGATACGTACAACCTTTATTCATTAAATATCATGTTCTTCGCACTTAAACCATAAAATTCAATTCAACAGCAATATAGCAAAAATTTTTAATTGAGCATATCTTTAGAATTTCCGGTACACAGTCTCGAGCGCTGGCGACAAATGTTTTCCTCCCGTAAAGTGTTGCCATTGCTCGCTCTGAAGTCGTTGACAAAAACTCCTAAATGTTTTACGAAATATGAAATAGATAATAAAACTAATTCCAAATTCCAAATTTGGGCTTCCAGATGCCCATATTCCGAGGAGGATTACGTTATTCAAAATTGGGTGGTTCTACGTACCGTTGTTTTATCACGATGCGAGAAACACACATACATTTATGCAGATTCTTCATTATTTAATGTATTTAAATATAACACAGGGCGTTAATATTTTTTGGCAACAGTTTGAAAAGTGAAGCAACGCAAAAAATGAATCGACGCAAAATGCCAAAGCGAAATTAATAGCATTAAACCTATTTAATTTGCTATATAGTAGAATTGTAACTAAACTTGTTTTATTTCTCCGAGCAACGCAGCGCATGTCAAGTTTTAAAAGAAAGCTACGCCGAAAAAATAAAAATTCAGAAGCACGCGCAATTAATAAATATATATATCACGCAATTGTACTCTTTTGCTTTCCAGAAAATAGATTTTACCAAAATGTTCTCGTGCATGATTAAAAAGCTTATAAAAGAAGGAGCAAAACATCTCAGTTCAGTTGTTTAATTACTGCTGTTTTTTGACTGTAGCGAATTCGAGGTGAGATCAGATTAGCTTTCTCTGTGCTTTGAATTGAGTTCTACTTAAAGTTTTAGTAGTTTAAAATATAACTTCTGTTAAATATTGCGATGCTGTACGAATATCTAGGAGGAAATTTCAGAATTTTGTTTTATTTCTTGGGATAAGAATAAATTTTATTCACTTTTTATCGACTTGTGAATTCAAGCCATTACGAACCCGTACGCAGGTAACAATATTATATAATTGATCTCAAATTTGAAAAACAAAACTAATTTCTGGCTCGATTGAAGTGGTTACATTTCTCAGTGAGTTTCCAAGATGTTCATCTGATATTCTGGTGCTAATTTTACTCTTAGCGTGTTTCACTACTGAAAATACTTGTTCATAAATATATGTGCTACCAAATAATGATGACAGGGAATAACGCATGACTATGGAGTGGGGCATATTTAACTCTCACTAGGCCTGATTTATACAATTCCAACCAAGTGTCGTCATCAGTCTTTCCTTGAGCCGAATGCCATATAGCACCTCTATGCTTTGTACTTGAAACTTCTTTAGCTATATCTATATCGAATGTAAATAGAATAACAAAAGTACAAAATTTTTTATTTCTTTTCCTAAAATCTTGAAATTTGTTTTCATATTTTTGGATCAAATCTAAACATAAATCTGCTATTTTTTTCCAATTTTAGGGTTATATTTGTGTTGCGTGTTTAAATGTAAATGACTGTATACGTTTATTTGGACATGCTTTATCTGACAATTCAGAATGCTGTTTATTTCAAGCCAATGCGGAGGATGAAATAGCCCGCTCGTACATGTGGAAAACCAGCCTTCAGTCCCGATCGCAAGGTGAAAATACCTCATGGATGTAGCCTCTTGATATTTGTCTTGAGTTTCGCTCTCATCTCTATTCGCATTGATACTTGCTCTGGTCCGCGCGCATTGGATGACGCTGCTTTAACTCTTCGTTGCAAAACGTCGTGTGCAGTAGGAACATACCTGAATGACCTTAAATGGCTTTAAACATTTACAGTGGTGGCCAAAATTGTGGACACTTTTGAATTTTTTTATCTTTTTCAACTTTTATGCTTATAGAAAATGTTACGTTTCGCAAAATGCAAACTTGTATATATCATTTTAAAGAGAATTTATTACTGAATTCAATACAAAACACAAAATTCAATTATTTGCAATACAAAAAAGTTATATGTACTTTAATATAAATAAAAAACACAGTTATGGAGTGGTTTGTAATGTCTAGCTTTCCTGGCGAATCACTGTTCTTGTCCTGAGAACCAATCAAATGTTAGTAACTGCCAGTAGAAGCTGACATCATGTTTACACTTGAAACAATTCATTATTTTGCTTTGTTCTGTAGAAGAAGGACCTGTTTCTTATACACTGCAATTACAAGCAGGGATTTTTGTAAAAATGTTTAATATTTAAAGCAAAGGAACACATTAATTGGAAAGATGATCAGTGGTCATAAGTTATATGTAGTGATGAAACTAAGATATCGTTATTCGGTAGTGATGGGCGAAAATATTAAGACGTAGAATAGGAGAAGAGCTACATAGTGACTGCATTCAAGCAACTGTGAAGAACCCAGTTAGTGTTATGATTTGGTCATGCATGTCAGCAGATGGTATTGTCGCCTTCATGTCATCGATGGGACACTGAATGCCAGAAAATACATTGACACTATTCTAGAACCCAAACTTCTACCTTCCATCAGAGATCTCCTTTCCAACAACACGGCCACACGGCCAAAATATCGAAAGAATGGTTTCGTACAAAGAGCATTAAATTGTTGTCATGGCCAGGAAACAGTCCTGACCTCAATCCTATCGAAAATTTGTGGCACCGTTTGAAAACTCTTGTCCGAATGAGGCGCCCATCAAATAAAAGGGAACTAATTGAGGCTATAATTGTTTCCTGGCATCATGTAATAACGAAAGAAGAACTTAAAACTCTTGTCAGCTCAATGAAACGTCGATGTGAAGCTGTAATCAAAAATAAAGGGTACCCTACTAAGTACTGATAACTCACTGCAACTATTAGCTTTTAACTTTTTTGTATTGCAAATAATTGAATTTTGTGTTTTGTATTGATTTCAGTAATAAATTCTCTTTAAAATGATATATACAAGTTTGCATTTTGTGAAACATAACGTTTTCTATAAGCATACAAAGTTCAAAAACATAAATATTTCCAAAAGTGTCCGCAATTTTGGCCACCACTGTATATTAGTATTTTAATAATAAAACTGTGAGATATTTTTTTAATTTCCTGATAGCTTTATTATTGCAAGTCTCAAAAATTAGGAAATTAGTTTTTTCAGATTGTCTTTATGCATGCCGATTTCTTAGAGGTCTTCTATACTTCAAAACCTCCTAATGAGTTCATAGTGATCTATATAATATGTATGCTTTCTGATGGAAAGGACAAGCAAAGATCATATTAGTGTATGGAACTTATTATCATGTAAAAAGAATTGAGAAATACGAAGCCGAAAAACAGTTTCATGACCACAGTCAGTCGAGTTGGATGTAACGGTATTTAGGGCACCATGGTACCTGGGTTCAGTGTCCTACCCCTAATCGAACAAAAGGCAAAAGTCTAGAAATAGTATTAAACGAAAATTAAAATGATAAATTAGATGATTCAAAAGATAAATAAGATTTTCTTTTAAAAACAAATTTTGGAAAGAATTCATATTTCAAGAAACAGAAAGCCGTCGAGTAGATGAAACATAGGGTATACAATACGAAATCCAACTTACGGTAATGGGAAGAGATAATACGCAGTTAAAATACTAAATCTAATGGGGTCTTGAAAAATGAAAGAAGAATAATGCCGCAGAAGATAACGTATACAGCACAGAACAAAAGTTCAAGAGAAAACTATTGCTTTAGTTTCCCATAACTACTGTAATGTTCAGAATAGCCTAAGTTGAGTATCTTTATTATCATAATTACAAATGTTTAGCTCAGTATTGCTGAGTGTTTTCATTTTGGATTGAAAATGTTTAGCAGGTTGATAATGAATGTTTCTGAGTTTAACAATACCCAGTTCTTCATGAATTGTGTTGTTCCTAATGTAATAAAGTGCATTTGTACTCTGCTTTGAAACACAGTTCTGGGTAGTTTGCAGTTTTTTTTCCTATCTGTTTTACATGAATAGGCCCAGACTGGACAGGCAAAGACCACAATCAGAGACTCAGCCCTTAGCTATATACCATCAAATCAGAATTTTTAAACTTTTATTCATCTTGTGATCCCACTAGTAATTTTCGAAATTCCAGATGGGGGTTGAGATCATATTTTCAGTACACTGTTTTAAATAATTTGCAATTTCGACTTCGACATAAGTGAATAAGTGGTCACGAAAGTAGTTTCATAATTTGCACTCTGATGTGACATATAAATTAAAATTCTAAACTTACTTTAATAAAAGGAAATAATATATAGGCGCAAAGAGAATTTTAGTCACAAGTAAGGAACTGGTAAATTAAATTAGGATACAAAGACTTCTTTTGTATTTTGAAGGAAATACGATTCTTATATTTGGCCGTTTTCATTCATTTCTGTTACGAATAAAAATTGCAAAAGCTATGCATTAAAATTAAATTTTGCTATTACGTAAATATTTTTTAAAAAGTAAATACATTTATATAGGTTTAAAGTGCATCTCTTTTTAGAATATTTTAATTTTATCATTAGGTTTAATTTAACGCAGATTTAAAAACAAAAAAGTTCAGAAAAAAAACATGGGAAATACTAAATTGCATGACAGAAAATTAAAGCAGCGGTATTTAAATTTTACTTGAAGTCCAGATCTAAAAGCATCTGAGTGCTATCATTCTAAACCTATGAAAATGAAATAAAAACAAATTGTGAGATACAAGTTTCTGTAAGTATGCAAACGTAAGAACGAGTGTTGCCGTTTTTCCAAATTAAAAATGTAAAAAAAAAATTCATTTAGAAGGAACACTTTTTAAAATGCATCTCTGAACAGGCCTCTTATATAATATTTCAGAGGCAGAAATATTTAAAGTAACAAACGTCTGGTGATAAAGTAATACTAATATTCATAAAATTCCCATGCTGTACTTTGTAATAACATCGAATGTTTTTCATGGATGATGTAATCAGGTTAAATTTCCGCAAGATATGACAGATGTTTTATTATTTGGCTAATTTAACCAACTGAGCGGGGAAAAGCCGTTACTGTTCAGCAAATATTCTCTCAAACTTTTGTTACCCTTCGGAAATAGAAAATAAGAAAGATATTGTATCTTAAAAAAAATAACTGTAAATCCTAAGGTCTTTATGGCATTTTATTTATTGCTTTAATAGTGCAAGTGCCTATCTTCTTCATAGTAAGATAGCATTTAAAGCTTTAAATCTAAAATTTTGGGATATGTTACAATTTAATGCACACAGCAAAACTTTTTTTATTTTGCATGACGTCCTCAAGTAGAATATCGAAAGAAGAACTACGAAAATTATGCCTTATGTACATGCTAAATGCTATTAAATTTGGTACGCTACCCGCTCGACTAATTAGGTTATAGGCCAGGAATGGCGAACCCTTTCGATTAGTGTGCCAATTAAATTACGATTTATTATTTTCAGATGCCCAGGTTAGCAACTGTTATATTTCTTTTTAAAAATTATCTTTAAACCCCAGGTTTGATTTCAGTAAAGGGTAGTGATTTCTATAATAATTTCGTTTTTATAATCCTTTAAAGGACCAAACTCCCGATCTCATCTCACATTGACGAGGAGCACTGAATCTACGTAAAAATGTTTTATTTTCAAAATTATTCTTTGTCTCCATGTCGCAATGAGAGCACCACTGCTCTAATATAAAGGCTTTATGTGGCATTTGATTAAAAATTCAGTTTTGGTATGGTATAGAAGCCTTTTATTTTGCCACTTTTTCTGATTGTTATATTTAGAAAATCTAATTATCAGAATCAACGGTGAGGCGATAGTGTTCACAAATTTCAGATATATATCTAATTATTCTTTAATTTCCATTTTACTTGCTCCCTTATTTTTTGTGTTTAAATATATTTAAAACTTATATTAATTAAATTTACGAAGATAATATATTTCAAAGTTTCTCTAAAGTCTTAACCTTAACTCTCCTCAACCGTTACCTTAATTTTGAATCACAGAACGTAAGCTCAGTTATTATGCGAACTCCATAATCTTATACGTATGGAGACATATGTGTAAGTACGAGTGTTTGTATGAGACATTACCTTTTCGGAAAACTGCTTGAGTACAATGATTACTGCAATTGCCGTATGAAGTCTTACGGAAGGGTATTTGTCACTTGTTCACGAAGACAAATTAAGCATTGGTTTTGCAAATTAAAGGCATATCTCTTGTCATGCTGATTTATCTTCTGAGGTCGAAGCAGAGAACTCTGTGAAGCTACTGATTAGGATCTGTATCTATGCAGTCTCGGCCCCGGATTATAAAATTCATGAACCTGGTGACGTATTATTACTTCTTAAGTCGTCTGATTCTGACTAGATGGCTCGCCTCTCATACAATACTGGGATTTCGAAGAGGGCAAAACAGTCCATATTGTAAAGGGAAAAAATTGACATGTAATCGAGGACTTACTTGTCATGCTGATTCAAATTTTTCGAAGCATATTTCATAAAACGAAACAAACACTGATCTTAAAACCTAGTAGAGAGGCCATTAATATTAATAAGCTTTAATATGACACTAATGTTTGAATGCAAGAATGTGGACATATTTTAAGATTTTAACGGTTTTGAGTCCTGTTTTGTATCATTTTAATTACCATTAAAAACGAAGATTAGTAACGCCTTTGAAAACTTACAAACTGTGACAGAAATCTTAATCAAATGTCTGAACATACGGATTTGACTATTTTTATCAATTGGCATTACAAATGTTGTTAGAATATTTTATTTCCATAATTAAGTTTTACTTTTATTCCAGCTTGTACAATGGTGATTGAAGTCTCAGGGAACTTCCAACATTAAATCGGTTGGCACATTGATTACAGACATGTTGCTTAAAGATTAAATTTAAAAGCATATTTTGTAACAAAATGCATATACATTTCTTTCAGCCTGCATCAATTTACTGAACTTAATTGAACCACGTAAATTAAGTCATACTTGTAGAGATCAATATTAAAATATTAAAGTAGAGGTTTTGGAGTGCAGGAAATATCACAAATACTTCGCTTGTGTTTCTCATAAAATTTATGATATACTCGTTCATTACGTTCGAAAACGTCGGCAATTTGAAACGATGGAAAAGTCGGAAGTTTAGTTCTTCAAAAGTCAGAAATTTAATTCTTCAGACTAAAAAGAAATTCAGATTTTTTCGTGAAAGACATTCGACATGGAAACAGGTTTCAATTAAATGATGACATGGATTTTTAAAATTAAAGTCACAGTATGAGATTTCACTTTTTATGAAAAAAAAATTATACCCAACATATTACTTACTACTTTTTTAATACAATCTCGTATTATTTGTGTGTATATATTTGTGTGTACTTTATAATCATTTTCGAATGTTCCTAAATTCCTGGTCCATGTTTTAAATGAAACTGCGTTGCCTGTTTTAGGCAGAGCGGTGGGTTTGAAATAAATAATGTTTCTTCTGTTTCGGTTTGCACTTATAATGCTCTTACTGTTGCTTTTTCAATTGATAAGCATTCTTATGATTAATAAGCATTCTTATGACATTGATTATAAGGCAGGTATTTTTAGAAATTTTAACTCTTGAATATACACACTTAATTATTTTCATGAACTGGCATTACAATCGTTGTTAGAATTTTATTTTATTTTCATAATTATGTTTCACTTTTAACGCAGCTTGTATAACGGTGATTGAAGTCGCAGGGAATTACCAGCATTAAATCAGTGCGCAAACTGATTACAGATACGCTGCCTAAAAAAGCTAAATTTCAGAAAATGTTGTAACAAAATGCACATAATTTTTTTCACAGTCTGTTGAGTAACACTTGTACAGATTAATATTAAAACATTAAAAGTGAGACTCGGTCGTGGAGGAAATCTCAGAAATACTTTTTTTCTGCTTGTAATAAAATTTATGATATTCTTATTCATTGCTATTGGTCAACATCAGCATTAATCTCTGGTAACTTTTTAAGAAGATCTGTAATATCTCTTTGCTAACTTTTAAACATAAGAATGCTGCTTATACAGGTTTTGTATATATAATATATATATAGTCAAAATATATCGAAAATTTGTTCTTTAGATTTCAAAAAATTTCAAATTTCATTATAAAATGCATTTGACAGGGGAACACGTTTCGATTCGATTATGCCATCGATTTTTAAAATTATATTTGCAATCTCACATTATTGAGAAAAATGGTAAAACCAATTTATTATTTACTAGTTTTTCGCGTACCCTTGCGCTGTACATTTTTTTAATTAAAAAATGCCTACCTAAATGCGTGGCTTGTTTAATAAATTTCTGTTACATGAAATTGCTTTGCGTATTTTAGGCAGAGTGGTGGCTTTGGTATAAATTGTGGCCCACCAGCGGCCGAGCGGTAAAGACGCTGAACACTGGTAGTTCGGTCTGAGGTTCGAATCCCGCGAACGGGCTGGCTGCATGGGCGTTTTCGTGGTTTTCCCCATGTGTAACGTGTATACGAGCCAGTTTCCCTTAGAAAGTCCTCCACGAAAGGCATCCCTCCCTTTAGGCAGATAGCCCTCGTGTGCTTTGCCATAATTAAATACACCAACACCAACTTGGTATAAATTGTATTTCTATTATTTCTACTGTTTTTTATGTAATTAATTTTTTTTGATTTGCTGTACACCGCAAAAGCGTTTCGGAATGTAATTCAAAAATCGCAAATAACATTTGGTACTAAACGAACTTTAGTGCGACACAAGAAAACACATGACACAAAATTTGTCCCTTGTGCTGAATGTGATGCCTTGTTTCATAGAATTAGCTATCGCGTGCGATTGTACACGGTGAGAGTAAACTATTTTCCTGTTATAAATGTGGAAAGTTATTTTCTAGAAAGGATCATTGTAAACAACATCAGAAACTTTGCGTTCCTTATAAGCAATGGAAGGCTGGTGGCAGAGATTCGTTGAAACGTTAAAGGCTCAAGTCTGACAGTGAAATTGGAAATCCGTGCAATTTCACTAAAGCTCTGAATGATACTTTAGTTGGTCATCGGATAAATGTGAAGGATAATGAAAACAGAAGTGTAAATATTTTTCTACAAAATTCAATTCTATCTTGATTTTACTTTCTGAAAGAGAGGAAAAAATTAGCATTAAATGGTATGCGGCACTTGAAGCACGTTTTCAGAGACGAATCTCCATCAACGAATTTGAATACTGCATTTCATTTTTCAGAAGTGATTGTTTTGTTAGTCCTACAGAACCTGATTTAAGAAGTAATCTCGGTGAAGGTTACAAAAAGATTTGTCAAGATTTGAAGGCTTTGAAAGAAAAGGGAGTGTAAGGGTATTGAATTCCATACTCTGTTTATTTTTTTTAAAAAAAAGGTCGCTAAATTTCAACTCCTTTCTACATCTAGTTATATACCCTCACTTCGAGAAATTTTAATTAAGGGAGCTGTTATTGACGTTAAAAATAATGAACAAAAGTGCATTTTATGGTCCATTTCAACAGTAGTTCATCCTTTACCTTCAAATACTCAACGTATTCGACGGTGCAAACAGTATATGAAGGAGATTAAGTTTGATGGGCTTGATTTTCCGTTAGCGTAATGGCAAACCGCACACTGAGGTGATCAATGTTAATACGAATTTCGCTTACTGTGCATGCTCAATGGTGTATCGTTGGCGTGGGAGGAAATACTGGTGACTTTTAAAATAAAAAAAATAAAAACATAACAACCCTACACAAGCCTGTTAGTTATGTTTGTTTTACTGTTTACATTTCCAATACTATGGAAATTTGTTGTGTGCTTATTGCATGTGCTTCTGTTTTATTTCATTTTGGTTTATTTTGTTCATAAACATTACATTATTAGCAGTTATTTGACTTTAATTCAGTACTTTAAACTGGATTTATTCCTTAATTTGGAAAGTATATACGAATGGAACGTATGGTAAATACTCAATAGCTTCTATTCCTCAGAAGTATAATCAATAAGCATTCAGCTAATATATATTTTAATGTTTCCTGTTTTGTAATCCTTCTTAAAGGAAAATTTGCTTTGTTTACAATCGATATTTACACTGTAAGTAATGAAGAAACTTACATTCTGACAAGTTTTAAAACCCCGAACTGTCTACGTCCAGATAAACACAATATCAATTACATACGGTATTTATCTTCTTTCAAAATTGCGCCAAAATTATAATTGCGCCAAATTCTAGTCCGGGCATGAGCAGTAAGCTAAATTTGTTTAACATTGATCAACTCAATGTGCGATTTGCCATTCCGCTTCCCGTTACCTCTGCATCAAATTGGAAAATTTGAAAGAATGAATGGTATATCTATCAGTTTGCTAGGTTTTGACAAAGAAGTTTTCCCATTGTATATTACAAAGTGAACAGCATTCATGTGAACATTCTGCTTTTTTGTGAAAATGAAAAATGGCATTATTGCTACATAAAAAATATTAGTTGGCTTTTAAGTTTGCTAACAAAGCATGCTGGAGTTGCCTTTCATTGTCCCTACTGTTTGTATCGGTTTTCGAAGAAAAAAATTTTGACATCCCACATACAAAATTGTCGAACTCATGGCCTCCAGAAAATCCTTATGCCTTCAGAATAAGAAAATAGTTGCAGTTCGAAAAATATGAATTTTAATTGAAAATAACTTTTGTCATATATGCAGATTTTGAATCATTCATCAATTTGGAGAGTGCTTGCCACTGTTCAATAAAATGTAGTTCCTGCTAAAGCCTTCTGAGGGCAAAAATTAGAGAGTGGCTATCGTAATGGCAAGCTACGTAAGAGCGTTACTATAGTGTAGATTTCTCAGATATTTCGCTTTGAAATAAACTTTGTTTTTATCAATATTTGAAATACAACTAGAAGCTAAAACAGCCTCATTTTTGTCATATTATTTTTTACTACCACAATACATCGTTTAAGAATTTGTTATATTTTCGGTTATAAAACACAAGAACGGGATATCGAATTTTATTTGGATTTTCACGAAATTTCACTTTGTGATTACTGTTAAATATTAAGGGCACTAATTCTTCAACAGGTTGAGATAATTCAACAAGTTAGCCTTGAGGTTAAATGTTCACAGACATTTTAGTTTTGTAATAAAGCTTATCCGATTCAAGCGAGCATAATTTACAAATTAGACTACCGTGCTTTTTGCGATATCTGAAGTTAACTAAAGAATTTGGTTTGCAATCTGACGATACAACATAGTAGAGTCTATGGTCTATTAGACTAAAACTCTTAGTTTAGTTTGCTACTGCAAAGTACACTGGGGCTGTGTGCCTAAAAGGAGGTATACTTTCGTGGAGGACTTTTTAAAGGAAACTGGCTCGTATATAGGTAATGCATGAGAAAAACGCACATGCAACCGACCTGTTCGCCTGGATTCCAATCCAAGTCGTAATTACCAGTGTTTAGAGACTTAACAGCTCGCCCGTTAGTGAGCCTGAAACTCCTTTAAGAATTAGCATTTTATTTATAGAAAGAATAATGAATCGTAGAAATAGTGGTCTGAATCTAGAGGAAACTGGACCAATCTTACGCGACCAGAGAATACATATTCCATTCATTTAATTAGCATTATTATGTCATTAATTTTTATGACAAGAATTTGGACATATTTTTAGATCTTAATGGTTTTGTGCCCTGTTTTACGCTATTTGAAATACCAGTAGACACGAACATGTGTACCGGTTCTTAAAATCTACAAACTGTGATACAAAACTTATTCAAGAATTTGAAGATACAAGGTTTTTATTATTTACGTGACTTGGCATTAGAATAGTTGTTAGAATATTTTATTTTTACTTTCACCAGAGCTTACTTATATAATGCTGATTGAAGTCTCTGGGAACTTTCGGAATTAAATCAGTGCGAACATGGGTTACGGCCATGCTGTTTAAAAAAAAAATTATATTTAAGAAAAGAAATATTAAAAGAAAATGCAGATCAATATTTTCATACTCTGAATCAATTTTTTGTACCTAGTTCAGACATCTGAATTATGTCAGACTTGTAGAGCTTAATATTAAAACGATAAAATTAAACTTGGTCTCGCAGGAAATCTCACAGGAAATCTCTTAATTTTTTTTTTTTTTTTTTTTTTTAAGAAATGCATGATATTCTAATTAATTGCTACTGATAAGTATTAGCATTTATCCTTGATAACTCTTTAAGAAAACATGCGATAACATTTTACTTAACTTTGAATAAATAAATGTAGCCTTTACAGGTTAGGGATGAGAAATTTTTCGGAAATTTGTCACTTCAAATTTCAGAATTCTTCATGAAATGCATCTGAGATGGAAAGAGGTTTCCATTCGATGGTGCCATTGATTTTAAAATTATACCTTCATCTTGAGATTACAATAATTACGAAAGAAACTCTAAGCAATTTGTTGCTCACTAGGTTTTTCGTAGACACTTGCGCTATATGAGTTTTAAAATTGCTTTTCCTTACGAATTTGAGCTTTTTTGGCCCTTCGTCCATTCAACTGCTTGGTCCTGAAGGTGCTCGTCCCCTCGCTGTGCGTTTTCGATGTTCTGCAGTATTAACTTCTCGTTTTTCTGAGTTTGACTATTGTGAGTGAGAAACTGCTGTGCTTTCTCGTTTGTGCATTCAGGCAGCATGCAAACCACTATGTTTAGTATGCTGTAAAACGACCTGCTTTTACCCTGTGCTTTTTAAGCATAGACTTTCTGCATTTCACTACTTCATCAACCGGCATCATGGAACGTTTCCTGGACTTCATTGCAGCTGAGATAACTCAGCTGGGACTCCGTCAAGAAGACAAAGGTTTCCTTACCCCTGAAGAAACAAGAGACCTGAATTTGTTCAAAAAATTCCGAGCTCTTGCTGACCAGGAATTTGTGAACTCCAGAACACAGGACGACCGTGCTAAGACCAAAACTGATGACAACCCTGGCTTCCCGCCTCTCCCAAAGATTAACGCTCGACGTGCTGAGAGTCCCGCCAGGTCGGATGAGGACTTTACAAAATACAAGGCTTTAGATGTCAGCTCTGACTCCGATGGAGAACCCAAAGGAGACAGAACCAGACGCACCAGAAAACCTGCGAAAAAAGCTGTTGCACCCCTGGCTGCTGCGACTGCTCCTGAAATTCCAAAGACTCACCCTGTTGCTGATCTCCCTCCGCAACAGAATATGGACACAGACCCCGCCCCAGTGCAGACACCTCCAACCAATCCGAACGCTCCGATCAACAGTGCGAGAAAAGTGCCGCCGATTATAATCAAAGACAGCAGATTCACATGGAATGACTTAAAAACGCTGTTTAATAATAAGAATTTTTCTCTGCAAGATTTCTATGGAGAAAATATGAAGGACGGAATCAAGATTAAAGTGAAATTGCCCACCATTTATCGGGAAATGGCAAAAGTGTTAGAAGAAGAAGGCATCAGGTATCACTGCTATGCGCTTCCCGAATCTAAACATATAAAAGCTGTGATACGTAACCTCCCGTCTTACATGGACCTTGAAGAAATTATGATGGATCTAAAAGAACATGGACTCGACGTCGTGCGGGTCAACCAACTCACTATCAGGCGTAACGGAGAAGTTATTAAGCATCCCCTGTTTCTCGTTACTCTCACCCGCAAGGAGAAAAACAAGGAGATACACCAGTTAAAATTTGTGCTGGGAATGAAGATTAGTGTTGAGAGATACCGTGGCCGTAAGAGACCCTTGCAGTGTTATCGCTGTCAAGGGTTCCATCACGCCCAATCGCACTGCTATCACGAACCACGTTGTGTTCGTTGCGGTGAACCTCATGAATCATTTAACTGTGACAAGGATAAGGCAACTCCGCCTAAATGTGCCAATTGTCATGAGATAGGTCATACAGCTAACTACAGATTATGTGTGCGTTTTCCAAAACCAAAAACCACTCCGGCTGTGAAAACGTTCTCTGATCGGGTAGTGCATAATAAAACTTATGCACAAGCTTTAAACACCGGCCTCGCTCCTGAATTTCTAACTGAAGCAAAACAAGTTGCAGCTGAGCTACGTATGCTTGTCTCTGCTCTAAAAGAAACTGGATTTACTCTGATGGCAAAATCAAACGTATCTCAAGATCATACTCCTGCAGCCCCTGTTAATGACTAATTACATGAAAAAGTGTACTCCCGTACAAATAATGATATGGAATGCCAGCGGGCTACCCACCAAAATTACTGAACTGCACCATTTTTTAAGTGAGCATGATATTGACATTGCAATCATATCAGAGACTCATGCAAAACCATGCCAACGCCTGAGAATTGCAAATTATAATTCATACCGCTGTGATAGACTTTCACACAGAGGTGGTGGTGTGGCAATATATGTGAAACGTAATTATGCATCTTGTCTTATATCTGATTCAAGAAATTTTAATTGTGAGCAAACTACTGTGTGTGTCACTCTTCCTCTGTTTAATAACATCAATTTTTGTGCTGTGTATAACCATCCAACGAATAGACTATGTGATAATTTTCTAAATAGCATTCTACCGGATGACATACCTACCCTTGCTGTCGAGGACTTTAATGCTAAGCATATAGACTGGAACTGTCGTCGAACAAACCTAAATGGTAAAATTCTCCATGAATGTATTTTACAGCAACCGGTGGCGCTACATGCCCCACCAGAATACACGCGGCTTCATAATAGAATTGAATTTTCTGATATACTAGACATTGCAGTCTCTACAACGACTATCCCCGTTGCAATGGAAGTATTTCATGAATTGTCCTCTGACCACCTCCCCGTAATCGCAACATTAGGAGTGACAAAAGCTTCTGAGTTCTCTACTAAGCGAATTACGAATTGGAATCTCTTCAGCAATATCATGAAAAATTCACCTCCTCGACTGCAAAATCTCAATACCAAACAAGGCATAAACACCGTAATTAATGCCTTAAGTGAAAGCATTCAAGGTGCAGTTAAGGAAGCCAGTACTGAAATTACTAATCTTGATAAGGCTTTCAGACTGCCCCTTAATATACGACAGCTTATGAGAGAGCGAAATAGACTCAGGAAATGTTATTATTTAATGTATGACCCGGCACTTAAATGTGAAATAAATCGTAAAAATAAGCAAATTCAGAAGGCCATTAAAACCTTCAAAGAAGAACTATGGGATGATAAAATGTTAAATCTGGATTCTAGAGAAGGTACATTCTGGTCTTTAATCAAAAATTTTAAAACTTCCTTCACAAGTAATCGACCCCTCTATGACAGAGGTAATATTGCCATCTCCAATCAGGAAAAGGCAGAAATCTTCGCAGCACACCTCGAAGAACAGTTCTCGCCAAATGATTGGCCAAATGACTCTGATTTCGAATTAAAGACCCTCCTAGAGTAAGGGATTGGCTCAACGCCCCTTCAGTCAGACTTCCGATTAAATATGCCACTCCTACTGAAACGACTAATATTATCAAACACCTGAGACAAAAGAAATCTCCAGGAATTGATGAAATCAGCAATACAGCAATTAAAAATTTTCCGCCTAACATCATCTGCAGCCTGAGAAGTATTTTTAATGCTTGTCTTGCTCTTTCTTACTTTCCAACACCTTGGAAAATTGCTAAAATTATTTTACTACCTAAACCGGCTAAAGATCACACCCGACCAGACGGATATCGTCCTATTAGTCTACTGCCGGCAAATTTTTTTAGGCAAAATTTTTTAGAGAATTATCCTGAATGGACTGAAACCATATTTTCAGCATCTTCCGCCGGAACAATTTGGGTTCCGTGCTCACCTCTCAACAACGAAGCAACTTGTCCGAATAACCGAATTCGCTGGTGCAGCTCTGCACTGCAAAGTTAATGTTGCTATACTCATGCTAGACGTGGCGAAAGCATTCGACCGCGTCTGGCATGAGGGCTTAATTGCTAAATTAATTGACCTTCAACTGGACAGAGAACTCATTCTGCTAATCCATTCTTTTATCAGGGATCGGACATTCAGAGTTTTGGTAAAAAATGAATTATCCAGCACTAAAATAATGACTAGCGGTGTTCCACAGGGTTCTGTGACTGGCCCTATACTCTATCTATTCTACGTTTCAGACTTTCCGAGATTGCATTTAAATCATAATTCTATGCTAGCCTGTTATGCAGACGACACTGCCCTGGCAGTGAAGTCTGCTAACATCAATCATGCTATTCGGAAACTCCAAGACACTATTCCCTCCATAGAACAATGGTGTGGATATTGGAAGATACGAATTAACGCTCAAAAATCGCAGCTCCTACTAATAAGGAAAAGGAAGAAAAATGGTCCGATCAGGCAAAGTGTTTATCTTTTTAACGAGGCTGTGCCTATCGTGAAACAAGCCAAATATCTGGGCATTACCATCAACGACAAGCTCACATGGCAGCATCACATCCAACAAATCAGGGATAAAGCGATTAAAGTCATGAAATGTTTACATCCTATGATAGGGAAATATTCAAAACTTTCGTTGGACAAGAAACGACTTATTTATCTAGCCACAATCCGACCCATCATGACGCACGCTTCGCCAGCATGGACTACCGCTACGAAGGGTGAAATCCAAAAATTACAAGTTGTGCAAAACCAATTTTTAAGAATTATCACAAATGCACACCCGTATGTGAAGAACAAACGTCTCCATGAAGATTTAAAAATGGATACAATAGTGGAATATTTAAGAACTAACACGGCATTTTATGACGCCGCTAAGGAGTGCCAACATATGGACATTTTCAACGTATTTCACTATGAAATTTTACACGAGGAAAGGCACCTCCGTCCATATGCCGCTTTTCTACTCAGTGGAAACCAAGATTTTCCAACATAATTTGTGTTTTTAAGTATGTAGTACTCTGAAAAACTTATTTGACTTGTAAATAATGATGTTTAGAAATCTTAGCCGGATGATCATGTGACACACACAGCCACGCCCACAAGATATTACTTATATTTTTCCTGTATATACTATTTTACTTTTTGGAATCGTATTTTATGTATAACTATTGTAAAACTTCAGATTTACAGCGCTACGATGCCTGGATACCTCATCGCCAACCAGATGTCTTATCGCTCATCACGTGACATTGGTCACACCCCCTGCATCTGCTATCCTGTCTCCACGAGAACTACGTTCGGCATTTCCTTACCTGCAGCGCTCCTAGAAGCACCAAAGTTCGATAGCCGGAACACAACCTGCGATTTCGCAGGTTAATCGCGGCAAATAAAGCAAGTTGGAGTTGTCCGAATTAACGACTTTTGACTGTAATTGCCAGTTTTCAGAAGTTATAATTCAGTGTACTGTAATATTTAATTTATCTTTCACATTAAAACTTCAAAAATAATGAGCATCCTTTTTATATCTTTATTTCATTTTGATTTTTATAATAATTAAGAGATAGAAGTCTTCAAAGGAATATAACTGCAATTTGTTTTAAAATTTATTAAGATCTATAAAGAAGGCAATACAAGAACATGTCATATATGCATAAGAATTTTGGTCCTTGTTCAGTAGCAAGAGGTTTAAAAAAGGAAGAGAACGTTCTGACTGGCTCCCCAATGTAATCTATATATCTTCAAGATTTTGCCATCAAGTAACTTCCTGAATTCTAAAAATTATGTCACCTGTACTTCACCAGGTGACTAGTCCTGTGTTTTAGGCACCATACACTGACAATACTGAAAGAGAATTGTCATTTCATTAAGCTCCAGACTTTGAATGCTGTTTTCAACTTTGAATTAAAAATTTATTTTATTAATTTGATCTGAAGTGTATGAAATTAGGATAATTTATCTTATATTAAAATAAAAAAAGAAAAATAATATTTTTATTTGCATGCATAAAAGACCTGGGCAGTTTGGAAACATACACTAAAGTTTTAGCATTTTCCTAAAATATGATTAAGTAAAAATAACCTCGACTTGACAATATCCTGATTTAATGAAAAATTTCATGAATTATGTCACACCTTGATTACTATTAATTGTTTGAAATGATATTTTTGCATCCTTAATTGACAAACTTAATGACTATAGCACAGGGAATTAAAAAAAATTACTGAATTTAATTCAGTGAACTTTTCATTAAGTCACTCGTGGGCAAAATTAAGAGAATTTGCAAATTATGTTTATTTTTAAGAAAAGTTTTGAATCTAAGGTACTAATTATGCCGCCAAAGAATTATGCAAATATTCAGAGTCGAATACGTAATCGTACATGTGCGTATCTGCGGAGCTATGATCGTGAAAAGAATGTCAGCGCACGAGGAGTTTTCAACAATTAATTACAATACTGGATATTAATCTGCATTGTGATTGCACCTGTATATATTTGTGTATATTTGATATCTGCTTTTTTAATATCTAAATTGTATTACACTTCATTTGTATTCTTATTTCATTGCCCCTTTGCTGTGTATATCAGAGACTTCGAGGATTTTTTCATCCCTCCATTTCACGTGTTCTATAACCACTAGTTGGCACCACATTACAGTAAATCACCTATCTGCATGTTGGAAAATTTTTTATCACCAGTTCAGACTAGCGTCCACTTCTGCGATGGAATCAAATAGTTAAATGCAATGGTAGCCACAGTAATTTGCTATAGAGTTTCGCCGATTACGGTGTGTATGTATAAAGCCAATGGCCTAGAAGAATTCTCCCAGATTCGGGTAAAAACCAGTTAGTTACATGCCTCTTTCAAAGCCACGCTCTGTAATTAACGGTAGATTGTCGCCAGATGAATCAGAAGCGCAGGTAGTTAAAGAGCTCAATGTGATAGATACTTAGATACTTAATTTGTTTGATACTGGGCTTCTACTGCAACCCAGTGGAACGGTGCTTCGGTACACCAGGGTACCTGGGCCGAAGGCCCTACCCCTTGTAGAATAGTTTAGACGTTTCGAATAGTTGATATGACATTAACTTTTATGATTTCATCATATATATATATTTTGTTTTAATTTTTTAATTTTTTTTGTAGATTTTTTGGGTTTTTTGTATATTCTAAGTTATGATCCTATCTCTTGGACTAACCCAGGCTATCTTTTTCAGTTGCTGTAATGGACTGGAAGGACAGAAAGCTATCGAGTGGTGAAAAACCTGGAAGTCAAGATGTTATGACAAAAGCAGTGCACAAAGTGAGACCAGCCCTTGGTAAGTGTGAATATTTACATATAAACATATATATATGATAATGCAAATAAGATATACAAAGAAAAAAATATATGATAATACAAAAAAGAAGGTGCTACATAGATATATAAATACATTAAGCAGAAATGCATTACTATGCTATGCTACATAATCCACTCATTTAGAATGGCTAGTGGTCTGTGTTCGTTTTCCAGATTGTATGGGTCGTACTCAGGTATCTTAATGGCAGGGTTTTGGATTGCTAACTGCCTGCAGTGAAATCTCTTGGCAATTTGATAGTAAACAGACTTAAGAGGGCGTACGCCCAGTTCTTCATGTATTTTATTATTGCGCACATACCAAGGTGCATTAGCTATTTGCCTGAGAATACAGTTTTGTGCTATTTGCAGTTCACCCCGATACCTATTGCATGAGTACGCCCATACAGGACATGCATAGCATAGTAATGGACGCAATATGGATTTATAAATGAGTAACTTGTTATCTATTGACAAAACACTGTTTCGAGCAATTAAGGGGAAGAGTTGAGCTTTACGGGCTCGAAACTTATTGATAATATTTGTGATGTGTGGGTTCCATGACAGAGTTTTACTGAGGGTCACCCCAAGATAAGGGACTTGCTTGGCCCATGAGATAGAATTGCCATACATGGTGAGATTCTTTTTAAATTTTTCTTTTCTTGTAAACAGGATAGCTTGGGTCTTGTCGATGTTAACTTTAATTTTCCACTGCAGGAGCCAAGTTTCCAGTGCATGTATGTAATTTTGTAAATGTTGGATAGCTGAACCAGCAAATGCACTTTGTGTGAGGATCGCTGTGTCATCGGCATACATAGCCAGTGTTGTGTTCTGTGTTGTAGGGATGTCGTTCACGTAAATATTAAAGTAAGTGGGCCCTAAAAGGGACCCCTGAGGGTCCCCCGCCCTTATAGGGTGTACAGTAGAATTTGTTCCAGAGACGTGAACGACATAGTTTCTACCTGTTAGGTAGGATTTGGTGATGTTTGTGATGTAATCTGGGAAGCCCAGATTGTGTATTTTGTAAACAAGTGCCTCCAGCCAGACTCGATCAAAGGCCTTGGCTATGTCAAAAAACAGACCACCAGTGACTCTCTTCTTGTGAAGACCTTCAGAGATGAGCTCTACCACCCTGTACATTTGGTTGGTTGTTCCCAAGCCTTTCCGGAAACCGAATTGACTTGGGATGAGGATGCTATTTCGCTCCAGATGGTTGTTGATTCTGTGAAGGAGTGTTGATTCGTAGATCTTGCTCATGGAGGAGAGTAGACTGATCGGTCGATAAGCCGCTGGGTCTGATGATGACTTTCCTGGCTTGAGGATGGGTATGATCTTCGCAGTTTTCCATGCTTGTGGAAAATATTGTAGCTGCATAATCCTAGTGAAGAGCTTCGCTAGTACGAAAAGGATCTTCAATGGAAGTTTCTTCAGCATGGAATTAGTAATGCCATCCAGGCCAGGGCTCTTCTTCTTCTTGAGTTTATTGACATAGTCAACAACCTCCGAGGGCATGACCGGAGGGATGTTGTTTATGTTTGTATCTGTTGTGATGCTGTTGTGAAATGTGTAAACAATGTGTTCTGTTGATGTATCATGTATGTTGTTCGTGCAAAACTGAGATTCCAGTTGCTGTGCTAACAATTCTGCTTTCTCAGTTTCAGTGTAGTGAATCCTCGTGGGGCCTTTAAGGGGCGGAATTTTATTGTAGCATTTAGTATATTTAGAGACAGCTTTCCACAGTGAGTTGTCATCTGTGGAAAGTGAGTTAAGGTAGCTGGTCCAGCTTTGTTGTGCTTGTTCGCGTGTAAGAGACTTGACTGCATTAGATAGGCGATTGAACTGTTGTTTATCCTCTCTGCACCTAGTGCGTTGGAAACGTCTACGTGCTGCATTTCTTTGCTTGATTAATGTTAATGCTTCCAAATCTCTGCTCCTTGTCTGCTTCCTTTTTTGAATTTCAATTTTGGCTCCGTCATGTGCGGTGTTGATTTTTTGGGTAAGCTCCTGAATAAAACTATCAATGTCATCCCCAGTCTGTATCGTAGGGAGTGTATAGTGTATGTTGTTGAGAGCTTTGGCAAATATTTGCCAGTCGATCCTAAAGGCTCTTGTGTCTGTTGTGGTATACCTACTAATGTCCAGAATCATCTTAACCGGATTGTGATCCGATGACAATTCGTCCAGCACGGAAATATCCAGTGGGACACTGGTATTTGCGAGCAGGAAGAAGTCAAGGATCCCGGTGGACCTAGTGGTGTACCGTGTTGGGGTTTTTGGAGCTGCTATGTGTAATCCAGCCGAGTGGGCTAAGTTGAAAATTACACATCCAGTGTCGTTTGAATTGTAGCAGTTCCACGCGCGGTGTCGTGCATTTAAGTCTCCACCTAGGATAATGTGTTTACCAAGACTAAGTAATATTTGTAAGTCCGCCAGGACTGCAGATACATAACGTCCTGGGGGAATGTAAGTGGAGACAAGAATGTATGTTGTGGAAGTGTTTGTTGTGAGTGAGATTGCAGAGGCCTCCACGACCGAAAGCTGCGGTATTGTGACAGGAATATGTGGGATGCAGCGTTTAATCAGGAGTGGAGTTCCACCCCCTCTTGGGCGGGAAATTGACGGAGATCTGTTTGAACGATGCACTATGTAGTTTTGCACATAAATTGGTGTGGCTGGGCCAAGTTTGTGTTCTTGTAGGAACATAACATCAGGAGTGTACTCATTTATAAAATCTCTTAGCTCGTGAATTCTATGAGATAATCCATTTGCGTTCCATGTAATTATATTCAAAACATTATTCACATTATACATTATTTACATTAGTGGCAGATCCAAAGATTTCTTCAAACAATTCAAATAAAATAAACAATTTATCTACAGTGTTTTGGGTACCCTGTAGATCAGGCATTTTGTTTGATATTTTACGCAATACATTAACAAAGGATATGCCATTGAACATATTTACAATATCTTTTACAAGTTTGGATACCTCAAATAGGCCAGATAGGCCAACATCATTACGGTTACATGGTTTGCTTATTTTTGTTTTCATTTTTTACAATTTTCTCACTATTAACTGATTTCTCAGTAATCTGGGGGGTTTTCCCACTAGCTACATTTGCATAGGAAACTCCAGCTTTTACAAAACTGTCCTTAACAGGTTGATTGCTATTAGTCATGATTTTTTTATTTTGTAATCTGGCACTTTGGGGAGCTGGGAATTTGGGGCATCCGCGATAATTCGCAGGATGTCCAGTCTGCCCACAGTTACAACATTTAACATTTTCTATGAATTTGCTGACACATTCTTCAGTTTTATGGGTGCCAGCGCATTTGACACATCTAGGTTTTAGTTTGCAGTTGTCTGATGAGTGATGGAAGTGCTGGCAGTTGTGACACTGCACAACACTCCCATTTACTCGATAAGGTTTAAAACTAACATAAAAGTTTAGAAACTTAGTTAAATCATATATTTTTTCAACTTCTGGAGTTTTTTCGATGTGAATTTGGAACAAGGGCATGGGGACTCCGAATACGGTGTCCGAATACGGTGCATTTGAGCTACTTTTCTTATTTTGTAGCCCATCCTAGTGAGCTCTTCATGGATATCTTCCGAGGAGCAGTCTATTGGCAGACCTAATACCACTTTGAGTGGTTTGTCTAACTTGGACAGTATTATATAATGATCAATTTTCTTTTCATCCAGGAATTTGGTAATTACCCAGTGATCGTCCTCAGTGTCGGGGAAGATTTTTAGAAAGTCCCCCTGCACCTTGCCCGCAAATTCACATTTGACATCGGTACGTAGCACCTTCATAAATTCATTGAATTTCATGTCCGGTTTAACCATGATAGGTTTAGGTTTAGCAACCTTAACATATACATTATCCATAATAACATCATTATTATCATCATCAGTTTTAGAATTTGTATCACTAGTACTCAATTTTTCAAATTTATTTGCCAATGGCAGTTCAGCATTACATTTAATTAATTTACTAGGGCGCGCAGTATTCTTAGGAAGAATAAACCCGTCTGCGACCCTATCGTCATTAATTGATCTTTTGGCCAATTTTTTAGATGGGCGCTTAGGCCTAGGTTTAATTATCTCAGCCTGATTACCATTCTGGCCAGCATTGCAATTCACTAATTCATTAGCCATATCATTATTTTTACCATTACTCAAATCATTAGCAACAGAAAACATATTATTTACAAATACATTTCTATGTACAAGTTTAACATTATCAGTATTAACATTATCACCAAGGGCAGAAGCAGCACTTTGGCAATTACCTTGAATGCTTGCTCTTAGGGCCGTTCCAACACGTTGTTCTCTCTCCAGGGTCTCCCGGACAATCCTAGCATTCGCCTCGTCAGTCATCGAGCCGAGAATGTTCTTGCACAAGTTGCCTCGCGCGATCATATCCGTGTTGATGGTATTGATAAACGCAACACCCCGACAGACATCTTCTTGAGTCCATATTTCCTTTCCAAACACTTCTTGCCAGTCCGGATCCAGAGTACAGTTTCCATATTCAAGTATGTCAGAACCTAAATCACATAATCCGATGCGGGCAGTCGTCGATGTATCCTTTTTTTGTTTATCTGGAAGCGGCGGAAACTCGTTACCCACCATGTGGGACGAAGTCACACTTCACCAAAAATCACTGATAAATCGAGAAGAAACACTCGCGAAAACACAAAAGGAGCACTTCACTATCAGCGAGAAATAATCATAGATCCAAAAAATATGTGTAAATCCAATATAGGAGCACTAAAACAGCTCAAAAATAGCCACAACACAAAACCATTCAAGATGGCGGCGAAAATGGCTCACAGAGCACGAGGTAGAACACGGAGCACAGCGAAAACACGTTCGTCACGCACCAAGTCACCAGTCGAACTCTCCCGCTTCTACTGCACAGGGGCAGTACTTCCCAGTAGCATGAAAGAGAACCTGGCATTAATGGGAAATCAAGTAGATCCTGAAGCAGGAAGTCTTGAGAGGATGCTAGGGAGAGAAAAAGTGATGTAAATTTCAGCATGTGCCGCCAGCTGGTGGCGGTGAATGTGGTGACAGAGTCAGGGTCATCTGCACGAGATGTAAGTAATTTTTATTTTGTTGTATTATTGCAGTTAAATGTTTATTTAGTGGCATAAATTTTTTTTTTAATTTTATGCAGGTCCTTATAATGTGCGTGCAAGGGAATTGCGTAAGTTTCGAAAACATCTTACGGCTGGGTATCGAACTGCGGATCTCCTAGTCAGTAGCTGCGTGCTTTACCACAGGGCTATGCGTTCTGCATGTAAAACAGATGGGAAATGGAATATTTTTGTGATTGACGGGGTGATTTCCTGTGAATAAAAGGGGGGTTAGATGTCTGCATTGATCATGTTAATGATGTGTGCAGCATATGGTCGATTGAAATAATCATCTTCGAATATTTCATAGTCAAGGATGTTTGAAAAGTTTGCATGGGTATTTGCCGTAGCTTTTCTGAAGAAGTTTGCATTTAGTTTGTTCATGTAATCCTGTATGTATGCGATGTGAAGATCGTGATGAAGGTTTTTGTTTCTTATGAAGAAGGGAGCTCCGGTAATTAAACGGAGAAACTTGTTTTGAACAATTTGAAGTTTATCTATTTCCGAACTTTTTGCATTCGCCCATACTGGTGAAGCGTACATGAGCATGGGACGGATTATTGAAATGTAGATTTTCTTTTTTCTTGCGAGAGTGAGGCCCGAAGAATTTGATAGGAGACAGTTGAGTTTTCTGATGATGCCGAAAGTTTTCCTTTTGATTTCATTCATGTGGTTAGACCAGGTGAAAGTTCTATTGAAAATAATGCCAAGGTATTTAGCCTTATTTACGATGGGGATTTGTTGGCCGAAAAGGGAAACAGAGTTGGTGATTCTGTCTTTATGTTTATATTTTCTAATCAGTAAGATTTCAGATATTTCAGGGTTAATGTTGATTCTCCATTTGGTGCACCATGTTTCAACTGTAGACATTTTTTCTTGAAGTTTGATGATGGCCTGGTTTGGGCGGCGGGATCTTTGGATTAGCGCCGTGTCGTCCGCATAACAGGCAAGGAGGAAATTGTGGTCTGTGTTGAAGTTCGGGAAATCATGTGCATAAATTAAGTAAACAATCGGTCCAAGGATGCTACCTTGTGCTATTCCTCCTCTGATGGGGTAGGAGCCCGAGGTGTAATCACCTTGCATGGCCGACAAGGTTCTGTGATCAAGGAAAGATTTTAAGATGAGAACTAGCTCTCGAGGAATCTGCTGCTGTATGAGTTTGTAAATAAGTCCCTCATGCCAGACGCGGTCAAAAGCTTTGGCCACGTCCAACATGAGGAAGGCGACACTGAGTTTGTTTGTGATAGCAGAGCCAATGAATTCTGTAATTCTGATCAACTGGTGCACTGTGGAGAGTCCTCTTCGGAAATCATACTGCTCATTTGGTAGAAATCCCAGATGCGGTTGAAGCCTTGTTAGGATTAATTTTTCCAAAATCTTTCCAAGTGAAGAGAGCAGACTAATTGGCCTGTAGCTTGTGAGTTTGTCGGCTGGTTTTTTGAGCTTTTGCAGGACAAAGATACTTGCGTGTTTCCAGATGACGGGGAAGTATGAATGTGTAAGGCAAGCGTTGTAAATGCCTGCGAGTTTGCATAACACTTTGTCAGGGAGATTTTTCAGGAGTTTATTCGAAATTTGGTCTTTCCCTGGAGCTTTTCTGACTTTGGAGTGTTTTATGATATTTTTGATCTCACGGGGGCTAGTCAGTGTGATATGATTTGGGGGGGAGGGTGAATTAATCCAGTCGTCGTTGTGGGCAGTAATGGCTGCCACTATGGTAGGGTATATGGGCGTGTCGTTCGGAGTAAATTGTTCTGTCAGGTGACTGGCAAAAGCATCTGCTTTTTCCTGATTGGTGTAAGCAAAACCATGCTGTGTCTTGATTGGCGGGGTTGACCGGGAGGAGGTTTTGAGGTGTCTGATGAAGTTCCAGAATGAGCTATCTTCTAGGTTAAGATTTTCAATTTTTAAGTTCTGTAATACTTCATACTCTGGCGAAATGAAGCAACTCCAATGATGGAACACAGCAATAACTTTTATTTAACACTAAAAAAATGGCGACATACAAACAAGAAGAGAAAACATATTCTATCATTTAAAAATAAATTACATTCTTCGTGCGAGAGTCGCACGAGGCACTCGAGTCTGGTTTCAAATATTGCCATTCCCAAATACCTTAATGTTCATCTAATTAAATTATTTAATCTACAAGATTTTAATATTATTTAAAGCTGTTACAACCTCTTCCCCAACGGAGAGACTTTTACCGAAGGGAAAAGTTCTGTAAATTTCGAAAGTTTATAAGCTCGGCTTGCTCGATTGCTTAAAGAGAAAAGGTTATTTCTCTTATAAATTTCTAAATTTCAGGCCAAAAAAACTTTAAGTTTTAAACAATACTTTTACACCACATTTAAAAAGAAAAAGATGCAAAATGATCAAATTAGTCTTCCCTTTTTCCTTGACGGCGCCTAGATTTTTTCCATGGTGGACCAGTTCCTCGGCTATAATTCACAGCAAAGCCTTTCCTCAGTTCATCTGTGCCTTTCGGATAATATTCATTTGTCGTTTGCTTTCGACAATTGTTTTCTTCGTCTATTAGTAGCGGCTTTGATATTAAATCAAAAGCCGAAAGATGATGATAACGCTGCATTGCAAAATGATTCCCAATATTAATTTCTTTATCGTTTTCCAGTTTTTCGTGAACATCTTCCACGTTTAATTCCAGTGATTTTACTTCTTCAAAGACATCTCTGGATGCTTTATTTTCTTCCTTCATCGGTTCCAAGATCTTCTCTTCAGCTATTTTTCTTTTCCTTTGAGATCTAGTAGAGACGGCATTAACCTGATAAGGATGATTATCAGGTTCCTTTCTTTGTTCATTCAACAGTGCAAAAGTTCGATTGCCTAATAAATACCTCCCTTTGTCGAGTTCATTTCTAATAATGGCAGCCTTAGTTATTACTCGCCCAAGATCGCAATTTAATTCGATCTCAGCCAATGGTAAACAGGTTGGATTCAAATCTAATGGCTGTTGCACCCACACATTTTCACCTGTCAGCATTTCCGGCGTGATGTATTTGCGACAAACTATATCAATACTAGCACCTGAATCCCTTAATATAGGAATTTTATGACCATTTACGTAACCTATACTAGTATAAGGTAATAGAAATTTATCCTCTGGTGTTGCACTAATTCTGTTAAGATTAGCAGGAGATTCAGTACTATTCTTAAGTTTTGGACATTGGGGTCTTAAATGTTGATAGGAACCACACTGATAGCATTGTGGCGTTTTTCGATTTTCATATTTATCATCTGGACGTGGACTTCTAGGTCTATGAAACCAGCTTTGCGAATTAAATCCTGAGGACAATTGTTTTTCAGTTTTATTTTTATTATCTGAACTCAATTTACCTTGAGTTAGTGCATTGTATCTTTCTTTCTGCCGATCCACTACAGGCCTTTTTTGAAAGTTTCCGCAAACGTTTTCATAGGCATCAGGTTTTTCAGCTAATTTTTCAGATGAAATCATCTCTACCCATTCATCAATAAAATGATCTCGAATTTCAGGAGGAACTCGACGTTTAAGTTGGTCAAGCACCATCAAATCTAGCAACTGATCAAAAGTCTTAACTCCTAGACCAGTCACCCATTCTTTGCAATAATTTTCTATTTCATAATTGAAATCCACCCATGTAGATTTGGTACTCTTTTGATGTTTCATAAATTTCTGCCTAAACTTTTCCGGGCTTAGTTTAAACCGTCTTAACAATAAATTCTTCACGTGTTCATAGTCTTTAGCTTTATCGGAGGGTTCTCTAGCTATTAACTGGGTTACTTCGTAAGGAAGTAGTCCTAGTAAATGAGATACAAATTCTTCTTTATCAATTTTAGCCCATTCTGCTTGCCTTTCAAACAATAGCAAATATAGACTGATATCTCCATTCTTGTCATCGAATTTCTGCATAAGGTGACGCAGCTCCGTTTTCGGCCGGATCTGTCCGGTATTTTGAGACTTTGTCTCTGCTTCAAGTCTTAATCTCTCTAATTCATACTGTTCGTTCCTTCTCCGCTCTTCTGCTTCTTCCTGTCTCCTACGTTCTTCTCTTTCCTCCCTCTCTTTTCGTTCTTCTCTTTCCTCCCTCTCTTTTCGTTCTTCTCTTTCCTCCCTCTCTTTCCGTTCTTCTATTATTGTGTCTAAGACTCCTTTGACGAAGACTTCATCATAATCTCTACTTTCAACAATTTTCTGTTTTAAATCAACTATTTTCAAATCTGCAGTCACATGAACTCCCAGTTCAGCTGCGAGGTTTTGCAAATCTTCCTTACGAGCTCTTCCTAAGTAAGACATTGTTTCTACGTTTAAAGTTAACGAACACTGTGTTCCTTATATTTCCTCAAAATAGCTCAAAAATGAAATATTTAAATTATATGAAGTTCATTCTCTCTACCACATTAATTGTGATGAAAATAAGAATAACAACATAGAGCAATATATATATATATATATATATATAATTTATCAAGCAGAGCAGTAATAACAATTTTGGTCAAGAAAACATCTTGCGCAATATGCTGCAAAATAAGTAAAAAATAAAAATTGTAGAAAGCTCGCCTAAAAGTTACCAAGAGCTGCCGCTCCAAAAGGTTAAAGACGTTTTCAAAAATCAATACACATGAAAAGCAAATCATTAGACATGTAAAACATAAATACAATAAAATTAAATAACAGAAAAAGTTAAAAAGTAAGCGGAAAATGGTAAATTAGCCCAATTCGATATCCAAACAGGCTTTTCAAGGGAAATTTCATTGTTTGAACGTCGAATCAAGCTAACCCCATTACGCGTTTCGCCGAAACAGACAATTGAAACTTTTACGCTAAAAAATTTTTGACAAAGTGTCTTGGAAATTTTAATAGTCTCAATTCTCTGTTCCAATTTCCCGACGCGTCCGCTTAGAAAGACACATTAAGGTGTTAAAATATGTAAATCAAAATCAAACTTTCTAAATCTAGTCTAAAATTAAAATCAAAACGAAAATAAATAGCGAACAGCTATTAGTCCTAAAAATACAAATACATTCGGGCTGGGCCTGCAAGCTTAAAGATTAACAATTTAATTTTTTAAATTTGTAGATTTTATAAAACTGTAAGAAAACCTGTAGTTAATAATCAATATAAAATAAAAAAATTGAGAAAAGAACAACTCAGTGGGTCTTGCTAAGACCAAGAAAAAGTTGTAACAAAAGAAACAAAAAACTGACCTTGGCGATGTAAAGCTGTCCCTCTGAAAACATGTAGAAAAATGGCTGCTAACTTTAAGCGTCTTATTTTTGGATGACGTAGGTAGGGGGGAGCGAAGAGTTGTGGGCGTTTAGCCAATGCGAAGTGATTTTCGTTATCTGTAACTCGTCTCCTATTATCGGAGGGGGCCGGAAACCTCGTGAATCGTGTGAAGAGCTCAAAAATGGCGCTTGGCTTGTAGAAGGATGGAAAAATATTTTTTGAAGTGAAAATGGCAAATTCAGCTAAAACTATAAAAACTTGGCCATTAAAGCATGAGAAAAAGGAAAAAATAGTAATATGTTAAAAAAGTCGTAATTCTTCAAGCTAACGGGCGATCAAGCTACTATGAAAAATGAAAAAAGCCCGATTTGTTAATAAAAGCAGTAAAATTGGCCACTAAAGAAATTTAAATTTAAAAATATGTACATAATAGTATTTAAGATTAAAGTGCCAAAATTTTTTTGGAGGAAAGAGAATGAATAAACAAGAATTATCTGTACATTTTTACAATAGATTTTCTGAATTAGTCATCCTTCTTAAACCGTCCGTAGCTTTAGGTATAAAAAATCATTATCTAACTCAAAAAATCTATAATTAGGTAAGGTTAATGCCAGCTTTGGTCAGGGAATTTTTAATTATTTTATGTGGTATTTGGTTACTTTTTAAAATAGTTACGAAGTATAGTATTTCTTCTTGTAAGTGATCCGCAGTATTGCAAATTCTTTTCATTCTAAGTAGCTGTGAATAAATTGTGTTGATTATTACTCTTTTGGAAATATTTGAATTCCAGTTAGTGAGTTTAAGTGTGGAAAAATTAAATTCTCTTCTTTTATCGTAAACTTTAATAAAACGGTAATCAATAATATGTAAATCAAGGTAGACTATATCATGCTGTTCTGTATTGGTTTTATTAAGTTTTAAGCAAGCAGGGTAGATATTAGCGTTTTCTATTTTGTTGTAGTTATTAAATGCTATGACATCATCAATATATCTATAGATGTGTTGGAAAAAGAGACTTTCTTCCGTTCTGAGTGAACGTACATAGGTTAGTTCTTTAGTGAACAGGAATAATTCACAAACTGAAGTTGAAAAATTCCCGCCCATAGGTATTCCCTGTACTTGTTTATAGATGTAATTGTCAAACTGAATAAAATTATTGAAGAGAACGCTGGTAAGGAATAGCTGCCATTTTTCGTTGCTGAGAATGGTAGAAATTTGTGGAAATAAATCTGGAAGAGCAAGTAAACTTGTAAAAATTTCTTCGAGTGGTAGAGATGTTCGAGTGGTAGAGATGAAAGGTTTTCAAAGTCGTAGCATTGGATATGTTCTATTTGAAGGGAATTCAGAGTTTTAATAACTTGTTCATTACTAGAGATCATCCAGTTGCAATGCAAACCTTTAAAATCATAGTTATTGATTAGTTCACGAATCATACGAAGTTTTTGCGCAAAGAGATAATCTATTTCTTTGAGATAACTTTTAGTACTATTAGCTATGAACCTGAATTTAATTGGAGACTTATGAAATTTCGGTAAGGCATAGAGATTTGCAAACCTGTTGTTATATTTCTGGGGTTGTATTTTAAGTCTTTTATGTAGTGCTTTAAATTTATTTAGAAGAATCTGAGTACTGGAAGTTATTTTTTGGTAAGTGCAAGTGTTATTTAACTCTATATGCAGAAGGTTGTAGTAGAAGTGTTGTCAAATAATACTAAAATTGTTGCTTGCTTTGTCAATCTTCGTGATGATAAAGTTATGTTGCAATTTTTGAATGAGATCCTCCAGGTGTTTTTTATTGTGTAAAGAGTTGAAATTAGGCGCCTTGAAAAGCAAACATTGAAATTCTTTTATAAGTGCAGCTTTCCATTCAAGAAAAGTTGTAGTGGGTAAATTGGATCTTGTACTACCAATAATAATAAATTTATCTAGATCATTATTGAATTGTTTGAGGCAGACGTGTCTATTAAGACTGAAAGTAGGACGAAACTTGGTGCCTAGTTGCATAAGGTTACGTAATTCAGTATTTTCTACAATATTAAGATCTCCTGTGACTATATGTTGGTGGAAAGGATCGACATATTTTTTGTAGACAGGCATTTGGCAGTAACAAGTGCTATTATCTTTTATAACGTGGTGGTTTATAACTAGTTGACCCAAGGTTTTTTCAAATTTAAAACAGGGTTTAATCTGGACTGGTTGGTTAGGAAGCAAGTGCTGATATTTTTTGAAAATGCTAGGAATTTTGAACTTATCGTAAGAAGGGTGTTTGAACTGAATAGTACAAAAAAGTTTTTTGTGAAAGAAACTACTGTTTTTTAGCTTAAAATTGCAGAAGTCTAAAATAAGATCCTTGACTATTTTGGAGCATTGAGACGGTTGATTTACTGTTTTAATCAGATTCCATAAGGTAGTATTCTTAAAGGTATGAAGAAGTTTTATGGCATTTTTAACGAAGTCTTGATGTCCAAGGTAGGAATTAAGATTATGAATAATTAATTTCAGATCTTGTGTCGAAAAAAATTTTTTCTTTTTAGCATCACCTCCTCTAGTTCCTCTGTTAGTAGTAGTGCTAAAAAATCTGAATTGTCCATATATAGAAATCTCGTGCTGCCTATTAGTGGTATTACTGAGATATGCATTCAGTCCGTAAGGATAAAGTGACTTATTTTGAAGTATGTAAATCGACTCCTTAAACAGTCGAAGTTTGGTGTTAGGAACAATATCAAGCACGTTAATTTCTATGTGATCAAAATTATGTTGATAATAATGTTCAAGAATAGCTGTAAGTTGATGATCTTTGGTGCTATTATTGTTATTATTTTTATTTTTAAATCTTTTAATATGAGATCTATGGTTATTAATTCTGAGGTTGAGAGGGTTTTTAGTTTGACCTATATATGCGAGAGAACATTCTTTACAGGTGATTTGGTAGATGCAATTGTATGTTTTTCAAAGTGATTGTGTTTTACTTGGAGTAGAAGGAAGCGGAGTAGCATTAGCCTTACAGGTTTTTCAAAGCTGGTTGCTTCATTTAATTATTTTTATGTTATTTATCTGAGCCAGTGATTGAAAGTAAAGAGGGAGCTAGCCTGCTTTACAGTGTTTTTTGGGAGGAAGACTAACCTATCGTGAAAGTGGAACTGTTAACAGTTCCCGGCAACTTATAAGCTAAAGCTCAAAAACCTGAAAAACTGAATATATCAGAACTTGAATGGAAAGCTGCACTTATAAAAGAATTTCAATGTTTGCTTTTCAAGGCGCCTAATTTCAACTCTTTACACAATAAAAAACACCTGGAGGATCTCATTCAAAAATTGCAACATAACTTTATCATCACGAAGATTGACAAAGCAAGCAACAATTTTAGTATTATTTGACAACACTTCTACTACAACCTTCTGCATATAGAGTTAAATAACACTTGCACTTACCAAAAAATAACTTCCAGTACTCAGATTCTTCTAAATAAATTTAAAGCACTACATAAAAGACTTAAAATACAACCCCAGAAATATAACAACAGGTTTGCAAATCTCTATGCCTTACCGAAATTTCATAAGTCTCCAATTAAATTCAGGTTCATAGCTAATAGTACTAAAAGTTATCTCAAAGAAATAGATTATCTCTTTGCGCAAAAACTTCGTATGATTCGTGAACTAATCAATAACTATGATTTTAAAGGTTTGCATTGCAACTGGATGATCTCTAGTAATGAACAAGTTATTAAAACTCTGAATTCCCTTCAAATAGAACATATCCAATGCTACGACTTTGAAAACCTTTCATCTCTACCACTCGAACATCTCTACCACTCGAAGAAATTTTTACAAGTTTACTTGCTCTTCCAGATTTATTTCCACAAATTTCTACCATTCTCAGCAACGAAAAATGGCAGCTATTCCTTACCAGCGTTCTCTTCAATAATTTTATTCAGTTTGACAATTACATCTATAAACAAGTACAGGGAATACCTATGGGCGGGAATTTTTCAACTTCAGTTTGTGAATTATTCCTGTTCACTAAAGAACTAACCTATGTACGTTCACTCAGAACGGAAGAAAGTCTCTTTTTCCAACACATCTATAGATATATTGATGATGTCATAGCATTTAATAACTACAACAAAATAGAAAACGCTAATATCTACCCTGCTTGCTTAAAACTTAATAAAACCAATACAGAACAGCATGATATAGTCTACCTTGATTTACATATTATTGATTACCGTTTTATTAAAGTTTACGATAAAAGAAGAGAATTTAATTTTTCCACACTTAAACTCACTAACTGGAATTCAAATATTTCCAAAAGAGTAATAATCAACACAATTTATTCACAGCTACTTAGAATGAAAAGAATTTGCAATACTGCGGATCACTTACAAGAAGAAATACTATACTTCGTAACTATTTTAAAAAGTAACCAAATACCACATAAAATAATTAAAAATTCCCTGACCAAAGCTGGCATTAACCTTACCTAATTATAGATTTTTTGAGTTAGATAATGATTTTTTATACCTAAAGCTACGGACGGTTTAAGAAGGATGACTAATTCAGAAAATCTATTGTAAAAATGTACAGATAATTCTTGTTTATTCATTCTCTTTCCTCCAAAAAAATTTTGGCACTTTAATCTTAAATACTATTATGTACATATTTTTAAATTTAAATTTCTTTAGTGGCCAATTTTACTGCTTTTATTAACAAATCGGGCTTTTTTCATTTTTCATAGTAGCTTGATCGCCCGTTAGCTTGAAGAATTACGACTTTTTTAACATATTACTATTTTTTCCTTTTTCTCATGCTTTAATGGCCAAGTTTTTATAGTTTTAGCTGAATTTGCCATTTTCACTTCAAAAAATATTTTTCCATCCTTCTACAAGCCAAGCGCCATTTTTGAGCTCTTCACACGATTCACGAGGTTTCCGGCCCCCTCCGATAATAGGAGACGAGTTACAGATAACGAAAATCACTTCGCATTGGCTAAACGCCCACAACTCTTCGCTCCCCCCTACCTACGTCATCCAAAAATAAGACGCTTAAAGTTAGCAGCCATTTTTCTACATGTTTTCAGAGGGACAGCTTTACATCGCCAAGGTCAGTTTTTTGTTTCTTTTGTTACAACTTTTTCTTGGTCTTAGCAAGACCCACTGAGTTGTTCTTTTCTCAATTTTTTTATTTTATATTGATTATTAACTACAGGTTTTCTTACAGTTTTATAAAATCTACAAATTTAAAAAATTAAATTGTTAATCTTTAAGCTTGCAGGCCCAGCCCGAATGTATTTGTATTTTTAGGACTAATAGCTGTTCGCTATTTATTTTCGTTTTGATTTTAATTTTAGACTAGATTTAGAAAGTTTGATTTTGATTTACATATTTTAACACCTTAATGTGTCTTTCTAAGCGGACGCGTCGGGAAATTGGAACAGAGAATTGAGACTATTAAAATTTCCAAGACACTTTGTCAAAAATTTTTTAGCGTAAAAGTTTCAATTGTCTGTTTCGGCGAAACGCGTAATGGGGTTAGCTTGATTCGACGTTCAAACAATGAAATTTCCCTTGAAAAGCCTGTTTGGATATCGAATTGGGCTAATTTACCATTTTCCGCTTACTTTTTAACTTTTTCTGTTATTTAATTTTATTGTATTTATGTTTTACATGTCTAATGATTTGCTTTTCATGTGTATTGATTTTTGAAAACGTCTTTAACCTTTTGGAGCGGCAGCTCTTGGTAACTTTTAGGCGAGCTTTCTACAATTTATATATATATATATATATATATATATATATCTACCGTCTGGTCAACTAAAATGAATATTAAAAATAATATCCAATACGGTAATAAAATAAGACAATTCAATATTAACAGGAAATAATAATCTAGTATCGCTAATATTGCGTTCAGTGATGAACTAACATAAAGCAATTCAATATTAACAGGAAGTAATAATCTGGTATCACTAATATTATGTTCAGTGATGAACTAATAAAATAAAAATACGCACGATTTTTCGATCTCGGTCGGTACCTCCAAAATAATTAAGACTGTAATACTTCTTTGGCGAAATGAAGCAACTCCAATGATGGAACACAGCAGTAACTTTTATTTAACACTAAAAAAAATTGCGACATACAAACAAGAAGAGAAAACATATTCTATCATTTAAAAATAAATTACATTCTTCGTGCGAGAGTCGCACGAGACACTCGAGTCTGGTTTCAAATATTGCCATTCCCAAATATCTTAATGTTCATCTAATTAAATTATTTAATCTACAAGATTTTAATATTATTTAAAGCTGTTACAGTTCCATTGTTCAGTTTTGTATTTCCTAATTCCATAGCTGATTTTTCTGGTGAGGCGGTTAATTTCAGTTTTAATTGAAGGGTCCCATGTTCTGTTGAAAGGTTTGCGGAGCCTATTGCGTTGAGTGATGATGTTACGGATGCTCTGAGGAAGGGGGCCGTAATTACAGGAAGTAATCTTTTCTGTCGTAGCCTGATTGAGGAAGTTATGAATAGTTTCGGTGAAGGCTATGGCTGCAGTTTCAATGTTTTCTGGAGTATTTAGCCTTCCATATTGTATGGGAGTGGATATTGCGATATTATGAAGTAGGTCCCAGTCAATAATTTTCTTGATGAGAGTTTCCTTTGGTTTGTTATATCCTAATCGAGCGATTCCCGGGACGTGGTCGGAAGAGAGCTCAGTGAGTACTTCTAAAGTCATGGGGAAGTTGTAGTTTGTTAAAAAGAAGTCCAGGATGTCTGGTCGTCTGTTGATAATATTTGGTCTGTAAGTAGGTTCATCTGGGGTGTACATGAAAATGGGGTTGTTTTCAACGAAGTTTCTGATTATTAGTCCGTTTGGGTTGGAGTGATTGCACCCCCAGTCAGTGTGTTTTGAGTTAAAATCACTTCCTAATATGGTGGGAGTTTGGTCGTCTAGATAGGTCTGGATATCCGCAGTATCGATTTTGTTGTCCGGGGGTTTGTACGTAACACAGAATTTGGTGTTCCCGAATTTGGGAATTTGTACGTTGACGCAGACAAGTTCATGTCCTTTTGAATTATCTGAGGAGATCAGGCCAGAGTTCAATGAACGTTTGACATAGATAATTACACCGCCGCCGCGATGTCTGACTCTGTCACATCTGTATGCGTGACAGTTTGCCAGTTTTAGGCTATGCCGGGGAAGTGCATGTGTTTCGGTGATCATGCATATTTGTATGTCATATTTTTCTAAGAAATCGTGCAGCTCATGGAGCTTTGCAGTAAGATTTTGTGCGTTCCATAACGCCACAGAGATTGGTACAAATGGTTGGGGTAGATTATTCATGATTGATGACGGGTTGCATGTATATTTGATATCTCCTTTTTTAATATCTAAATTGTATTACACTTCATTTGTATTCTTATTTCATTGCCCCTTTGCTGTGTATATCAGAGACTTCGAGGATTTTTTCATCCCTCCATTTCACGTGTTCTATAACCACTAGTTGGCACCACATTACAGTAAATCACCTATCTGCATGTTGGAAAATTTTTTATCACCAGTTCGGACTAGCGTCCACTTCTGCGATGGAATCAAATAGCTAAATGCAATGGTAGCCACAGTAATTTGCTATAGAGTTTCGCCGATTACAGTGTGTATGTATAAAGCCAATGACCTAGAAGAGTTCTCCCAGATTCGGGTAAAAACCAGTTAGTTACATGCCTCTTTCAAAGCCACGCTCGGCAATTAACGGTAGATTGTCGCCAGATGAATCAGAAGCGCAGGTAGTTAAAGAGCTCAATGTGATACCCAGTGTCGTCAGCAATTTATGGAAACAGTTTCAGGAGTTTGAAAAGTTCGACCAAGATCCACAACCAAGGTCCAAAGCCGACCAAAATCGACAACGACGATTGAAGCTCACTATTTGTCTCTTTCAGCGCTGCTCATAATTTTAAATAAGTTTGAATAATTCGTACAGAACTGCTACAGATTAACAACTCTCACCTGAGCTGTATGCTGCCGCTGAAATCCGAGTTTCACGGTTTACAGTTGTCTGAAGACTTCATGTTAATTTATTTTACCGATGTTTATTTAGAGCTTTATTGATAATCATGAGACATAAAATGACTTGGAATGTCACATTCCTTTCTTTGTTATAAATGTATATTCATCGCGTAATTTTAAAATAATTCATATTCAGCGATTTTAAGTGATTTACAATAAATTTGACAGATGAACTCCTGTGTAAATAGAAAGTTTAAGAAACATTAATGAAGTTCTTCTATATTTATGTCTTTATTCTAAACAACGCAACACCTAACTGAAATAATATATCGTTAGTTTCGCTTTCAGTTTCAGAATAGTTGTAAAAAATTAAGTTATTTCAACTTTTTTAAAAATTAACAGTATTCAGGATCTTACCTGTTTTTGAGGTGATCCTCTCTACTTCTCAAGGTTCCATATGATTTCGATCTTGTGCGAAAGTGATTTTCAGTACCGATATTAGTCTTAGAAATATTTTGTTCTTTTCAGAGATGGACGCAACTAGAGAGTTTACTGCATTTTGTTTTATTCCGTCACAAATAAGGTGATGAACGATTTCATCACGTTTGAATATTTGTAAATGATTTCATGTTATGCCCGGTTAATTAAATAAAGGGAAACTTTTTAAAAATTATTTCGTGTGATATTTGAATATGATGCAAATGTTATGCCATTTTTTTAATCATATTAAAAGACAATATCCACATTTTTTTTTAAGCTAACTTTTAACAGTTACCGTTATTGAATCTTAGAATCTCTAGAAACTATGCATTTTCGTCTCACAAATATAATAAATAATGTAACTGTTCGATAACAGATTGACAATACTTTTTATAAATTTTAAATAAGTTTGGGCCCACCAGCGGCCGAGCGGTAAAGTCGCTGAACACTGGTAGTTCGGTCCGAGTTTCGAATCCCGCAAACGGGCTGGCTGCATGAGTGTTTTCGTGGTTTTCCTCATGTGTAACGTGTATACGAGCCAGTTTCCCTTAGAAAGTCCTCCACGAAGGCATCCCTCCTCTTAGGCAGATAGCCCTCGAGGCTTTGCCGTAATTAAATAACCTAACCTAACCTTAAATAAGTTTGAATAATTCGTACATTTATCAGTTAACCAGATTTTTAAATCGCTATAATTGAAACACTTTTTTTAAATATGCTTGGCACTTTTTTCATTTTTGGCATTGTGAACATTATTAGAATTATCGAAAACAGTTTTAAAAAATTATATTTGAGAATGCAGGTCATGATATAAAGAATTATCGCATTTGGCCTTTGCCTGTTCTCATGACTAGCACGTCCAGCTGTCATGAAGACCAAACATTAGCTTATTCTTGCTGACTTTTTATGGCAGTTTATGTAGCACCGATGTGTGTAATAAAAAAACTGCCCATTAAATTATTCATAAGTCAAATGAAACAGTTTACACATTTCTTTTTAAGCTGTACAGATATTAAACTATGCATGATTAGCTAAAAAATTATTTTATTTCAGTAATTGAGTTTGTACATGCACTTTAACACATTAACTGCCACGTACATCATCGATGATTCACAGCGGCCTTACTTTTCGGAGACATGCTCATCGAATGTGACTCAAATTTTGTATTGTTTGAAGCTGTGTGAGCCATCGGTGCTTCACAAATGGATCAATTTATATGGCTAAAATTATTTCTACATTCAGAAAGTTGTTCGTATTCTTGGTTTCGGCTTCTGGAAGCTTTTTTCATAGATTACTATCTGATTTTAATATAGATTTTGCTGCAATAAGTAATCATTATTTATGAAGTAATACAACGAAGTTATAATTAAATGGGATTGTGTTGTTTATTGAAAGAATACAAGACTAGCGATATTTTTTAAGATGTTTACACATTCACTAAGTTATTTATTTTTGGTTATGTATTATGTTTTATTATTTGTATTGTAATGCAGTATTTGTCTAATTTTACCAATTTTTCCTATTGAGACATAGAACTCTTGTTAAGACACAATAACACGCCGAATAAATACTAATTCAAAAGTCAAGCAACAAAAATCAGCGTTATATTTACAAAATTTTCACAGGACTAGTTTCGATGGTTTTATCGAACCACCATCTTCAGCTGCAAAACCGCAAATGAACAAGATAGGAAATAATGATTAGATAAGATAAGAAAGCCTGGACAAGAATAAGCAAGTGGCGCCATCTGTTGGCGAAACCAGAACTAAAACATAATTTCCCTAAAGCCGAAGGCAAATTTGGATTGGAATTAGGATCGTTAACTAGAACAGAAATATTTTTATGAATGTGAAATGCCTCTAGAAAATCCAGTTCTCTAATGGAAGATGTTTTTTGAATAATTTTAGCAGCAGAAAAATTGAAAATGTGATTTTCGGACCAACAATGTTGAGCAACAGAAGACTTCTGTGTTTCCTTTTTTCTAACATATGCCTCATGTTCTTTGACGCGAAATTTTAAGGCTCTCTTAGTTTGGCCAATGTAAATTAAACCACACTGGCAAGGAATCCTATAAATACCCCAGGAATTCATATCCGGAATGGGGTCCTTGAGTATAGAAGTCCGAATTTTATTGATGGGAGAATAAACAAACCGAAAGTTAAATTTCTGCAAAATATGTGCAACTTTATAGCTAATTGATGGAAAGAAGGAAATGACAACAGAATTTTTATAATCTCCTAAAATAAGAGTGTGGCTTTTAGTGTGTTGAGATGAGAATTTTTTAACTGCTTGATTAATAATGTTGGGTGAAAAGTCCCTGTCAATAGCTATTGCTTTTAAATAATTTAGTTCTTCATCAAGGGCTAGTTTGGAGGAGCAAACTTGAAGAGCACGGAAAACATAGGAATAAAATGAAGCTAACTTTTGTTTTGTCGGATGACATGATTTAAAGTGTGGTGGAAGGCAAACCGATGAAGGTTTACGGTAAACTGTAGTACTGAAGTTGGATGTGTTACGTGTGACCAGAATGTCGAGAAACGGAAGAGAATTGCAAGTCTCAAGTTCAAAAGTGAACTGAATAGCAGGATCAATAGAATTCATTGTTGAAAGAACTTTATTTAAATCATCTTTATTACCTTCAAACAGGGTAAAAGTATCTTCTACGTAGCGGAACCATGCCGGGAAGTTTAAAGTTTCAAACAATTTTGATTCATAATAATGCATGTAGATATCAGCCAGGATGGGACTGAGGGGGCTTCCCATGGCTAATCCCTCAGTTTGCTTGTAATATTTATTTTGGAAAACAAAATGTGTTTGTTTCAAACAGAGTTGAGTGAGAGAAATTAGCTCATCAATTTCGATGCAAGAGAAATGAAATTCGCGAAGTCTGGTTTCTAGACATCTTAATGAACCCTCCACTGGGACATTGGTGAATAATGATTTTACATCAAAAGAAACCATGAGTAAATTACTAGGAGAAATGTTTTTAATCTCTTTTACAAACTCTATTGAATTTTTTATGGTGTAAATGTTATTGTCTAATAGAGTGGAAAATCTAGAAACTAAATATTTAGCTAATGGATACGAGGCAGTACCTAAATTTGATACAATAGGGCGGAAAGGAACACCACTTTTATGAATTTTGGGAAGAGCATATAATCTGGCACAATTCGCAACAGATGGGATAAGCGAATGTTTTAAGTTGCTTGAAATGATTTGCGAAGATTTGATCGCAGTTTTTATTTTGGACAAGTCCGAAGGTGAAGGATCTTTAGGGATCGGATTATATGGTCCTTCGTTTAAGAGTTTAGTGACACCATCGATGTAAGTGTTCTTATCCATGACGACTATCTGGCCACCTTTGTCGGCCTTTGAAATGACAATATCCGGGTTAGAATGAATTTCGCGCATTGTAGCTCTTTCTCTCGCAGTTAGATTTGGTTTCAAAGGTTTATTATTGAATTTCACATTATGAGCGATAAGATGCCTAATCATTTCTTTCTGTGAATCTGAAATTTTACTGAACTTGAAAGCTTTTTCGATAGGAGCCAAAATCTTTGGAATCGAGGGTTTACAGGTTTGTGAGAAGTAAAATTATATTTTAGAATTCTCTCTTGTTCTTCTGAAAGACTAACGTTAGAAATATTAACTATTGGCTTGATGTTTACAATGGGGAGATTTTTTGAACTACTTGAACTGGAAGACTGTAAAAGAAGTTTTTCGAATTTAACTGCAAGGGTGTTTTTATGACGGTTAACTGCATTCTCCGTTCTAGACCAAGACTTTTGTTCAAGGGTAGTGAATTTTGGATATGATTTAGCGAGTTCCAGATGAAGCTTATAGAGTTCATGTTCAATTTTGGACAATTGTTGACGTGTATCCCTTATCACGGACCGAAGTATCACGGACCGAAATTCTGTTAAATTGCAAGCTTGCCTTACTTCGGTCCGTGATAAGGGATACAATTGTCAACAATTGTCCAAAATTGAACATGAACTCTATAAGGTTCATCTGGAACTCGCTAAATCATATCCAAAATTCACTGCCCTTGAACAAAAGTCTTGGTCTAGAACGGAGAATGCAGTTAACCGTCATAAAAACACCCTTGCAGTTAAATTCGAAAAACTTCTTTTACAGTCTTCCAGTTCAAGTAGTTCAAAAAATCTTCCCATTGTAAACATCAAGCCAATAGTTAATATTTCTAATGTTAGTCTTTCAGAAGAACAAGAGAGAATTCTAAAATATAATTTTAACTTCTAACAAACCTGTAAACCCTCGATTCCAAAGATTTTGGCTCCTATCGAAAAAGGTTTCAAGTTCAGTAAAGTTTCAGATTCACAGAAAGAAATGATTAGGCATCTTATCGCTCATAATGTGAAATTCAATAATAAACCTTTGAAACCAAATCTAACTGCGAGAGAAAGAGCTACAATGCGCGAAATCCATTCTAATCCGGATATTATCATTTCAAAGGCCGACAAAGGTGGCCAGATAGTCGTCATGGATAAGAACACTTACATCGATGGTGTCACTAAACTCTTAAACGAAGGACCATATAATCCGATCCCTAAAGATCCTTCACCTTCGGACTTGTCCAAAATAAAAACTGCGATCAAATCTTCGCAAATCATTTCAAGCAACTTAAAACATTCGCTTATCCCATCTGTTGCGAATTGTGCCAGATTATATGCTCTTCCCAAAATTCATAAAAGTGGTGTTCCTTTCCGCCCTATTGTATCAAATTTAGGTACTGCCTCGTATCCATTAGCTAAATATTTAGTTTCTAGATTTTCCACTCTATTAGACAATAACATTTACACCATAAAAAATTCAATAGAGTTTGTAAAAGAGATTAAAAACATTTCTCCTAGTAATTTACTCATGGTTTCTTTTGATGTAAAATCATTATTCACCAATGTCCCAGTGGAGGGTGCATTAAGATGTCTAGAAACCAGACTTCGCGAATTTCATTTCTCTTGCATCGAAATTGATGAGCTAATTTCTCTCACTCAACTCTGTTTGAAACAAACACATTTTGTTTTCCAAAATAAATATTACAAGCAAACTGAGGGATTAGCCATGGGAAGCCCCCTTAGTCCCATCCTGGCTGATATCTACATGCATTATTATGAATCAAAATTGTTTGAAACTTTAAACTTCCCGGCATGGTTCCGCTACGTAGACGACACTTTTACCCTGTTTGAAGGTAATAAAAATGATTTAAATAAAGTTCTTTCAACAATGAATTCTATTGATCCTGCTATTCAGTTCACTTTTGAACTTGAGACTTGCAATTCTCTTCCGTTTCTCGACATTCTGGTCCGACTAAACAAAAGTTAGCTTCATTTTATTCCTATGTTTTCCGTGCTCTTCAAGTTTGCTCCTCCAAACTAGCCCTTGATGAAGAACTAAATTATTTAAAAGCAATAGCTATTGACAGGGGCTTTTCACCCATTATTATTAATCAAGCAGTTAAAAAATTCTCATCTCAACACACTAAAAGCCACACTCTTATTTTAGGAGATTATAAAAATTCTGTTGTCATTCCCTTCTTTCCATCAATTAGCTATAAAGTTGCACATATTTTGCAGAAATTTAACTTTCGGGTTGTTTATTCTCCCATCAATAAAATTCGGACTTCTATACTCAAGGACCCCATTCCGGATATGAATTCCTGGGGTATTTATAGGATTCCTTGCCAGTGTGGTTTAATTTACATTGGCCAAACTAAGAGAGCCTTAAAATTTCGCGTCAAAGAACATGAGGCATATGTTAGAAAAAAGGAAACACAGAAGTCTTCTGTTGCTCAACATTGTTGGTCCGAAAATCACACTTTCAAATTTTCTGCTGCTAAAATTATTCAAAAAACATCTTCCATTGGAGATCTGGATTTTCTTGAGGCATTTCACATTCATAAAAATATTTCTGTTCTAGTTAACGATCCTAATTCCAATCCAAATTTGCCTTCGGCTTTTAGGGAAATTATGTTTTAGTTCTGGTTTCGCCAACAGATGGCGCCACTTGCTTATTCTTGTCCAGGCTTTCTTATCTTATCTAATCATTATTTCCTATCTTGTTCATTTGCGGTTTTGCAGTTGAAGATGGTGGTTCGGTAAAACCATCGAAACTAGTCCTGTGAAAATTTTGTAAATATAACGCTGATTTTTGTTGTTTGACTTTTGAATTAGTATAGAACTCTTGTGTTAATTTACAATGAACTGAAATGTAATAAATTTATTGTTTTAAACCTGTTATTTGTTTTCTATTAAATATTCATAAAAAATATATTCAGATTAGGTACTGAACTGATTTTTAGGATAAAGGAGACACGAAACCACTAGAATTAAAAAAATGATCCGACAGACTGTTTTACCAGATTTTGCTGTGGCACTGTGTTAAATAAAGATTACACACCCACCCACGTGTTAAATAAAGATTCTTTTCAAGTACCCTAAAAAACTTTGATTTTAGAAAACATCAATTATGTCTAAAATGGGGATATCGCCTCAACCAGAGGTTCATTGTAGCCCAAATAAGTTTGTAGAGTTCCAAAAAAAGGTGAATTTGAAGATTTAATAATGTCCTTATTCTTCAGAAACACAATTTGCGTACAGTAAAATTAAATAATCATGCTAGAAAATTAATTTTTTTAAAGTTGCGCAGTAAACACCACATGATGCGAGGTGGCCAATAACGAGTGAAGGAGTCATAAGACCGCGAACTAAAATTTTCACTGAAAGCAAAGTCTTTGCTTTAAAACACTACACAGCACTAAAAAAATTATTGGTTAAATGAAAATAATAAGTAAGAAATGTAAGTTGCAATCAAAGTCTATAAGCTTTGTCAGAGCATAGTCCATAACGTAAACTGATCTTGAGTAATGATGAGTAATAAGATACGTAAAATAAGTAGAAATAAAAGCTATACACTGTACACTACCACCATAATGCATTATGAATAGTTCGCGGTCTTTTATCTGTGGGTTCTTTAATGGCTAGGTATTGTGAGTTTTTCAGTTTTTCAAAGAAATTGTGTGCTGTAGTTAGTATTTGATCATGAATCCGGAGAATCTTTAAATCCTTATGGATTTGCGCGTTCCGCACAAACCAAGGTGCATTTGTTAAGCTACGGAGAATCTTATTAGGTAAGACGTTTCTTTCTAGCGTTCAGTTTATCCGGCAGTTGCCCATGCAGGAACTGCATAGAGTAGAATTGGTCTGATGAGGGTGATATAAAGATTTCTCTTAGTATTCAGATTTAATTTAGATTTCCTTCCAAGCAGGGAGTAAAGAGACATAAATGCTGCATTAGCTTTATTGATGGTATACTGGATATGGTCTTTGAAATTTAAAGCTTTGTCGACGTACACTCCTAGATATTTATATGAGCTTGCTACTGGAACAGGTGAATGATCTATTTTAATATTGGAATTAAATGGAAAATTTTTTCTGCATCTGCGATATAAAACAACACAACATTTATCTGCGTTAAGTTTAATTTTCCAAATTTCACAGTATTTGTTGATTAGATTAGCTTGAATTTGGAGTTTGTCAAGACCATTTTTTGGATTTCTAGAGCTGGTTAAGATAACTGTATTGTCGGCATATTTATAAATACTTGAGTGTAGTGGGACAGGCATGTCATTTATAAAAATATTAAAATATTTCGGTCCTAAAACAGACCCTTGAGGGACGCCTCGGAAAATCTCTTTCTTGATGAGAGAATTTCTCCACATCTTTACTTGAAACGTGCGACAGTAGAGATAAGAGTAGATAAGTTTAATGAAGCTATTAGGCAGAAGGAAATTTGACAATTTGTGGAGTAAGCCAAGCATGCCAGACTCGGTCAAATACCTTCTCAAAATCGAGAAAGCATGCTGCTACTCTATTCTTTTTTCTAAATTCTTGGGCGATAAATTCTACCAGGTGGAGTATCTGATGAGTAGTACAGTGTCCCTTTCGGAAACCAAATTGGTTCCTATGAATGCCAATTTGGTAAGTCTTGTACTGATGACACGTTCAAAAACTTTGCAGAGAGCCGGTAACAGGCTGATGGGATTATAATTTTTGGCATATTTAAGGTCTTTTCCAGGTTTCAAGATGTTAATAATTATTGAATGCTTCCACTGAGAGGGAAAATAGCAGTGACGAATGCATGCGTTGAAAATATTGGTGATAAGTACTATACATCTGTTAGGCAGTGCTTGTAGCCCTTCATTTGAGATATTATCAAAGCCCTGGCTTTACGTTTTATGATAATTTAGGGGCTTTATTATGGCTTTTAATTATGATAGCATTCTCGCCTCCTCTGTTGTGGGGTCTATCCTCTCTGATAGCCATGAATTATGAATCTGTCACAAGCTCGAAGATGTGTTTCATTGACTAACATGACATCAATGTCATGTTTTTGGAGGTCGGCGATCGAAGATCATCATTCGTTAACCCGAAGGCCTTTACCACTACATGTTTATTCACACCCTAAGGACCTGTAAAAGTTATTTTTGGAGGTAAGAGATGAGCTGAGGTTGTTGCTTACGGATACCGTTAGCATTGAAGAAATTAATTTTTATAAAGCTTTTGGTATCTGAAATAAGATTAGGAATATTATGAATAGGCTTAAAATTCATAATCAATATTTGACAGATAATCAAAAACGGCCATGCCGACCTCTAATTTTTCAAATATTCCTTCAGCATTTCTAAATTTTTAGAAGAAATCTTTAATTTGTAACTTTAACCTATCATAAAATCCTAATTGGCAGTTTTTGATCCTTTCGGTTGGTTTTCATCTCCGGATGGCTGTTGCCAGGCAGGACTACGTTTAGGGATCTCCTTTGGATTGAGCGCCGGGAATTCATTTTTGTCGTAATGGAATTGATTCTTCGTCGCTTCTATTTTGGCTTTAATTTCTTCAATCTGTTTCTGTATATTAAATGGGTGCTTAGGGCAACCTTTAAAAGAAGAAATGTGATCGGGAGCAAGTATAGGGCTCGTGAGGTTTTGCACATTTTAAACAGCATGCTTTGTATTTGCGGCGATTCCGTGTATGCCCGTACCGCTGGCACTTATGGCATTGCATGGGGCCAGGGCGAGATTTGTAAGGTTTCCACGAACACGTCGAGTCCTCTTAATTTCTTTATGTCATATATAGCTTTACCTTCTTTATTGCGGGTGCATTCAGCTAAGTATACAGGTAAATGGATAATTTTCCTCCCTCAATAACATGAGTGATTTGACGGGTTTTTTGGATGGGTATTTCCATTTCTTTTATTTCAGATTTGATACGTTCAATATTAGCAGTCTTTGGCAGTTTCTCGATTATAGCTTTAATGGGTTTCTCGATGTTCATTTTAAAAATATGGTAGGGGAGTTCAAGTTTATCTAAAAAATCAGTGAGCATTCTGTAATGCTCAGAGTTGTAAACTCTGATGATAAGAGTTCCACCGGATAAATTTCCGCGGAATATTTTGATTTGTAACTTTTCTTCAATAGCATATTTTAATTTGTCCCAGTCGCCTGCAAAGCCGGCTAGAAAGCAGGTTACAAAGCAGGTTGAACATTGATTTTTTTGTTAAATAAAGATGTGTCAGGTTTTCAGAGTTCCACAGGAACAACAACCAGAAATTTGGTAGCATCTCCCTAACTTTCACAGTCGATGAGATAATATGTAAGTACTGCAGAATGTTTTAGTGAAGAAATTGAATAGCCACAAAATATAATAACTACTACTGAAATATAAATGAATTTTTCTATAAAAAATAAACCTTTATTTATTCCCCCCTTTTTTTAAGCCTCAGGTTCTTAAAATACCATTTGAACTTTACCTACAACCAAGAACTAGCAAGTCTGCTCTAGGAACAGGATTTAAAAATTTAAAAACCTTGCTCCACAGAACATCCCAGCTGGTTTTTTTTTTTTTTTTTTTTTTTTTTTTTTATTTTTTCTTGAAATAAAATACCAAGTATTTTCCTGTGATAAGAGATAACATATCATCATCACAGTCATTAAAATAACTCTGATTTTTTTTTCTATTATGTCATTCACATTTAATGATTTGAGCTCAACTTAATTGCAAAACAAATATTGGATACTTATGCTTCATAAAACAGAACTCTTAGAATCTAAGCCTGAATTTAAACCAAAGTTTTCCTAAAACACCTACACTAATGATTTTAAAAATACTGATAATTCTTATATTGATTTAAGAATGTATAAAATGGAAAATTTATTGGAATACTGAATGCATAATTCACTTCAATACCTAATTTATCTTCTTTTAATATGTTACATTATTCCAAAAATTCATATATACAGTTTCATTTTTTAAAAGTATGTACTATACTTAAGAAAGATCTCTCAAATGATGTTGAATTTTAACGATGGCTATTACATTTTTCAGTCAGTTGTACACTTCTATCAGAAACAAAAATGTTTTAATCACTACATTCCACCCTTTTGTAGTTCTTTGACTAATACTGTACATATATTAATAAAACAATTTGAAGGACCAAAGTCCATAGCTATCCTATAACAGTTAATATGCATGTATGATACAAGCTCTTGATCATCCAAGGTGACCTTGGTGTATATTACTTTGAATAATCAGTCTATCTTATAAAAAACTGAAATTTATTAATTCTTGAAACTATTCTTAGCATAAAGAATATCAAAATTTTCTCAGTATCTTGCACAGAAGATCACCCACCCTGTGAAATTCCTAAACAAATATGAAGTTAACTGAATAATATTACTACAAACTGAACATAAATTTCAGAAGTTTTTTCTCACCAAAATATACAGAGGAATGGGTACTTGCCATTTTATTTACCATGTTCATATTCTAGGAGCCTAAATAAATGTAATGAATTAATAGAAAAATCAAATTAAAATTCAGTTCAAATTTATATGGACTAGATTATTGAACTATTTGAAATTCAATTCTGTTGTAAAATATATTAACATTTAATTCTTATATTCTTTGGCTAATTCCATTGTTTAAATATTCATATAAAAATTTAGAAATGACTACAGATTAAGACAACTATGACCAAATGAAATTTAATAACATCAATAAAATGCAACAAGAAAAAAGTACAATTCAAATGAAATAGAATTTAAAAATTCTGAAAATCATTAGAGATTGAGGGAATGGAATTTGCCTAATTTAAGTTTAATTAATTAAATACATTCCATTTATTTCTGAGAAACATTTTCCTTTGTTAAGACTAAAAATAAAAAAAAGGAGAGTAGGCAGCAATGAATTATTCTTCAATATCAAAATGTCCTAATTTCCATACTGGCTTTAGTTTTCTATTAAATGAAAGTCCACAGGAGACATTCAGATAAATTTCTAAAATTACTACACTCAAAAGTCTTTAATCCGGACTTGTCGGGACTTCGGCGATTCCGGATTACAGATCATTAATTTAAATCTGGTAAGATGGCATGCAGAAAACATAAAAGTGCAATCAGAAAACTATTTGATGTGTATCCGTAATATAATGACGATAAATTTGATTTAAATCATATCAAAAACGGAGTAAATTGAGATGAAATACTACTTTTAGTAAGGAATTATAAGCCGAATAAAATAAAAACATCTGCCCTGAATATAAGGATAGTGCTGACAGATCAACTTCCAGTTCATTGCGCGCTGTGATGTTCCTCCCCCCGCAGAGAGGTGTAAAATTGATAAATAGATTTCGGAATGGTTAGAGAAACAAAGGATATGCCTTTATACATTTTTTGCAGCAATTCCACTTTTTGTTTGATGGACATCAAAACATGCTTTCGCTTTGTAGATCCTTCGGCAGCTCCAGAATCAGAAATTCTTTTTGACATAATCTAAAGTTCAAGCTTACTTTTATAAAATTGCTCTAACAGTTCACAAAAAATAATAAGCCGGATCCAATAAGAAGATTAAGGAACAACGCAATCTGCAACATTAACTGAAATAGATAATTAGATAGATAATTTTAGCTTAGCTTATACCGTCGGTTATACATTAAATGCGTAAAGTCTGCTCAGACATTCATACCCACAATTAAAAAAAAAAATTCTTTTTGTCAATAATGAAATTCTGAATTTAGTTTCAGTATTGCATGATAATCAAAACCAACACTTAAATGTCACTAACATATTTAATGAACTTTTGTCATTCTGCATAATGACAAAAGTTCATTAAATATGTTACATTAATATGTTCATTAAATATGTCACAGCTATAACACACTGATTTTTACTTGAAAGAAATGCTCAAATTACTCAAAATTTTTTAGTATGATTAGTCTTCATACTAAAAAAAAAATGCTGGATAAATAGCTCAACCAACATACTCTAATAAAAACTGCTATCGATTGGAAACTTGCCTGTAATAGAAAATCTACAAGCATAGCCTTTATACTTTAATATCATAAATTACATGAAATAAATAAAAGTATTAAAAACTAAATTCCAGACTTATTCAAATTGGTAGGACCATCTGCTACTACTTTTTTATCCTAAAAACAAATAATTATTAAATGATAAACATGGCTGGAAATTTATGAATACAGCATGAAATGACTACTCTTTAATAATGGCTACTCTTTAATAAATTCATTTCACATTTTGTTCCGATTGATCGATTTACTAGGAGAAAATTTAAATTATGGACATATCCCATATAATTAGCAGAATTCAGTAGTTAAGGTCAAACATTTCAGCAATCTGTTTAAGCCTTGAATTTACCAATAATACTATAACTAACGCCTTTTTACGAAAAATTAACTTCTATGCAATCAAATAAAACATGTTAACCTGCAAAACAAGGCACAGAAGTCAACCTTGAAATCTGAAAAATAGCAAGACTTCTGGGAGAAAGTAGAGATGCTTTTAAGCTGCGTGACAACATTAAAAATATACTGATTTATACAGAAATATTTTAATATTTATTTTTTTAATTATTTATTTTAATTATTTATTTTAATTATTATTATCTAATAATTTATTTTTTAATTGCTTTCAAATGAATTCGTACTTAATTATATCAAAAAATTTAAGATTACAATTGCGATTTAAAAGGTCTACTAGACTTTTCGAGAAATGAAATACTCAGAGAATGCACAGATTACGTTAATTATAATTCTGAAGAGACATTCTTGCAATTAGAAAAGCCACTACCTCTCAAATTGAAACCTTTCCCCAACTGCGATATTTTAAGATTAGAAATGAAAAGACAGATGTTATTTATGTCTGGATATAAGGTACAGAGTTAAAAACTGCAAGCAAAAAGTAAAATTAGCTTCTATAATTAACAAACATTCGAAAGTGAATTGTTGAGCATTAAAATAGCACAAACAAGAACTAATTATCATACTTATTCAAAAAAAGGTACAAAGAGCAACTTCTATATAGACTAAATAAAAATAATACTCACAGGAAAAGTGCACAGCAAAAATGGATGAGAAAAATACACATGTAAGAATAAATTTTCAAACTGATACATAATCAAAAGAACTGCATGATGAACAGCAGCAACGAACTAGCTACACACAGAAATGGCTTTTTTCTTGAATCATTAAATTTGGCACATAATCAGATAAAATAAAAATTTTCACACGTAAAAATTTGGCACATAATCAGATAAAATAAAAATTTTCACACGTAAAAACGAGACTTTTATCCTAGAATATAATAAAAAATTCAGTAATTAAGATCAGAAAATCTTTTACCAATCTATTAGGCCAAGAACTTACCCACATCAGTTTTAATGAATTCTCAACAAATCGCATCTCAATCTGTCAAATAAACTGTGTTACTATGAAAAACAAGATGTTAAATAATACAAACAAGAATTGACATATTTTTTCAAAAGAGGAATAAAGAAGAACAATTTTTACGCAAACTAAGCAAAAACGGCACATTTACTTAAATTTTCTCAAAAATTTACCAGCAAAGCCTTTATACACATAGGAATAAATTTTCTTGGTTCTTAAAAAACTTGATGAATGTCTACATGAGCTAACTGAAAAGCTAAATGAAAATACCGCATTCAACTTGAAATGAGTTCAGTCAGAAATTTACCAGCAAAATAAAAAGAGACATGGAGGGGGAAAAAAAGAAAAAACAAGAATTAATTTTTATAGCAATTCAAAAAAATGCAGAATGAACAGCAGCAACACAAAACAAAGTAGACAATTAAAAATAGTAATTTTAATGAATAATGAAATTCTGGGCATATACCACATAATCAGAGATAAAATAAAAATTTTCATACATAAACAGCAGATTTTATCCTACAATATGATTCAGTAATTAAGAGCAGGTGATATTTTACCAATTTGCCAGGCCAGATCTTACCATCATTTTCAACAAACAGCATTACACATCTGTCAAATAAACTGCATTAATCTGCAAAACAAAGCATTAAAATAATACAACTTATTAACATATTGGCTCAAAAAAGGCATAACGAAGAGCAACTTCTACACAAATTCAGTAGAAAAGGCACATTTACTTGAAATATCCTCAATCAAAAGTTTACTAGTAATGCTTTTACATGTGTAAGAATTTACGCGGTTACTTAAACAAAAATGGAAACGGTAATCTTTACACGACCTAAGCGAAAATAGCGCATTTATCTAAAAACACGGTCATCGGCCAGGAAACTACCAGCACATAAAACAGAAAATGAGCATGAAAAAATATACACATGCAAAAATTACTTTTCATATTTAATAATAAATATAAGATATAAAGCAAACACTTACCAGAGAAATAGAAACCTTGGTTATTTGACGAATAATCTGAAATTTGCCATTGCGCACATATAAAAACAAACAACTTCAAATTAATCAAGCAAAATGTGTAAATTTGGAAAACAAGGTATTAAAAATTTATGGTAGAATTTTAGCATACTTACATATCAAAAACAGACCATTCTTCAACCACAGTTCCAGAAATAAGAATGAGCCGATATTACTTGGCAAGAAAGTTATTACTAGATCTTCATGCAACCCAGAGAATCTCGTAAGTCCTCCCATTTTATCCCCCTTTTTTCTCGTGAAGACAACCTGTCAACAACGAATTCCGCAAAAAAGGGGAAAAGTTTTGACTTCGGATATCTGTTTCTAAGCATAGGAAAGAATAAAAATGATGCAACGTGTATTTCATCTCGCAGACAAAAGTACTTAATGAAATGCTAATTTAAATATTTGTATATATCTCTGATATATGCATTTATAATTCTGTATGTAAATACATTTATCTGATACTTATTTGTTTACAATCAATTAGTGCCTATAACTAGTAGGACCATTAAATTTTTTTATAATTAATACTCAAATTATTTATAATTTTGTGCTTAGCTTGTCCTTTTTAATATTAAACACATTCTAATACAAGTATTTTGTACATACGTCGATTTTATGTATTTACACTAAGGTAATTTGTCTGATAGATATTACCCAGTATAAGCAGCTGTTTAGTATTACACTCTGTATCAGTTAAGTACTAATACAAACAGCAAAATATGTAATTAATAATGAACTATTTCTGTTTGTATGGTTAGTTGTATTCTGCATGAAACTCTAAATACTTAAAATACTTTTGTAAATACTCATACATATAAATAAATACTGTGTTTGTCGATATGAGATAGTATGATCGCATGTGTGTTCTGATACAAATTTATGTATGAATAAATCTCGATTGTATGTGTTTGTAGAAACACTTATATGCATTATTTTGAGTATTAAAGGCAGGTAAATTTCACCATAAAAGCTTATTGTGTAGGAAAACATATTATTTACAGTGAATAATGTCTGATTATTACCCCTGATTACTTATGAAATTCAAAAGACAAAATATTAAAACAAATTTTGGTACTTCCATATTAACAAAACCATCTTGGTGCAATTTGGCATTTTTTATTAGCTGAAAATATAAAAGTCACTAATTGGTTGGAAGGTGGTGATTTTTGTATACTTTTGTGTTTTAGAAAGATTCCCAAACTAACAGAATTTCTCATTCAGTTCCTGAACAAAACATCAAAATAGAATATACTTCAGAAAATGAAAATAGAAATTTTAATTATTAAATAAGGATTATGTGATACATTAAAAGAATAAGACATTTACGTTCATTTTTTTTAAAAATCTTTTTCGGCTACTCTTCTTCCCAAGCATACAGTGATCTGTTTTGCCTTAGAAAGACATGAGAGGTTGAGTAGAGTGCAATACTGGCTATCTACTAAACTCATTTCCTGACTGTGCCCTTGAGAGAATTTTTCACAAAATTCTTTACTTTTACACTTATGCTTAATGCATTAAAAATAAATTAATAAGTCGATTTACAGCTATTTCGTGAAAAGTTGATTTTAAAGAACTTGTATCAGGTGGCACTGACAAAACTCATTCCATAACCTACTTTTTATAGATGTGGTATAGACATATTACTTAATATTTGATTTAAAACAAAACAATCTTTTCAGATATGTAAAAGGTATTTAAAGCATGCAATTACAAACTTTCATAATACAAATATTAGAATTCTTGCATTTAAATAGCTTCTTAAATTCAATACATTTATTTCTTCAACTTTTAAGCCTTAATAATGATAAAAAAATTATAGTTATAATTACAAAAAGAAAAAAAAAAAAAAAAAAAAAACAAGATTCATTATATAAAACAAGCCAACTAAAACAGATGTTACTGCAATCAATCCCATGAAATAAAATTAAAATGACTTGGCAAAGTTACATTCTTTTACAACTATACAACTTTGCCTGATCACAATTCTTATTTCTGTTACGAGGCCTGTTTGCAAACATCAATTGAATATAATTCTAATACAGAATGTGTCTTGAGTTGAAATAACAAAAGAGACAATAAAGTATGAAATTTGGCAAATGCTTTCATATTCTTAAGTTGCATTATACCAGAAATATTTTGCCTCAGTGAATTTCATAACAAATTTATGCTCCCATTTATCATAAGGTTGATTTGTACAAACACTTCCAAACAAAGCAGAAATTATAAGATAAATATGAGAGTTTACTTTGGTACATAAGTGTTAATATATCATATTAATATTAATGCATATCGAACACTAGTATGTGCCTTTGAAAATTAAAAATTGTCTTCTTGCTCGAAAATTTTTCAAAAATAATATAACTTTAAAAAAAAATGTTCCTTAAAAACGTATTTAGTAAATAACTGTTTCTTACATTACAAAGATATTTCCAAATGCTTTTTGGTTATATATGCACATGGGATTTTTCTATAGCATTGATATATGCACAAATTGATTCAATTATTACCTCAGCTGTTATCGAAGCTGAGAAACATTTTCATATCTAATTTCAGAACTATAATTAAATTTTTTGTTAGCACAAGAACAGCCAAGTTTAATAGAATGAACTTAAAAGCTACAGCATGCACAGGGTAATGAAATATTAACCCATTCTTCAGAATTTCAGATCAAGAAGAATTTGAAGGTGGTAAAATGAAAGTCAGCAAATTCCACAGGAATCAGATGTCAAAACTGAATACTTAATAATAGACAATAAACAGAGACATATTAGTACAAACATACCTGAAACATTTGCATGGACCCATGAGCAAAAAAAAAAAAGGTAGTAATATAATAAAGAAATAATCTTTGCACAATTTTTTAATTTTTTACACATGAAAAGTTACTTATTGGGTGCAAGTTGGTGGTTTTCACACCTTTATTCCAGAAAGATACCCAAACTGTCAATATTTATTATAAATTGGTACAACATTATCAATATAGCCAAACAAAACATACTTGAAAATACAAATTTGAATTATTAAATAAGCAATGAATAAAAAAATAAAATACATGCTTCTTCAAATCTTTCTGTTATTCTTTTGCAATTTTCTCCTCCTCAAAGACAAAGCTATCTGTTTTTGCATAAAAAAATGGTAGAACTGCTCAAAACTGGGTTCGTGCAACACTCGACTATGGAGGAAAAAAATTTCCTCGTTGTTCTATTTCGAAAATTTTCAGCAAAATTTTGTGTTCTTGCAGAAATTTTACACCAATATTTTCCATTGCTTGCAAATTCTGCAAGGCCATAGTTTAGTTTTAGGCAAAAAAGACTACTATTTGTTTACAAAAACTGTTCGACTTTGAAATACAACAAAAACGAAACACACAAAATGGCAGAATTGCTTAACTGAAGAATTATTATACCCATGGTTGCTGGAAGAATGATTATGCACTACCACAGAAAAAGAAAACCTCAAGAAATTCTGACTTTGTTCAAAGACACTACAAGCTGCATAGTGGCTGCATTGGATCATCAAATACATAGTCCAAAATTAACATTTTAAATATATGACACTGAACACATAAGCTTACTGAAATCTAAATTCTAAGCATTCTCAACATTAAAAAAGCATTTCCAGAAGTTAACAAGGAAGATAGAACTACTTAAATCCTGCAGTACCAAAGTTATCACAAAACAAGATATTTCACATTCCATACTTTTTACAAAAATGCAGTGAAAAGTGGATTACAGTGCAAAATGTGAATGAAATTTCCAGTCAAATGAAAAGGTTCAACATTTCATGACATTGTCTGAATGGGAGGAATGTGACATGAATACAATTTCTTGATTCAAAACATTATAAGCAGTCATTACCTTTTCACTATTCGAACACGCTGTTTTAAATCTTTCATTACTAATTAAATACCAAGAATAAGAATTGCTTTAAATCAGCAATACTTTAATCAGCCTGCATATGTCATATGAAATACTAATACATATTCCACAGAAAACACATGTACTGGGATATACTAATGGCATGATTTTCAGAAACAAATTTCATGAAAAATAAGTCTGTTGTATTTCGCACTAACATGATGATAAAATGTCTTGTGACTTATCTCGCAAACATGAAGTTTTAATCTTGTGGAAACAAACAAATGATTTATTCAGAATTGATATGAAAAGACAAGTTAAATACACCTCATAGAAAGACATTTCTTTATAGCATGGTCAAGTCATTACTGCACAGATGAGTAAACTTTCTTGTTAATCTAGCTTTTAAACAAAAGACACTAGCCTTCTATTATTTGTAGGCATCCAACTTTCAATTTTTATAACATCTAAGCGATTTCTTACACATGTAACTCATAGAGTTTCTCTCCTTGTGAATAAGTATATGGTTGTTTAAAAGATGTTTGTGAGTAAAGAACTCCTCACATATATTACACACATGAGGTTTCTCTCCTGTGTGGATAAGTACATTTTTGTTTAAACTATGTTTGTGAGTAAATGACTAATTACACATATCATACACATAAGGTTTCTCTCAGGTGTGGATAAGTACATGTTTGTTTAAAGTACATTTGTCAGAAATAACTTATTTCATATCTCACACTCTTGAGGTCTCTCTCCTGTGTGAATTATCATATATCTGTTTAAATTCTCTTTTAGAGTAAATGACTTGTTACATACCTCACACACATGAGGTCTCTCTCCTATGTGATTAAGGATATGTCTCTTTAAATTTCCTTTTTGAGTAAGTGACTTGTTACATAACTAACACACAAAACATTTCTTTCTTGTGTCAATAAGTATATCTCTTTTTTTAATCACCCTTTAGAGTGAAAATCCATTGCTTGCAAATGACCTGTTACATTCCTCACATGCATAAAGTTTCTCTCCTGTGGGAATAAGCATATGGGTTTTTAAATGATCAGTTAGAGCAAACGATTTGTTACATACATCAGACACATAAAGTTTCTCTCCTGTTTGAATACACATATGGGTTTTTAAATGACTTATTACATATCTCACACACATGAGGTTTTTCTCCTGTGTAACTAAGCAGATGGGTTTTTTAAAGTTGATTTTTCAGTAAATGTCTGATTACATATCTCACATATATGAGGTTTCTCGCATTTATGAATAAGTATATGATTGTTTAAATAACTAGTGGGAACAAATGACTCGTTATATACCTCACACACGTGAGGTTTTTTCCCTGTGTGATTAAGTATATGCATATTTAAAATGTCCTTTCATCCAAATGAACTCTTACATGCCTTACATATCAGTTTTTTTCTGCTGTACGTATATGCAGATGTTTCTCTAATGAACCACATCGTATCTCACTCCCATGGAAATGGTGTAGCACCAGGGTGCCTGGGTCAAGAACCCTACGCCTTGTCGAACATGTAGGTTGTCTCGAATGTTGTCATGAGTAAATAACATAAAATATATATATTTATGTCAAATTATTATATTATTATTTTTTAGCAAAAGGAGAGTGAGATAACTGGTAATTCTAGAAGAAATAAAATGTTCGCCGAGTTTCGAGACCTAATGCCATCTGCAAAAGCTGAGAAAGGGAAAACGAGCTGGCTTTAACCTGAATCTAGAGACGCATATAATATGTACATTCAACACAGGTACTGTGAGTCCACTGGTGCACTTAAATTATAAGTCACAAATGTACAGTACAGGTAAAGCATGTCAACTTAAATAATATGTGTACTAAGTATGGCCATAGGCCATTTACAATTATTTGGATCAATCCAATCATAATCATAAACCCTTATAATGGGGTTGCTCATACTTGAGAGGTTAGCATAAAAATGTTTTACTTGTTCAATTGACAAATTCATCATGAAGTTTTTGATTTCGACCTGCTGTAACTTTTTCCTATATGATTTACACGAATAAGCATAGTATGAGACACAGTACAATTTTATAAATAAGCAACTTGTTATCTGTTGAAAGTACACTGTTTCAAGAAATTAAGGGGTTATGTGTAGGTGCCACGAGAAAGTTTTACTGAGGATCACCCCAAGATGAACCATACCATACGTAGAGAGTGATAAAAAGGGATTTTAAAATGAAATGCCACTGACAGTCCGCCACTACAAAGGATATTTTTATTCTTACTTTTGTGAAATTATGTGCTGATGGTAGTATACAGATTCCAGTTCAAATAATTTTAAACCGTTTTTGGATGCTGTTAACGAATTTTGCACAAAACACTCCAAAGACACAATTTCGAAATAAGGTAAGTCGACATTTCTTTTCCATACTGCACAGATTAGATAATCTGTATATTCGTGTTTTATTTTGATTTAAAATGCAGTTTATTTAGATTATACTTTTTTGTTTTAACTATGTTTTGGATGACATTTTACTTGAAAGGGCACTGCACAGAAACAGGAATAGTGCCATGAAAAAAAAATCGCAACTTTCGTCAAGTTGGGCCCCGAAATACATTTTTTTCATCAACACAAAAACGAAACAACTTACAGAGAAAAATATGCTTAATAAAGTGAACAAATAAATATGAAGCTTTGTTTTTTGTAAATTTTTATACCATTTAGATGATAAATGCTTTATTATTTGATAAGTCATTATTTCACACTTTTAATTTTATAATTCCCAACTGCCCTCTTACTAGATTTAGGAAGATGTTTTAATATTCGGAAAAATTCCAAATGAGAAATCGCACAAGTTTAAACATCACACTTTGTAATGCATTTACAACAAATAGTGAAGACAATTTTCACAATACTTTTGAAAAATGCCATATGAAATACTAAAAAATAAATCTTGTCTATATGCCTTACTTAGTAAAAAAAAAAGAGAACAGAACTAGTAACTCTGTTACACTCAATTGGCAAGAAATTTTGATTGATTTTGGTGATAAAACCCCTATTCTGGTCACCATGATAGTTTTAACTTTTAGCTTACTGACTTTAATTAAGTGAAAATAGATTGATGCACACATGGACAAAGTTAAGGAAGTGCACAATGCCTAGTTTGTACGATTCTCTGATTTTTTTTTAAGTGAAAATAGATTGATGTGTACATGGACATACAGTTTGTGCAATTCTTTGACTTCTTATTTTGGTTTCATTAAGCCGGCATCTTGAAATTGTACTTTTCTGGTGCTGATATTGGCATCATAAAAAGAGCACCAAAAAAACAAGACGTACACAATTGTAAACTTTTACCCCATTTTTCTTGTATTGTCATTGTTTTCTTTGACTGCTACGCACAATTTGCACATTATATCACAATCCTCATTGACTTCCTACACATAATTTATTCTTCACTAATTTATTATTATTTTGCATGATTTCAACATTATCTTTTTCCATAGTGAAGCTGTAAAAAAGTGGTCCATATTCTAAAAATCTAGCAGATCACTCATTTGAATACTTGTACATGAAATTAAACATAATATGCAAGACTCACTGTAGGAAATTTTAAGTATGATTGTTTCCTGACAATGTACTATTCTTAACGGTTTTGTTTTCGGAAAAATGGCCAGAGAAATTTAATAGAAGGTAAATGAAGTATTGCTGTATGTATACAAGTATTTGTAACTGTTTTACAAATACAGAATTAATTAAAAACGATTTCCATAATTAGCATTTATTTTTATGTTAATTTTTAATTACATATTGTTTTGCTTTTCTTCTTAACATAAATTTACATGCACAGTACAATGTCCAAAATCTGGACTCATCGGAACTTCAGCAATTCCAGATTTGGGATCTTTCCGGATATTAGACTCAATTTAAATCTGGTGAGATGGCATGCAGAAATTATACAATTAAAAATATGAAATTGTGATTTATAAAATAATGAAGTATTTATGATGTAAAGGGTATCAAAATTTACAAAAAAGCTTAATATTTATTTGTTTACCTTATTAGACATTTCTTTCAATATAAGTTGCTCCTTTTTTGTGCTAATACATTCTCTTTAATTCCATAGACAGACATATCTTCTGTTCAGTTACATTGTTGAAGTCCTGTAGCTGCTATTTCAAAAATTCCGACTAACTTGTCAATTGAAATTTTCTTGTTTTCAGTAACTTCTCTGCAGCTTTCTTCACTTCCAGTAGCAGTATTTTCTGGATTTAGAACCATACTACAGATTTTGCCATTCATTAATTGATTCATGATTGAGAAGCATTGTCACCACAAAGAAAATCTTCTTTCTTATCATCTTCATTTATTACCGCTTCTCCACATTTGTTTAGGAAATCCGCTAATTGGAAAATTTCACCTTGTTTGGAATATCCGAAAACTTTTAATTTAAGTTAAGAGGCTATCATAATCAAATTTATCTATCCTTCACTATACATATTTTGCTATGCATCATGAGCTTGGCAACTAACGGCAAGTTATTCCGTTAAATTTTATCTTGCTTCTATCGCACACTGAGACAATTAAGCCTGAATTGTATTAGTTATTTATTATACTTATGTCTATTTTTTGCACATGCTTAAGACTTATCAAAGTTCTGAATAAATAAACTGCTACATAAACAGGCCATATTCCCATATATACATATACCTTATTGAGGGTTCGCACTAGCTATCTTACTGCATGATGCAGTCTCTGTGGGTCCTAAGTGCCACGACTCGATGCGGCCATACAAGTCCTGCCGCTGGTTTTGGATTTATGTAAACAACAAATCCATTATTCTTAATTTAAATAGTCCTAAATGTAACCTTTGGGTCTATGAGTATTATCAACAAAATCTATTTTTAGCATATGGAAAGAATTTTTGGTAAATTTTTCATCGTCAACATTTTTTAGCTCATTTAATTTAATCTGTAATAATTGCCACGCATAATGTCAACATAAAAGGTTATCACACTCATTTATTATTCAATTGTGTGTGTGTGATCATGGCAAAGTTTCGAGGGCTATCTGCCTAATGGGGTGAGTGCCTTTGTGGAGGACTTTCTAAGGGAAACTGCTCATTTATTATTCAATTAATAACACAAAAAAATGCTTATGCATCGCTACATGAGTCATTATTCAAGTTGGTACAACTCTGATATACGCCCTAATTTCATCAAATGTAGCGATATGTGTTCTGCTCTGGTTTTTGGCGCGATTGTGTTTTGTATGGCAACCCAGTTGAAGTTGAAAAATCTTTCGCTGGAGTTCGTTGCTTCCCGTCATGCTTTGTGTCTGAGAAGCTAAGGGGGAAAGATTTAAAGGTGAAAGTTGTTGAATTGAAGTTCGGTATACGGGAATATCGTCATGTTGATCCTGTTGAGGGGCAATGGGTATTTGGAGGTGTGGAAAGAAGGCATGGGAGATTATTTTTAGTGACTGTGTGTGATAGAAGTAGGGATTTATGATTATTTGTGATTTTATTTATTTGTGAACCATAGTATGAATTTTCTGGATAGTGTGTCTGGCTGTCATATAAATACGACAGTGATTATGTGGCGGCATGTTAAAGGCAGTATGAAATTGGTACTTCTGTTGTTCGAAAAAGCATTAATGGCAAGTGCATTTTATTTTATTCTTGTTCTTATTTTGTAGAATGTTATGTTCATTGTTTTTTTTAGTATGAATTTCTGTTGTTATTGTTGTTTGAAATTTATTTTAGTTATTTTGTTGATTAGTGCGTACCGTCTAAATTGTGCAATTCGTAGATGTTTTTTAAAGTTGAAACAGAACGCTGTGTGCATGGTATTCTTTGAAATTTATTGTTTTCATGTTAATTTATTAAAGTGAGGTGTGCGTAGTTCGTAGATTCGTTCGTTGCCTAGATGGTGCCATTTGTAGATGTTTTTTTAAGTTAAAACATATCGCTGTGTACATGGACTCTTGTCAAATAATTTTGGTTAGAAACTTCACGGTTTTGCTAGCTAAATTTTTTGTTTTTGTTTCGGATTTTTAACTTAAACTGTGTGTTCAAAACGTGGTTTTTGCATTCGCGAAAACAGTGTTTTTGGAGACATTTTAGGCTTAAAGTTTGAAATGTAGACAAAAAATTTAGATAGCAATATGGCAGCGTGGAGTTTCACGCCAAAAATATTTGGCGAGAAGTTTGGCGCCTTGAGTGCGCATATCAGAGTAGTTCCTTCAAGTTGTCATGCTTTGGTTGGCATCAGATCAACGATGTATCTATTTGGAATGTTTAGTTTCGAGATGTATGCCAAGCAGATACACAGCAACAGAGCCAAATTACTGCAGTAGCCGAAATTTGGCTCCGTTGCTGCGTATCATACAAATTTATGCTTAAATGATTGCTTCTTTAATATCAAGGTATTTTATTTAGTGTCGAAGTGAAAATAAGAATTGCGACTCTCCAGATGTTTTATTCTGTGCGGAAGGGGAAATCAAATGCACATGCGTAAAGCCTACAAGTAAATGTTGTTGGTAATTTTGAGGTCCGGATTTCGGACTCTGAACTGTTTTAAATATTATGTTTAACAAGGCAAATTTCATTTACATACACTTAATATTCTTTTCCCCCTAGCTTTATTTAGTGCATATGCACTAAGTTGCATGTTTAATGAGCTAAATAAGACTTATACATGTTTAACATCATTATTTTCTGCTAATGTTATGCTTAATAATATGTTCTTTTTTCTTTTCTGGCATAAATTCCATATGCTTTATGCCACTCTGCTTTTGCCAAATAACATGTTTAAAAAGAAACATTAGTCACATTTATGCTCAATATCATGTACTTTCTGCTGACAGTATGCTTAATATTATGCTGATTAGCCATTGGTGAACTTGACAAGAAAAAAAGCAATATCACAAATAAGATGTCTGCGGTAGTAAAAGCAAGGGAAATGTTTCAGCATTAACGACGTAAATGAGACTAATGCTATTTTAGTTAATATTTGGTTCCCCTTTTCTGTTACTGGAGCAGGATTCAGAAATTTATGTATGTATGCATACATTTCTGAATCTGATCCCGATACCTGATGAATACCTAATATTTATATCTAAAGATTTGCATCTTACTTTATGCATTCAAAGTTGCACAGAATGCTGAATTAGATGCATGCTGTGTAGGTATTTTTTACATTCAATTCATGAGCATATCATGAAAAATGTCTTATGTCTGTGGAACAAAAACTTACATGCATAAATTTAAGAAGTTACTGACTAAATATTAAAATATCTATGCTTGAAGTGCTAAATATTAAAAAAAAGAAGCTGAAGCATTTACAAAATTTCTCATACTTCCATTAAACACATATATTAATTAACATCAAGGGGGAAAAACATTTAAAATATAAAATTTGATATACTTATATTGAAAAACATTTTAATTTAATATCTTCATAATTTAAGCATTTTTGGCTAATCTTTGGAATATGGTAACAGGTAGTTTGTCGACATTTTGGTAAGGCGATAAAGGTTACTAGCTAAGACTTTAGCAGTGTACATGGATAAAGTCAAGAGTGTGCACAATGCCATTTTTGTGCAATTCTGGGATGTTTTTTTAAGTGGAAATAGGTCGACGTGTACATGGATGATACCGTGTATGTGCAATTCTTAAAAACGCGGCAAGCAGTTTGTGATTCTGCACTTTCTCCCAATTTCGCACCTAATCTTCGTCATGATTAAGTATTTTTATTCCATAAAAGTTCTAGTATAAGCGTAATTCAGCTAGCAGATTGTTGGAAAAAATGTTGAGTAAAAAAAAAAAAAAAAACATGCCTTTACTTGGTGAAAACAAAATGGCATCCAAAAAACAAAATCTAGCAGTTTGCTGTAGCAGGGTTGGTCGCCAAAAAATTACCAAGTTCCATAATCCAAAGATTAACCCAAGTTTCTTTCAACACTGCATAAAGAACATAGAAGTCTTTGGTTCTAGTGTAGAATTCGGTGCCTTCCGATTAGCAACAAATTTTGTTCAGTTTTGGCCATGAAACCCCATTTCTGTTTACCATGATAGTTTTAACTTTGTTTTAGCTTCCTGATTTTTGTAAATGAAAATAGATCAATGTGTACATGGACAAAGCTAAGGCAGTGAACAATGCCTAGTTGTGCAATTCTCCAATATTCTTTTAAGTGAAAATAGAGCGATATATACATGGACACCAGGTTTGTGCAATTCTTCAAATTATTTTGGTTTTGTGTAGCGATCATCTTAAAAATATGCCTACCTGGCACTGCTCTTAGCACTTAAAAGGAATCGGAAAAAAAAAAAAAAAAAGAGGGCTCCCAATTGTTAACTTCTACCCAGTTTTTCAATATATATATACAGTAAGACCCCGCTTAACGCAGTTTCGTTTAGCGCTCTTTTTTTTCAACCCAGGGATTCCTCGAAATTGCTCACAGCACTACGGGGATTCCCCGAAATTTTGCGCAGTGCTAGGTTTCCAAATAACATATCCGAAACAGTATAGTTGTGTTTCTTGCTTGGTGCAGTGCATTACGGACACATTTTTATCATTTGAAACATTTGTTGATCTTATCGTAAGCATAAATTTATATAATACTATAACGTTTAATACAGTGTCAAATTAAGAAATAACATTATAGAGGATATGGAAAAACGACTGTCTGTATGGATTGACGACGAAATTGAGCACAATATGCCTTCTTGACAAAAAGGCAGAAAATTGGAAACACAGAATAGACTGAATGATCTGACTGACTGAGAATTTTATTTGTTTTTATAAGTATATTTGTTTATATTGTTTTATTTTTGTAAGAAATAAATGTTTGGTTTTATTTTTATTAAAAAAACATTATTAAATTTAAAACCTAACCAATTTTCTACCTATCTTTCCCTAACCCCATTATTTACATGTTAAGATACCCTCGTTTAGCGCTGTTTCGCATTACGCTGTACTTTGATGGAACGTATCCCCTGCGTTAAGCGGGGTCTCAGTGTGCTATATTTGAGTTCCTTACCTGCATATAAATATCACAATACTGATTCATTTTTTCAAATGTCTTCTTAGGTACTTTACACACATCGCACTGCTCTACTTAGTATGTCCAGGATTTGAAAGAGTTTTATCTTACAAGACCTCATTTCCCTTTATCAGTATAATGTGATAAGCATATACTGCTTTTTGGATGTTATAGACTCGAGATATTTGATATTACAGCTGGATAGTCATACTGAGAATATTTCCTGATAATAGATTTAATTAGATAAAAAATATGTAAAAAAATAAAATTGTCTAGTTTGACTGCAGGTCTTTAGTATTTTAACACAATAAAGAAAACACCTAATATATTATTTCATTACAGGAAAAGAAAGGCATCTCTATCATTAATTCAATAGCTTTGATTGATAAACTCTGAAATGTCTTTAGCACAAAGATACAAGTTACAATACACATATGAGATGAAGCATTTCGCCCTGTTCCAGAATTGCATCTCAGAAGTATGTCAAATTGGTAACAATCATAACATCACCACAGTGCATTTTGCTAGGTAACAGATGTAACACTGAATATGAGTGATACAAACATCTGTGAAAAGTGATATCAAAATTCAAATTTCCAAAAAGGTGGAAAAAACACAAAACACATCATGGCAGATCCTGAACCAAACAACAATCCCAGCTTTTTCAATCAAGGTCGGTATAAGCGGTTTTAGAGTCCTTAAGATAGGATAGATAAGCAAATATAGCTTCAAGTCAGCATTAGTTAAAAATGCAATTGAGATAAAACTTGCATAAACCTAGTATTTTGCTTTTTTAAAAAATAATTAGATTATGATTTATTTATATCAAATGACAATTCAAAAACTTCTCTACAGCATCAGCAGCACCCAGTTTACTTTTAAATCTAAAACTCTGCCACTAAATGGCTCTTTTATTACCAAGAATTTTCCCATCAATTAATACTGACAACTGTTGTCATTAAAACTGACTTGACCGCAAAAAATGAGATTTCTTCGCTGTGTACACAAATCTTTACTACATTAATAAATAAAATGTTGATACTAATTTAACATCTCCTCAAAAGACAGAAGGCTTCTCTTGTGCTTAGATCAAGGCATATTTTTTCGAATTATTTTGCTGTCCAAATGAATTCTATGCATGACAGATTTCCCTCTTCTGTCAATATGCATATCTTAATAATCCTTTATTAAAAATGAACTTATCCATACTTTATATAAAAGTCTTCTCTCCTGAGTGAATACGTATATGAGTGTTTAAACTACTCTTCCGATTAAATGACTTCATACATACTTCACACACATGAGGTTTCTCTCCTATGTGACTAAGCAGATGCTTCTTTAAATCACCCTTTTGTTTAAATGACTTTTTACATACTTCACACACATGAGGTTTCTCTCCTGTGTGAATACGTGCATGAGTGTTTAAATTACTCTTCAGACTAAATGACTTTTTACATACTTCACACACATGAGGTTTCTCTCCTGTGTGAATAAGCATATGGTTGCTTAAATAAGAATTCTGACTAAAGGACTTCTTACATACTTCACATGCATGAGGTTTCTCTCCTGTGTGAATAAGCATATGCCTGTTTAAATTACTTTTCAGACTAAATGACTTCTTACATACTTCACACACATGAGGTTTCTCTCCCGTGTGACTAAGCATATGCTTGTTTAATTTATGCTTTCGTTTAAATGACTTCTTACATACTTCACACATCTGAGGTTTCTCTCCTGTGTGAATAAGCGTATGGCTGCTTAAATAAGACTTCTGACTAAAGGACTTCTTACATACTTCACATACATGAGGTTTCTCTCCTGTGTGAATAAGCATATGCCTGTTTAATTTATTTTTCACACTAAATGATTTCTTACAAACTTCACACACATGAGGTTTCTCTTCTGTGTGAATAAGCATATGGGTGTTTAAAGTAGACTTCTGACTAAAGGACTTCATACATACTTCACATACATGAGGTTTCTCTTCTGTGTGAATAAGCATATGGGTATTTAAAATAGACTTCTGACTAAATGACTTCATACACACTTCACACACATGAGGTTTCTCTCCCGTGTGACTAAGCATATGCTTCTTTAAACCACCCTTTTGTTTAAATGATTTCTTACATACTTCACACACATGAGGTTTCTCTCCCGTGTGACTAGGCATATGCTTCTTTAAATCACCCTTTTGTTTAAATGACTTCGTGCATACTTCACACACATGAGGTTTCTTTCCCGTGTGACTAAGCATATGCTTGTTTAATTCACTCTTTTGTTTAAATGATTTCTTACATACCTCACACACATGAGGTTTCTTTCCTGTGTGAATAAGTATATGGCTGCTTAAATGAGACTTCTGACTAAAGGACTCATTACATACTTCACATACATGAGGTTTCTCTCCTGTGTGAATAAGCATATGCCTGTTTAATTTACTTTTCACACTAAATGATTTCTTACAAACTTCACACACATGAGGTTTCATTTCAGTGTGAATAAGCATATGGATGTTTAAAGTAGACTTCTGACTAAATGACTTCATACATACTTCACACACATGAGGTTTCTCTCCTGTGTGACTAAGCATATGCCTGTTTAAATCATTCTTTCGTTTAAATGACTTCTTACATACTTCACACACATGAGGTTTCTCTCCTGTGTGATTAAGCATATGCTCGTTTAATTGATCTTTTTGTTTAAATGACTTCTTACATACTTTACACATACAAGGTTTCTTTCCTGTGTGAATAAGTATATGGCTGCTTAAATGAGACTTCTGACTAAAGAACTCATTACATACATGAGGTTTCTCTCTTGTGTGAATAAGCATATGCCTGTTTAATTTACTTTTCACACTAAATGATTTCTTACATACTTCACACACATGAGGTTTCTCTTCTGTGTGAATAAGCATATGGGTGTTTAAAGTAGACTTCTGACTAAAGGACTTCATACATACTTCACATACATGAGATTTCTCTCCTGTGTGAATAAGCATATGGGTGTTTAAAGTAGACTTCTGACTAAATGACTTCATACATACTTCACACACATGAGGTTTCTCTCCTGTGTGAATAAGCATATGCCTGTTTAAATCATTCTTTCGTTTAAATGACTTCTTACATACTTCACACACATGAGGTTTCTCTCCTGTGTGACGAAGCATATGCTCGTTTAATTGATCCTTTTGTTTAAATGACTTCTTACATACTTTACACATACGAGGTTTCTCTCCTGTGTGAATAAGCATATGGCTGCTTAAATATGACTTCTGACTAAAGGACTTTTTACATACTTCACACACATGAGGTTTCTGTCCCGTGTGACTAAGCATATGCCTGTTTAATTCACTCTTTTGTTTAAATGATTTCTTACATACCTCACACACATGAGGTTAGGTTATTCTCCTGTGTGAATAAGTACACGGCTGCTTAGATGAGACTTCTGACTAAAGCACTTCTTACATACTTCACCTACATGAGATTCTTCTCCTGTTAGAATAAGCATATGATTGTCTGAATTATTCTTTTAACTAAATGTCTACATACCTCACATCTAAGAGCTTTCTCTCCAATGTGAATTAGCATATGCATCTTTATCATATGCAAGTGCTTTTCTGACTAAATGACATCATACAAATTTCATACATACGAGGTTTTTGTTCAGTACGGATATGCAAGTGCTGTTTTAAATATGACCTCTTGAACATGATTTGTTACAAACCCTGAACCTAGAACGTCCTCCTCCGAAAACATGCAATTTCTGCTCTTTATTGATAACTGTATCTGACATTCTTAATATAACTTGCTATGTATCTCGTGATGAATTTCATCCTCTGAAGGAATGCAAAACTGGCTGGTAAACTGAATTTTCGGTAAAAGTAGTTTTAAGTTGGTTTATTTTAGCATTTAATGTCTCATGCAAGTACGTGTTTTCTTTGTAAAAGGATCAACATAAATTATTCATGTGACGTATCAGCTGCTTGCTATTAGGACACCTTAAGAATGCCTTGATTTCCAATAATGTTTAATTGAAAATTAATTTCTTATAGTTCACAAAAATTACACTTCCTGCCCGATCACATATACATGTTTAAACAGGAATTTGTAAAACTGGGTCACATATGGTAAGTTACGCTACTTGAAATTTTTGTACAGTGGCTACCCAATGATTTATAGCTTGAAGAAGTTACATGTCACGTTAGAAATTTAGTAACAACTCTTAAAGCTTACACGGAAAAAAGTAATCGGCTTTCAAGCTTTGAATACTAAGCAGTATGAATCACACTTCAGCATGAAATAAACTTTAATTAAAGAGTCACATTATAGTTTTAAAACAGCCACTATCATTAAAAAAACTATAACTGCGGTAATTATTCAAATAATAAAATCAGTTTCAACGAAAACAAACCTTATCATCACGTAAAACAACCAATACTATGCCCTAACTAACGTCTTGAAACTGGAATATCTATTATTATTGCCAAGCACTAATTACTAAACTTTACTTTTTTTAGCAAAATCCAAGTGAAGCTTGCTAATGAGCCAGGAAATTTAAAATACAAAATAATAAACATTAAAATAAATAATGTATTATTACATCCTCCCAACTTTTGATTACAAATTATAATCAAAAGTAGCGATTTTGCGTTTTGTTTATAATTATTTGTTACATTATTATTATATATTATAAATGTTTGATTACAAACGTTGTATTTGATGATAAGTTTAAAAAATTTTGGTTTTGATAATAAATTATAATTGGACACCTGTCAAGATCGATGTCGAAAAACCAGTCGGGGTACTCTTTCTACTCGATAGCAAACGGGAAAGCGAGTCTGACCGAGACCTTCGAGAAGCAAAAGCCCCGCAAATTGGAACCGGAAGTGTGGTCTCCGCCATCACCGGATATGTACCTTTGATATCTCCGTTGGCAAGAAAGCTTGGCGAGCATTTGCGTTATTTTTTTCCCGTAAATTTTTCCGCGAGGTCAAGAATTGGCGCTAATTTAGTTCACGTGTTAATTAGCGGTTGTGAGGTGTGTATTTTTTGCGCCATTTTTCTCGCTTTACTTCAGCTATTTACCTTCTTGGGTTTTCATCCGCAGAGAACCCGTTGGCGCTTCGAGAAAGAACCCGTTGGCGCCGTTGCATTTTTACTCGCCAAGCTTGAGGCGAGCCGTAAGCGTGATATTTTGTAAACGTTGTTTTTAGTGTATGTAAATTCAAGTTAGCAGACTATGTAGTAAAAATTCACAGATAATAAGTATGTAGATGTAAAACTAACAGGTTAAACGTGATATACGAAAATAAATTTGTATTAAATTCAAGTTAGCACTGAAAACAATGTATTAAACGGGATGTAAAAATTCATTTAAAAAATAAAAATTTGTATTTTTATACATACGTTTACATTATACTTATCTGTATTTCCGGTAAAATCCTAGTATACGGTGCGGCTTTGGCGCGATTTTTAAAATTGTCGCCAACACCAAAATGATGCGTTTACGTTTGTCGCCAAATTTTTGGCAACCTCAAAGTAAAGCGTTACCACAGGTTTGAGTTGGCAAAAAAAGTAAACAAAATGATAATCATATGATAATAAATCCTAAGCATACGTGAGACACAAGAAAAAAAGCAAGCATTTAGAAATTGAAAATAATTTTTAACAGACTTTATAACAAATAAAAATAAAATTTTCAACATGCATCGCAACAAATACAAAACATTCACATATCAAATATAATAAATTAAATACCATGGCTCAGGGCTCAGTGTCACATATGTTTTATGGTCTATATCATAACTCAAATGCCTTGGCCCTAAAACTCGGGTGGCGGATATATTGCTTTTATTGCAAATATAAAGTCTTTCATTTTTTCAGATGACGATTTATTATTTTTCAGGCGCCGCCACATATATTCCACCAAATAAGAGCCAAACTCTTCGCTTACCTTTTTCGTCCCCTTCATCCCACGCTTAACAGCACTCCACGTTCCTTCCAAATCCTAGTATACGGTGCGGCCATGGCGCGATTTTTAAAATTCGGCAGCATTTCCGGCATCTACTGCCCATTGAATTACATCAAGCTTTCCTTCCAGTTCTAACTTCGAAAAAAATTTCGTGTTTAAATATTCGCAATTCATAGCACTGCACATCACAATCGAAAAGTAACGTTATCTAACTATAGAACAAAATACGTTAGCAAATAGAAGTGTAGAACAAAATACGTTAGCAAATAGAACTGTAGAACAATATACGTTAGCAACTCGAACTGTAGAATAAAAGACGTTATCAAACTAAAATCATATTCAGTATCTGACCAAAAACCGATTAATTAAAAAATATTAACCAATCAGAAACTCGGCGGAGCCACTACTGTTATTTTAAAAAATACAAAAAATAAAAGATAAATAAATTTTACTTGAACATACGTTATCCTTTCTCATTCAGTTCAGCCGAAGACCGAAGATTAACGGAACTGCAAACAATGGTTTGAAATAATTCTTCTCTTCCATCTGCACCAATCAAAACTTCTTAATTTAAAATATTTAATGAGCATGCGCGAAAATGCTCCCAAATGCACTCTCCTCCAGAGAGTCCAAAATCGGCTTGGTTACCACAATTGGCGCGCTTATTAGTCTCTTAAATCCGAATTTCACCAACTCTCATGTGCACCGTATACTAGGATTAAGCCGTATTTCCTCTAATTCATATAGAATACTAATATTTCTATTACAAGTGTCTTTTTTTTATTATTAAGTACTTTGCCTGTTGATTGATGTATTTCGTTAAGAGCCATGCCCATGTAATAAAATTAATGAATGACCTATCCATTTTACATAGATTTCAGTATTTTTTTCCCCAAGTTACTTGCGTACAGCTTAAAGCATTTTACGTTGAAACAAATACCTGTCCTTTTTCATAATATATTTCACAATACAAATAACCTTCAACAGTAATCAAATTTTCTTCAGTAGCATCGTTAATCAAACTAGAACTTTATACATTTTAAAATTATTATAGGGGTTGGAAACCTCATGGTTCTGCGCGCTTACACCTGTTAATAATTAAGAACATAACGTGAACAGTCATGTTACAAATTAGCATTCACCCTCCCTCCATATTTTCTTCCTTTGATCCCGAACTGACGAGCTGAGAACCGGCATCTGTAGACGAAAACTTGTTTAATTATGCGAAAATATTTCTATCTATTCGTTGTTAAAAAATTCAGAAAAAATAATAATAAATAAGAGAAGAATATAAATCCCCAAATGCGAACAACGACAACCTTCGCAAAAGCGAATAGGATGAATTAGCTAGGTTACTAGGTTTGAACTGTTATCGCCAAAGTTGGCGATGTTTACATTTACCGGGTTATCTGCAGAATAAGGCTCCTATACACCAGGCTGAATCATCAGGCATTCGCGCTCCCAAGTGGGAGATTTAATGGCGGCTGTGTAGTTACGGTGCAACAATTTTTTGTGTTTTTTTTGTGTAAAATGGGCGGATGTACAGCTATTAATTGTTCAAATCATTCACGAAAAGGTCATACATTGGTAAAATTTCCTAAAAATGAAGAAAGAAGAAAAATATGGGTAAATAATTGCCGAAGAGACAATTGGAAACCTGGTCCAGGTGCTGAACTTTGCTTAGTAAGTATAATGTTAATTACGCCTTCATTTAGAGTTTATATCTTCTCTGATGTTTATAATGTGCAAGTAAAGTGAAATTCTTGTGTACAATAACCTGAGTATCTGCTAATTTCTGTAATAATAGCTATAATTAAATTAGTCTAGGGTTAATGTACCCGTCGCCAAACATCGCCAATGTAGATGTTTTGAATGTGGAAAAGAAATTTCTCTTCTAATATAAAGCGCGGATTTTGCTTTCCTGTGCTAATTGTGGAATTTATAGTAATGTAACATGAAAATCATTAGCATATTGAAATTTATTAAAAAATAAATAATAATTTGGAAAGTCAAGATAAAATCTGAATGTTTGCTAAAGATATATGTAACATTATACTATAGTTGCAATATCGTTGGAATGATATGTAATTTTTTTCTTTATTTTATAATCACTATTGTTAAAAAGTTAGATGAGTTGTTTATGCACGGTGCCCACTACTGTTTCTTGGTTAAAATAACTTCCAGAATTTTGACATTGACATTTGAAGTCAATAGAATAAATTGAATAGTGTGAGACAAAATATATATAATCTGACTTCAATAATTGCAAGGATTGTGCAAGTTTATTTATAATCACAGTATTATACAATTTGGCAATGGAGTAAAGATTTAGAAATGAAAGCAGAACATTCAAATTAGTATTTTCTTGTTTCTAATATATAGAAATATAGTCTATTTTCCAGTATAAAAGTTTTACTTAAAAGTATGGGAAAGCAGATTGTTTCATGCATGATCTTTATAATAGTGGTATGAAATGAATGAATTTTAATCTGTAAACAATTTTTTGTTAATATTGAAATGCGTTTCTTTGGGTACATTTTTAGGCACTTGTGGATCATGTCAGACAACATGCAATAGAAAAAAGATGTCCGTGTGCATAAATTTTCCCATTGTGTTACTTCATTTTATCTAAATTTCAAGGATAATTCTTTTCATTTTTATATGGCATGTCATCAGTATAAAGGCTAGTGAAAATAAATTGGTATGTGTATCTGTTTTTGAAGTGTAATGCTTAAATAAAAAGATGGTGTCTGTTTCTTCATTTAAACAAAATTTCAAGGATAGTATTTTTCAGTGTTTGTTATTTCTCAATGTAAAGGGTAACAAGGGGGAAAAAAACTGGTATGGTATATCTGTTTTTTAAGCATGATAATTTTATTTATTTCTTTAGTGATGCATATATATAGAGAGAAGGTGTTTGGTCCAACTGAAGTTATAATAAATCTAATTTTACTAGATCTCTCCCTCCCCTCAGGTGTAGAAAATTTTCAAGTGCAGAAAGTTTATTTGCAGAATTAATTCATTTCTGATAAACTTATTATCATTAATTTTTTATATAACATGTTATTAAGTTATACATTTGACTACTGTGTAATAAAATTGTATTTAGAGCAAAAAATTAGCTATAATTTTGCATCTGGTGACTAATATCATATGCTTCTAAGAATATTACTTTAACTTTTTCCATAATTTTTGTATTTCAGGAACATGAAACTGTTATTTTGATATACTTAAATAATAAAAGTGTGTATCTGAATCAATTAATGGATACAAATATTTTACAGTTATTTTTAGAAGATATTTGCCATATCGCTTCTAATAATTCATAAAGTATGTTAAAATATAGGTAAATAATTTGGTGCAGAATTCAAATTTAGGGTTTAAAATATAGTGAATCATAAGACTAAATGATTTTTATTGTCATGATTTGCCTGGGCTTAAGAATGTACTTTTCGCCCGGTGGAAATTGTCATCAAACTGTCCTGAACAGGCTTTTTGTTGATAATAACTTCCAGGCTTATCAGTACCTCCTTTTGAGTGGAGGGTATGCAAATATAGTACCCAATTTAAATTACATTGTGATTGTAATAATATTGTGGTATTAAATAAGTGATTATAATTACAATTTAGGTAATTGCATTGTAATTATATTACATTGTATCTGTGAACTCTTAATTTCATTACTTTATGCAATTATGTTGTAAGTGCATAATCTAATTGCAATAATATAATCTATTCGCAATTACAAAATAATTATAAATGCAGTTACATCTTAAATAGAGGCCATTTTAATACTTTTAAATTTTCACAAGATAACTTCCCATTAAGGTTCATTTGGAGGAAACTATGCAAATACTAAAAAAGAAGTTATGCAATTTACATATTTTGTACAGTACTTTCTTGTTATAATGCTGTTCAATATATCTTCAATACTTTTGTAAATTTAACGACATTCTTTGCAATCACTGTGGTGCTTTAAAAAGAAGTTTCTTAGTTATGCTTTCTAATAAGAATGGGTTTAAAATTAAGTATTATGTATAATAACTAGCAGTTAAAAAAACCTGACTGCATGAAAATGCTGTTGCTGTGTAAAATAAAAAATAAGCTTTCTTTTATGCTTTGAAATGAATTACATGTGGTTAAGTCGTCCTTTTACAATTTAAGAATGCGGTTAACACACATTCTTAAATTGGACAGGTTTTATCTAAATTATTAGTATAAAATATATAAACTATGAATTATTTTGTAACATAACTCAAATTACAAAATTCATTCTATATACGTTCAAAGTTATTATCTTTTATGGAATAACTGTTTTTTAATTTAGGTAAAAATTGGATTTTTAGAAGTATTACAAATACAATGCAACACAAAGGTGATCTGATTGAAGAGGAAGGACTTTTTATTACGGTTTCTAGTTCGTATTTATATTACATTTGATAAAAAGCATCCAAAACACAGAATGCTGTACTTTCTTCTTCCATATATGTTATGAAATATTTCACACATTTAAAAGAAAGTGTTTCTTCAGAATCTTGCACAATTATTTCCATATACCTCAGACTTAAATGACAACATATTCTTAAGTTATTTTTTTAGTATGAATTTACAGTGTTTTTATGGAAATTTTTGTTAAAATGTCATTAAGATAAATTTATTTGCACACTCTACGCTTTAATTATTTCCCCATTTGACACTATTGAAAGTTTTTATTCATATCTTATTTATTTTAGTCTGCTAACGAAACTGAAACATCTAAAGAATAAGTTATTTTGAATATGTTTACAAAATATACGCGAAATTTTTATTTAAGTTAAAACGTCTATATACTATTCGAGAATTAATAAATTATCCGAAAAGTTTATATGCTGATTGCCGCGCGTCTATAAAATAAATCTTTAAAAAAACAGCAGACATTCAGCCAGCGTGTGCGATAAACGCGCCAAAATTGGCAGCGCGTTCACTCCCTCGCCAAGAGAGAAAAGTTGGTGATTCAGCCTGGTTTAGAGGAGCCTTACTGCAGAATGCTTCCACCTTCTTTTTTTCTATTAATAATTGTTTGTATTTTGTTATATTTATGATTAGTGTTTCATTTCATTTAATTTATAGTTGCATTTTATTTACAGCATATATAATTATTTATCAGTGTTTCGATTTGTAATTGTTTGTTTTGCCGATATGCAACCAAAAAAGATGAAATTACTTATAATGGGAGATTCAATGGTTAAATATTTGGATGAATATTTACCGGCGAATGTTCTGAATTATGAAGTAGATTTACATTCTTTTCCTGGTGCAACGATAGAAAGGTTAAGACGTAAGATATCCTTTTTGGACAATCGATACCATTTGATTTTGGTACATGTTGGTACCAACAATTCGAATGACAGTGTTGAAGATATTCTTAAAAAGTACGATTGCCTCTTTAAGGATATTAAACGTTTTTAACCAGAATATTAATGTTATCATTTCAGATATCCTATCACGTGGTGAAGAATTTTTCACAACTTTAAATCAGCGAGTAGCAGCTTTGAACCGTTTACAGGTAATTAATAGAAAGATTGTAGAAATTAATTCTCAACTTGAAAAGTACTGCCAAAATCGAGAAGCATTTTTTATTTGCAGGTCGTCTCATCATTTTGGAGCTAAGTTATTGGCTAGGGATGGATTACATCTAAACCGTCTAGGAAACAAGAAACTTCCGGCAGTTTTCCTAGATAATATCAAGATTGTTTTGACTTCAAAGCCAGTTTCTACAAAGGTAAGTCCTTTTGTATTACCTTGTGTTTCATTTACTACATTGGATTTTCCTTGCATAAACAAAAGAATCTGAGTGATTCTTTTGTTTCTGCAAGCCCTTCTTATCCTCTCTATTCAACTGTTTTAAAGCATGGTTGTGCTTTAGATGCTACTAAGAAGGCTAATTCTGATTTGAGAAATGCTGCTAAAGTTGCTTCTGGCTCTCGGCTGAAGAGTGTTGCTATTTCTGGTGCTGGATCTCGTTTTAAATGTGTTGTCCATGGTGGTAACTGTCATTCAAAGAATGCTGTTAACCGCACAGATTGTTTTAGTTTGCATCTGCAAAATGATACCACCCCTGGCCCACATCCGAAAAACGTTGCCAACCCAGATGCTAGCTCTCGTCTCTTTGCATTGCTGGCCATGGTGGTGGATCTCGCCCAAGGAACGCTTCTGTCCATAGAACTGGTTCTGGTTTGCATGTAAGGAATGGGACTAAACATAGATGTCATCCTAGAAATGTTGCCATATGTAGTGTTGGCTCTCATTTTAAGTATGTCAATGGTTTTGGTTCACGTCCAAGGAATGCTGCCGTCCCTCGTTCTGGTTCTGATTTGCGTCCAAGGAACTACCCCTGGCCTAAGTCCTGAGAATGTTGTCATTCCCGGTGTTGGCTGTCATTCTAGACTTGTTGGTGTCTGTGGTACTGGCTGTCATCCAAAAAATGCTGCTTCTAGTTTGCATTCAAGGAATAACGTCACTCCTAGCCCCTGTCATAGAAATGATATCCTTGTTGATGTTGACTCAGCAATGGATTCAAGGAATAACGTCACTCCTAGCCCCTGTCATAGAAATTATATCCTTGCTGATGTTGACTCCTCCAGATGTGTTGCAGTCCATGGTTCTGGTCGTTTTCTGAGGAGCAGTGCTAGTTCCACTGTTAATTCTTCTACGAACACTACTGTTCCAATTGCTAGTTTTCAGAAGAAACCAATTTGTGCTTTTGGTGATGGTTTGTGTCCAAGGAGGGATTTGACTGTTAGTGGCGGTTTGCATCTAAAGAATGCTGCTTCAGCTGTTTTGCACCTAAAAAGTGTAATGGCCTACATGGGATCATCACTAAAGAATGCAGTCACTGCTGCTGGTTGTAGTGTACAGCAGGCAAGTGCTGTGTCTTTCAGTGATTGTTATCCATTGTATTGTGCTTCTGTTAGTGGCAAAGGGAGTTTAAAAAATGATTCAACAAATTTTGATATTTCACAACCTAAATTGTGTACAGCAAAAGATGATTTTTACTCTGACTTTGCCTCTAGTTATGCTTTGCAGCAAAAGAACATTTCTATGATCAGAAAAAGCACTTCTTGTAGTTTAGGCCCAAGTTTCTTTCACTTTAATAAATTTTCTTTACTAAAAGATCGTGTAGAAAGCAGTGAAATTAACTGTCAAGTGAGGAAAAATAAGTCTATGTATCCTATTCTGACTGGGGGGGGATCTGAAATTGACTGTAATGCACCATCGCTTTATCCTAGAAAATGTGATATTTGTAAAAAAAAAAAAACTATAAAACTAAAAATTCTTTTAATAATCATAAAAAAAATTGCAAAGAAAAACTTGAAACTGAAAATTTTAAACTTTCAATAACTTCTCCTCAGATTAATATTGCTATAAACATTGATAATGTATTGAGTGCTAAAAAATTAAAAACCATAGAATGTATTAATGATAAAATAGAAATGGCTTATCTTCGTAAATGTGAAATATGCTTGAAAACTTATAAACCGAAGAATTAATTTTATAACCAAAAAAAAAAAAAAAGTTCAAATAAACAAGTATCTGATTTAAAACAAAATTTTTCATCTGATTACCCCCGGAAATGTCTAAATTGTGATAACTGTTATCCTTGCGAATTATCATTTTTTAAACATAAGAAATTTTGCAAAGAAGTTAATAAATTGTATGTATGCTTCATACCTGATTGCCATAAGTCTTTTACATATGTTTTAAATTTTAATAAGCATTTAGCAGATGAACATAATTTAAATAACTTAAAGGAATATTCATTTGAAACAATGAGTTATTTTCAAGATTGGCTAGAACTGGAAGGAACCTCGACATTTACTTCATTCAGAAAGTTTTCTAAATTAATGAAAAATTCTAAAACTTATCATTATTACTGTTGTCAGTTTACCACGCAAGGTTATTCTGATTTTGAAAAAAAAAATCTAGTCGGAAAAATGAAAAGGGTACAATTTCAAAAAGTGTATGTTGTCCAGTCAGAATATGGGCTTGTGAAGAAATGAATAAAATCTCTGTTTTTTACTTTCCTAAACATAATCATGAGCAAAAGTTTGAAAATTGTAAATATCAGCCATTGAAACAAAGTATGCGGTGTTTGATAAAAGCAAATTTACGTTTATCTGTGCCTCCACAAAATATAAGGGATATCTTACAAGATGGATCAGGAAATCGCGAGAATAGAAATAATTTCCCTGTAAAGGAAAGCTTTGTCTCCCGTGAAACTATTTCTGCTTATTCTAGATATTTAAAAAATTCATTGCTCCAAGTAGTGATGCAGTTTCTGTTAATTCAATCATTGAAACTTTAAAGTGTGAAGCATACAATCCTGTGTTATTATATAAGCTTCAGAATAATTCAACTTTGTACGGTCCAACTGATCTAGATAATCTTCCAAATCATAAAGTATCGTTTGCTCTTGGTCTTCAGACGCGTGAACAGAAAGAAATGATGATAAAAGGTTGTACAGAGATTTTATGTATCGATTCTATACATAAGACTAACCAGTAATGATTTTTACCTTTTTAATCTTATAGTACCTGATGAACTTGGTTGTGGCTATCCAGTTGCTCATTTTATTACTAATTTTCTAGATGCTGACACTCTTTATTGTTTATTTAATAGTTTAAAGTGTTGAGTACCAAATTTATATGTAAACTGCATAATGACAGATGATGACAAAGTTACATATCCTGCATTTTCAAAGGTTTTTGGGCAAGATGTTAAGCATCTTTTATGTTCATGGCTCGTACACCAAAGTTGGTTCCAACAACCAAATTCTAAAGTGGTAGATAAGGAAGTGTGACAAAAAATGCAAGGAGAATTAACAAAAATATTACATGAAAGAAACCAGATCACTTTTCATGATCAAATAAGTAGGTTTTTGAATGACTATTCTAGGAAAAGTAGAGATTTTATTGAATATTTTTCTGAAAATTATAAAAATAGATTAGAAGAATGGGCTTTGTGTTATCGGAACTTTCCACATGCATTTACTGATACTAGCATGTACTGTGAATCTTTTCACAATCAGTTGAAACTGTTTATTTTAAGCGGAGACATAATAGACGATTAGATAATTTAATTTCTATACTTCTGACAATTGAGAAAGATAAATATTTAAATCATACCTATAAATTATACACTAATGTATCTCCCAGAAATTTCATTTCTTTTTTAAGTAGGCATGAGAGAGGATTAAAAATTAGGGACAGTGATGTAAATAAATGCTCTGATACTTTTTGTTTGTTCCCAGACAAAAAATAAAACTGTTTGTTCCCAGACAAAAAATAAAATATATACTGTGCAGCGTCTTTTTGAAATTTGTCCTTATCAGGATTTTTGCTTTTATAGATGCCCCAAAGTATCGTGTCGCAGTGTGTAGTCACTTGTATCACTGCAATTGATTAGATAAATTGCTGTGCAAACATATACATAAAGTGCATTCATTCCTTAATAGACAAAATGATTGTATGTTTAACCCCTCGGGGATTAATCTTGAATCGAATCAGAAATGCAATGAAAACATGAAATCAATAAATGTGTATTCTGTTAATCATTACAATCCACAAAGTATTGAACAGAGAGTAAATGCATGTGAAAAGCTTGTAGAAGAATTACTGCAATTAATAAGACAACCAAAAGTCCAAAATGTCATGTTAAAGTGTGTTCATACAACATTAAATTCATTAGTTTCAGAATGTAGAGGAATTTTAAACTCGAATGAAAATTCAAGAGCAGTTTCAAGTGCATCATGTCCAATTGCACCAAATCAAAAACTTAACCCTCAATTGTTTAAAACTTCTAAAAAGAGAAAATTACAGAAACGTCAGCAGAACAATAATCACGATTTTAATGATAGTGTAGATGACCCAGAAATAAATGAATGTGTGGAAAAGAAAATTAAATTTAAAGCCATAGCATTTGATTTAAATGATAGTGATAAATATCTATGTGATTTAACCAGAGTTGATCAAAATAAATCATTTTCCCTTCCATTAAAGTCTAGCGAAGATATTTTTGAAAGAATTTTACAAATTGGCTGCTATAGTATCAATCGTATTGCTTTAAAGTCTTTAGATTCTTATATCAGTACAAGTGAAGAATTTTTGATAAAATCAGTTTGTGCAGATTTTGTTAGGGGGTGGTTATTTGATGTAATCATAAATGCATTTTTATACAAAATTTTAGAAACTGATGATAAATATACTTTTGCTGATTCCTCGATTACCCAGCTTATCTTATATGATGCATTATCACTTGGAAATGTTCTTCCCGTTTCTTTGAAATCTTTCAAATATTTATTGATTCCTGCTTGGATTGATTCTCATTGGGTTCTGATCATAGCAGATTTAAAGAAAAATACCTTTTTTTTATATGACTCGTTAATAAATTCATGCAATCCAAAATACATAAACTGAACTAATAAATGGTCTAATGTAATTAACAGCGAGTTACAAATTAACGGTTCATGGGATATTCAGTGTCCACCGCATGGTTTACAAAATGATGAAAGCAGTTGTGGTGTCTTCATCTGTTATTATGCATTTCAACATGTAAATCCTTCAATTTAGAAAATTTATTTATAATATTTTAACTGAGAATGTTATACCTTGTACACAGGAAAAGATAAATGTATCTTCAGCAGAGCAAAACTTTTCAGTAAATGTTAGAATGAATAAAGATTGGACCAAATCATGTTTAAAAATACATGATATTGAAATTACACCATATATGTTAAAATCTATAGATCCTTTTATAAGTAATGAAGAAGAACACTTGTTTAAATCTGTATCTTCATGTTTTCGAAAAGGATGGCTCTATAATACTATAATTGATGCTTTTTTATTTAAAATATTAAACAGTTTTGAAGATTTTGCCTTTGTTAAGTCTAATTTACAAATTCCTAAACGAAAGTTTTGTATTAAAGATCCATTACTAACAAGATTGAAATCAGCGAAATTATTTTTTATCCCTGCAAATTTAAATTGTCATTGGATATTAATAATAGTAAATATTCCAGATATGGTTTTTTGAATTTTATGATCCACAAAATAAATCATGTGGGCAAGAGTATCAAATTTTAATTCATACATGGTGTGAGATTTTAGCTAAAATATTTGCTACTACAGTCAAAAGTCGTTAATCCGGACTCGTCGGGACTTCGGCGATTCCGGATTATCGATTTTTCCGGATTATAGATCATCAGTTTAAATCTGGTAAGATGGCATGCAGAAATTATAAAATTAAAAATATGAAACCGTAATTTATGAAATAAAGAACAATTATGATCTAAAGGGTATCAAAATTTACAAAAAGAAAAAGCTTAATATTTATTTGTTTACTTTATTAAACATTTCTGTCAATGTAAGTTGCTTCGTTTCATGTGATAATACTTTCTCTTTAATTCTATTAAACAGATATAATTTCTTGTTTAGTTACAAAGTTCCGCTGTTCAAGTCCTATAATTACTGTGTTGTTTTCGTTTTCAATAACCTGTGGGTCACTTTCTTCACTATCGGAAGCGAATTATAATGACGAGGAACTTGATTTAAATCATATCAAAGACGGAGTACATCGAAATGAAATACTACACTTAGTAAGGAATTATAAGCCAAATAAAATAAAAACATCTGCCCTGAAGATAAGGATAGTGCTGACAGATCAACTTCCAATTCATTACGCGCCCGCTGCGGCGTTCCCCCCCGCCGAGCAGCGTGAAATTGATAAACAGATTTCGGATTTCAAAACATACTTTCGCTTTAGATCCTTTACATATTAACAAATATATATCGGAAATTCTATTTGATATAATCGAAAGTTTAAGCTTACTTTTATAAAATTGCTCTTACAGTCTGCAAAAAATAATAAGCCGGATCCAATTCGAAAATTAAGGAACAACGCAATCATCAACATTAACTGAAATAGATAATTAGATAATTTTAGCTTATACGTCCATTATACATAAAACGCGCACGCGAAAACGTATTCTGCACTTGCGCACACTCATATGCGCAGTCGTAAAAGGTCTTACGCGCACGCATAAACGCCTATGCGCATGTGTCAACGCGGCGCATGCGCAGAAAGTTTTTAGTTTTGAGGTCCGGATTATAGATCATTCCGAATTATGGGTGTCCGAATTAACGACTTTTGACTGTATTATGAGACTAGGGTTTGTCTTATATGTCTTAACTAAAGTTCTCTTCATGGGGTTCTGTTATGATTTTAGATATGTATCTAGGAAGTCTGTTTGACGAGGTAGGAATATAGATTTGTGGTTTCTGAACGCCTGGACAACAGATCAGTAACGGCCTTCACAGTATCATCTATTTTTACACACCTTACTTTTTCATTCGTAAGAAAAGCTAGAGATGGAAACAAGGTCAAGTCTCTCACTCTTAAAGAAACCTTGGAATTATAAATATGTCCGACACTCATATTCCTTTAAAAGACACAAATATTGGGAAATATTCTGTATTAAATGGATCACTCTAGATTCTCAATGTATAAAATGATAGATGTAATGGCGTACATATAACCAGATCAGTGCTGTGAAGTAGCCTATTAAGTTGGTAGATATGGGTTTGCTATCTATCGTTATGGAGGCATACGCAGTGACATACTTAGTAGCTCTGTTTACATATTTAAGTTCTTATCCTTACTTCCTCAAAGAGGATTGTCGTCATTAAAATCATCGGTTAGAACGAATGATGCAGATAAGTGCTATCTTAAGAGTTTTGGGTTGATATTATCTATGAGTCCATTAGAAGGCAGGTAAAATCGATACCAGATATACAATAACAATCTATACAGGTTGAAGACAGTAGTGAGCCAAACACATAGATGTTCCAGAAGGAAAGCATTTTTCGTCGGACATCGAAATGCACAATGTACTGGCAGTCAGCCTGTCCAGTTCTGCAAGAATTGATAGGTAGTGTATCTGTGGAGCCTGCCTTAGCAACCATACAGAATATAGTAAATTAAAAAATTCGGGAATTTACAATGAATAAAATCCATTTATTTTTCAAATAATTCTTATACTTGAGTAGTACCGTCTTCGCGAGATGTCAGAAGACAGAGAGGGACGGTGAGGATGTCCAAAGGATTTGGAGTAGACATCTCATCTCGGAAACTGCACCACTATGAAATGGAAAGCAAAGGTGATGAACATAGGTCAATGAGAAAAAGGGAGTAGGCAAATAAGAGGTAATTAGGATACGTATAAAACGGTACAAAATTTTTAGACTGATCCGTTCTACCTTTTGAAAAGCGACTTGCTGTGTCACACAGTCACATGTGATGTTGATGCAGTTCAACTACCTGAGCAATTTAGGATAGATTAATACAGATTTCGGAAGTTTTTTGTAGGTCTTATAAGATAGTCCATGAGAATCACATGCAAAACCACATTAAAACCTCTATCTTAGATGATTGGCCAGAAATGACTTCTAGCTTCTAAAACTTAAATTATGGCTGATTCTAAATTGTTATGGACTAATTTGTCTCTTTATGAAAACAAGAGGCATAAAGTAATAATATCAGACGAAATATGTTACTAAGAATTTCACTAAAACAGATGGCTGGAAATTCGGATGAGGCGACAAAGGTGCTCAGTTCTTTCCACCTACACGTTGGAGGTTTTATGAGACTTTCACAGGCTGAATGATTAAGACTACTGAATACTAGTAGTATCACCCAAGTTCGAACCCATGTGAACGATGGTTGCATGATAGGTTTTCACAGTATTTACATCTGCAACATGAATTTGATCCAGTTTTCTTTAGAAAGTCCTCATTTCCCCTCAGCAGATAGGACTAGTATGCTTTCCCGTATTCAAATAAGCTATCCTATTCGTCAGGAGGTCTGTCATCTCTTTTACATTATATAAATGGATCAGTGAATGCTCATGAATATTTCTGAATACACACAAGTATTTTTCTGTAAGTACATGACCGGACTGACATGTTTATAAGATTACATTTCTGTAGTAAGTAAATAAATATTAATTGTTGCAAATTTCTATAAATATTTAAATTCATTTTATTCTTATATAGATATATTTCTTACATGCAATTGTAGATATTTCAATTCTGAGTTCAAAAATATTTAAAGTGTAAAAATAGCTTAAACAGAACCTCCTTGAAAGATATGCTTGAAAAATTCCTATACGGCCAATGGTCGTAATTCCTCCCCAAAGCATTAAACCGTGGAAACGGTATATTTCACGGACAAGAGAATGGAAGTTGTGTGTTCCTTTCTCTTTCCAGATCAATACACTTATTAAGTATGAACAAGTAAGCTTCTAACGCGTCTTGCTGCTGACTTGCTTGCTTTTGAAGCCCTATGACCAATTTTGTTACAGAACTCGTGCTGCACCATATACACTGGTCATCAAAATTAAAGGATAATGAGGAAAAAATATGCTCACGAAGTTAATGTTGCAACTAGTGCCCGATGCTATAATTATTTACGTTAATTAACAGTGGCGTAGCTAAGGTGGGGCAAGGGGGCATCCAGGGGGCGGCAAATTGATGATATACATTTCAGAAAGAAATATTTTTTATTCTTGGAATACAGAAAGGGGCGCAGAATCTTTAGGTGTCCCCGGAAGCTGAAAACCTTAGCTACGCCTCTATTAATTAAATACAATTGAACACAAAATTGCACTTCCGCGCATACGTTAGCGCCAGAAATATGCAAATTCGGTGACTGAGAATGTGGTGCGCAATGGATGCATGTTGGAATTCCGGTCTGTTGTACTGTTTAAATTGAATATGGTTCCTGAGAGTAATCAGTATTCAATAGTTATGGCTCAAAGCATCATTTAAGTGAAGGTCAAAAGTGGCGAAAAATTGCTATAATCGAGAGAAGTCAAATACAAATGGAAGTCGCAAAAGATTTGAATCTGAAGCTGCTTTTTTAAGCAATGAATCGGTTGACAGACAGCCTTGGTCAACGGCGACCAAGAGCAACAAGTGCATCAAAAGAGCGTTTTATATCCTTGTTGGCGCGAAGAAACTGCAAGGGATTTGGTTTTAGAGCTTCATGCTGCCATAGGAACTCAAATTAGCCGTTCTGCTGCTGCACGAAGGCTTAACGAGGTTGGGCTGTATGCAAGAAAACCAATGGTTTGTGTCCCATTCACTCCATCTTCCAGATGGGCCCGTTTAAACTGGTACCGTCGTCATGTTTAGTGGAGCCAAAACGACTGATCCCAAGTATTGTTTACTGAGAAGTCCACACATAGTCTAAACAGTGATTCTAGACGTGTGTTGATCTGGAAAGAGAAAGGAACACACAACTTCCCTTCTCTTGTCCGTGAAATATACCGTTTCCACGGTTTAATGCTTTGGGGAGGAATTACGACCATTGGCCGTATAGGAATTTTTCAAGGATATCTTTCAAGGATGTTCTGTAACCGCTCGGAGATATGTTGACGAGCTACTGAAACCCCAAGTTAGACTGTTTAGGAGTGCTATTGGCCCAGAAGTTTTGCTAATGGATGAAAATTTTTGGCCTCGTCGACTATATGTGGTGTAAGAATACTTGTAAACAGAAGATATCACTCAAATGTATTGACCACTTTACTCACCCGACTTGAGCATGTGTGGGATGCCTTAGCACGCCGAATTCGTCCGCGGACCTTCCAAGAGCTGACAAATCCACTTTTAGATCACTGGCGTGCAATTCTACAAGACTAAAGTGTATGAAATCAAGATGTCAGATATGCCCTAGGTGACCATACACCATATTAAAAAAATATTTTCTGCAAGAGGGGCTTAATTTTCCCATCAATTTGGTTTGAATTTAAATATTTTGCGAATAATCAACTGCCAAATATTGTAATTTATGTTAACTAATGCTTTTGTACAAATTTCTATTAATAATTTTTCATTAAGTATCAGCTACTTTTATTTCTGTCATTATCCTTAAATTTTGATGACAGTGTAAATACGGCTCTGAAAGACGGGACGAATTAGTTGTTAATCAGCTGTAAGACTTTGAGGTTTAAAATAATGTTAGCGTTTTATAGTTGATTCATGAGTGATTTGGGAATATGTAATATTTCTTATGCACTAAGGGGGATAGCTTAATGTCCACATTCTCCTTCAGCTATTTAATTTCTTGCTGCTCATCTGAAGTTACTGTTTAAAGAGACAACCATATGTATTCATATGTATATGACAAATGAGATTCTCATATGTATTATGGCATATGAGACAGATGAGTATTGCCATATGTATATGACAAAGATCAGTTTCTTACAGAGTTTTACAGACTAGAAGACTGGCCTGACAAGTAGTTAAAGCCACAAACACTTGTAATTTTTCCTGAAGTTTATTCTGGTAGCTGGAAAAAACTGCTTGCATGCATTTCTGTAGATTTTATCTTGTGTAATGATGTATCAGCTAGTTTTTCTTAGAAAAATCTTCATAAAGCCATTCTGCTTGATAAACAAATAACAGTATATTTTGTCATACTAAAAAAAAAAAAAAAAAAAAAAAAAAAAAAAAACTAGACTAATCAGTTCTTTCCTTTCGGACCCAGAAGTAAAAGCTGGGATCATAGTGTTTCCTACATACAACATGAATATGAGACAGTTTCTTTTAGAAATTCCTCCACGAAGGCATCCCTTCGTTTAAGCAGATAGCTGTAATGTAATTTGCTATATTCGAACAAATAAAACAAACAATTTAATGACTTCTGTTTCTACAGCATCTAGTCCCTCCCAATAATTAGAATTTGCTGAATATTTTTTCATGATGCATTCAACAGTGTCTCTAGTTTCCTTACAAAGGTCATTTCAAAAATAAACATGGCGCATAGTGCCTTTCAGCAATTCGCAGAAAACCATTAAGTTTTTTTTTTTTTTTTTTCATATTAATGATGAATTTTGAGATTTTTAGCACATTTTATGCATTAGTCTGAATGAAGCAGGTGGATAGATAATTTATCGTGACAAATTATATAAAAGTTATGCCTTTATGAGAAATTTTTTAAAGACAGTTAGCTTAAATTTCTATAGGAATAAATGCAGCTTTTTTGAAGTTAAGTAATTTGTATTTTTATGGGAAAGCCATGAAAACCATGTGTTTCCAATCCATTTATCTACTGGTTATTGAATCTGGAACAAACTAATAGCATTCCATGGCTTCAGACAACATTCGACCCATGATGAGCCTTTTTTTTTAATGTAGTAAAACATGGGTAATTTTTATCAATGGGTAATGATAAATGATGACCTTTCAGTAAATTTATGAAAATTAATACATGTATGTGTACAGTTGGTTGAATACAAAATGAAGAGCAAAATATTAATGTAATTTATTGTATATCAGACATATACAAAATGTTACAGCTATTTCACAATAAAAAGGAATGGAAAAATTTATTTGAATAAACATTTTAATTTTAAAAATGCATAAGCCAGGCTATTTTCCATATAAACGTTTATACTATGGTACTGAGCAACTAATTGAACTGGGAAACAAGAGTTCATATCTACTTTGTAACATACTTCTGTCACCAGTCTATTGATTGAACAATAAGTAAGTGACAATCAAAATCATCCATTATCAGTCAATGATGTGTGCTAATTTAATTTTGTATTTATATGAAGCGACACCTGCTTGATTTTTACTCACTAGAAATATTCTTTCATGTGAAATTAAATATCAAATTACGGAAGTTTATGAAGTTGACCTGTTAAAAAATCAAAAATGAGATAGTGACATGGAAAGTTCTTGGGTGAAAGAGATGACATGCATGATTAAGAATGTCCTGGAAAGACATCTATTATTTTGAATGAATTATAACATAGAATAGATAACATAGAATGAACTTTGTGACTAGCACTACACCATTTATGAATTCCATACACTATTCTCATATGTGTTATATGACAATAGTGATATGAACATTATGTGTTATATGAGAATCATGAATTCCATACACTATTCTCATATATCCATTATGCATGATATCATTGCCTGTCATCTGCTTTAGTGAAAAAGTGTGTGCTAAGTAATAACACCAAAGAATATACCAAATATAAAGTGTGTGTGTGTGTGGGGGGGGAACCTTTCATTTAGAGCTGCACTGATATTGGCACAATAAGCAAATAAAGATGCTTATTTACTTTCTTATATCATGACTGAGAAAAAAAATCGAGTTGTCTGTTACACCCAAATGCAAACAATGATGTGTATCACGTTAGATTAAACAATAACTTATGGCATGGCATCATGCACACTATTAATCAAGCCAAAGTGCAGCTAAGCAGATGACCACTGCATTGTGGTACAATAATTGCTCCACTTCTGCTCGTGAAACATTGAATACACTGAGCAGATTCTTTTGAAATTACAAGAAATGCTTCTTGGCTGACAGCATGAACTTAAGGCTAAATTCATAACAGCTACTTCAGAAATTGTGATTACAAGTTTGGGAGCAATTGGTCAACAACCTCAATCTCATCCTAAATATTTACTGTTTTTTCAACAGTTAAACAAATTTTTGGGCAAAAATTATTTTACAACTACAAAGTATTCCAGAAAAGAGTATCTTCATTTCTAAATGAACTGCTAACAAATGTGTATGATTAGCGTTAACAGAATCTTGTATCCTTGTAAAATAAATATCTCAGTGCCACACATACCTATATGGAATGATGGCCAAATTTACTTTAATATAAGGTGGTGTGGTGTGGTGTATTTAATTATGGCAAAGCACACTAGGGCTATCTGCCCAAGGGGAGGGATGCCTTCGTGGAGGACGTTCTAAGGGAAACTCACTCGTATACACGTTACACATGGGGAAAACCACAAAAACACCCCTGCAGCCAGCCCCTTCGCCTTTAATATAAGGTTTGGTACTTTTAATATAAAAACATTTTATTAAACTAACAGTCCTTATGTTTTTCTTTTAAGTATTTAAATTCCTAAATGGATACTGTTTTTGGATTTTTTCATGTATTCATGAATAAATATTTTTATGCTTCAGTTTTACATGCTTGGATACTGAGCTGTCATTTTTTGAAGTTAATTAACTAAACCATAATTTTTCATCTTTAGGTATCTGATATACCAGGTGATCAAAAAGTCAGTACAAATTTGAAAACTTAATAAATCACTGAATAATGTAGATAGAGAGTTAAAAATTGACACACATACTTAGAATGACATGGGGTTTTATTAGAAAAGCAATAATCTGATCAGAAATGCAATAATTAGCATAACAAATTAAGACAAAGCAAAGATGATGTTCTTTACAGGAAACGCTCAATATGTTCACCATCATTCCGCAACAATAGCTGTAGTCGAGGAATAATGTTGTGAACAGCACTGTAAAGCATGTCCGGAGTTATGGTGAGGCATTGGCGTCGGATGTTGTCTTTCAGCATCCCTAGAGATGTCGGTCGATCACAATACACTTGCGACTTCAGGTAACCCCAAAGCCAATAATCGCACGGACTGAGGTCTGGGGACCTGGGAGGCCAAGCATGACGAAAGTGGCGGCTGAGCACACGATCATCACCAAACGACGCGCGCAAGAGATCTTTCACGCGTCTAGCAATATGGGGTGGAGCGCCATCCTGCATAAAAATCGTACGTTCCAGCAGGTGTTTATCAGCCAGGCTGGGGAGGATGCGATTCTGTAACATATCGGCATACCTCTCACCCGTCATGGTAGCAGTTACAAAACCAGAATCACGCATTTTTGAACTTTTTTTTTTGGTTCTAATAAAACCCCATGTTATTCTAAGTATGTGTGTCAATTTTTCCCTCTCTATCTACATTATTCCGTGATTTATTAAGTTTTCAAATTTATACTGACTTTTTGATCACCCGGTATAAAATTTTAGTAAATTAAAAAAAAAAAAAAAACACTAATATTATCATAGATTTGTTTAATGCATAAAGTCATGAACAGGTTTAAGAAATAATTATGTCTATACTTCTCATAGTATATAAAAAAGATAAAAATGTATTAATCAGACCTTAATATAGAAAATGCATAATTTTTGTAAACTCACCAAAGGTTCTTCACTAGTTGTTAAAGAAATAAAATCTGTTCATAATTTTAATTCAAAATTCAGAAAGAAAATGAAATTTTGTGTGGTTTCTGCATATATGTGATTCATGCATATTAATGATTCTAACTAAAATTTAAAAAAATCCTCCATTAAGAATAATAATGAGGAACTTTATCTCTTACAAGAATCTCAAAGATATATTTTACTATTTTATTACGTAAGTGTTACTTTATAACAGCTGCACATTTAAATAACCCCCATGTTCTCAACAATTTTAGTACAGAAATTATCTTTAAAGTAAGAACCCCGAAATTAATCTCTAAGAATTCGTAATTCAATCCAGGTTAGACTATTGGCGCACAATTTGTCTTCATAATTTTTCCTATGTGCACAGTGAATATGAATGTTACATAATCTTTCACGAAGGAAAGATTCCTCTTAAGCAGATAGCCTTCATGCGCTTTACCATAAATTGACTAACGTGCTGGCTGCATGAGCGTTTTCGGGGTTTTCCCCATGTGTAACGTATATACGAACCAGTTTCCCTTAGAAAGTCTTCCAAGAAGGCATCCGTCCCCTTAGGCAGATAGCCCTCGAGGCTTTGCCATAATCACACACTCCCCCCTCAAACCCTAAATAAGTTATTCTTGAAAAATTTTTAAATCTACAAATTGTTTTTATTTCAAGTGCTTCGAGTGAAACAAATTTTGTTTCAATTGAAGAATGTGCATCCACGCACTATGTTGAGAATGCATTCCTAGAAAAATGTTTTAGAATTTTCCTTAAATTGCCCTTAATTTGGCATCTACAGTTGACAGAAAATATTTTAAAACAAAACCAAACAATAGAACAAAAAAGTGCAATTTATTTCATAGCCACCGGTCTGCCAAATCAGGGCACGCGGTTTTCAAATTGCTTTTCAATTGTAAAGTACATATAGAATACAAGTTTACGAAAACACTGGTAAGTAAAGAATTGGTTATAGTTCCTTTCATATTTAACCCTCCAGGCGGCAAGGCCGTATATATGCGTTCGAAAATAATGGCTCTCATAGCGGCAAGGCAGCATATATGCGTCCAAATATTTTGGTCCTCATGGCGGCAAGGCAGCATATATACGTAAACTTAAATTTTGGCCCGAAACGGCAAAGCAGCATATATACGGCCTGTCTCAGAGTGCCCTCCCCTCTCTGCTCTTAATGTAAACTGACAGGTGATAATTTTTCTCTGCGGGAGGTAATTGAGGAGAGGAAACTATCTATTCGCTAGGGGCAAATGGGTTTTATCGTTAGGTTTTGAATAACAGCTCGGAATAAATAGCTCGTTCAAAACTTCCAGCTGTTCCAGCTGTTCTGTGCTTATACCAGCTATAGTAAACTTAAATGTTTATATTTGTAAAGAGAATTTTCATTTTCCAGCCTAATTATTCTCCAAATTTTAGATGCAGTTTGGCAAAATGTAATTGGAATTAAAATTAAAATTGCAAGAAACTGCAACAATATTTTGAAATATGTGATTTCATTTATATTGCAATTGTAATTAGCTTCGCAATTACAATTAGAAGGTAAGTACTTTTTAAATGCAACAATAATGTATGTAATTGCATTTTAATTCTTAAGTCTTACAATTACAATGCAATGATAATCACAAACATTATAATTATATAATCTAATTACAATTACAAATTTTATTGCATCTAATCACAACTACGGTAATATTAGCTAATTACAACGTAATTTTAACTGCAATTGCAGTAGGTAATTATAACTACGTAATTAGGAAAGTAATTGTCTCTGATAATTAGAATTACTTAACATAGTGAAATTATGATCATAATTGTAGTTCTAAGTGTAGTATGCAATTGTAATAAAATTATGCAATTACTAAGTAGTTATAGTTAAAAAGTAGCTGTTTTTTTAATTACAATTACAATTTACGTAATTTCATTTAAATTACAATTACTCTATATTTGTGAAATCCAATTTCATATTCAATGCAACTGCAAACATATAATCTAATTACAATTACACTGTCATTGTAACTCCAGTAAGTAATTATAATAATGTAATTAGGATAGCAATTGTTTCTGATAAAAGCAGTTACGTAGCCCAGGAAAATCATGATCTTAATTGCAAATGTAATTGCAGAATGCAATTGAAAACACATAGTAATTGGAATAATATTATGCAATTATCTTGTAATTACAATGTAACAATTTTTAATTATATATACAATTTACTCAAATGCATTTTAATTATAATTGCATTTTAATTGTGAAATTTAATTGAGTAAACGGTATAACTGTAATTATATTATCTAGTAAAAATTACAATGCAATTGTAATGACCTCTTAATTAAAATTGCGCAGCAGATGATTGTAACTATTTAATCAGAAAAACAACTGTCCCTTATAATTTCAGTGACATAGGCTAAGGAAATCGTGATAATATTTGAAAATTACAGTCAATAATATTATATTCGAAATGTTTCTGCATTTTGGATAATGAGTTTTTAAATAATACAACGGGATAATCACCTATGAGAAAAATATTAATATTTTCTGTCATGTCTTCTGAATCATCTTACATATATTGTAGTTTGTGGTACCAGCATAAATAGGAGTTTATTTAAAGGAAATATTTTATATAGACCGAAATGCACATAACGTTAGTAAGCAAATATGTATGTTTATGATCTTCGATATACATGTGAACTTAAATTACAAGATTAAGGGAAAGCAAGCAAAGAGTTTATGCCAATGCAAAGGGATGTTTCCGCAAAGGATTTGCTACGGGACGCTTGTCCAACCTATTGCTTTAGCTGGTGAAAAAGGATTCTGATCAGCAATCAGTATGCTTAATTGCTGTGTGTATTAGACATTTTACTAAATCCATTTATTATGAATTACCGCCCAGACAGTAAAGCGGTTCGTGACTCTGGTTGCCGTACCGAAGAGCCTGGGTTCGAATCCCGGATAGGGCATGAATGTAATTTGTTCGTCCTCTTCATAGGTGGCAACGGTGGCCAACGTATTAGTTCCTCCCTAATAATATGACCGGCCTTAGTAGTGATCAATGTCTATAAACGGCTACTCCCTGCCATTGGAAAAAAAAAATTACGAATTGGTCTTTTATTCAACATAACACACATTTTCCATAAATAGTTAAAATGCATTATTCAGTTACAAGTGAAAGTACTTGCATGAACTATTTTCCATCATTGTTTCACGTAAAAACAAATAAAAGTACAATTTTCTTGTGCACCTGTGATTGTCATATTATTTGAATTACGGTAAAGACTGCAGAGATGCTTCTATGGAGGACTTTCTAAGGGAAACTGGCTCATGTTCACATCATCCGTTAATAAAAGCAGGAAAAGATCTTTATTTAATTGAATGCAACGAAACGTTTAAGAAGAATGATGTACTCATAGAGAACTTTCTAAAATAAAATGATTTGTATTCATGTTACAGACAAGGAAATCCACGGAGCTATCTAAACATTTAGATTGTTTGCCAAAATGGGCATCCGATTTGAACTTGTAGTATTCAAAAGACGACTTATTACTCTGCTAAGCGAAAAATCTAATTGCTTTTGAAGTTATATTGTAATTCGAACAATCATTGTATTACAATTATTATTTTTTTTTTCCCAATGGCAGATTGGGAACAGTTACAGTGCAACACAGTCCATTAGTCTATACAAGGCCAGAAGTTGCAGTCACTTTATTATGGAGGCATCTAATATGTGGGGTACCATCGCCTCCTATGAAAGGACGAACAGTTAAAGCCATGCCTTCTCCGGGATTCGAACCCAGGCCCTTCGGTATCGCAGTCTGGCTTCCCTAACCACTATACCATCTGGGCGGCACGATTACAGTTATAACTGCATTAGTTGTAGTTTTAACTACAAAGTAACTACAATGAATTACCAGCTTTTCTCAGTCAATAACAGATAGCTTAAACTTTTAAGATAAATGGAAGGTCTTATAATTTGTCGAATGGCAATATTCTAAGAAAGTGTAGTCTCCAGGATGATCGAAGTTTAATTACAGTCTTACATTTCGCATACTCGCAGCACTTGCCCAAAGGCTGTTCGAAGATTATTTCTGTTCACCTCATCCATTAATTTTGAAGACAGAATCATGTCTAGAGACATTTTTTTCTGAGGACAGTATTTTATATAATAGAAAAAAAAATAATAATAATGCGTCTCCCTCAAGGTGCAACGAGTACTGATAAATTTAATTGAAATTACAATTACAATTGTAGTTAATACAAATACAATGTTACTTTAACGGTTAGAATTACATTATAGTTCCTAATGGCAAAAATATCAAATGAGTGTTATAGATTAGTATACTTATCACAATATTAAACTTTTAATACCGTTTTATTTTATTTAGCTTATCACAATATTGAGCTTTTTAACACCGTCGGTACTGAAAAAATGTTTTACTACTGTCATGAAATGTATATTCGATAATAGTTTCTCATTGATGTTTTTCTTATATATTTTTCTGCATAATTCATAAATGTTTGCAATGGAAATAATTCTGAGGCTTTTATAATACTTTTCATGAAATAAAGTTCCATTAAGGTTTACTTGAAGGAGACTCTCAATGCAAGCACTCGAAAAGAAGTTATGCTACATTTACATATTATGAAATGGTTGAATGTACAGTATTTACTTGTAACAGCGGTGCTCAATATATCGCGTTTTCTGAAAGAATGCATATGTTGCCTAAAATCGAATTTAAATCACTATAATCAGAATAATTGGCTAAAGTATTAAATTGTAATTTTTACAGCATCAATCGAATTAGTGGATTTTATTGAAGATAAAAATGTGTTGATATTGACAAGCTATATTAGTTTTTGTACTATAATGAATGCTAGCTAGTAGCTATATGAATATAATGAATGTACTATAATGAATGCTACCTAGTAGCTACTCTAGCTAATAGCTAGAGTAAAACTCAGGATATGGTAACATTAAATAAATAAATAACTAAAATTTAAAAAAAAAAAAAAAAAGAAAAAAAAAAAAAAAAAAAAAAGAAGAAGAAGCAGAAAACAAAAGCGAAAAGGAACTGAATACATTCCGAAAGAGAAGGCTTACTATGGTGAAACATTAGAAACGTGTAGACAAAGTGTTAATACTTATATGTGAGAAAATACTAAGGACAAATTAAAATACATCATAACTACGTTTGGTGCTTTCTATATTATTTGTATCAATATTAATATAAGTACCGAAAAATACTTAAAAAATAGGTATTTTCGAAAATTTAAAGGAACAAAATTGCAGTCTGAAAATTTATAGCAGCGGAACTTTTGAAGTAATTTGATGCCTTCTGAAGGTCGCCATGAACATAACAATTTATAACTGTCAGCTTTTACAACTTGGAATCAGATAAACTCTATTGTTTGGTAAACCGGACTGTCTAGTAATGTTTTCGGTACTGTCTAGTTTCCGGGAATGGCGATGTATGCAAGCTTTTTCTTCTTTCTGCCCTAAGAATAAACAGCTCATAGGGGAATTCTGAACGGAAAGCAAATCATCACTTACGGATAGAAGAATGTTCTAAGAACTACGGGATAAATTTATAATGGGAATAAAAGAATGAAAGAAATCGGAAACTCTTTTCTAGTAATCATTTTACTCCTCGAAAGTTGGTTTCAGTATCACCTTTTTAAGGAAATAACATATGAAATGGATTTCAGAAACTGAATCTCGAAATCATCAATAACTATCCAATATTCTGCATTTGTAAATATTTATTTAATTTGCATTTCAACCAAATGTTGAAAACAAAGCGGAAAAAAATCTCCTTGCAAAAGGAGAAAAAAAAAAAAAAAGATTCCCATTCTTTTACAGTGATATTCCATTAAATTATATCAGAAAATCATATCACTGTTGGATGCAATAAATACTAATTTCAGACATGTTACCTGTTTATGTTGTTAACTCTCTTTTGCAACTGAACACTGGTAGTTTTGCCTAAGTTTGAATTCCGGCGAATGCGTTCGTTGCTTGGTATTTTGGTGAATTTTAGGTTGAATATACCAAACCAGTTTCCCTGAAAAAGTCATCTACAAACGCATCCTTTTCCTCAAGCAGGTGCCCATCGTATGCTGCCTGACGAATATGCAAGAATTTTTCTTCTTTTACACAGCTTTCATAATCACATATTACCCACCAGCGGCCAAGCGGTAAAGACGCTGAACACTGGTAGTTCGGTCCGTGGTTCGAATTCCGCGAACGGGCTGGCTGCATGGTCGTTTTCGTGGTTTTTCCCACGTGTAACGTGTATACGAGCCAGTTTCCCTTAGAAAGGCCTCCACGAAGGCATCCCTCCATTTAGGCAGATAACCCTCTTGTGCTTTGCCTTGAATAGTACCATACCAATAATACCATAATCACATATTATATTATTGAACATTTTTAATTTGCAAAACTATAAATTATGGAAAACTATGACATATTTATTTAGATTAATAAAAAGATAAAAATTAAATGCGTCATCGGCATCATTTTGTTAGTAATATCATTATATAATCTATTGTACTTTTTTTTTTTTTTTTTTTTTTTTTTTTAGTGTACTGGGGAATTAAAGAAAATTTCTCAAAAGTATCATCATGTTTTCGTAAACTGATATATAGTGTTAAATTATTATATTAAATTTCAGTTTATTATAGCAGAAATCGTAAATAGCTGCATTATGTATAGCTCTTGCTTCACTGAGCTTTCGGAAGTTAATCTGCGTCCATCCGCATAATCGAGAAGCAAGTCGATTTGTTTCTCAGTGCAATCGCTGTGGGATCTTAATTCTACTGACCGATGTTCTATAAATTTAAAATATTTTGCCCTGCCTAAATTCTGTAGCTCTCTACATTCTAAAACTTTTGCCGTTGTCAAGTGCCAAATTCTTAGAATTTCGCCATCCCTAAATTTTCTTGTTCGATGCCTCTTTAAATTCTAAGAATTTTTCAGCCATTAATCTGCCTCCTGGCCAGACGTGTTTTTCGATGCCACATATGTCACTGAAAAAGGTTGAAAAATCGGAATTTTAAAAGCAAACTTCCTACTTTTCATCAAATAAATTTTATCGATTAGCAGTGCTATGGAAGCATTAAAACATTTATGTAATAAATACACAAATACTTCAGAAACATTTTTTTCTCTCTACTGAAGAAAGGCCTGTCTCTGACTACCTGCGAATTTGATTAAGTTTTATCCAAAATCTACGTCAAAGCGTTTCTTTTTGGCCTAATATTAAATTTTACATTGGCATGTTCCTGTCCCTGCTTGATGTTGACAAGATTTATTCAAAACTGACTGTTCTTATTTTTTATTTTAAAACAAACAATTTAAATGGAAATCCTCAGCTTGCTTTTATTTATTTAACTAATAACATTTGATAATGTGAATTGAGATCTCTACGTAATTTGCGTATTTGAAAACAAAAAAATTTTAAACACCAATTTTGAAGCTTTTGTTTTGGTTTGCTTTATTTTTCCTTCAAAGCAAGGGAGAGCTATCTGCCTAAAGGGAGGAATGCCTCCACGGAGGACATTCTAAGAAAAACTTACTCGCGCCCACATTATGCACAGAGAAACTACAAAAATTCCACTTTGAAAGGTAAAAGTGTCTAATTTTTTAGAGCGCGATTTTCCTAACAATGAATTTTAGCAATTTAATACAAGTGCTATATTTAATTAAGAATTAAAACAATGTTCTTTTGTGATTTATGTAAGGTAACTCTTTCTGTCAAAAATAATCATATGAAAATGCACCGAATTTCAGTACCATGTAATTTAGTTCGGAAACTGAGAGGTATCTGTGACATCTTGTCTATATGTAGAAAATTTTTAATAAGGTTATTATGACTGAAATTTGTTTCAAAATATTCAATCAACCAATAAATGCGATGAAGGTAAACTCCCCTTTTATAAATATGAAACAAGATAAACGAAATAAATTTGTGGTAAAATGAATTACAAACATTATGTCGAAATGACTGACACTGAGCATGTGTTTGTTATTTTAATAGTAATTTAATTATCAATTAGATGTAGCTTTCAATAGGAATTAGGTATTTTAAGCCTCTTATAAATTTTTTCTTAGCGTTAAAGCTCGATAACATGAATCAAAAACAGAAAATTAGTTAAACTACACTGTCTCACTAGTCGTAAGATTATATTACTCAAATATGCATATAAAAACAAATTAACATTCTATAAACATACATTAAAATACCGAAACGCAATAAAAATTAATAACATTTATACTTAAAAAGCAACAAAGCCGGGCTCATGTGAATCACTAGAAGAGGCGCCAAATTGGCTATGCGAATTCGAAAATTACTTTAATTATTAGGAGAATTAAGCTTCGTCAAACTTAAATCAATAAAACAAACCAAAAAAATTGCAAGGAAACCTGGAAATTAATGCAATATGCATTTCAGTGTTATTTCTTATTTATCAAAAACGAATTTTTTAACGTTTTCATTTGAAAATTATAAATAATTGGCTACATTATTTCTCTGAATTTATAAAACTACGATTAAAAAATACTTTAAGAATTATGGTATAATTATGCTATAAGAGTTATGACATTTTGATTTAATACAATTACTTTTGCTTAATACAAGTGTAGCTATTTTTATATTTATGTGGACGCGCATTGACCTTTCTGCCTCAGGTGAAAAAATATCTTGGCACGGCCCTGATAAGCAATTAAGATTAGAAATATGCACAAAATTAGTAACAATGCAATACAAAACTTCCTTTTCTGTTTTGGATTTCCAGAAAAAAATATCTTTTTTCGTCTAACCAAAGCATGGACACAAAACGTGTTCCTTCCTCCGTAAGGGCAAAAGCAGCCCATCTGCTTAATCGCCTCTAGGCGGTAATCAAAGGACAGTAGGAAGCCATCACTTAAGTGAAACGACTTGTTGATCGCCCTACAAGGAGGGGGGAAGAAAATCTAACAAAGGCCGTTTTCAGGACAATTTTGGTTTACTCCAAGTGAAAAAAAAAATTGTAAACATGGTTAATTTTTACTGCAGTTTTCGAGACGTAAATAGATTTGAATGCGAGCCGCCCGGTGGGTTAAATGCAAGCAGAGTTTTTAAACATTATTATAACTAATATAATGTAATCTAAACCTGTAAACATAATTTTAAGATTTTCCAAAATGAGTGTTAATACTTTTACACCTCTGGTAATATTCATTCCTGGAGAAATAGAATTTGCTCACTGCGTTTGTACTGCACTAAATTATTATTGAACAATGCCAGCACTAAGAAAAATTTACAATGCATGAGCCAAGAATTTTTTTTATTTATTTCTTTTTCATGTGGCATTGAAAACTACGGTCCCAGAGTTGATCTGCCTTTACTTCAGGGATATAAGATGTTTAATTTATTTAATCGCTTCATAGTTTTTGGTTCAAGAAAGAAATGCAGATGCAAACCCTGGAGATTTAGAAAATAAAATCTTTGTTGACTCTTAATGTATTCAAAAATTTAGTTTTATCACTTAGCTATATAAGATACTACTTTTACCTTAGAATATAAAGGGAACAGTTGTTTGATGATTTATATTGCTACTCCATTTTATCTTTGAATGCAAAATTGCATATACAGGAAGGCATTGAAATTTCTAAATGTAAACATCTTTGTCGAATAGCGAAATACTTCTTCAGTTTTTTATGATCTACATTTTCAGAATTCTAAAATCGCCTTTGAGGTATCAATCTGTTATGCGAAATTTTCAGATCTCAAGCTATTTACTGTTGCTTTCTATGGAAGTTATGAAGCTGGGAATGAAGATTCGTACTGAGTTAATGAATATTAATGAAGTTTCGCACTGAGGATTAAATTCAGGGAACTAAAAAATAGTACACATCTGAATTCCTGTATACATGCTTAGTATTCCAATATCTTGTTTGATTCCCTCCAAAACACGATTCTCACGTAAAATTAATTACTTTCTGAACACTACAAATTATTAATAGGTTAAGGCCGTTGAATGCTGGTAGTTAGACATAGGTTCGACGTCAGACGATCGAGCTGGGCGCATGGTTGGTTTTCGTTGTTTCTCCCATGTAAAACGTGAATACGAGCCAATGTCTCCTAAAAATCTCCACGAAGGCATGCTTTCCTTTAGGTAGGCAGCCTCCGTGTGCTTTCCCATATTCAATTAACCTAAACTAACGTATCTAATTTCTGAACAAATTGATACAGACATGACATTATAGACGCAAATGATATAACAAAAGATAAATTAATAACTTTTGAAACTTGTATAAATTTTGAATTAGAAAATGTTCCATAATAACTGCTTTAATAAAAATTCGTATTTCATTCGTCGCACAATTAAAATTAATTTTGTCATTAAAATGATTCATAAAAGGAAGGATTTCTAAACATAGTTATGAAACGCTACTAAGTTTAGCTTTCTTATTTCGAATATATTTTTATTTTTATTTTTCGAATTAAATAAAGTTTTATCTACCTAAGTAAAAGGGGCTTCCGTGGAGGGCGCTCAAAGGAAATTGGCTGATATACCCTAATTATATGTTAGAGAACAAGAAAAGTTCATGCAGTCAATCCGTTCATCGGAATTTGAATCCAGGTTAAATTATCAGAGTTAAAGAAATATTATTCGTTCGACAGCTAGTTATCATTTAGAACATAACAAACCAAAATTTCACTCAAGTAAGCGGTAGTCGTGGAATGCATGTCATTTAGAAATAACACTAAAATTAATTTTCATTACCTGAAACATTTATATTACTACACTGCCTTATACTGAAAATTGGAATAATGTAATAAAAACACTTATGAAAAGAATGAAACGAAGGCAGTTTCAAATTCGAATTGAAACCAAATTTAAAAATATTTAATTAGAAATACCTGAAAAAATCATGCAATTTTAAATACATTCAAGGTTTTAAAATAATTTCTGAAGAATTTTAGCAGCCGAGCTTCAGAAAATAAAATTTCTTTGATATTTGAACTCCAAGCCGTATTTGTACAGCAAAAAACCTGAAAACGCAAACGCGTGAGAATCGAAGTAACAAACCGTTCTTTTTATTTTCTCCTCTCAACAAAATATTTCCTGGAAGATACCGAATTTGCAAACAAGCCATGTGGGTTTAAAACACGGGCAATTTTCTCCAATCCATTAGCGGAAACCCACAAAAGAACGCACTTTCCCGGGTGTCATAAAATAGTCATCAAGCCTCAAGCGCTAAAATTCCTACCCCTGCCATGAACGGCAAACTGTCCCGAGCCCCCAGTTGCTGTATCCTTAGTACGGGACACATATGTCCCAGCCCCCGGGGAAAGGTTAAATGAAGAATCCTGAAACACTCCTTATCTGCTGCGCCTCTGCGTGCGGGCTTGTTCCGCCTGCGAGCTTGCACCGCGCACCGCCTTCTGGCGGTGAACCGGTACATTCTTACTACTGGTAATTACCAAATTATGTAATCCATCGTACTAAAAAAATGGCGAAATATGGCCAGAAAAAATTACGAGTGATGATATTTCAAACGAGAACTAGAAATCTCGAGCCACGATATTTGGCGTGTTGTAGCACTGCTTTCTCCTGATTTTTTCTTCATTTTTAAATGACGCCGCTCTAGCGGAATAGTACCCAAAAACGTATATAGGATGAAATTTCCTGAAAATAGCAAAAGAAAAAAAAATTATAACAAAACTAGTTTAATGCGTAACAGAAGCCTTTACTACTGTTTAAATACTTTACAAACTTCCTTTAGACATGTCCTGAATGAAATATTATTCAACGCTTAAAGCCTAAGTCAGTATTTTTCAAAAATTTTAAAATCTTCAAACTATTATTTGTTTTTTCTTGAAGAATGTGCATTTTTGTATATATGTGTATTGTATATGTATTTTATTCATATATAAGGATTTTAGAATTTCTTTTAAATGCTGTCAGTTTTTCATTAAGCGTTGAATCATCGCCACACACGCTGTAATCCAAACTTCCGAAGAACTACTCAAAAGTTCTTGCAGTGAACAACAGAAGACAACTAGAATTTTTTCCATAGCCATTGCTCTGCCAACAAACGGCAACGCAGTTTATTTTAAAATAACGACCAATCTTCAAATAAGTACTGCGAAACTTTCTAATCTAAATTGTACATAGCAAAAGACAATACGAAAAAAGTAGTGATTAATATTTTTTTTATTTAATAAACATAAACAGTAAACGTTATTTTAAATGTCTATAGCATCGTCGAATTAAAAGTTGTTTCCATGTCAGATGTATTTCACGAAGAAATCTCAAACTTTTAGAAATTTGAATAACTAAATTCCCGAAGAATTTTATAGTCCGATATATATAAGCTGCATTCGTTTCTTTACGTGCTAGCAAACGGTTATCCCAGATTTTTCTCACAGAGTTAACAAAGGTAAAATGCAGTTCGAGAATATCATGCGTTTGTTCAGAAACCGAAACGAAGGATTTGTGAGATTTCCTGCTCTACCAATTCTCAAATTTAATGTTCTTGTATTAATCTCCATAAGTTTGACATAACTTATGGGACTCAACTACGTACGGAAAATCGATTTGATTGTGAAAAAAAATTATCTGCATTTAGTCAGATTTCGTTTTAGTTTATTGTTTTTAATAAACATGTCTGTAATCAATGTGTGTACTGATTTTTTCATGCCAAACGTTGCCTGAGATTTCAGCCTTCATTATACAAGTTGCATAGAAAGTAAAACATAATCATTAAAATAAAATATTTTAACAACGATTGTAATGTCACGTGATATATGTATTCAAATATCGATCTTCAAATCTTTGAATAAGATATATATCACAGTTCGCGGATTTTCTCAGGCGTCACTCATGTTCCTTAAATGATAATCAATGTAATATAAAAACTGAGCTCGAAACTATTGAATACCTAAAATTTCTCCAAATACTTGCTATAAAAATTAATGTCATAATAATGCTAATTAACTGAAAAGCAGAGTAAGATTGCTTCCACGTCGTCTTATTTCAGACAATTGGCTTATGGATTATTTTTTTCGTACTATAGATTTAAAATGGTAGAATCGGGAACATGGTTTCTACTGCCAGACATACTTACGATGGTGTGCCACAGGGCTCCGGTCTTTCTCCTCGTTTGTGCGATATATATATTTAGACCTATGATATTCCAAATGATTGACAGACGATGATTGCTCTTTATGACCAAGCATCTATAATTACAATAATCCTGCTTCTAGGACAGCATTACCTCAATCTTATGGGAAACTGGTTCACGCTCTGGAGGATCGCAGTCAGTATTAAAAAATCCAAAGCAATTATTTTTCGAAAAGGTCACTTGAACTTAACTCCACTATTTTACAAAGAAACAAACTGAGTTGAAGAAATTAAAAGTCTAGGAGTTATCCTAGATAAAATTAAAAGTTTCGCAAAGACCTAAGGGAAACTGTTCAAAAATTAACATCACACTTGCAACAATCTGACTGTTTGTGGATATGCAAATTGTATTTCTGTCGTTCAACTGAAGAGCGGGGCAGACGCAAATTTGTTAAGGTTTTAAAGCCCGTGTTTGGAGCTTCAAGGAATTAATGGAGCTCCAACGATGCAGAGCATCTTAGTTGCGTTTCTGAAGCTAGAGTTTTGCCATATTCTGCGCTGATCCGCAGCCAACTTGCTGAATGAAGGCCAATAGAGAGATTCGGTCAACATTATGAGTCTGAAGTTAGTGGAGTGTTACATTGAGGTAAACGCCAGTCATCTCACAGTCCACTAAACATGAAGAACGAGATGTGCAATGATCATTACTTAAAAGAATGCATCCCATGGCAATTCCTAAAAACAGATCTTGTATAAATTTGTTCTTAGTCCTGCTTCTATGTTATGCTAGGCTAGTCTGGGGTCATTCTCCCAAAACCCACATTCGACAACTCCAAGTTTTGCAAAACAAAGCTCTTAGAGGAATTTTCAAAACTCGCTAGTTCCTCCCGAAATGGTATATCCACAGAGACCATAAAAGAGACGCTATTCGGCTAAGTATGATTAAGTATATATTTGTTTACTGGTATAATACACAGCTGATCAAACGTTCACACTGAATGCAAATTCTGAAGTAAAAACGTGTGCTTGAATTTCATTCTTCGAAACTCAACTGCCGTTCCAGATTGAAATATCATACGATATGATCAACTCATCTGCATTATTGTCCACAAAAACTGAGCAATAGAATTCCGGGCAAAGATAAAGATTAGTCGCATATTGGTTACATCTTGAAATTTCACACCACTAATGAGTACGTCCCTGGTACGTGCAAAATAGGATAAAAATATTGTTTTAAAGCTAGAAGTTGGAAACAGAAAGAAAGTGTATATAGCGTTTTAACAGATTAAGAAACTCCTATTTTGATAAAATAACGTGAGACTAATTAAGAGGACAAATTGGCATCACCTTATGGGGTCATATCAATGCTAATGAGGAAAGAAGTGCTCAATTTCAAAAGTGTAGCCAGCGCTCGTATCACACATACGGTTTTCCTTTGCGGTCATGCAAGACCTTTTAAAGATCGATGATAGTTGCCGATTAGAAAGATTATTCCACAGAAATATAAATGAAAAATTGATAAACATTTCATTCCAGAAATATCAGCGACAATTACTATATACAGGCGCGCCACTAGGCTATGTGACTATTGGACAAGCGATAGGCATTTTGTTATGAGCCTCTCCTGTTGCGGGTTTCTGTGAGTCGCTTCCAAATCGCTTAATTTCTTCTTATGGGTAACTTCAAAGATTAAATAGTATGCTGTTTAAGACCTATTTTGGATTTGTTAATAATAGATTTTTGTGAATGGATTTGTGGTATAAATAAAATACTTGATGTTTTCTAGCGTTACTTTATTTGTAGCTTGTAATATGTTGCGTATCTAGATAATGCATGAATTTAAAACGCTTACAACGCAAGTTTAGTCATAAACTTTTTAATACAATTTTATGACAAAAAATGTTAGGAAAGGGAGTACTAATGAATTTCATTTCTGTTTTTGCCTTGTTTCGTTAGGAAGCTATTTTGTCAAACATTATCCAAAGTTGTTTATATTTCACATAATTCATTTGGGGTTAATTGATTTAGGTATCTTTGCAGTGCTGCCTAATCTATAATTTAATGTTCGACAAAAATCAATGATATCTGATTTCCTCCAATAGACACCTTTAATATACAGGGTGTTTATAAAGTCCCGCTCCCAATTTGATGTTTAATAACTCATAAAATAATAAAGATAGATTAAAATTAATAACATAAATGATTAGATAGACTCAAAAAGTTTCATGACGCTTTCCAGTGAACTGCTACGTGTGCCCCCTTCGTCGCACGGAGAATATCAAGTCGATATTCAATTTCACGCCGGGTACCGGCAAGCATGTCGGTATCCACAGAGGCTATTGTGGTTGTAATTCTGGCTTTTAGGTCATCAATGTTCAACACTCTCCTCCTGTAAATGTTGTACTTTACAAATCCTCAAAGGAAAAAGTGTGCACTTTGGTGTAAAATATAATTTTCCATATCAGAGTAACTTCAGTGCTTAATCTACAAGCACATAAAACACTAAGGTAATTTATATTTACAGCATTAAATTATGTATGTGTAATAACAAAATCAGTTTAAAATGCAGCGGCATCTTTGTAAAATAAATACAATCGTATCAGTTTATCCTCAATTTCTAAACTTATGTGCTCATAAACTAGGGTATTTTATGTCTATATATTGCCAAAGAGTATACCAGAGTATTTCGTACGTATATTACAGTATAATCAAGCTAAGGTTATCTAAGCTGAACTATTAGTGTAGAATATTTATGTAAAATCTAGTGTAAAATAGAAAAATTTGTCTATTCTCAATAGCTGACCTATCCGCGCCTAATGCGCACCAGCGGTAAAGCGCCTAATGCGCACCAGCGGCACCGAGCGGTAAAGTCGCTGAACACTGGTAGTTCGGTCCGAGGTTCGAATCCCGCGAACGGGCTGGCTGCATGGGTGTTTTCGTGGTTTTTCCCATGTGTAACGTGTATACGAGCCAGTTTCCCTTAGAAAGTCCTCCACGAAGGCATCCCTCCCCTTAGGCAGATAGCCCTCGAAGCTTTGCCGTAATTAAATAACCTAACCTAATACGCACAGGTTTTAAATGCGCATCAGAGGGGAATTTATATGTTTCAGGGTAAAATCCAAAAGAAATGTCTAAATGACAGTGTAAAATGTTTAAATGTATGTGTAAATGTATCAGTGCAAAATTAGCGACTATCGGGTACGTCAATATAATAGAATTATTAATGTACAATATCAATGTAACAGCATCTTTTATCTCATATGAAACTATTGTCTTATACCTTGCCCTGATGTAGCCGTTTACAATAAAAAAATCCTATTAAACCACCGACGCCGAGCTCCTGGGCCTTGTACAGTTGCCAATTTCGGAAATCTTGCCTTGTACAGTTGCCAATTTCGGAAGATACACGAAAAGTACTCGTAAGACGCCCGTGTGTCCGGACTCGCTGTTCCCTGTCTTCTGTATAGTAATATTGTAAATACATTATATAAATACTGTGTTGTACTGCTTTAATTTGCTGCGGGCAGGCGGGCATTAGTTTGTCTACGCCTGCTTTAGGGGAGGGTTAATACTGAGAGGAAGAAAATCTCACATAATATTAATTTAGAGAAAAAAATTGACTTCAACTATTTTGCAAAACATATTTCTTGAATTTTTCCAGAAACTAAGTTTGCTCCTGAGAATAGGCTAGGGCATCAAACTCTAGCTAAATCCTCTTTTATTTCTAAACCCCGCCTATTAGGATGGATTTTAAATTGGAATAGGTTTTAAATGAAATATAATCCAATACAATGAATTATTATTACATGCCTAGCCACCGGTTTTTCCGCACCTTGTCGTGGTAAATTATCTTGCAAATTTCTGTTTGTAATTCCTGATTCTCTGTCCATTATTTTTATATAGTCCATTATTTATATATTATAATACTGCGTTGTCTCTTTAAGGCGAAGCGGTGGTTTTGGTACTTATTTTAGATAAATATATGCTTTGCAGCTAGGTAGCCGGTAAATGATGTTCGTTGTCCAATGTGTTTGTGTTATATATGGTTGTAACGAAAGTTTTACGCTGAATAGAGGTCTTAATAAAGTTAGAAAGCAAAACGAGGAAGGACTATCTTTAGTGCGGGTACAAATCACCATCCAAATCTAAGATTTTCTGCCAATATTTAAGTACTTTTTCAAAGATTTCGACTCAGAAACTGGTGGACGTGAGTTCAAGAACAGATCCACCACATTTCGCAGGTCCTCTGCAGAATGGAAGAGAGCATCAGCAAGATGTAGCCGCAGGTGGGAAAAAAGTTAAAATTCCGAAGGAGCGATCTCGCGACTGCATGGTGGGTGCAGCAAAAGTTCCCACTCGAGAACGTACGTAGTCCAGCCAGTGATTAATGGAAGAAGATCCAGGATCTTCTTCCATTAATTTAAAAGAAGTTGCTTCCTGTACAATGATATAATTCAACCCACTCGTTCAATTATTTTGTTACCGAAACTTCTCTATGCTATTACAATTTGTGCCCGTCAGCCTGTTGGTTTGTGGCATTTTCTCTTCCGGAACTGTGGAGAGTTGAATTTTATGAGAGGTATCCAGAATTCCAAAAACTCGTGGAAAGCCCTTTTAAAAATTCTCCTCCCCGTATGTCCTCATTCGTACAAGTGGCATTCCAGCGCTCGCTTTCAATCGTAGAGTTTGTTAGTAAAAAAATTTCTACATTATATGAAATTAAAATAGCATTGCCAAATTTTAAATATATTATTCCCGATTCCAATTCGTGGGAAGCTATTTCCATTTGTTCAATCTTTGTACGACTTCAATCAGCCGACATATAAAGTAAAATCTATTTTCGCATTCATTTTTTTCCGAGTGGCAATAATTCGCGCTTTGGAGATAAAAATGCTTTATTTCCAAATGTGTTGCTATTGCTCGCTTTCAAATCGTAGCGTTTGTTAATCAAAAATTTTTGAGTTTTATAAAACATGGAATAAAAGTAACATTGTCAAACTTTAAACATATTACTATTATGTAAGATCCTATTCTGGCATTGAAGAGAGCACGCGATTGCACGCGACGTCTCTCTGTGTCGAAAATTGTTCGTTAATGTCAACATTTTAAATAAATAACTGCTGTCGGCAACATTTGTTTAAAGTTAATATAACTGACACGATATATTAGTGCCACGTTAATTCTTTTATCAATATTGAGAAATTTTTTATATTACATTAAATTTAAATCATGACGCCATAAATATTAACCTGAAGTGTCAAAAGTTTTTGTTTCCGGTTGGGCAATAAAAAAGAATATTTACTAATTGGTTGATGCTTGGAAAGAATGAAGTAACTTCTTTCATACTAAATACATTCATACAGCTGTTTTTCCGATGTGCATAAAACTCGAAAATTTTGCTTTAGCTGCAGCCCGCTCATCCGATGAGCTTGCCCACTAGTATGTTTATAAAAACCTGTTAACTTAAACCTTTTTGTAAACCTTTTACTAACCTGTCTCAACTGGAGAAGCTTCATTTTTGGACTCTTATACATGTCAGAACCCTAAATTCATTCGGGAATCTGAGGCCGCCGAGCGGTAAAGTCGCTGAATGCTGGTAGTTTGGTCCGAGGTTCGAATCCCGCGAACGGGCTGGCTGCATGGGTGTTTTCGTAGTTTTCCCCATGTGTAACGTGTATACGAGCCAGTTTCCCTTAGAAAGTCCTCCACGAAGGCATCACTCCCTTAGGCAGATAGCCCTCGTGTGCTTTGCTGTAATTAAATGCACTACACTACATTCAGGAATCTGGAAAGAGCGGAAGTAATACATATACTGCTGCATGCCAGAATAACTAAGAAAAGTATCGTAAGTAGCCATTTGATTACACAAATTCTAAAAGACACGTATCTTTATAAGTACCTCATACCAGATTATATCAGTCGTTCCTTATAACCACTCTTTTGCAAAAAAATCGAAGCACCAAGAAGGACTTTTGCGATCGTGACGGAATTCGGTATGCAAAAACATCTTGATCGAACATGCAAATGATCAAGGTTTCAAGGGGCCCACCATCGGCTGAACGGTAAAGTCGCTGAACGCTGGTAGTTGGGTCCGAGGTTCGAATCCCGCGAACGGGCTGGCTGCATGGGCGTTTTCGTGGTTTTCCCCATGTGTAACGTGTGTACGAGCCATTTTCCCTTAGAAAGTCCTCCACGAAGGCATCACTCCCTTAGGCAGATAGCCCTCGTGTGCTTTGCTGTAATTAAATGCACTACACTACATTCAGGAATCTGGAAAGAGCGGAAGTAATACATATACTGCTGCATGCCAGAATAACTAAGAAAAGTATCGTAAGTAGCCATTTGATTACACAAATTCTAAAAGACACGTATCTTTATAAGTACCTCATACCAGATTATATCAGTCGTTCCTTATAACCACTCTTTTGCAAAAAAATCGAAGCACCAAGAAGGACTTTTGCGATCGTGACGGAATTCGGTATGCAAAAACATCTTGATCGAACATGCAAATGATCAAGGTTTCAAGGGGCCCACCATCGGCTGAACGGTAAAGTCGCTGAACGCTGGTAGTTGGGTCCGAGGTTCGAATCCCGCGAACGGGCTGGCTGCATGGGCGTTTTCGTGGTTTTCCCCATGTGTAACGTGTGTACGAGCCATTTTCCATTAGAAAGTCCTCCACGAAGGCATCCCTCCCCTTAGGCAGATAGTCCTTGAGGCTTTGCCATAATCACACACACACAAGGTTTCAAGGCAAATGAATAGGAATCGCGATCATAACGCGCATTTCGAGTGTGCAATTCTCAAAATATAAAACATGCAACAGATGCTAAAAATTATCTTTTTTTGTTGCTGCCATTGTAATTCCGTAAAGAAGAAGTTAAAGGTGCCATTATGACGATATCGAAGACCTTACAGACAACTAAACGACGTCGAATGTGGTAGCAATGTAGGTTTGTGTGAAGGTGGGTCGTTATACCGAGCAACAGGCCACCACCTGCAGCGTACAGACACTGCTGTGCAAAAAATGTTGGCAGCAATGGTTGCTACAAGGAAATTGCCGCAGACAAAATGAAAGTTCTGGAAAGTCAAGGAGCACAAATGTGAGGCAAGACAAGATGATTGTTCGCTAGGCCCAAACCTCCCCAACGGTTTGTTATCATTGTCGGCTATTTAACGCACTACAGCCACGTCTTTACCTCCCGTGGTACCGTCCACCATCTCACGGCGCTTGTCTGAGGCGGGGTTACGCTAACAAAGGCCTTTAAGACATTTGTCTTTGACCCCACATTGTCTGCGGAGTCGTCTGGAATGGTGTCGCAGCCTATCATGATGGCTGCCATCAGACTGGCATCGTATAGTGTTCAGCGATGAATCCCGCTGCACTCTTGAAGGAGATGACCACCGTGTTTGTGTCTGGAGAGGACCAGCTGGGCCAGCTGTTCCAATCAGCCTTTGTTTTACAAAGGTATACATCTATATTTCCCGATGTGATGGTGTGGGGCACTATTTCTTACGATAGCAAGTCATCTTTAGTCATCCTCCATACATCTGCAACACCTCAACGATATGCTGATACCATCCTGCGGCCGGTTGCATTACCCTTCATGGCACGTCATCTTGGGGCCATTTTCCAACAAGAGAACGCCAGACCACATACTGCTCTCATATCTCTGGACTGTCTCCGTGCTGTTGATACTCCTCCTTAGCTAGCAAGGTCAACAGACCATTCACCAATCGAGCATGTCTGGGGCATGATAGTCCGCCAGATTCGGGCACCACAAAATATCGCAGATCTGGAGCGACAACTAATGAATGCCTGGTAGAATGTGTCGCCGCAAGCATTAAGAACCTTTACCACTCCTTGCCTCAACGAATTCAAGCATGCCTTGCCGCTCGGCGCGGTTCGACAACTACTAATTTGAACACTCGATGAGTGACTGTAAGCCGTGAACATGTACTATGACATTGATTTTTTAATTGTTTTATTATCTGTGTATGAGCTACATGAACATGACCAGACGTTCATACTTGCAGCTATACTCAGTACTTTAAAGTAGAACTTTTTGTAAATAGAGACTACCACTGTGCGTGGCAGAATGAGTCTTGCAGATTTCGTAATTATAAATGTTTTGAGAAACTACATGATGACCTTCAATTAGTGATTTAATACAATGAAAATGTAATAAATAGCTCAAAATTTTGAATATCTATACGAGTCAATGCTTATTTATATTATATTCAAAAGACCTCTATTTAGTATGTCATTGTTGTTAGATATTATACGAAACAGAGACAACAACAACAACGAAAAAAAAAAAAAAAAAAAAAAAAAAAAAAGAAACGAAAATCTGAAACCTTTCAGATTTTACATTACGCCCAAAGACGCGCTTTTTTAATATTTTGTGTGTTACTTTTATGTATTACTTAAAACATAAAATTCAATATCAAACATAAAATAAATATAAACATAAAATTCAAAAAAAAAATATTTCTTTGAATATGAACATCAATACTAAAGTTCTGTTAAGATGACAAAAATAGATTGAAACAATATGGAGCCTTATTAATCGTTTCAGAGAGAATTCACAGTAATAATGTAATAATAGTGTTACGAATTTTGTACATATGTAAATAATTTTACTGGAATTGCCTGTGAAATAGTAGTTTTTTTAGTTTTAATGTAATATGGAATGCTTGAAAGGGATGATGCTCTTCCGGAAAATTAAGAATACAGGGCCAACTTTATTTACCATTGAGTAAATGCCTCTCTCGCTAAGTAGGCGAGATATCGCCAAGCTAGTGTTTGTTTTGGTGACTACATTTTTTTGACAAACCTTGACAATCGTTTGGCGACATTTTTTGGTCGGGTACCTGCATAGCTGAAATTGGTATTGTGATTGAATAACTGTATGCTTTTTTGTAGCTATGACCGTATGGTTATCACATGCCTTAGATTAATTTCGAAAAGCAGAAATTACTAGATATATCTCGGCGGGCAGGGGAAAACTATATAAAACCGGAGAGTGCATCAGTTTCACATCTATTTCTCTTCGGAAGATCTCTCGTTTTTGGAACTTTTCATGCAATTTTAAACATGAGGCCCAGGGTGGATGATACCGCAGGTTACAGGGAAGTACTGCAGCTGCAGTAGAAGCTCTCGAAAATCTTATCTATATCCAAGTATTTCTCAGTTGTTTGTTTAGAGCGACTTCGAAGTATTGAGATATCCAGAACACCTTGGCCGTTTTAAATTCGCTTTTGCAATGAGTTGTGTTTAACGTTCTAAAAAGTTTGAAGTATAATTACTGACTATGTGATACTCAGTAGAGCTGTACATGAATTTTTTTGAAAAGTTCCAGAAATGTAAGGTGTTCCTCTTTTGCAAAATAAATTGTTTCAAGCTGTAGTCATTTCTGAGGGCCTTCAATCTATTACGAACACGTATGTACGCACAGATACTATATATCAGTGCTCTCAAATTGTCGGTCAATTTAATGCAGCCCGCAAAGACATTTCAGTTGTGTGATGTTGGAGGGGGTTCCGCAGCACGACCCTCCTTGGAGACAATTTAAATTACGTATTTGTCGCAAATACGGCGTTGCAAAGATTTCACTATCTTATTTACTTGAAGTTCGAGTTTTTATAATTTTTATTACCATTAAAAATGAACATGACTAGCCTTCCAGAAAATTTATAAAGACCTAATTAATTTACAATGTAAAATAAATCTTATTCGGAGATTTAAAGAGTTAACGAATTTTTAAACTAATAACCATCGCTTTGCTTGAGAATAAATACATTTTTAAGCGAATAATTTAAAGCTGATAAGAAAATAATCCGACTGACGGAGGAGCATCTAGAGTCCTAGATGAAGATAATTTCTAGCAGTTTTTCTCCAAGGCTACAAACTCCTGATAATATGCTTCCTGTTTTGTGGAACTTATTTCATTCATATTTATTTTTATCCGAATGAAGACTAAGAAAAAGGTAATTTTACAATTTTCATGATTAAAATTTTTAACTTTAAAGTAAAATATTTCTTTGAAATGATTAAAACGGGCGAGATTAAAATCTTTTAACCATAAACTTCTTATCGACAGATCAAAATCTTAAAACAAAAACAAAAACATCACAGATGTGTCAATAAAAGTAATAAAAATTCATAAAGACACAAAACATAAAAAATGCAATAAAAACGAACTTACTTTGATATATTTAGTAACCTGAAAGCGATCTTTCCTTCGTAGACCTAATATCCACGTAAGGTTCAGTTCAGGCTCAGACGAAAAGTAAAACAGAGTAACCTTTGGGCCATTTTTATAGTTCCAACGACACGGGGCTACAGTACATATATGAGGCATCCTATAAAACTACGAAATCAAGAGTGAATATAAAAACTCACGTTTGTCACGCGTTCCACGCTCGTCGCGGACATACGGGGCTTTGAGCTTGCTGGAAGCAGCGAGCAAGCTTACTTACAGCTTTGGGAGCGAGTAACACAAGCGCCTAGCCCCTCAGATGTTAGTTTCTTCCTGATTCCTCCCTGATCATTTGCTCAAATTCACACGTAGCCTGTTTGTGTCAGGGAGCTCTCGCGATGCAGAAAGCCGATTTCACAGTTACAGGCAGTTGAAAGATAATGCTTTCCATGATAAAAATGGACAAAAAGAATGATTAGCAGGTACTAATGACTATTGTTAAAATATATATTTTTCACTAGATGTGTTAAAATTCTTTAGTGGAATTATGGGTAAATGTTTTGTGATCCAAAATAATTTTAGAATTGTATTATTGTTATCATTCTGTGAAATTACTGTAGAAGTTTTGGTCAGTTCCCTTTTCTTATTTGTATTTTCCATTTACCGCTGGTCATAACAGAATATCTAGCGTAAATTATGGAACATCTAGCGTAAAATTATATTTAATGATAACATTTGATCTAACCTATAGTTCTTCTATTTTTAACAAATGTTAATGTAAACTTAATGAAGACTTTCATGGTTTTGGCTCACCAGTGTCCGAGCCGTAAATTAGGGAAATCTGGTAGTTCAACTTAGCTTAAAATCGCATCGAACGGGCCGACTGCATCGCCGTTTTCGTGGTTTTTCCCATTTGTAATAGGAATATGAACAGCGTCGCTTAAAATGTGCTCCACGAAGGCATCCTTCTCAGAGATCCTTAGTCAGAGGGCCCCTTGCGTGCTTTTCCGTAATGTAATAAACCAAACGCCACAAAATTTAGTTTATTTGATGACGGCAAAGCACTTAAAAATTTCTTCATGGAAGATTTTTTAAGGGATGCCGAGTGCATGCACGTTACACGTAGACTATTTTAATATGGCAAAGTACACAAAGAATAACACTAGTTGGTATTCAAGTTACACATGGAAAAAATCACGAAAAATATACATACAGCAAACAAGTTATTTTTCCACTTATATATAATTTCGCATTTATCTTTAATGCATTTAGTTCAGAGATTCCGTAAATGTCGGCCTGCAGCAGAGAAAAGCATGCAGTGAGAAGCTTCGAATCTCCTCCCCGTTTTAAAGGTACATCAGCGGCCGACCGGTAAAGGTCGCTGAGAACTGGTGGCTTGATGCGAGGTTCAAATCCCGCGAGCCATAACCACATAAGCCAAACGTCTATGTTTTAGCAAGAATCATGCAATTTGGCCAGCCAACCGACAGCAAAATCAGTGAAAATTACTGGTTAGGTCTGGAAACGAAACTCGGAGAACCGGTCGCGTTTTTTCTGGTTTTCCTCCACGTCTTAACATTAATACGAGCCGTCTTTCTTAGAAAGTCTTTCACGAAGGTATACCTCCTTTTATATTAATGAACCTCGCATACTAATAATATAATTAAATAGTTCGTGACCTGGGAAAATACTGCTTCAGTTTACTGATAACACCAAAACACATTAGGGGGGATCTGGGAATAAGTACATTAAGAATCTTCGAAGTCCGTATTATAGAATGACAATAATTCGGAAAATCGTAACGTTGCGCGCGAAAACATAATCATGCGAAATAAACACTTTCATTCAGCAATCCTAAAAGTGGAATTCTAATTTTCAAATAAGAAAAAAAGTAAAATAGTTTGCTATAAAGCCTTATAAAGCTCGTATTTAAAAAATACAGTTACAGTTATAGAACATCTAGTGTAAAATTATATTTAATGATAACATTTGATCTAACCTATAATTCTTCTATTTTTTCGGTAACTACTTCTTTAATTTGTATTTCTTACAAACCTTTTCTGTAGTTAGGTTGCATACAAAGTTTTTTTCCCAACCATGTACAAAGAATTACTTCGACCTAAAACATGTTAATTTTTGTTTGTGTAATATTGCACTTTTAAATTAGTATTTCTCAATTATGGTGTAATCTGTGAAAATATCACAACTTTTTGTTCCATAGATTTTTCAGAAATTGAAATTTAAAGTCATACGCCTCGAATAGTCTAAAGCACCGGTTCTCAAATTGTGGCACATGTAACACTGTTGGTGTACATTACAATATTTTTAGTGGTGCAACTTTTACACACACACACACACACAAAAAAAAAAAAAAAAAAAAAAAAAAAAAAAAAAAAATTAATCAATCTTAACGTGAATGTAAAATTGTCCCCTTTTAACACTTTGTTTTAATCTTTTTTATTCAGAAACTCATATCTTTTGCAAGTTTTTGACTTTTACGGCTCTAGGTTTAATGTGGGCCGATTGACGAAATTCAACTTGCGTTTTTCATGTCCCGAAAGCGCGACTTAGGATTTGTATTAGATTTACACATAGCATTGTTCTAATATAGGTATTTTGATATATAATCGGACATTTTCTGAAATGACATGCCAATGTTTTTTTCTAAATTTCGATTCTACTACTCAAATTATGCCAAAGTGGCAAGTTTTGTAAAAAATCGCATATGTATAAAAAGTTAGCTCTCAAAATTTAGCTCCTCAAAGTTAATTAAATTTCACATATATTTATAATGATCTCAATTTTTATAAGACTTAATTGATTCCTTCTTCCAGAATTCGAAATTTCGGCTTATAGAAATTTTATGATCACAATTTTCAAGATGAGATCGGTTTTCTTGTTGAAGTAAATCCACATTCCATCACAAGTGACTATCCGGTCCAGAATTTTGCCCTTGCGTTGATATTTGAGCAGATTAGTCTAGGCTGGAATACACCGTATTTATCCGCTTGAGTCAGCTCATGGCACACAGCGACTGAGCTTGTACTTCAAGTTTATGAAATGTATTAGGCGGCTAATGTACATGGCACTTAAGAAGCTGTGAAGTGGTTGAATACTAATTTTCTTCCATTAATTTCTCGCAGACCAACTTCAGTAATTCGGCCAGAACGCTCTGCTTCTTGAATGTCATAGCCCTTATTTTTGAACTTTCCGTACCAAACCTTTATGTTATCCTATGATGCAACATTAGTACTTAAAGCTGCATACATCATTTGGTGACATTCTGTAGCTGAATTGTTGCAACAGAACTGGAAGTAAATGATGGTTCTAATCTTCTAGCATGATAGTTCCATTTCAGACACCTTGCATTTAACAATAAGGAAATGATTTAAAAAAATTCACAATATAGTGTTCTAAAGCAAGTCTCTTTGTTTCAAATGCCAAAATTTGTTTGGCAAAATATGGTTAAACAGGCCAACACGAATTGTTTGCGCAGAAGATGTTTGCGGCGGCGTGAAGCTTTCGTTAAAATCCGCTAAAATGTCATGTAATTCAAAATGTGAAAGAAGGTGCTTTCTGTTATGGAGAAATAAATCAACCACTCATTAAAATATTCCGTTACCGAAACTTCTGTACGCTATTAAAATCTGCCTGTTTGATTGTTTCTGGTATTTGCTCCTCCGGATCTGCGGAGAGTTGAATTTCTAGAGAGGTACCCGGGATTCCAAAAATTCGTGGGAAGGCATTTCAACGATTCTCATCCTCGTACGCCCTCATTTTTGAAGTGGCATGCCAGGCCCGCATTCAAATCGTAGAGTTTGTTATTAAAATATTTCTAGATTTTATGAAATTTGGAATAAAAATAGCATTGCCAAACCTTAAATATATTATTCTCGATTCTAATTTGTGGAAAGCTATATCGATCTGTTCCATCCTCGTACGACTGCAATTAGCCGAGATATTAATTAAAATCTTTGAAAACACTAATTTTTCTCATTCATTTTTCCGAGTGGCAACAGTATCGCGCGATGGAGATAAAAATGCTTCATTTCGAAATGTGTTTCTACTGCCTCGATTTCAATTCGCAGCGTTTGTTAATCAAACATTTGTGAGATTTACAGAGTATGAAATACAATGTAATACTATTATGTAAGATCATATTCTGGCATTAAAGAAAGTACGCGATTGCACATGACATCACTCTGTGTCGAAAATTGTTCGTTAATAACAGCAATTGAAATAACTGGTGTTGGCAACTTTTTTGTTTCAGGTTAGTATAACTGACACGATATATTATTGCCAGGTTAATTCTTTTATCAATATTGAGAACATATTTTTATATTACATTAAATTTAGAACATGATACTAATTCAGAAGTCAAACAACAAAAATCAGCGTTAATTTACAAAATTTTCACAGGACTAGTTTCGATGGTTTTACCGAACCATCATCTTCAGCTGCAAAACCGCAAATGAACAAGATAGGAAATAATGTTTAGATAAGATAAGAAAGCCTGGACAAGAATAAGCAAGTGGCGCCATCTGTTGGCGAAACCAGAACTAAAACATAATTTCTCTAAAAGCCGAAGGCAAATTTGGATTGGAATTAGGATCGTTAACTAGAACAGAAAGATTTTTATGAATGTGAAATGCCTCTAGAAAATCCAGTTCTCCAATGGAAGATGTTTTTTGAATAATTTTGGCAGCAGAAAAATTGAAAGTGTGATTTTCGGACCAACAATGTTGAGCAACAGAAGACTTCTGTGTTTCCTTTTTTCTAACATATGCCTCATGTTCTTTGACGCGAAATTTCAAGGCTCTCTTAGTTTGGCCAATGTAAATTAAACCGCACTGGCAAGGAATCCTATAAATACCCCAGGAATTCATATCCGGAATGGGGTCCTTGAGTATAGAAGTTGGAATTTTATTGATGGGAGAGTAAACAACCCGAAAGTTAAATTTCTGCAAAATATGTGCAACTTTATAGCTAATTGATGGAAAGAAGGGAATGACAACAGAATTTTTATAATCTCCTAAAATAAGAGTGTGGCTTTTAGTGTGTTGAGATGAGAATTTTTTAACTGCTTGATTAATAATGTTGGGTGAAAAGCCCCTGTCAATAGCTATTGCTTTTAAATAATTTAGTTCTTCATCAAGGGCTAGTTTGGAGGAGCAAACTTGAAGAGCACGGAAAACATAGGAATAAAATGAAGCTAACTTTTGTTTAGTCGGATGACATGATTTAAAGTGTAGTGGAAGGCAAACCGATGAAGGTTTACGGTAAACTGTAGTACTGAAGTTGGATGTGTTACGTGTGACCAGAATGTCGAGAAACGGAAGAGAATTGCAAGTCTCAAGTTCAAAAGTGAACTGAATAGCAGGATCAATAGAATTCATTGTTGAAAGAACTCTATTTAAATCATCTTTATTACCTTCAAAGAGGGTAAAAGTATCGTCTACGTAGCGGAACCATGCCGGGAAGTTTAAAGTTTCAAACAATTTTGATTCATTATAATGCATGTAGATATCAGCCAGGATGGGACTGAGGGGGCTTCCCATGGCTAATCCCTCAGTTTGCTTGTAATATTTATTTTGGAAAACAAAATGTCATTCCCTTCTTTCCATCAATTAGCTATAAAGTTGCACATATTTTGCAGAAATTTAACTTTCGGGTTGTTTACTCTCCCATCAATAAAATTCCAACTTCTATACTCAAGGACCCCATTCCGGATATGAATTCCTGGGGTATTTATAGGATTCCTTGCCAGTGCGGTTTAATTTACATTGGCCAAACTAAGAGAGCCTTGAAATTTCGCGTCAAAGCACATGAGGCATATGTTAGAAAAAAGGAAACACAGAAGTCTTCTGTTGCTCAACATTGTTGGTCCGAAAATCACACTTTCAATTTTTCTGCTGCCAAAATTATTCAAAAAACATCTTCCATTGGAGAACTGGATTTTCTAGAGGCATTTCACATTCATAAAAATCTTTGTGTTCTAGTTAACGATCCTAATTCCAATCCAAATTTGCCTTCGGCTTTTAGAGAAATTATGTTTTAGTTCTGGTTTCGCCAACAGATGGCGCCACTTGCTTATTCTTGTCCAGGCTTTCTTATCTTATCTAAACATTATTTCCTATCTTGTTCATTTGCGGTTTTGCAGCTGAAGATGATGGTTCGGTAAAACCATCGAAACTAGTCCTGTGAAAATTTTGTAAATTAACGCTGATTTTTGTTGTTTGACTTCTGAATTAGTATTTATTCGGCGTGTTATTGTGTCTTAATTTTAGAACATGATGTCATACATATTAACCTGAAGTGTCAAAAGTTTTTCTTCTGGTTCGGCAATAAAAAAAATATTTACGAATTGGTTGTTGCTTGGAAAGAATGAAGTAAATTCTTTCATTCTGAGTATACTGTTGAATATACTGAATTATACAGTTAATTATTCAGGGGTACATACGACTTACAAATCTTTCTTTAGTTGCAGCCCGCTCATGTGATGAGCTCTGCCGCTAGTACGTTTATAAAATCTGTTTGCTTAAACGCTTTTGTAAAATGACTTAGGTAGGTATTTTATTACACAAATCTTAACAGACACGAATTCTTTATAAGTATCTTATACCACGTTATATCAGTCGTTCCTTATATAAATTGGTCCAAGAAACTTTTAGTTTCTTTCTTTTATCCGAATGATGAGAAATTACTAATTATCAGATTAGTATTCTATGAACAGGACTAGACGTTCGTCTTGCAGCTATATTCAGTACTTTAAAGTAGATCGTTCTGTAAATAGAGACTACCACTCTTCGTATTGTGGCAGAAATCTGCATGGGTCCTCGCAGATTTCGCAATTATAAATGTTTTGAGAAATTGCATGATGAGCTTTAATTAGTGATTTAATACAATGAAAATGCAATAAATAACTGAAAAATTTAGTATCTGTCCGAGTCAATGCTTAGTTATAAATTGTATTCAAAAGGCATCTATCTTGTATGTCATTGTTGCTCCGGTAGTTAGATGTTAGCTCCGGTAGAGAAAAAAAAAAGAATTTTATTAATTTATATATATATAAAATATATAAAATCTAATATAAAATCTAAAACCTTTCAGATTTTATATTAAGCCCAAAGGCGCGCTTTTTAAATATTTTGTGTGTTACCTTTATTTATTAGATATCATGTTCTTCGCACTTGAAACATAAGACTCAATTCAACAACAGTATTGCAAAATAATTTAAAAAGAGTGTACTTTCTGATACACAAACTCGCGCGCTGGAGATTAAAATATTTTATTCCGTACGGTGTGCTGCAACTGCTCGTTTTGAAATTGTTGAGTAACTTAATCAAAAATTTCTTAAAGTTATAAAATATGAAATAGGTAATAAAACAAGTTCGAGATTTAAGATTCCACCAATGTTCTGATGGAGGACTACGTTATTTAAAACTTGATGTCTGAGAATACCGTTGTTTTTTTTTTCACAATGAGAGAAACATATATGTATTCATGCAGATTCTTCATTATTAAATTTCTTTAAATATAGTGCAGGGCTTTGATATTTAGTGGCAATAATTTGAAAGGTGAAACGCCGTTTATACTGAACCAACGGAAAATGCCAAAACGAAATTAATAGCCCTTCTGAGATAACGCCTTTTGGGCTAAAAGGAAAAAGAAAACAATTATCCTGCAGTTATGCTGTATATAAATGTGTAGCGAAATATTTTACAGTGGTTGGCTTCCTAAGGCATTCACCGTTTAAACTATGACTAATATTTCTGGGAATAGTAACATCAATACTGAACTTCTCTTAAGATGATCAAAATAGATTGAAATAAGCTGGAGCCTTGTTAATCGTCTCAGAGAGAATTCCTGCTAACAATGTACTAATACTGTTACAAATTTTGTGTATATGTAAATAATTTTACTGGAATTACATGTGAAATAGTAGTATTATTAGTTTTAAAGTAATGTGGAATGCTTGAAAGGGACGATGCTCTTTCGGAAAATTAAGAATACAGCGGAATAATTAAGAAAATTAAAAATCACCTTTACGTATTAAAAAGTGGAATTTTTTTGTATATTTAGAAACTGCAAACATTTCTGAATCTGTTAAAACAAACGGCGTTACGATATTTGAATTAGAACCTTAAAAATTATGAAATAAAGGAAACGATTCTGAGATAAATATTGCCAGATTGGGCATTTAAATCATCACCTGACATTTGTTTACAATTGTACGCGCAGCTGCTTACGAATGTTCACTTACGAATGTAGATTGCTTTAATTTTAACTGTTAACATCATATATTTTGGTAAAATGGAATGTGTCGGACACATTCAGAAAAAATGGCCACTAAATTACGAAAGAGAAAGTAAGAAATCAAGGGGAAGAAACTAAGTGACAGTAAAACTCTTAGTGGAAAAGGCCGCCTTACAGATGATATTATAAATCAATTGACAATTTATTATGGAAATGCTACTAGAAAACATTGCAGTTCTGTAAAAGATATGCAGAAAGCAGTATGGGCAATATTTTACCACAAATGTTCAGCCAACGTGGAAGCTACTCACAATTGTTGCCCAACAGGGGAGGATTCGTGGTGCACATACCAAACAGCGAGTGCGAGTGGAAATCGTACAAACATAAAAATTCAATTCCACCATCTGCAATGGATGCTATCAAAGATATATTTAAAGATATTAGCATGACATTATTACTAAAAGAAAGTGTTTAGGAGGGCATGCACATTAATTGTTGAATGCTTTGATTTGGAAATTGTTTCCTAAAAATTCCGAGTGTGATTATAATATTGTTAAGACAGCAGTGAATGAGGCAGTTATTATATATAACGATGGTCAGGCTGGGCGATTACATACTATGAATGAACTTGGGTACCGAATTGATGATAATGCAATCAAGTTTGCAGCAGACACTGATCAACGTCGTATTCAGTCAGCCGAAATAAGGCAGAGATGTCTGACAATAGATGCTCGCAGAGCAAGAAAAAGAGCCAAACTTGTTGCAATAATAGCTTATTGAAGAACAAGAGGGTTATGGTGTATGCAGCTGGGCAATTGTAAACTGTTTTAGTATTATTTGAGAGAAAATATGTTGAAAATTTTGAACCTTTTAACTTTAAAACCATTTTTCTCAAAATGGTGATTTTTATACTTGCGCGCACTCTTTGAAAGAATCTATCATAGCTATTAATTTAAAATTTCGGGATATTTACATGATGATATTGCTGAAAAAATGCACCTACGTTTTTCTTCGAAAAATTATTTTTTAAGTATTTATATAACTTTACTTAAAATTTTTAATGATTTTTATGTTTTCTAAGATCTTATACTAATGGTGTTAATATTCTTTGATATTTTAAAATTTAAATAAGTGAAGAATCATACTTAATGATGTTCCATCATAAAATTGTAAAAATTATTACTGTAACTAAATTTGTATTACTGTCAGTTTGCGCGCAGTGTTTTAGTACAAATTTTAAATTTTCGAAAAATACAGTTTGTTATTTTTCTTTATAAAACATATTCGTATACACTAATAGTAAAATAAATGAAGGAAGATAATCATATATGTATAGTGATAACACCTGAAAATTTCATATATCTATGAGCATAACAATTTGACTTATTAAAACTCGAAAATTAGCCAACATCTTCACTTTTGTATTGCGCAAAAGTGATGTGTCCCTTTAACATTGAGTAAATACCTACAGTGGATGGACAAAAATATGGAAACACCTTGTGAAATGCATGTTTGAAAAGAAAGATTGATTTTAATGAAATATGTAGGTGGCGCTGGCGTTTTTGACTACTGACGCCACCTAGACAACTTCGTAAATGTGCTAAACATTTCAGTTGTTGTCGGAGTACTGTTATGTGAGGTTGTCATTGCATTATGTCAGAGTTAACAGACTTCGAACGTGGGCAAATTGTTGGAGCACGTATGGTAGGTGCTTCCGTAAGCAAGGTAGCCGAGGTGTTTAGTGTTTCAAGAGGTACTGTATCGAAGATTTATTCCGCATATTTGAAAAGCGGAAAAACATCATCTGCTAAATCACAGCGCGGACTAAAGTGTGTCCTGAGTGATCGTGACAGACGATCATTAAGGGCAATTGTGACGAAAAATAAGAAGACCACAGCTGCAAAAGTTACTGCTGAAATGAATGTTGTGTTAACGAACCCTGTGAGTACCAAAACAATTAGAAGGGAGCTACATAAACAGGGAATTGCTGGCCGTGCTGAAATTGAGAAGCCACTCATCAGTGATGCTAATGCCCGTAACAGGAAAAGGTGGTGTTTAAGTCATAAAGCCTGGACTAAGAGCAGTGGAAGCGAGTAATATGGTCTGGCGAGTCTTCTTTCACATTGTTTCCCACTTCTGGCCGAGTTTACGTCTGGAGAACGCCATCTCAAGCCTATAATACAGACTGCTTGTTGCCAAGAGTGATACATGGCGGGGGTTCTGTTATGGTTTGGGCAGCCATATTGTGGTTCTCTGCTAGCCCTATGATAACTGTGTCAGGGCACATGACTGCCAAGACTTATGTGAACATTTTGGCTGATCAAGTTCATTCCATGGTCTAACTTTGTTCCCCGATGGTGATGCTGTCTTCCAAGACGACAAAGCCTCTGTTCACACAGCTCACATTGTCCAGGACTGGTTTTCTGAGCACGAGGTTGAGTTGTCCCATCTTCCCTGGCCACCACAGTCACCAGACCTGAATATTATCGAACCTTTGTGGTCTACATTGGAACGGAAAGTGCGTTCTCGTCATCCACCGCCAACATCGTTATCTGAACTTGCCAGCGTTTTGCAAGAAGAAAGGTATAATATTCCCTTGGCAAACATGCAGGAACTGTATTTATCCATTCCGAGAAGACTGCAAGCTGTTTTGGATGCCAACGGGTTTCCTACACCATATTAAGCAAAGAAACATGTTTTATTAAAGGTGTTTCCATATTTTTGTCCAACCCCTGTATCTCTCTAAGCTGGCCAGATATAGCTAAGCTGGTGATGGTTGCGTTGAGTAAATTTCTGACGACATTTTGTTCCGGTTCCTGCATAACTGTAATTGGTATTGTGATTAAATAAATATATTCTTTCTTAGCTATGGCCGTAATTGGCTCTTATATGCCTTCGAGTAATTTCGAAAAGCAGAAAGTGCTAGAAATATCTCGCGGGCAGGGGAAAACTACACAAAACCGGAGAGTGCATCAGTTTCTCAGTTATTTCTCTTCGCAAGATCTCAAATCTTGGGAACTTTTCATGCAGTTTTAAATATGAGGGCTAGGGTGGATGATACAGCAGGTTACACGGAAATACTGCAGCTGAGGTAGAAGCTCTAGAAAATCCCATCTGTGTCGAAGAATTTCTCAGTTGTTTGTTTAGAGCGACTTTGAAGTATTGAGATATCCAGGAAACCTTCGCCTTTCTAGATGCGCTTTGCAATGAGTTGTGTTTAACTTTCTTAGACGTTTGAAGTATAATTACTGGCTATGTGATACTCAGAAGAGCTGTACATGTATTTTTGTGAAAACTTCCAGAACTGTAAGGTGTTCCTATTTTGCAAAATAAATTTTTTCAAGCTGTAGTCAGTTCTGCTGGCATTCAATGTATTACGAACACGTATGTATGCAAAGATACTATATATCAGTGCTCCCAAATTGGCGGTCAATTTTATGCAGTCCGCAAAGACATTTCAGTTGTGTGGTCTTGAAGGGGGGAATCCGCAGCCCGACCCTCCTTGGAGACTATTTCAATTACGTATTTGTCTCAAATACGGCGTTGCAAAGATTTCACTATCGTATTTACTTGCAATTCGAGTTTTTATTGTTTGTATTACCATTAAAAACGAATATGAATAGCACTCCAGAAAATCTATAAAGCCCTAATTAATTTACAATGTAAAATAAATTTTATTCCGAGAATTAAAGAGTTAACGAATTTTTGTACTAATAACAATGGCTTTGCTTGAGAATAAATACATTTATAATTAAACAGCTTTTCTCCATAGTCGAAAGCTGATAAGATAATAATCCGATTGACGGAGGAGCGTCTAGAGTCCTTGATGAAGATAATTTCTAGCAATTTCTCTCCGAAGCTACAACCTTTACTGACAAAATGCTTCCTGTTTTGTTAAACTTTATTTCATTCATATTTATTTTTAGAATAAGAGAAAGTTAATATTACAATTTTCATGATTAAAATTTTTAACTTTAAAGAAAAATATTTCATTGAAATGATTAAAACAGGCGAGATTAAAATCTTTTATCCATAAACTTCTTATCGACAGATCAAAATCTTACAACTACACCATAAACATCACAAATGTGTCAATAAAAATAATAAACATTAATAAAGACACAAAACGTAAAAAATGCAATAAAAATGAACTTACTTTGGTATTTTTAGTAACCTGAAAGCGATCTTTCCTTCGTAGACTGCTTATCCATTTAAGGTTCAGTTCAGGCTCGGATGAAAAGTAAAACACAGCAACTTTGGGGCCATTTTTATAATTCCAACGACATGTGGTTACAGTACATTCATGGGGCAATATAAAAACTCGCATTTGTCATGCGTTCCACTCTCGTCGCTAACCTACTGGGCTTTGAACCCAAAACTGTATTATAAGCTTGCTGGAAGAAGCGAGCAAGCTTACATACAGCTTTGGGAGCGAGGTGAATCGTCACACGAGCGCCTATCCTCTCAGATGTTATAGTTTCCTTCTGATTACTTCTTTATCATTTGCGCAGATTCACGCGTAGCGTGTTTATGTCAGGGAGCTCGGCATGCAGAAAGCCGATTTTATACATTTACAGGCAGTTGAAAGTAGATGTTTCATATGATAAAAAGTGGACTAAAAGAATTGTGAATAGAACACTAATGACTATTGTTAAAATATATAATTTTCACTAGACGGGTTAAGATTCTTCAGCGGAATTATGGGTAAATGTTTTGTGATCCAAAATATATTTTAGAATTGTATTATTGTCTTTATTCTGGGAAGTTGCTGTAGAAGTTTTGGTCAGTTCCCTTTTCTTTTTTGTATTTGATTTTCATATTTTCCATTTGCCGCTGACCAGAACAAATGTTAATGTAAACTTAATGAATCGTTTCGTGCTTTTGGCTCACCAATGGCCGAGCCGTAAATTAGTGAACTCCGGTAGTTCAATCGCAGTTAAAATCGCATCCGACGGGCTGGCTGCATCGGCGTTTTCGTGCTTAATCCTATGTGTAATATGAATACGAACAGTTTCCCCTAGAAAGTGCTCGACGAAGGCATCCTTCTCAGAGATCCTTAGCGAGACACCCCCTTGCGCCCTTTTCCGTTACATAATAAACCAGACACCACAAACTTCGGTTTATTTGATCATGGCAAAGCACTCAGAACTCTCTTCATGGGAGACTTTTTAAGGGAAGCCGAGTGCATGCACGTTACACGTAGATTATTGGAATATAGCAAAGTACACAAAAGATAAATCTAGTTCGTATTCATGTTACACATGGAAAAATCCCGAAAAACATACATACAGCGACAATGTTGGCCTGGGATTATTATACAAAGGAAAAATGATCAATTTTCAACAATCTCAAATTTTTCTACGAAGAGAATATTTAAAAACAGCATATCTTTAAGATTCCCAATAGAGTGTTAGAGCTGACGGTACACATTTTTATATTCGCTATGTTATTTCTTTAATTCCTCATCATTCACGTAACCAGCAATCTAACACAGTTATCATAAAAAAGAAGAATGTATGGGATAATTTCGATGAGTCCGTTTAGTGGAATTTCATAACAATATTGAATGTTTCTAAGTAGACAAGTCAAAATTTTAACACATGTTTATTTAATTCAAGCACACTAAAACGTACAGAAACATATTCTTAAGAGCTCTGTTTATTGCCTTTAAATTGCTCAATTTATTGCTTGATAACCTTCCTGATTAAATTTGAAAGTATCTTTGGCTCTACAGAATGGAAAAACGCTGCCACGTGGGAGATAAAAGCATTTTATTTCCGGCCACTGCAGCACATTCTTTTCATAGAGCCAAGTTTCTTGATTTAGATCGAAATATTACATTTGTTTTCCTATGACAAATGTCATTTTTTTAAAATCTGATAATTCTCTAAAGTTACATTTCCACTTTTCTATATAATCCCTCATTCATTTTTCATGCATTTAGTTCAGAGATTCTGTAAGTGTCGGCCTCCAGCAGAGAAAAGCATGCAGTGCGACGCTTCGAATCTCCTCCCCGATTTAAAGGTACATCAGCGGCCGGCCGGTAAAGTCCCTGAACACTGGTGGTTCGGTGCGAAGTTAGAATCCTACGAGCCATAATCACGTAAACCAAAGCAAACGTCTAAACGACCGTCACAGTAGAAACGTACAACTAAAAGATGTCACAAACGGTATATTTTTACGAAAATGAGTTTGTCTTCTATGAATGAAGCTTATGCAGGGTGGGTGTCAAATATTTCGGAAATTGTGTTCATATTCCATAATGAAATTCGTCTAACACAGAAACAAGTTTCCATCCGAAGATGCCACATATTTAAAATTATATTCACAGTTTGAGATTATAATTATTATGATAAAAGTTATATAACCATTTGATACTCACTAGTTTCTTCATATACTCGTGTGCTACATGTATTTTTTAAATTAAAAGGATCTATAATTAATGTAGGCAAATGAGCGCCTTTTTTTTAATCAAACTGCTTTGCCTATTTTAGGCAGAGCGGTGGCCTTCAAATAAAGTATTTTTCTTTTCTTTTTTTTTTTTTTTTATATGTGTAATGCTTTGTTGTCTGCTTAATTTTTTTTTCAGTTTACTTTTCACCGCAACAGCGTTCAGGAAGGTAATTCAGAAATCTGACTTACAATGTGTGTGACGATGACGTGATTGATTATTTTGAGATATTTTTTACTGCAGAGTAAAATATTTTGCAAGAAGTACCAATAATTAAATGTTAAAGCAATGGCAAAATTTTTGGTATACAAGGCAAATAAAATAATCCTCATTTCGACGTCTCATGTACAAAAATTTTGGTTGTGACCTAATAATCATTTAAAGCTGCTCTCTCAGTGTAACGTTTGTTTATTGTACTCTTATAAATTGTGTTCCACATAAATCTTTCCACAAAATTGTTACAACATTAAGCATTTTCCCCCCTTGCTCAAATTCACTTTCACTCGGCTCGAGAACTCAATAAGGGACTTCTCATCACCATGCCCACAGTTGGATAATCTGAGGTTACTGGCAAGTAATACCTAAACAGCAGAAACTCAGTATAATCACATATCTGTCAAAGTATTAGTTATCTCTTACTTCATCTGAGCTGGTAAAGCTCAACAGACCAACAAAAGAGTACTATATTCCCATTGAATTTTCCCATATTTAGGTAGCGCCTATTTTCTCCTTTCTGTTCACTTTTGGAATATCTGATGTGGATACACGATGATTAAGATATTAGGTGATTCGAAATTTATAACCGTCGGTCCTTTGGTATTTAACTAAAAAAATTCTCAAAGCAAAACCCAGGGTGGCAATATTTCAGGTTACAGTGAAGTACTGCTATGTGCAGTACAATTACATCGGCATCAAGGTAAAAAACCGGCCCTTTTAATCTCTCTGTCAAAGTTTTCATGTGACCATAAATTCCAGTTGAAATCCAACTAGTTGCAAAAGAATAAAACTCCCAGATTTATTTTGCGATGGTGTGACAACAGTATTGATGTTTTTTCAAGCCACATGGACCTATGAGCAATAATGCTACTGAACACTGGTACTTCGACCTAAGCTCGATTCTAGGCAGAGGTGCTGACTGAATGGGCGTTTTCATGATAGGTCCTCTGTTTAAGGTATATACTAACTGGTTTCCCTTAAAACTCCCTCCAAGAAGGCATACCTCTTAGGCAGAGAGCCAGCGCGTGCTTTCCAGCCAATGATTATAAGTTACGGAGTGCCTATGTTTCAAAACCATGTACCTCCACATCAGAAAAATATCTAAGTAGTGAGCAGAAATAGAAAAATTGCATAATTGGTTATGATGATGCACACTAGAGGGAGTTACATTAGCTCGAGAAAGTTTAAGGATAGGAAAAATCAAGCTTTGATTTTTTTTTTCCCTGGAAGTTTTATGATTTAAAACTTTTTCAGTATTTTTTAATTTTATATTTTATTTGGTATTATTTTTTTAAAATTTTATAACACATAATTACGACACTAAAGCAAAAAGCGATCCTCATTAGAATTAAATAAAGTAAGCAATAAAAAATTTCTTGAAACAGCGCAATATAAAAATCAACTACAAAGAGTTTACAAGTAGAAATTTTTATTAAAAACTGATTGAAATATTTACATTGTAATGGCATATTTACACGTATATGAAATGACAAATACATAAAATCTAATAAAAAACAACTAAATAAATTTGTCTCAAAAATAAACCTTTCATTTTAAAACAATAATTGCTGCTTAAATATAGAGTGTTGGTCACTAAACTGCAAACTGTTGTAGGAAAGAAAGTCTTCTGTTCTAATATCTACAAATATTTCAAAATATAGTAAATTCTATATAGACGTTAGCAAAGGGACGTTAGTGAGAGCTCTCAAAAAAGCACTTGATACACTTGAAGCACATAATTTGCACAGACACAAATTGTAAAACACGATTTGCAAATACTATGATGGCTGGGTATTACCCTTAGGTCTCCATTGGAATGAAATGTTTTCATGGCATATTTTGAAAAGCTGGATTTCAACATAAGAGCGTGACATCCAGAAAGTGTCCTCAACAATCGTTCCACTAATATCGATGGCAAGCAACTTAATAATGGAATAAAACTGCATGCAGGATTTTTAGCACATTTTACTTTGGCTGGAAAGAATTAAAGCTTAAATGGATGCCGAAAAGAGATAATGGTTTTGTAACTACATGAAAACTAAAGCACTAAACATTAACCAAAACCCTCCAGCCGTTACAGTGTTTGGCTCTCAAAAGCCCAAAGATCTCAAAAATTGTATGAAAAAGATAGTATTCATGATTCGAAAATGCGGCTACTATTATTCACCTGGATGGTTTCTCTTCTAATAAACATCCTTCAGTGTTTGGCCACAGTTTAAGAGACCTGCATAAAAGAACGAGAAAGTACGGGTCAAACCGTTAAAGGGTTAAAATTCATAAAATTCATAGAAAAACGTGTACTGGCCACTTTTGATACATTCACTGGATATGGCTATGGTAAACGCCTGGATAATTCACAAAACTCTGAACAAAAATGAAGCTCTAAACTTGAAGGAGTTTCGAAGAGGGCTGCAAAACCAAAAACATACTGTGGCAAATGTGACAAAACACTTTGTCAGGCTTGCTTTGGACCTTTCCATCAAGATCAGAGTGAAATTCATCTGAAAAGTGAACTATCTTGTAAATAAGAAAGTATTAGTCGAATAAAGTAAAATTTGTACACGGAAATCACTTTTCATCATTGAAGAGAACTCTAAAAACATGTAAGTGCAAATTTTATCCCCTTTATCCCAGTGTCCTATTTAGAGGACGGGCCAGATTTCTTATATAAAATATAAAAAATTTTCTAATTTTGTTATATTTAGTTTGTTTAGGTTTAATTAACCTTGGAAAATATCATTCTTTTCAAATTTGAACAAAATAAATAAATTTGGATAAAATGGGAAAAATGATCGGAGAATAGATCATTGTCCACACTGATATAATGCTGTTGCGAAACAGTAAAAGCAAGCATAATATCTAAGATATCAGAGTTGCTGCGAGTCATAGAGCAATACGTGGGCTCCGTAGGAGCAAACATTTTTACATTATTGCTTATTATTTAGTTATATAACACAATTCCATCTTGGTTGTTTGTCCTGCAGTTCCAATTTGTATTTTTACAATTCATATCACCTGCGATGATAGTAGGATAGCCCAACCTTGCAATATAATCTAAATCCTGCGTATTGAGCGAGTTTCCGGGTGGCTTATAAATCGAAACTATGAGATATTCTACTCCTTTGCTATTCAGAATACGCGCACATGCGTCTATGCTGTTAAAAATGTGTAATGCGAATTTGCAGCATTTTAGGTATCTGTTGGCAGCTATGGCGGTGCCTCCACCACGGTTATGTATTCGGTCGCTTCTAAACACATCGAAGTTTGCGATCTTTAGGGAGTCAGTCGTCCTGAGATGCGTCTCATGAAAAAGAACGATATCTAAGCTATGCCTGTTAATGTAGTCTTTAATTTCAGTTACTTGACTTTTTATGCCATTACAGTTAAAGAACATAAATTTTGCATAGTTAATATGCCTACTGTTACATGCTAAGTTGTTTTGGATGTGATTATACATGATTGTTCATATCAAACATCTTAATGGCTTCAAGAGCCACGCTTCTTATTCATCTGGTCATCTGCTTCTTTAAATTGCAGGTACAGAGAGTATAAATTTTTAATAAATCTATTAAAACCTTCAATATCGTTTTCGTCATTAATTTGAGAAATTTTTCCTCCTGGCTTGGGTTTATTTCTAGTTATCTTTGGTGCGGCGGCGGCGGCCGCGTACGTTTTGGAGTCGGTGCCTTTTTCTGATTGGCTCTCAGTAGAGCGAGTATAATTTTTCGCTTTTTCAGTTATAGCGCTGGGTATGATTTTCTTATTTTCAAAGTGTTTGGGAGAATGTTCCATATTTCCAGGCCTCTTAGGGCAATCAAGACTACACGCTGCGTGCGAACCGTTACAAAGGACACACTGGGCTGGATGTTCGTTTTTATTTTTATATGGGCATTCGAAAGATTTATGCGATTCAGTACAGCGTACACATCGCGGTTCGTTGTGACAAGCCTTCAGGGTATGCCCGTACCTTTGGCAGTTCAAACATTGCGTTGGTCTGGGCCTAAACTTCATATCACATAAGTATTTAACTTGCCATATTTTCTTACCCTCGTCATTACGGGGGGTTTCAACATAAAAAAACCGGCAGCTGTGTAGCAATACCGTCTCTCATTCTAGTGATGTGTTTGACTTTAAATTATCGGTATTTTTTGAGCTTCTAACTCTTCTTTAATTTTGTCAGCCTCGTAATCCGTTTTGAGTCCTTTTATGACCAATCTGTTACATTTATCTGAGTTTAACAAAAAGGTCTGATACGGAATTTCCTTCTTTTCTAATTTATCCTGCACCTTTTTATATTCGTCGGCGTAGCTTAGTTTAAGAACCATATTTTCGCCTTTTTTTGCATTCAAATTTTTCAATTTTTAAGTTATCTTTTAATTCTTTCCTAAAATCCTTCCAGTTAATGGTCTTAGTGATAGATAACTAGCGGGTGAATTTTCCCAGCATACTGTCTGGGTTGAATGAAGGGATTTGGGTTAGGGGTAACCTTATCTTCTTCCAGGATATTGTCCTCTTCCATTCTGTTGCCATCTAAATTTACCTCTTTTAAGGAATTGAATTGATTTGCAGATTTTAGCGGAGGGTAAATTTCCTCGTTCGAACTGCTACGTTTCCTACCGCGTTTTGAAACGGGTGCCTCCTGCCAACCGTTGTCTGATTTTTGTGAATTTTGCCTATTGTTAGTATTAGAAAATGCCTGATTTAGAACTTCTATACCGTCTTTGCGATATCGTTGTATTTTGTTTTACCACATTGAGGATTTTGTTAAAAATATAGTGGCAACAAAAGAAAAATAATGAACGTTCTAATATAAGCATTTTTGTTGTAAATAGATATAAAATAAAGTTCTGCGACAAAAAACAAAATGGCAAAGAATTCCTAGAGTCTTGTAAAATCATCAAGAAAGGTAAGCAAAATATTATTTATTAAATGTTAAAAAAGTACAATAATTATAAAAGGATTCTTACATTCTGCGCAGGATGTTCAATTCTGCGCAGGATTCTGCGTAGGTTCATCCGATTTGGAATCATGTCCAACAAATTTCTGGGCCGAAGGGCGTTGAAAAACTACTTAAAACGTCGTCAGAAAATCATAGATTTGGATGGTGATTATTACTCGCACTAAAGATATAAAACACTCCTTGTTTTCGTTTTCTAACTTCATTAAGAACGTTATTTGGCGGAAGCGTTCTTTGCAACCACATATATCACGAACAACTTTGGCAGCACACAGCGTTTTAACGACTACCTACTTTCAAAGCAAATAGTGATCTAACCATGGACCTTTTAAGAAATAGACTAACCCAAACGGGTTTTCTCCCTCGTCTGAGGCATTGCCGGCTGTCACCTTGATCACATCCGGAGGACTAGGGACGACTTGCAGACCAGTGTTAGCTACTTTACCGCTCGCCTGCTGGTGAGCACTCATGTTGAAGGAACTATAAAACATAATCGTCTCAAATGTTTTTTCTGTTTCGTAAGTCTTCTAACGTAAATTGAGATTTGATTTTCGGGACAGCAGGTAAATTTAATGATTCTGTATGGTTATATAAAAATCTGTACAATGATTAACCTTTTTCTAAATTCCCTGCAAAAGAATCATCAAGAAATTGCTTTTATACTTTACTTATGCAACTTCGTGTAAGACGATCAGAAATAATTTAAAATATTTCATCGTTTAAACAAAATTTGGATTCCTTTTGCATTGAGCTAAAAAATCTTTCGCTATTTAGCAATGAAAGTGCAAACAAATATACTTTCAAAATCTTGTAAAATGGAAAGGTCCGAAATGTACTCAATTTTGAAGACTTTTGATGTCGTGTTTTGAATTACGTAATCGGAATTCATTATTCCAGACACGTTTTGTACTGAATGGCAGATTTTATTTTCACGCTAAGGAGCGTGAATAACTCGAATTCTTTTTCAAAACAATTCTGAATTTTGGTTCTTATCTGAGATTTATTTCCGATTTATTCTAACGAGATTATTTTATTAACTGTCTCCCAACACTTCTTTCGAATATTAAAGAAATTCGAAGATTTTTAGATTCTCTTAAAACCAAACCAAATGCAGTTTTTTGTCTTTTCAAACCATGAGGTGTTACAAATTAACATATCTGCACTACTGAATACATATTAATGCAGAAAGATCAAAATTTTAATACTAATTATGAGTTAAGACAAATTACGACATACATGTGTGAGAAAACCAAAGCATATGTAATTTAAAATAGCGGCATAAATGAATTTCCCACTTTATTCTAAAGAATAGTTATCTCTCTTTGCACTGTGTCATTTCGAGACTACTTCATGTCATATGCCTCTTACATAATTCCGATGATGTAAATGGAACTAAAACTTAAACAGAAATAAATTTACATCAATATAAAATTATCCAGTCGAAACTCAATGAGAACGAAACCTAACTCGGTCTAAATTAAGATTTCACCCTGAACATAAAGCACTCGCTTTCTACCCTTCGGCATAGCTGGTTTGCTGCCTGCTGCTCTCCTCCTATTGAAATTCGATCAAAAATGGAGACATTTTAAAATAAACACAAATAATGTGCCAAATTGTTTGTGGCCACAACATGCTTACTGACAATAAAATGAAGATTTAATCTCCCTCGGCTGCCAGTTAACTACTCATTATGGATTAACATGTCACGCAATTAAAATGCTTGCTTTTTATTACGGATTCAACCTTCTACGTTGAATACCATTAGTACTGCAAAGTCCTTTTAATTACATATTACATGTAGTCATTATATATGCATATATAATATATATACATATATATATATATATATATATATATACACAGAGAGAGAGAGAGAGAATGATTATCATGTACTCGGATATCCTTTGTTCGAGCAGCAGCACGTATCCATAAATCTTAAGAAAGGTACTTCGAAATATATTTCGCTTTATTCACAATGGGGATTTCTTGACCGAAGAAAGTAATTGTGCTATTCATATGATCTTTATGTCTGTATTTACGTGTTAGTAGAATTTCTGATTTTTCGGAGTTTATATTTGTCCTCCATTTAGTGCACCACTCATTAGTGGCAGTCATATTTCCATGAAGTTTGCATATGGCAAGGTTCGGGCTTCGGGATTTCTGGACAATAGCAGTGTCATCTGCGTAGCAGACGAGTAAAGAATTATGATCTTCTTCAAACTTTGGAAAGTCATGGACATAAATAAGATAGAGCACAGATCTTAAAATACTGCCTTCTGCAATTCCTCCAAGGATGGGATGGGAATTTGTAATAAAGTCGCCTGGTTTGACTGAGAAGGATCTTTGATGAATGAGGCTAGGATGAGAAAAAGCTCTCGAGGAATTTGCTGTTGGATGAGCTTAAAGATGAGTCCTTTATGCCAGACGCGGTCAAAAGCTTTAGCCACGTCTCCTATGAGAAAGGCGACGCTAAGTTTGTTTCTGATAGCAGATCCGATGAACTCTGTGATTCTAATCAACTGATGAACTGTTGAGAGTCCTTTACGGAAGCCGTACTGTTCGTTCGGCAGAAATCCCAGATGCGATTGGAAGCGGTTGAGGATGATTTTCTCAAAGATCTTCCCAAGTGAGGAAAGAAGACTGATAGGTCTGTAGCTTGAGAGTTTGTCTGGTGGTTTCTTTTGGCAGGACAAAACTATTAGCGTGTTCTCGGATGACTGGAAAATTGGAATGAGGAAGGAAGCCTTGTAGATTCCTCCAAGTTTTGCATATAACATTATTTGGAAACTTTTTGGGAAGTTTATTCGAAATTCGATCCTTGCCTGGAGCCTTTCTTACTTTGTAGTGCTTCGTAATATCTTTAATTTCTTGAGGGTTTGTCAGTTTGATAAGGTTTGGTCGGGAAGGAGAGTTGAAACAGCTGTTGTTGTGGTCAGTAATGGCTGCAATAAAGGTAGGGTCTACAGGAGAGTAGTTCGGGATGATTTGCTCAGTCAGATAACTGACGAAAGGGATTTATCCTGATTCGTATAGACAAACCCGTTTTGAGTCTGGATTGGTGGGGAGTACTGGGATGTAATTTTAACCTTTAACTGCTCTGACAATTTTTTCGGCGTAATGATGACCATTGCAACATTACTAGATATTTGGATTTAAAAAAAAATAGACCATTATGTCATCCTATCAAAAATGAACAAACCTATAAAAGTAGTACTCCGCGGAATTCCCATCCACTGTCTGATTGAGGACATTGAGGACATACACGAAGTGTTTCTTCGACTCGGATATAAAGTACGACGTGTTGCGCAAATGCCCCGGATAAAGACAAGAGTTCCCACGCCCTTGTTCCCAATTCAAATTGAGAATGCCCCTGGGGGCTCACAAAATTTATGACATCACCACGTTTATGGGCTTTTATGTATCTGTGAAACTATACCAGGTGAATATTACCAGGTGTGAAAGTATACCAGGTACTGTGCAGTGTCGTAACTGCCAACACTTCCATCATTCCTCTGACAATTTCAAATTAAAGCCGAGGTGTGTCAAATACGCTGGAGCGCATAAAACCGAAAACTGCACAAGTAAATTCCTAGAAAATGTTCGCTGTTGCAACGGTTTGCAAGTGGGTTACCCAGCGAACTATCGCGGGTGCCCAAAATTTCCAGTGTTACAGTCACCTAAGAATGTTGCAAACACTAAAGTAATAATAAAGATTGCCCCTTCTGGGGAAAAACCTGTGCCAAAATCTGCTTATGTAAAGGCAGGCAATTTTTATGACAATGTTGCTGGCAAACAAAATGTAAACTAGCCTAACTTAGCTATCAGTACTGGCCCTAATGTAAATAATGAAACTAAAGCTAATAAGGCAAAGAATGTAAATACTTCAAATGATGTTGGTCTTGTGAAAATCGCCAAATCTTTTAAAGACCTAATGAATATGTTCAAGGGCATCTTCCTAATGAGTGTCCTAAGGAAACTCTCCAAAAAATGCCTGAAATCCAGGCAACTGAAAACACCATTGATAAATTGTTCCTTTTGTTTGAATTGTTTGAAGAAGCGTTTACTGTGCATTAGTAATGTTTTTAATGCATTGAATATTATTATATGGAACGCAAATGAATTATCCCAAAAAATTCATGATTTAAGGGATTTTATAATTGAGTATGAGCCTGATATTACGTTCCTACAAAAGCACAGGCTTGGTCCTGCATCTCCAATCTTTGTAGAAATCTATGCTGTGCATAGATCTAACAGATCACCCACCACCTCCCACCCCAGAGTGGGTCGCTGTGCACTCCTGATTAAACGATGTGTCCCCCATCGTCCAATTACAATACCACAGCTTTCGGTCGTTCAGGCCTCAGCTATTGCACTCACAACAAACACTTCCACAACATACATTTTTGTCTCTGACATTTGTACCTGTCGGGACATTACATCCTGTAATGTCCTGTACATCCTGTAATGTCCCGACAGTCCTGGCTGACCTACAAATTCTACTTGCACTTGGTAAACACATTATTATCGGTGGAGACCTAAATACACGACACCGCGTGTGTAACTGCTATAATTCAAATGACTAGTAAGCTTAAGCATAGAAGCTCCAAAATCTTCAACACAGTTTACCACTAGATCTACTTGGAATCATCGATTTCTTCTTACTCTTAAATACCAGTGGCGTAACTAAAGAGGATTTTTTTTTTAAATTTCTGTAGATACATGAGGAAGGGTCTAATCCCGATCACAGTAATCCCAACTTACAATTCCTCCAATACACGTTCCGAGTTCCTTTCGGCGTCAGGTGATCGCCTTATCTATTAACAACTGCTATACGACTGCATTTAAAAAAGTATGAAGAAGCCTATGAAGAGATATACAGTATGTTAAAAGAGCTTTACGTGTATGATTTAATTACTTAATTTTAATTGAATCAAGGGCTTTACATTTAAGTACGGATATGATTTTCATTCTTAGCGTGGTCAGTATGAGTTTAAGTAGATGGGTTCAAACTTCCCTGAGCTGAATGAACTATGAACACTTAATGAAGTTGACTGTCGAGGGAAATCTGAAGACTCTTTGATACCGTTTAGGTCTTACCTGAGACAATGCCAATGATAATTTGCAAATAGATGTCTCTCAATTTGAGAAGTTACAAAATCTTAAAATAACTTAAACGCATAATTTTAGCAGCATGTGGTATGCTGTTTGATCCCTAAGGGATTATGAATCCATTTATGGTTCGAATTAAACTCTTAATGCAAACTATGTGGAAAAAGTGTATTCAAAGGGACGAGAGTGTTCCTCTTGATACAGAATTCATATTTCAGAAATGGTTAAAAGAAGTTGAAAAAATTCGAAATTCCCAGGCAATATTTCAGTGTTGGAAGTTTTTAGAAGTTCACATATTTTCTCATGCCAGCCCCAAGTGGTACGGCGGTGTAGTATATTTTAGATTATGTATAAGACCAATATAAAGCCAGTTTAATAATGTCAGATTCCCGTTTAGCCCCATTAAATAAAGCCTTCCTAGGCTTGAACTTTTGGGAACATTGATTTCTGCAAGATTAGGCCCGTATTTGCAATCTATATTTCCACTGTTGGTTAACGGAAATATATTTTACTGGACTGATTCCCAAAATTGGATTCACTGGATCGAGGACTTGACAACGAGTGGAAACTGTTCGAAATCGTGCGGTAGAGATCAAGGAAAAAACTAACTTAAACAACTGGTACTTTTGCAAGTGGGAAAACCAACACAGCTGATAAGCTTACGAGAGGGATAAATGCTGAATCTCTAATGAATGATAGTGTTTGGTTTTCTGGGCCACCTTAGCTTTCAGAGGTAGATATCCGAAATGACTACCAAAGCTGACTTGCAAAACGATAGTGAAGAACGGGAATATATTACTTTGAAAATACTTTTGGAATCTACAGAATCCTTACTAATCCTTGAACTGTAAGGAAATTTAAACAACGTTCTGGGAATAAGGACTTGTGTCCTGCGATTTGTGAACAGTGTAAATCGGCTTCTGAAAGGAAGTCTCGTGTGCTATGCCTATGAGTTAAAGAAGGCTTTAGAATTTATTATAAAAAGTGTTCAGCTTAACGAATTTTCAAAGAAATCAACACTTTAAGGACAGGACAACCAATTAAAACTAAAAGAAAAATAATATCACTTATTCTATTTCTAAATGAGAGCGAAATTTTAAGAGTAGAAGGTATGTTAAGAAATGCGAAAACTACCAGAAAAAGCAAACATCCTATTTTATTGCGAAGTAAGAATCACTTTACAAAATTATTAATACAATATCACGAAATCCATTTACATTTACATAAAATTTTGCAGGGCATGCGCAGCAACATCTACTCAATTTACTCTAAAATGATTTGCTTCGAGAAGTGGAAAACGTCAACAAATAAGAAGTGGTTGTGAAACTTATTTTATAGGTTCAATTAAAATTATTAAGGAATCAGTTTCATCTGTCCAAGTCAGAATTTTAAAGGTGGTCAGAATTTCAAAAACATAAGGTGGATATTAAACCCAACATCTGCTCCACATCATGGTGGTATATGAGAAGCAGCTGTTAGATCCATGAAGTTGCATCTAAAGAAATAGGTTAGAATCCAAGTTTTGACTAACACTAATTGCACAAATTGAAGCATGTTCAAATTCGAGGTCAAAACCACTGGTCTCCAGTGATCCCAATGATTTGACAGCTCTGACTCCTGGACCCTTTATTACAGGGAATCCTTTAACAGCTTTCCCAGAACAAGATTTAACCTAAATGGGAGTATCTCCATTGCAGAGATGGCAACTAACACAGCGGATGTTCCAAGGGTTTTGGAAGCCTATGGTCTAAAGAGTGCCTGTGCCAACTACAGTAGCGCAGCAAATCGACACAGCCTAGTAGAAATATTCCTATAAATGACTTGGTTCTCATTAAAGAAGATAATATGCCTTCACTACGTTGGAAACTCGGGCGGCTAATAGAAGTGTTTCTTGGATGAAACAATAATTTCCTAGCAGTAAGACTAAAAACTGTACACGGGGCATTAAACATCCTATTACCAAACTGTGTCTTTTACCAATTAATGAAGCAGCACATTAACTTCTAAGTGCCTGATTTATACTGAATATGTTTTATTATAGTATTTTTATCTTGCTTATTGTACTAATATTTTTATTTTCTTGTTTTATTTTAAACCATTATAGTTAATTTTTCAGTATAGTAAGGTATAAGATGGTTAGCTGTTTCGCTAGAAGCTTGATAAGTGAAATATGTAATTTTATACTCTTGAAGATTTTTGTATGTTTTCAGTTTCTATATTTTTCATTTACTTGTTTACGTATTCAAGATCGTATTGAGATGAATGTAATTCCTCGGGGGGGGGATGTTTTGGCCTCCTTTGCCGATTGCGCTTATTTTTACCCAGAGGGCGCACCGCATAAACATTTAGTCGCGTTATAGAATTTTAAGAGAGCTGACACGCCTATATGTCGAGCGTATTACTGCTAATGATATAAAGTAACGTATCTGCCAGGTGGCAGAAAACTAGTATGGTGTATCACGTACATGCTAGGGTGCATAAGTCTTGTAACTATGCCAGGTGGCATATAGTTTGTAAACATGCCAGGTGGCATAAGTAAATAAATTTAAATAAATGCACAGTAAAATATCTGAGTAAAATTAATCAAAGAACACGCAACAATACAATCCTTTGGATACGTACAATCTTAATGTTTCAAAAGCTAATGAAAGTAGTTCAGTAATATGGGAAAACAGAAAAGAATAAACGATCTGTTGGATGTAAAAAAGAGTTCTCTCTCTTCTGTTTGGGACTAGCTTGAACGTAAAAAGTACGCAGTTTCCAGTATTTTTTAAAAAATTGTTGTTTTATATCCATTTATATCCTTTTATTTGTTCATTTACTTACCCAACAATTACTGTTCACATACATCTGACTAAAGCTTTTAATTACGACTAAATATTTGTACACTTTAGAAAGATTACTGCGTTATTTTGTGTAACATAATTATTTTGCTTCTTTTTATCCACAGAGAATGTACAACTTAGTAAATGTCTTAATATATCATCTTCTTATTCGTAATATCGAAGGCAGAAATCGCTTATTATCTACGTAGATCTGACGGTAAAACTAAATTTAATGTATATTATCATCATGTTAAAATATGTTCGAATAGATTTGACCTATGGTATTATTGATGCAATAGCTTCGATAAAGAAAAACGAATGGAATAATGCGTCAGTTGTGCTTTTCTTTCGTGTCTGACCTCTGTATTCTTAATTTAGCTTCGTAGAGGAATGGCGAAAGAAAAGTACGTCTCCTAGTCATGATGTATAAATTGAAATAGAGATATCCATTCAATCCAGACTGAAGAATTGTATAAGCTTGAGATAAGCAAACCTTTTAGGGATTTTGCCCGTGCAGACAGTGAAAAGTTGAAGCTTACAATTTGATAACACTGGCTATTATATAATTCTAATATACTATTAAATGAATACTATTTATGGAGAATTCTTGTATACAGATATAATAATAGTTAACAGATATATATAATAATAGATATACAGATATAATAACTCAGCAATGTTCTATTATACTCGTGTAATTAACAACTTTTGACACATGGGTGTGAAATAAATAACCCTTTAAAACTTTTACCCTTTCCAAAACAAACCAAACTTCTGCTGTCCACTCAAAGAAACTTTTACCCGTCCCAAACCTCACGAAGGATTGTTTCAGCTCCGTTCCCATTGTTGCAGTGTTGGAATATAGAAAACAAGTTGGAACGAAAGCGCTCTCCTGCTCTTGTTTCAGTTGAGAACGTTTTATTACATTTATTGCATTCCCATTTAGGTTAGTTAAGTAAATATTATCTCAAACAGGTGTACTCCATGTGTATAAGTTTTAATTTCAAGTTAAATATCGATGTTATTTCCTCCAGGGTTCTCTAGTTCTTGTTTATCATGTGATGTGCCCGTGAGGCAGCAGTTGAATTAACGGATACAGGTCGACGTTTCGGCTGCATAAGTATATGTAAACGATTATTCGAGAAACAGCGAGTGATTTGTAGCAGGATTGTGATTCAGGTAAAATGCGATCAGAGTTAATGATCGCATTGCGTCCCGGGAAATGATATTACACTTCTGATATATAAATTCCTTAAGGAGCTTGGTATTTTAATGCATGGTATTGGTATTACTTGGTATTCTAATGATCATCCATTAACATGACGTTTGAAAGAATACAGTTTGGTGTTACAATGTGTTGCTATTTTCTATCTGAATTGGAAAAATTACGGTTAAAACGGTCTATATTATAGGAACAAAAAATTTGCTTATAATATATTTTTTTTAAAATTAAAGCTGTCATACTAATTGCAGTGTATGCTGCTCAGGGACTCCTGCCTGCGATGGGGAGTAACTAATGGGCGAGCCTTGTTGTGCAACCTCATAAAAGGATGCGGAACAAGTAATCACTCATAATTTACTTCATAACTTGTTCAGTTACAAATTTCAAGTGAATTTCTTAGAGTTACTTAAAGGTTTATTAATACAATTGTCTTTCACCTTTTTTTCTACTTGGGCATTTTCTGGAAACCGGAAAAGGAAGAAAATATTCATTTCCTTTCTGAACTTTATTTTGAGACAGATGTCTATATTACATTATATTGCTACTAAAATTGCCTGAATTAACGATTGACTGTAGCACATCTTTTTTTAAATGATTTAAACTTGCTTGCAAAAGTTTTCGCACTGCGCATATTTCCGCTCAATATTTTGAAAAGATTATATCTTAAGCTGGGCAAGAAATAGATTGGAATATTTTAATCTATCACACTAGCTATTTCATCTTATGTGATTTGTGTAAAGGTCGTATATTTATGGAATCTTACAAGGCAGTTTTTCCTTAGAAAGTTTTGAAGTTACGGTTAGGATTATAATATTTTGATAAAAATATTCTTTCTCTTTATTCTTTTTTCCACGCGGCCTGAATATTCTCGCATTCATTTCTCTTAATATCCCAGTTATTTCTCATCTAGGAATGTGCTGAAAAACTTTGGTTTCTTACCAGTAAACTAAAACACATGAACTGTATTTATAACTACAGTGAACTATCAAGGTGATGAAATATTAAAGACGACTCCATCTGATAATATTAATCTCCGAACGACGTAAGTGTAATCAGAATACTGTAATTCTGCTACGAATTATAATGTATAACGAACTATAACGTATAACTCTGATATGAATCGTGTCATGGGATAAACGTTTAAAAAGGCACCTTCTGATATTTTGGGGAGCATATATTAGCATAATTGTACGTAATGAAAGTGAAAATCTTTGACATTACCGCCTTCTAAGTCTATAATGACTATCAAATATTTATTACGGCTCTCGAGGGAATTTCTAATTTGTCATCAAACTAAATAATTTTAAGTACTAAACCGGACCACAAAGAATTACTTCCAAAATTGTTATTGTGAATTCGATTTCTTTATCTGCTGTTAAATTATTTCTCAGGTATTAAATTTATCTTCTTCCGGCGTGATTTAATCTGTCACACAAACCTGATTCCACATTGAATAATTCATTCTATTCGTATTATATGTATAATGTTGCGTGTGGACGGGTTCGTAAGTGAATGAATGCACACAGAACGGATGATAGCTAGTTAAAGTATTTTTACGAAAAAATAACATTTTACAGTTCTGAAACGATCCAAAATAGCACTCGTACAGATCTCAGTATCACAGAATACAATCAGTAATTACACTCCAACAACGCAATGCAAAGCGAATCTAAAAGGCGGAGCTCTGACGGAAACTCAATACTTGGAAGACAGCTCTGAAATACCAATGGAAAAACTCGTGATCTCTTCGGTCTTTATAGTTTTCCCTTGTCGCCAAAATATCTCTTCCGTCTTTTATAGTTCCACTTCCATCATCCACTTCTCGAAACTACTACAGGGTATATGAGGGCCGGATGCGTTTACTGTTACATGTAGGGTTCACTTATAATTACATTTATAAAGGAACACATTTTCGTCAAATACTCATCACGTTTAGAAACTTTGCGTGATATCTCGCCAAAGACAAATTTGGCGACAAAATAATTTGCCATAACCAGGGCGATATCTCGCTAATTTAGCTAGATATCTACATCAATGTTATATAAAGTTGTCCTTTCACTCTTATTTTTCCACCAGAAATTCGTCTATTTTTAAAGTTTCACAAAAGAATAGTACAATTTCACAATTTTTCACTCATTTTCAAATTTTTTTCACGAAGATTATTTAGAGATATGCAAAATTAGTAACATTGTCCCCTGCCCAAGAACTGCACGTCAGGGGCAGTACAATCCTTGAACAAAAGGCCATACTGTCAGCTAAGGAAAATCAAAGCAATACTGAAAGGAAAATTTTGATAATTAACTTTAAAAAAACAATTTTTAAATCAATAAATAGATACAGAAATTTTCAAACTGATAGACAGGTATGACCATTATCTTTACTATTTACATTATATACACTAAGGACTACGTACTATGGTCATAGCAAGGGGCTAGCTGGTTGTAATGAAAGACTTAGGCTTAGAATTTGATGCCTTACGGATCAGAATGACTATGGCGTCGTTTAGCCTGTTTAAGATTGCCTCCCCAGGTGACCAGAGTTTAGAGAAAATGCCTTCCTGTCGGATCGGATTCCATAACAGTAACTTGTTTTATCTTCGTTATATGTAACTTCGTTTTATCGATGTTGCAAGCTCTTGTGTCGTAATAGGTGTCCATCTTCGTCGCCAGTCTGACTCGCCGTCATGCAAAATGTGCTATAGTTTAAAATTGTGCCTGTAGATCCTGAATGTGCTGCTTAGAAAGATGAATGCGTATCCGGAGGGCAACCAAATAACAGATAAAAGGCGGACGAATGAATGCTTGAAGGACGTGCTTGTCATATAAAACTTAATATCTGTTATTATTTGTTAACTTAATATTTATTATAAAATTTAATATTTGTAACTTTGGTTTGATGTAAACGAAATTAGGAAATAAAATACGGATTTTAACAACAGGATGCGATTTCTTGTTTTTACCTAAATTCCACAGTAGGGTATTTTTTCCCTCCCAGTTTAATAACCGACATTAATTTATGAAGCCCGCGAATAAGCAACTAAATTTTTATGATCACTGTTTATTCATGCAGTCCATTGCTAATTTGGTAGAAAATATGAGTGCACAACAGAATTTAATTTCGCCGTATGTTTCTCATTCAGTTAATAATGTTTGGAAAAACAAATAACTAGAATTAATAAAGTACTTCTCATTCTGCCCTTACAGCAATTCGATACATGAGTTTAGATCCCAGAAAACAGACATTTTGCCTGATGATATTCCTGCTTTTCCCTTCTGTAACCTAATTGTACATATGCACCCTTTAAAGAGTAAAGGAATTAGCGATAGAAAACCCTTTTTCAGCAAAAGTAGTAGAGCAGCAGGAAAGAAATTTTATATGAAATTGTTGCGCGGGTACGGGTTCGTAATAGATTGAACGCGCACAGGTCCGATGATAAATCCATGAAATTTATTTTATCAAAAGAAACACTTCAGAATTCTAGAAGTTTCCACAAAAATAGCCGTATATCTCATCACAGTATTACGCACTTCAAACTAAGGACGTTAAACACAACCCAGTGCAAAGCTCATCTAAAGAGCGAGTCTAACCCGGAGACATCTCAGTACTCTGAGATTGAAGTGGCGATATGTAAGTCTCTCTTACATATCGCCACTTCAAAGAGAAAAAGGCTTTGCGACAGAAAAGAATTTTAGCGAAAGCATTAAAGCAGTAGGATAAAAATATTACAGAAAACGTTTAAAAAATATGTAAATCCAAAGTATGAGATAAAAATATGCAAATCAAAATTATAATTTAAATTAAAAATAGTCTTAAATTCCCACTCTCTATCCTACAAATCATAATAAATCTTCTGGACTGCGTCATTTCTAGATAAATCCATTTCGTATAGCTTGCGTAACGCTGACGATATAGTTAATTCAGAACATGAACTGAATTAACTATATCGTCAGCGTTCAAAATTTCGAGAAATGAAAATTTTTGTTTCGTATTAGCTAACTGGTAGAGTATTTTTGTCATCAGGAAAATGATCAGGACAGGGTCGCAAAATTCCTAAAAATGAAAAGTAAAGATCAATATTTTCAAATATAATGCAACCACATTAACGGTGGTACCAGTAAAAAATAATTTTCAGCCACTGAACAGTAAGGTTGAAAATCTGACTTGCAGCCTTTTGGTATTGGTTGCTACAAGAGTCACTGACTGCATTAACTGGTAGGTAACTGTTGGCTAATGTAAAACTAAAACGGTAAATGATTGACAAAGGTTTCAAATCTTTGGAGTGAAATAAATAAAAAAGAGTATAAATAAAGCAGACTTATTTTGGAAATGAATATCGCATAATACCTCTTCTTCTCTTTAGCAACTAAAAGTCAATAAAACCATAATGTAGTGAATTAGCTCTCTCCATTGTCTATTACTGTTATTAACTGCAAGACTAACTTCATTCCTACCTTAATACATTCTAGTACGTACCTTTCAAAATAAACTTACGTATAATATATCAATAATCACCGCTACATAAATAAAACGGGAATATTTATTATTTTTTATCTCAGTTAACATGTTACATTTAAAGGTCATTTCAAAAAGTTTTCTCGTAAAGCCAATTTTTTGGCTCGTCTTGAAATAGTAGTGGAGAGAATGCCGAAATGGTTTTGGTCGGTTAACAGGATATTTTCGTTATCTTCAATATTGTCTACCTGGACTTAACATTCTTAATCAAAATAATTTAGGTCTTCGTAAAGCACATTCGACAGCCGGGACACGTTGTGAGCAACGCACGATAATATCGGCGATCTTCGGAAGCTGGAGAGAGATAACTCAGTTATGTAAATTACAATGTGTACGGTGGTATTTTTTTAAATGCAACTGCGCTGTCTCTTTAATGTAAAGCAGTAGTTTAGAGCAAATATTAGATCATTGTTTGCTTAATAGCTGGGTTGACTTTACAGTGCTGTTCGTTACCAAATGTATTCGCGAAATGTTTCGGAAATTTGATTGTCACTGACGATCTTCATTTATAATATACCTGGCGGAAATTCTAACAAAATTCAAAAATTTTAACGTAGACATTTTTTTTTCAAAAAATATGCTTAAACCAGGATTTTTTTTAAAATTAACATTTGTTTCAATAATGACAATTTGAAAGTTTTTGAAGCTATATCGATAAACGGAGTTAGGCTAGGTATAAAATCGAGTTACATTTCATTCGGGAATTAATATAAAGCTAAACGCTAAACGGAATGATTGTTCAATCAACCCTGTTAAGTAGCAGTACAGACTGTCATTTATTTTTCTCAAATATGAATAGGGATTTCTAATAGATATTTCTATATTTAGTTTTCTGGAAAATTTCAGTATTTTAATTAATAATCGACAATTTCTATTGAAATGATGACTGATAATACACAGAATCATGAATAGGATTCAAATTCCCTAGACCAGCTTCTCAAATACAGCTAAAATATGCAAAAAGTAATTGCACAAAAATGACCTCTCAACATCACTTGTAATAGCAGGTATTCTCCAAGAATTTATCCAATTTAAGTAATGTCACATATGACGAAAAATAATAACTTCCTTTTCTGAAAACATTTCCTTTGCTGAAGAAAGACAAAGGTCTATTTTTTTAACTGAAATAAGTGTGGATGTTTATATAAAATGAATCAAGCTAATGCGATTCAGTTTACTTAATAGTGGCAATGCAATATCAATAATTTAATATTTTTAGTAATGGAGTAAAAAATACCAGAATCAACAGAAAAAAAAATCTGTAATTTATCGATCCTAGTACTAATAAAATAATGTCCGCAAGAAACACTAATTTGTTTCATCTAAGATTTCATTTAGCTTCTCTGATTTATAATTTTAGATGAACAGTGAATTTCTTGAGTTTTCGGCAGATTGAAATTTTTTGTGACGTATAGCATAAGTAGCATGAAAATGACAGTTCTGCGACAGGTGGGTCAGTGGCTCAGGTCAGGGGGCGTGGTCAAAGACATCACAGAGGGCGGGGCCAAAGGCAACGTTCCAGATACCCATATTCGAAGGAGGATTAGTTTATACAAAATTTCATGGACCTAGGTACCATTGATTTATCACAGGGCGAGAAACATGCATACATTTATGCAGATTTTTTTTTGTTATTTAATTTCTTTAAATATAACACAGAGCGATAATATTTGTTGGCGACAGTCTCGAAAGTGATACGGGCATTTACAGTGAATCGACGCCAAGTGCCAAAACGAAATGAATAGGCCTACTGAGCTAACGCTCCTTTTGTGCTCTTTTTTGTGCTCCTTTGTCCTGAAAATATAATTCGATAGTTTGAAATCAAAGCAATGTTTTAATGATGAATTTGAAAAAGAAGTGTTATTATAATAAGTTGCGCTTTTTGCACTTTACCGTAACAAACCGTAATTTAGCTGCCACGCTAATCAAAGAATGTTCTCCATCCTTCACCTAGCATGCTATGCGCGTAATAAATTTTTATCATTGATAGAACATTGAATCATGTAAAACAATCGAAAACTCAAAAGAAAGAAAATTATTTGCAACGCCAATAACATCCAAATTAAAGTTTGAGCCACCAAAATATTTGAATTGAAAGCAAGCAAACAAATTTTAGGAAATGCACATTGTATAATGCTGATATCTTTCTTTAATATGTACGATCTGATATAAGCAAACTTGTAGTGAAGGGATTTTCATTTCCTACTATGCAATGTATGGTCGACGTCGTCCATATACGAGTGTTCTGAGTGTTGACATCTCGTGTAGCGTGGAGTGAGCCTCATCCATCCAGAAATCGTTGTACAATCACTGAGGGTCGCTTTCAGTTCTTGCCGTAGGACATTCGGCAAAATGGATCATTGTTGTGTCTCCGGGTTGTAATTCATGCAGTGATTGCAATTACTAGGGACAGAGATGCAACATCTCGTAGAGGATACGTCGAATCGATAAGTGAGCTACTCCCTGGGGATGATTCCAGCGCTATATCATTCACAGTTGTTTCTACCGAAGTCATTCGTCCCTTCGTCAACGAGGGTTCACTTTTTCTACTGAATATTTTTACACATAATAAACCTGGGTATGATGGCTATAAGCCGGAATTTCTACTGTATGTACATCACACATTGTGCAAATTTTAAACCAAAACATAAGTAAACATTCTTTTTAAGAAAATGAAATATGAATGATAAGTAGAAAGCAAAATTATAACGTGAGCTATGGTTACTACTGATCTGCGATCTGGAGGATAAAAGTCGATGTAATCCGTACGTTCTTGAAGTAACGAGTCGTCAAAAACGAACGTACTTGCGACTCTTTCACAAGGCCTCACTTACCGAAGTCTAGACGTCACCAGTTGTAGGGACTCGTAGGGGTATCTACTCGAATCAAACTTTAACCAGTCATAATGTACAAAAAAAGTTAACCTTTACTTCAGGACCAGGCATGCGTCCTCCCTCTCGACAGTCGGTCTCTATTCTCTCTCTGTGCTTCTACAAAACTTCTCTTTAAGATTGCCGTGAAAGCGCGCTCCTTATAGCACCACAACCTATTTCTTTGATACAAATGTTCATAACATGAGTCTTTCAAAAAATAAATCTCATGTCCTAAAATTGGATTTTATTTCTTAATTACTTACTTAAATATTCGAAGAAAACCGTAAATTTCTTATAATATGCTAGTAGCATGAAAATGACAGTTCTGCGACAGGTGGGTCAGTGGGTCAGGTCAGGGGGCGTGGTCAATGACATCACAGAGGGCGGGGCCAAAGGCAACGTCATCACACTAGGAGGCGTGGTCACGAGTGGAGTTGAGTTGTTGGTAGACTGCTGGTTGAGTTGTAGACCTCCTGCTTTTCATTTAAAGTTAGTTTTTTTAAATTGGCCACGGGAAATATTTTCTGCATCTTAATTTTGATGAAATGGCGATGCTGCCCTCTATTAATGAAAAAGTGAATGATATGTTTTAGAAATATATTTTTACGTCTGGTGTTAAAATTATTCAATGCGCGACTCTGAAAACAATGTAAAAGAAACAAATATAAAAAAAGACTTTCCTTTAATGAAACTACAAGATAATTTTTTTTTATTACTCAATTTTATTCTGATGCTTTTATTCTTCCTAGTTTTTCCATGAAACTTTAACTTATTTCTCAGGTTTTCTGTTCATAATAACATATTCATTTACTGTCATATTTTTTTTTAATACTTAACGTTTCTAATTTGTATAATTTTATTTAATTTTCACATACTATTTTTTTTCATACCTTTCATAAATTTCAGCATACCCTGATTTTTAACTTATATATTATATTTTACAAACGTTACCGCACATGCTGTTTATTTGTTACACTACTTAATTTTAGATGCAATTTCACACTTTTTTTAACGTTATAATGTTCAATATATTCTGAATTTTAACTTCATTTACTTTTTTTAAACCATTCTAGTATTCTATACACACTTTAACTTAGTGGTATGAAATTGTATTTAAAAAGAAACGTTTATTTTTCGTGATCTTTGTTCTTTTACTAAATTTTCTACAGAATTTCTAATTTCTTTCACGTGTTTAACAATATCTTCCTTACATTACCGAATATTTTTAAAAAAAAATTAAGTCTATAACTTTTAATTGCTTTTCTTACGTTCATGATTTCCCTTCTGTGTTTATATTTCTTAATTCTAGTTTAACTTATTTATTATAATGTTTTTATTTCTGTCTCATCACTCGTAATTCCAACATTTTATCCCTTTTTATTCATTTTAACGATATGGATTGTTTTCATTTACTCCATAATCAAATATTTCCTTACAATTTTTATAATACTTGTTTTATTCCTCGATCATAATAGATCATCTACAGGTTTTACTCAGAAATTTCCATTCACAACTTTACAGTTTAATACCATTTATATCTAAATGTATTTCTTTCTCATATAGTTTTATGGTCTTCAAAGTTTCTAACATCATATTTAGTTTTAAATCCCGATTACCTTTAAGTGTGTTGATAATTTTCATTTCTAATTTTACAACCACGTTCAGTGTTTCATCCACACATACCAAAATATTTCTTACATTTTCTGATATTTAGTCTATGTCATATTTCAGTACTTCAAATGAATTTACGCTGCTCACACTATTATTTTTTCATGTTTTAGAGACACTAACTATACTAATTTTACTATTTTTCCTGCACTAATTGCATCTATGTCAGCACTCATGATAAACTAGCAATTGTTTTGCATCACATGCATAAAGAAATTCTTAAAAACAACTTTTTCAATATCGTACTCAAATTACTGTTTTCCAGATAGGAATTACCAGTATTCTTTGGTTTTACTCTGTTACATCTTTTTAAATTTTAACATCTTACTTTTAATTCTAACATACATCTTTTAAACAGTTTTTTCTTTTAATGATAGCCTTACCTTATTTGTTCAAATTAATTCTTTCATTCACCTTCTTTACTACCTTTCAGTACCTTCATAATTCTCTATGCAAACACAATGTCTTTCACTGACATTCTGTTTAATAATACCACAAGTTTCCTTAATTGACAAAAAGCGAATTATTTCTCATTTCAAAATAGAACTACTATATTTTTGCACAAACATTACCTTTATCCATTCAAGCCACCCCTTAACCTGTAACTGACGTAGCGATAGGAAAGGAGATTCTTATCATATGCTCTTTCGACATTTGAGGTTTCTAGAACTTCTTTGACAAGTATATCAATACCATCAGAAAATATACTTAACACTTTTACTCAGTTTAAAGGCAACATACTGTTATAAGAATGGTTTTAGTTAAATTTATAACACAAATAAACGCATTTTGTGCTAAATAGGCATAAACATTTAGATTCAGAATATTTCTTTTTAATCCGATGTAAGACTTGAATTTCATTCATGATACGGATTGTCTCTTGATTTTCTTTTTGTTTACCTTACACTAATAGAAAATTTTTATTTTACAAGTTCAGCTTTTAATGAAATAGAAATAAAAACTACGATACACCTGCTGTTTTTAAGAAAAGGAACTTTGATATATTTCTGGAAATGTAAATGCTTTTAGAGTTTTCTTTCAATAACGTTGACTTTCATTACTTTACTAACTTCAATAATTCTCTTATTAGCTAATATGAATGAAAGAAGATTGTCAAAAATGTGACACAGTATAATTCTTACGAACATATGTACCTTTACCAGCATACAGATATTACCGATTGAAATGAAGAAAGATACAGATAGTTTACTCCAATCTACATTAAATTAAAAAAAAAATATTTAAACTTTCATACATTCCAAAGAATAAACGAAAACTCAATAAATATTGTCATGTTTGTATATATGAGATAAAAGTTTTATGAATGGTATCTAAAGTAATGCTTAGAACTTCATAAAAGCGAACATTCACTATGTTAATACACATATCATCAGTTATTTACATTAATCAATGTAATATTAATCATTACATGTACTATATGCATATATATTTAAAGTTTAATTGTCTTACAATTGAATAATTAACTATTGAGAGAAAGAGGTTCATATCTTACACTATTTAATTCACATGGAACAAATTTTTCCATCAACCACATTGAACCACGTTTATTAAATTCGCCAAAGCTCTTTTATTTCTGCATTTTCACACTCACGACACATTTTAAATGTCACTATTGATTACCATTTCAAACACCGATATCATAACTCAGTGTAAAACTACATCATAACT